>NC_062544.1:61480533-62142447 GCF_016906955.1 Phacochoerus africanus
TGGATCTTTAACCCACTGAGCGAGGCCAGGGATTGAACCTGTGTCCTCATGGATACTAGCCAGATTTGTTTCTACTGAGCCATGACGGGAACTCCTCCTCTTGGTCTTTTAACCTCTTTAATGTCTTTGATCTCTATGTGTATGTTCTGGGTATAGGTTTTTGTTTTTGTTTTTTTGCCAGCTATGTTTATAATCTGAGTGATGCCTTTCTGAGTTTCTGATTATAGTTTTTATATACTATATTTCATCTCTGCAAGTTCTCTTTATTTATTTGCTCATTCATTTATTTTGTCTGTGCCTGTGGCATGCAGAAATTCCTGGGGCCAGGGATCAGACCTGCACCACAGCAGCAACCCTTGACACAGCAGTGACAATACCAGATCCTTAACCCATTGAGCCACTGGGGAACTCTCTGTTGTTTTTTTTTAAATTGATCTGATTGTTTTTGATTGAACTCTTAATTCTTGCCCTTGGTTTTAATAGTCTCTTTGCTCCTTTAAGTGTACTTATTGTGTATTTTGCCGGGGATTGAACCTGAGCCGCAGCAGCAACTCAAGCTGCTGCAGCGATGACATCAGAACCTTAACCCACTGTGCCATGAGAGAATGCCTCAATTTTTGGTTTTTGTTTTTTTTTTAATTCTGCAAATTCTTATTATAGCATCCTGTTTCTTTATGGGTTTCGTTGTAATTTTTTTTTTCAAATGGAGAACACTATTTATTCATTTATTTTTGCTTTTATGGGCCGCACGTGTGGCATATGGAAGTTTCCAGGCTAGGGATCAAATAGGAGCTATAGCTGCCATCCTACACCACAGCCATAGCAACTCAGTGTCTAAGCTGTATCTGCGACCTACACCACAGCTCATGGCAACATCAGATCCTTAACCCACTGAGCTAGGCCAGGGCATCCTCATGGATCCTAGTTGGGTTCATTACTGCTGAGCCACAACTGGAACTCCCTGGATTTTGTTGTGATTTTTGATTGAAGTCCTCTCTTTCTTGGAGCATTGTAGCTTTAGAGAAGAATGTACATTTTGTGGCACCTGGATGGACTGTCAGCCTAGAGAGACATTAACGACTTTGCTTGGCTTTTCCTGGTCAGGTAATATGAATTCTAGAGCCCACATTAGGAGCATGCTTGCTTGTGGTTAAGAATTTTCAGGGGGGACTTCTCTCCTTTACCCAGAGCCAGATTGAGACTGGAAAGTTTCCTTAGTGTTCTCCCTTAAAGGGGGCTGGTTTTTTGTTTTGTTTTGTCTTTTTGCCATTTCTTGGGCTGCTCCTGTGGCATATGGAGGTTCCCAGGCTAGGGGTCGAATCAGAGCTGTAGCCACTGGCCTACGCCAGAGCCACAGCAACTCGGGATCCGAGCCGTGTCTGCAACCTACACCACAGCTCATGGCAATGCTGGATCCTCAATCCACTGAGCAAGGCCAGGGATCGAACCTGCAACCTCATGGTTCCTAGTAGGATTTGTTAACCACTGAGCCACGTCAGGAACTCCGGGGCTGGTTTTTTTCCTCCTAATTCACCAGTTGGTTTCTTGTAGGAGTTCCATAGTTCTGAGCCATTATTTCCCAATGTCTTTCATATCTCTTCTAACACAGAAAATGATATTTGTACAGCAGCACACTGGGTAATCTGAGAGGAGATTTGGAGCCCTAGATAAGACTACTAACAGCCGTAGGCAATAGACTCGGGGCTCTGGCCACTCATGCACTGCTCATCTTACCTGAGAACAAATACTGTTTCTCTGGGTTTTGTTGGTTTTTGTTTTTTAATTAGGAGTTGAGTGATTTGGTTTTTTTTTGTTTTGTTTTGTTTTTCATTTTTTAAAGTTTTTTTGAAGTATTGCTGATTTACAGTGTTGCAATAATTTCTGCTATATAGCAGAGTAATTCAACTATACATATACACACATCCATTCTTTTTCAGATTCTTTTTTCATATAGATCATCACACTCTTTCTCTGTTAAAAGACAGAATTTTGCTTAAAGGGGTAATAAGAGCAGAAAAATGAACAGTGAGTACTATTACAGACTATTACAGTTGATGCTGTTTATCATAAAATGGTGGTTCTTGAGCTTTTTGGTTTGAGACCCTTCTAACTATTGAAAACCCAAAGAGCTTTGTTTATGTGGATTATATTTACTATATTAAAGGAGTTCCCTGGTGGCCTAGCCATTAAGGGTCTGGCATTGTCACTGCTGTGGCTTGAGTTCAGTCCCTGTTCCTACAATTTCTGCATGCTGTAGGTGTGGCCAAAAAAATATAAATATATATATGTGTACATATGTATGAATATATATATATATGTGCATATATACACACACACTATATTAGAAATTTTAAAAATATTTATTAAATTATTTTAAAATAGTAGTACAATTGCTACATGCTAATCAAAAATTTTTTTTGTGAAAGATAACTGTATTCTAATCAGTGAAAAAGTAGTGAAATGAGAGATGAGAAGCATTCTTTTACATTTCTACAAATTTTTTTTTTTTTTTTGGCCTTGCCCACAGCATGTGGAAGTTTCCAAGCCAGGAATTGAACCCACACCACAGTGGCAGCCTAAGACACTGCAGTGACAACACTGGATCTTTAACTCCTGCTCTACAAGAGGACTCCTGCAAATCTTTTTAATATCTCGACTAAGATGGGTATAGCCTCATATCTGCTTATGCATTTAGTGTTTGCAGTAAATTGTTAGGATTAAAATATATGAAGGCAGTCTGTAATTGAAAAGGGAGAGCCAACCTCCTGGACCCTCTGAAACAGTCTGAGGGACCCATAGTGGTCCTTGGATCACATTTTGAGAACCGTCATTGTATAGAAACTAAAGGCGGTATAGAAATGTTTTCCCTATTACCAAATGCCACTTTGTGTGTACACATAAATTATTTTACTTTCAGTAGTCACTATAATGTAAAGCCAGGTCATATTAATGGAATTTGAAAGCACTTAAAGACAGGCCCAGAGTTGGATATAGGTTAGGGTCGAGGCCAGAAATGTAGATATTAGAGTTGTGTTGGGTAACTAGAAAAGAACATTTAAATTTGGGGTTGGTTTGTTAGTCATTCAAGTTGCCAGATTGAGAATTCTGATACCTTTATGTTTCCCGGTCCTCCACCTCCAGAGTAAAGCATGAATTAATTTAAAATATAGAAGGGCTTAATGAAAACAACATTGCCCTATTTTCTTTCTCTCTGCCTCCCAATTCTACTTCCTAGGGACTCCCACCTTTAAAGCATTTTGGTTTTATTTTTAACCTTCCTAACACTAAATAGTATGCTTCTCTTTTAGGTCTTAATTCATCAACATTGTGTATTATATTTTGAGTTTTTACAATCATGGTTAGGGTTTATTACATACTCTCATGCTTATCATTTCTCCTCCCAGATTCAGTGGTATGCCTGTTTCTCTTAGTTCAAACAATACACTCTAATTCTTCTTTCATCAAAGGTAAACAGTATCTTGGTACTCTCTAAGAATCTTGAAACTCTTGTGCTTTATTTCCCTCTTTCTCCACCCATCCCCCAAATTAGCTATAGTTTTCCTTGTGATAGCATTTGCATTGTGTTCTGTAGTTATGGCTTATCTTCTGTGATTTAGGTTGATTCTAAAACTTAAAATCAGAAACTGTTTCATTATTATGACTAAATAGTTTTTATTTCGGAGCCAAGTACTGTTCTCTGATTATAAGATTTCTAATGTGTTTCATTTTTACAACCCCATATCACTTAATAGAGAATCTCAAGGTCAAATGGATTTTTCCTTTTTTATACCCTACTAATTACTAAACTGTGATCATGAATTTTCTTGAGCAGTTCAATATTTCCTGAGATCTTTCATTACCTTTTTTTTCACCCAAATCTTCTTGGTGTTTTGATTATTCCATGAAAATTTTCCAGGCTCCTGGTTTACTGTTTATTGTCCAATCTTCTGTTTTCCTTGACACCTTTCTCTTGGAGGCTTCTGTCCTTCCTTTGATTCTAGTCTCAAACTCACTACCTTTCTTGGCCTGCTGTATAGCTGCTGACCTGGGCTTTCATCTCTCTCCTGAGTTTAAAATCCACTGTTTGTGGATCCCGTGGTTTTTTCTTGGCTTATTTTTTGCTGAAGTATGTTTTCATGTAGCTTCCTAAGGAAAAGACATACAGGAGGTGAACTCCTTCAGACCTTGAATGTCTTAAAAAAAAAAACCTTTATTCTGCTTTAATAGTTCAGCTGGGTACAGAATTCTACATTAATAATCATTTTTTCCCTTGAATTTTGAAGACATTACCCTGTAGTTTTCCAGCCACTAGTGTTAGCAGTGTCTGATTTTCATTTAGTTTTATGTAGGTGACCTGTTTCTCTCTCTGGAGATTTAAAGGATCATTTTTTGTCTTGAGATTATGAGATGCTATATGTCTATTTTCTACTCTCTAGACCTTTGAATTTGAAAATATGTACCTCTCTTCAAGAGTGGCAAATTTCCATTTCTTTTTTTCTCTTTTTTCCTCTTTAGGGCTGCACTTGCAACATATGGAAGTTCCCGGGCTAGGGAGTTGAATCGGAGCTGCTGGCCTGTGCCACAGTCATAGCAAACAAGCTGCATCTGTGACCTGCTGCCCCTTGTGGCAACGTGGGATCCTTAACACAATGACGTAGACCCGGGGTTGAACCTGCATCCTCATGGAGACTAGTCTGGTTCTTAACCCAGTGAGCCACAACGGGAACTCCAGAAATTTTATTTCTTAATTTCTACTATCTGCTTTATTTCTTTTCTTCAGAATTCCTTCTTATTAAATATTAGACCTCCTATATTTATCCTTTCTCTTTTCTTTTATAGTTTTCATATCTTTATCTTGTCTGTGTTTTTCAACTTTATCTTCTAACTAGTGTAAAGCTCTTGTTTTATGGATACAAATTAAGAGTTTTTAAAAATTCTTATCTCCTTTCTTTTGCAGTTCATAGTAGGCTGTCTTTAAACCTCTGGTGGTTTTGACTAACTATTTATTTTGGTAAGGCTTCTGGCTGCCTTCACTTTTTGGTAAGCAGATGGGGAACTGACCTGACCATTAACCTTCTGCTTAAGTCAGAAATATAAAGGGTTTTTTTGTTTTGTTTTGTTTTGTTTTTTTCTCTTTAATATTAATAATTTCCTAAATACTTTTTTCTTTCCCCACCCCAAGAGAAATACGCTTCCATTGTATGTCTGATTGTTTCTTAAACTTTCTTACCCATGTTGTTTTTCGTTTTTTGGCCTCATCCATGGCATGTGGAAAGTTTGCAGGCCAGGGATGGAACCCGTGCCACAGTAGAGACCTGAGCCTTTTCAGTGACAACGCTGGATCCTTAGCCTGTTGCACCATAAGGGAACTCCACCCATGTTGTTTTTATATGTTTGTTCATGATTTGTTATTGATTTTGTCCCAGTTTAAAACTGAAATAAAAACCTCTGCTCTACTGGATGCTTAGTAAACAAAAATCTTATACTTTACAAATATTTTTTGATGGCACAATATTTGTATTTGTAATTTATATCCTGTTTTATTTAAGAAATAATTTAAAGACACAGTTGTCTTACATTTTACGTAGAGGTATAATTTAACACCTTTTATTCTCACACTGTAGGCAAAAACCTTGATTTGAACTATTTCAACTTAAGACTAATTTTGTGTAAACTAATATGAACTTGACCTGAATTTATAAAAAGTAATTTATTTAGGCTTAACTACCTGATATTTAATTGAATTAGTATAGTTGAGTCTGATCATCTACGTCATGTAAAAGTCAGTTTTTCTAAAGATAACTGAAGTTGGAAGAGAATTTCCCTGATGGGTTTGAGATAACAAACCAGAGAATCTTTTATTCTGAGCTGCAGTCAACTGCCCTAGCCTTTGACCCCCTGAGAACTGGGACTGGATCATCATTTTTCATGATGTTTTAGTAGAGAATGTGGTTCCAGCCCAGGTGATGCTAGGGACCTGGCTATACAGAGCAGAGCTAGGTTAGGGAGCTATGGGAATATATATGGTAATTGCTAAATGCACTGGCATCTTTTTTATGGTTCCTGGGAAGGGTAGCTAAAATTTATTGTTTAAACTGAGATACATAGGAGAGTGAGAATGTTATTAATAATTATGCCAGGGACAGTAGGCATGAACTAGAGTGCAAGGTCATCCCTTCCTGAGTCATATGGACTTTTTTTTTTTGCTTTTTAGGGCCACACCCACAGCATATGAAAGTTCCCAGGCTAGGGGCTACATCTGCTGGGCCTACACCACAATCACAGCAACGCCAGATCATTAATCCACCGAGCGAGGCCAGGGATTGAACCCGCAACCTCATGGTTCCTAGTTTCTGGAACTAGGAACCATGGTTCTTCGTTTCTGCTGCGCCACAACGGGAACTCCACAGGGACTTTTAAGAATCAGAGTTTGTATAAGTCAAATTGCCTGCCTAGTGTACTTGACACTCCTGTTCTATATCCCCACTTTTGCTTTTCGTCCAGTAAGACATGTTTTGGGGACCAAGAAATGGAAACAGATGTTCATTAAAGAGCAGTGGTATGAATGGAAACAGTATAGGAATTAAAGACTGTCTGAATTTTTACATAATGATAATCTCTCCTATGTAATAGCCTGTATGTACAAAATTTTATCAGTAAATGTTAAATACAATACACAGAACTGCTATATTTATATTTTAAACATAATTCTTTTTCTCAGTTCTAGGAATTTTGAAGAAGTATATGTTATTGGACTTTTTCTTAAGAATGTGGAATTATCCATAGAAAATATCAAATTATCCATAGAAAATGTCAATTCCCAAACCAATTTCTCACTATTACAATATAAACTTCCCTTTTCATATCTTAGAATTGGCATATATGTAGAAATTGTTAGCTAATTTTAATATCAAAATGTGGAAAACCTCATCCAAATAGAAATTTTAAGAGTTTCTTTGGACTCTGTTCTAAGTTTTTGTTTTTTTTTCTTTTTCATATTGGGCTGAAATCTGCCACCCTTCCATCCATTGGTTCTAGTTCTGTTCTCTGGAGCAGCATGGAGTAAGTCTCTTCTATTAGAAGGCAGCTGTCATATCTTCCAAGGTCACCTTTTCTAGACTGAATGTCCTCAGGTCCTCTACTTTTTGTATGAAATAATACCCATACTTAAAAACTTCATATTGACTCCCTTTGAACACATCCTAATTATCAATGTTTTCCATAATACAGTTAAAGTATGATGGCCTCAAATTTTAATTCTGTGCCATATTTTTATGATATTGTACATACTAGTGAAGAATACCTTGTACCATAACCCATGAATCAGAAACTAGTTTATTAGTTCAGCTTCAGCTTATGTCAGGTATTTTTTTTCCTTAGCTATTCTTAACTGTTGGCTCATATTAAAACTTATGGTCACCTAAAACCTGCCAACTAAATAACTGCTGGGGCTTTCTCTTTTTTCAGAAGGCATTTCTGCCTTAGTAATACAGAGTTATTTAGCAAGTGTGATTGTGAATGTGTTACTTAATCAGAGAACTTAAAACAACAAAAATGTTTCGTATGCTAACATCTCTGGGCCTGGTTTTATGTAACATAGGCTCCAAACTTAAAACTTAAATGTTATTTTAAGAATTTTAGCTTAATATTCTTTTGATCGATAGTTTTGGAAAATGTTTATCTCTTTGAGGTTTAAATGGTTATGATTGCAAAGCTCCTGATTTAGGTCTCCTTTTGCAACACGTGCTATGTTTTTAAGAGAAAAAGAAATGTTTATATTGAATTGCTGCCTATAATCTGGAAAAATGTATTACAATAATAGATTTTTCCATTGTAAATTCTGTACCCTAGAGCAGGACTTCTCAGCACTGTTGACATTCTTTGGATAATTCTTTGTTATGGATAGCTGTCCTTTAATAGGATATGTAATAACACCCTGGCCTCTACCCACTAAATACTAGTAGCACACATCACCACCTCTTCCTCTGCAGTTTGACCATCAGAAGTATCTCCGTATCTCCAGACATGGCCAGATGTCTCCTGGAGGGCAAAATCTCCCCCAGTTGAGAACCACTGCCTTCAGAGTGTCAGAAGTATTTCTTAGTCATCTCAGTAATAGTTTCTACCTTAAATATTTTCCATAGCTAGAGTTACAGTATTTTTCTTAATATAAATTCTTCGTAGAGTTTTTTTTAAAAAAAAAAACTGTAGAACATAATAAAGAACTTTATATACAATAATACTTTTTAAAATTCCTAGTTTGATCAGTTTTTTCTTTTCTTTCTAATACTGCTTCTTGTCCCAGTTTGTCCTCCCTGCTTTGTGATGCAATCTTTGATCTGAAACATAATGTGTGACTATCTAATTTATTGAGATTTAGAAATGAAAATTATGCAACAATAACAAATAGGGTACTGATTAGGTGGTTTATTCAGCTCAACTACTTGCTCCTTTGTATTAAATTACTGGAAAATGTGCTTTTGATTTAAGTTGATTAAACACCTACATTTTAAAATTAAATTGTTTTATGTTTATTCTTTTGCTCCACAATATAGCCAGCAGCCAGCTTCGGGTGTAGCCTACTCCCATCCAACTACAGTTGCTAGCTACACTGTCCATCAGGCTCCAGTAGCTGCTCACACAGTTACTGCTGCCTATGCACCAGCAGCCGCCACAGTTGCAGTTGCCAGGCCTGCTCCAGTAGCTGTTGCAGCTGCTGCAACAGCTGCTGCTTATGGAGGTTACCCCACTGCACACACAGCAACTGACTATGGTTATACCCAGAGGCAACAAGAAGCACCTCCACCACCACCCCCAGCTACTACACAAAACTACCAGGTAAGAAAACTGCTAGTTTCATTAGCCTTAACATACATTTTCAGTGCTGTTAATGTTTAATGTTAATGTCCAAGCCAATACCTCTGAAACTCGGGTCTTCCAAAATGTACCTCTAATGATAGAGAAAAACGAATGTGTATTCCTCTGTAATTTGGGGGCATATTCCAAGCATTGAGTTTCCTTGCAGTGAATTTTATACTAGTAATCCCTCAGCCCATTCCACTCCATTCCATATCTAAGTTTGCTTTAGTTAAAAAAAAATAATAATATTTACTGATTAAATATTTTGTTTTTATTCTAACTTTTTGAGAAAAATTAAGTCATGCAGGATCTTCTGCTCATTGTTTTACTGTGCCATTCTTTATCCACTTGGAACACTCTTATGTCTCCTATTTGAGAACCATGATCCTGAGCTATGTAGGACAAACAGACTACATAGTGCTTTCTTGAAACTTTACAAAGATGGAAATTCTTTTGCCTAGGTATGCATTCTTCTCCTCAAGGTGTTCTTTATTGATATTGAACAGAAATTGATCCTGCTCTTTTTTTTTTTTGTCTTTTTTGCCTTTTCTAGGGCCATTCCCTCGGCATATTGAGGTTCTGAGGCTAGGGGTCTAATCAGAGCTGTAGCCACTGGCCTATGTCACAGCCACAGCAACTCGGAATCTGAGCCACATCTGCAGGTTACAGTACAGCTCACGGCGACGCCAGATCCTTAACCCACTGAGCAAGGCCAGGGATCGAACCTGCAACCTCATGGTTCCTAGTCAGATTCATTAACCACTAAGCCACGATGGGAACTCCCAATCCTGCTCTTAAATCATAATTGCTAGGTTTATGGGGACATAAAGGACTAATTTCTATTTTAATAATATATAATTCTCTTTATGTCTGATATAGTACTAAATTACTACTTGCTTATTTAATTAAATTTGGCCCGAGTTCTTTAACCCATTTTTTTGTTTGTGTTTAGGATTTGTTTTTTAAACTTTGGTCCTTCTGGACTTTGCGTGGTTTTTAAAAATTCTTTCTAAAATACAGAAATTTATTTTGTTAACTAAGAAATTGACATATGAATCAGCAGTATTAGTATTTGCCATTAATATTTAGCAAGTTACTAAACTTGGAATTCCTTTGACATGTGTGGTTATTTTATGTCCAGAGACAAAAGATAAGGAATGTCATTGTTTTTAATAGGGTATTGGTGTTCCTTTCCCTTGGAACCTCTGTTCCCCTTTCCTCCACCTGGAAGCTCCTACTCTTCATTATGTTAATAAATGATAGTAATCGCTTCTCGGCCTTTTGGCTAAGATCAAGTGTAATAAATGATAGTAAATAAGGAAGAGTGAAAAGAAAGTTGAAGCAGTCACAAAGCTTAGAACACCTAGGTTTTCTTTACTGTGCGTTCCATCTTTAAGGCAGATGAAATTTTTCAAGAAAATTAAATTTTTTAATCAATACATATTTTTAAATATTTTGATAGTTTTTCCGATTGTAAAAGTTAAGCATGCTGCTTAAAGTGGTTTTGACCTTATTTGATTAAGTCCAAAATGAATACCCTTTGTATTGATTTTGAATCTTTCATCTACCTTCATAGATATTTAGATTTTTGTTTTCCTTTACTGTGTTTTTTATATACTAAAGATGAGGGTTTTTTTCCCCTGTCACTTCACTCATAGCAAGATTTTCTTTCATTCTCTTTCTTTAGGACTCATACTCATATGTAAGATCCACAGCTCCTGCTGTAGCTTATGATAGTAAGCAGTACTACCAACAACCAACAGCGACTGCTGCTGCTGTAGCTGCTGCTGCCCAGCCTCAGCCTTCTGTTGCTGAGACCTACTATCAGACAGGTGGGTTTTAACATGTTTTCATTGTACACTTGAAACATAATTATTCAAACATATTTTTAGCGAAGATATGCTTTTCAATCCATCTAGACTCGTGTTACATTACCTTGAAAGCCAGGTTCTAGGAGTTCTTGCTCTGGTGCAGCACAGGTTTGATCCCCAGCCCTGCACAGTGAGTTAAGGATCTGGCATTGCTGCAGCTGTGGCATAGGTTGCAACTGCGGCTTGGATTCAATCCCTGGCCTGGGAACTTCCATATGCCACAGGGTGTAATTGAAAAATCAAAAAAAGGAAAGCCAGGTTTTAGTTATAGCCTTCTCTTTCTCTGCAAGAAGAATGCCTTTGAATCAAAGGGAGAAGACCATAGAGGCAATTCACTTCCTTCCCTCCTGGAAATGTATTTTATATCTGGTCTTCAGCTTATAGTTCTTTCCTGCTGAAATAAACTATACAAAGGAAGTTGTGGCATTCGGGGAAAACTATGGCACTTGGGGGAAACTATTCTATACTCTGTGATAGCTTATATAGGGGAAGAAATCTGGAAAAGAATGGATATGTATGTATATGTTTATGGTTGATTCACTTTGCTGTATACCTCAAACTAACACAACATTGTAAGTCACCTATACACCAAAAAAACTTATTTAAAAAAAAGAAGAAAAAGAAAAGGTTGTGGCAATAACTTCTGGCCACCTTCTTCTCTTTGCCAGAATGCCCAGAACATAACTGCTGACTGCTTTTGTAACCAGTGGAGACCCTGGTATAGTTTCCATTTTGTGGACCCATATTTTTCATTCCTCTTTCTCTGATAATAACAGTTGGTTCTATTACCAGCTGCTGATATTACGGCATATATTAATGATTTGAATGCGGAAAGTGTTTTGTTTGGAAAGAAGCCTATATATTTGTAGTCTTTAAAGATGGATTTTTCATGGAGATATAATTGAAAACTTTTAAAATAAACCCCTCTTATTTCTGAAAAGTGGGCAACTCCTTTATTTTAATCATTTTTGAAGGACCATGAGAGTATAGATAGAGCCTTAGATTAGAATAGACTGGAATTGGTTTCTAGCACTGTCACTACCACTAACATGGGCAAGTGATTTTTACATCATTTCATCTCTGTTTTCTTACTTGCGAATAAGATAGTAGATTCAGATCTTTCTGGGGTACTTTTAGTTCTAAGATTGATTTTATGAGTCCCTTAAAAATGGTTTAAAAATATTTTGAATTATAATGACCCTGACTTTGCTTAGTCTCTTGTTTGATTTTTTGTGGGTACCGTAAACTATAATGATCTTTTGGTTAATTACCAGAGTTAGATTTTGCTTAAGAGTACTGAATTATCTAAGAGTCAGAAGACCTTAATATAGTTTAAGCTCTGATATCAACTATGTGACTTTTGTAAATCACTTAGCGCTTGGACATAGGGGTTTTTTTGGTAAAATGTACTCATCTGTATGTTGTTGGGATCAAATTTCATACTATGTATAGATACACTCTCAACTGTTATTTATTTAAAATACCTTTACTTAACTGAGCATAAAATGAATTTGGCCCTTGGTGTTTGGGCCTTTCTCAGAAAATTATATTTGTATGCTTTAGTAATCATTAATATCATTTAATAAAAGATTTATTATTAATTTAGTGGTAATAAAACTCATAACATTCTTAGAATATACTTTTTTTTTTTAATATGCCTGCACCTGAAGCATATGGAAGTTCCCGAACTAGGAGTCAAATCAGAGCTGCAGCTTTAGCCTGTGCTTCAGCTTACAGAAACACCAGATCCTTAACCCACTGAGCCAGGCCAGGGATCAAAATCTGTGTCATCACCAATCAATCCCTTAATCCACCGAGCCACAATGGTAATTCCTACATTTGTTTTAATATGGTCAAAGGCAATAAAAAGTTTAGCAGAAACATTAATGGTAGCCATTTAAGAAGAGCTGCGCTTGGAGTTTCCTTGTGGTGCAGCAGGTTAAGGAACAGCATTGTCACTGCAGTGGTTTGGGTTGCTACTGTGGCACAGGTTTGATCCCTGGCCTGGGAACTTCCATATGCCATGGGTACAGCCCACCGCCCCAAAAAAAGAAGAATGGCTACATTTAAGCTATTGACATTTGAAGAATTGAGTCAGTAGCTCTTTGTCGGTTGTAATTAGATCAAACTTCACTATGTGGTATATTAATAAGTTCCATGTAATTTAACATTGAAAATTTTACTGTGACTTACATTATACTTTGAGACGCTTCTCTTCTTGTCCCATACTAGGCATAACCCTCAAGTAGACTGACTAGACTAAGTACACACACACACACCTCCTTTTTAAAAACTTTAATTATTAATAACTTGTTTTAACTAGTGCTGATATTTCAGTTAGTGGTAAGTTTTGACAAAGTGCCAGTTACATATTTACAAATATGTAAAAAGCATCTGGGAAGGGATAGTAAATTATAGAGATGTTATATTTTGTTCCATTGGTAATAAGAATTTTACCCCTTTTACCAAGAAGAAATTACTAGCAAAGAATTTACAGTTAATGATGTTACATTTATTTTTTTCTAGGATATTGGTACAGTAACTGTAGTGGTTCACCTTTCTAATTTTCTGATGTCTCTTTCCCAATTTAGCCCCTAAAGCAGGTTATAGCCAAGGTGCAACTCAGTATACACAAGCCCAGCAAACTCGACAAGTGACAGCCATAAAACCAGCCACACCAAGTCCAGCTACCACTACTTTCTCCATTTATCCTGTATCCTCCACCGTACAGCCAGTAGCAGCTGCAGCTACTGTGGTGCCATCCTATACCCAGAGTGCTACTTATAGTACCACTGCAGTTACTTATTCTGGTAAGGCTGATAAACTGTTTAAATGAGTAAGCATTTAGGAGACTCACTAAGAAACTGTCTTGACTGACTTTCTGTGTTCCATGAAATGATCTTATTGCCAGTAGCAAGAATTGAATTAATTGTTAGTCATTAATACAAATACAGGTGCATAATGTGACAAGTGAACCATACTCTTAAGTTGTATACTTTTTTTTAAAAAGCCAGGACATTTTAGTAGAATGTAAAAATGCTCTTTGGGCGTTTGATAGGGCCTAGCACTGCAATTAGGGAAAATAAATGACCCTGTAGAATACCTGGGTATTCATTTCCTATCTGACTTTTCCAGATGAATTTGAAAATTCAAGGTTAACTTCAGGAAATACTATTGATGGAGTTCCTGTTGTGGTGTAGCGGAAATGAATCCAACTGGGAACCATGAGGTTGTGGGTTCAATCCCTGGCCTCGATCAGTGGGCTAAGGATCGGGGTTTCTGTAGCTGTGGTGTAGGTTGCAGACTCGGCTCGGATCTGGCGTGGCTGTGGCATAGGCTGGCAGGTGTAGCTCTGATTCAACCCCTAGCCTGGAAATCTCCATATGCCCTGAGTGCGGCCCTAAAAAGAAAAAAAAAAGGAAATACCATTAACAAAATATTTAAATTGTTGTTTATTTCAGCTCTTGAACTGCTGTATCTTCATATTTATTATCAGAAATAAGTGATCTGATAGAAAATACTGGGTGACCTTTATAAATATCTGTGGGATGATGGTTATATACATCTCTCTGAAGGAAAGAGTAGCTTTAATTTCCTTAAATAATCATACATTTTCCCTAAAGAAGAATAATCACTAAAATCTTGCTGTGCCCCCCTCTCTTCATTTCTAGTTAAGGTATTTTGTAGTACTGCAGTGATTAAAGTCACACATTGGGAGTTCCTGTTGTGGCTCAGCAGTTAACAAACGGACTAGTATCCATGAGGATGCAGATTCCATCCCTGGCCTCACTCAGTGGATTAAGGATCTGGTGTTGTCATGAGCTGTGGTGTGTAGGTCACAGATGTGGCTTGGATCTGCTGTGGCTGTGGCTGTGGCGTAGGCTGGTGGCTACAGCTCTGATTCAACCCCTAGCCTAGGAACCTCCATATGCCACAGGTGATGCCCTAAAAAGACAAAAATAAATAAAGTCACACATGGCTTTTTTGAAGACACTTAGCCCTGTACTACTATCTGGCTTGTTTTACATTTTTTTATTTATTTAGCATGCTGTCTTGTTTCATGCAAGATTTAGGTGACATAGTAATTTTAATCTTACCTTTTGATATTTTGTGGTAGCTTAGATGTTAGAAGCCTAGCTGAATTTAAACATTTTCTTTTACTTATTAAAGGGTTTGTTTTTTGTTAGCTCTTATGTTAAATACTGTGCTGGATGCTAGGGATACAGTGATGATTCAGGCAAGCTTGATGTATTTGGGGTGAACAGTTCTTTGTGGCTGGAATACAGGATATTTGGGGTAAATATCAGGAAATGAGGCTGGAAATCCAGTGTGGAAAGCCTTGTAGGGTCTGCTGTGGTGTCTGTCTTTATCTTAGGAGCAGTTAAGTTGCCAAAAAGGAGATCTCAAGAAGGGAAGCAGTAGAAACAGATTTGTAAGTTAATTAAGACAACCATGTGGAAATGAACTGACGTGAGGAAATGTTATCATTCCTAGATATGTCATTCAGGATTGCCCAGATACAACTTTTCTGCCTTTTTCTATCTCATTAACTAGTTATAACTGTAATTGGGATTATTTCAGTGAAATTTGACTCGACAGTTTTTTAAATCCGTATTAGCTTTAACAAAATAAGGAGTTTATATAATGGTATCATTTCCTATTCTGTGTTTCTCTTTTATATGTACTCCTTCTTGTCTCTTTTCTGTCTATTTCTCAGCCTTTGTCTCTCTCAGTTGCTTGAATATACTTTACACAGACTGAAGATAATTATTTTTATTTACTGCTTTATTATGTACCTGATACATCGTTTTAAACTTGAAACTCTAGATTAAAAAAGGAGAAAAAACTACTGAACATCTACCCCTAGACACTAACCATTAACATTTTAGTGCATGTCTTTGTCTACTTTTCTTCCATGGTAACATGCATTATATAAAACCATGGTTTCTTGGAGTTCCTTGATGGCATAGTGGTTAAGGATCCAGCGTGTCACTATTATGGCACAGGTTTGATCCCTGGCCCAGGAATTTCTGTATGCCACAGGTGCTGCCAAAAAAATAAAATAAAATCCTGATTTTTTTTTTTTTTTAATGAATTTGTCTTGGAGTTCCCGTCATGGCACAGTGGTTAACGAATCCGACTAGGAACCATGAGGTTGTGGGTTCGATCCCTGGCCTGGCTCAGTGGGTTAAGGATCCAGCGTTGCCATGAGCTGTGGTGGAGGTCGCAGCCGTGGCTTGGATCATGCCTTGCTGTGGCTATGACATAGGCTGGTGGCTACAGCTCCAATTCGACCCCTAGCCTGGGAACCTCCATATGCAGCAGGAGCGGACCTAGAAAAGGCAAAAAGACCAAAAAAAAAAAAATTGTCTTATCTGCACTATTATATAAACTCTTTTCTTCATTGTGAATGTCCTTTCATCTCACTAAATATAGAGATATGGCATTCCTTTGATTCATGCTTTTCCCAAATTAAAAAAAATTTAATTCTGCAGAAAAGTTGAAAAAAGAGTACAAGGAGTTCCCTTTGTGGCTCAGCAGTTAACAAACCCAGCTAGTATCCATGAGGATGGAGGTTTGATCCCTGACCTGGCTCAGTGGGTTAAGGATCCAGCGTTGCCATGAGCTGTGGTGGAGGTCGCAGCCATGGCTTGGATCATGCCTTGCTGTGGCTATGACATAGGCTGGTGGCTACAGCTCCGATTCGACCCCTAGCCTGGGAACCTCCATATGCAGCAGGAGCGGACCTAGAAAAGGCAAAAAGACCAAAAAAAAAAAATTGTCTTATCTGCACTATTATATAAACTATTTTCTTCATTGTGAATGTCCTTTCATCTCACTAAATATAGAGATATGGCATTCCTTTGATTCATGCTTTTCCCAAATTAAAAAAAATTTAATTCTGCAGAAAAGTTGAAAAAAGAGTACAAGGAGTTCCCTTTGTGGCTCAGCAGTTAACAAACCCAGCTAGTATCCATGAGGACGGAGATTTGATCCCTGGCCTGGCTCAGTGGGTTAAGGATCCAGCGTTGCTGTGAGCTGTGGTGTGGGTTGCAGATGCAGCTCGGATCCTTCATTGCTGTGGCTGTGATACAGGCCGGCAGCTGTGGCTCTGACTCAGTCGCTAGCCTGGGAACCTCCATATGCCTCAGGTGCGGCCCTAAAAAGACCAAAAAAAAAAAAAAACAGATGTGCAAATAATGTTTACCTAGATTCACTGATTATTATTTTGTCATACTTGCTTTTATCTCTTCTCTTTAAACAGATTTTTCAAATGGTTCAGCAGTATGTTTTGTAAGTTGCAGAGACTTGCTGCATTGCCTGGAATTTTTCCTCCTGTATTTCCTAAGAATAGGGACATTCTTTTATATAGCCACAGTGCAAATACCACAAAAAGGAATTAGACATGAATATTACCTAATAAATTTATCCACATGTCCACAAATGTCTTCTATGGCTGGGCCTTTTTTTTTTTTGTTCTTTTTGCCATTTCTTGGGCCGATCCCATGGCATATGGAGGTTCCCAGGCTAGGGGTCAAATCAGAGCTGTAGCCGCCAGCCTATGCCAGAGCCACAGCAGCGTAGGATCCGAGCCGCGTCTGCAACCTACACCACAGCTCACGGCAACGCCAGCTCCTTAACCCACTGAGCAAGGCCAGGGATCGAACCTGCAGCCTCATGGCTCCTAGTTGGATTCGCTAACCACTGAGCCATGACAGGAACTCCTTCTAGTTGGGCTGGGCTTTCTGTATGGTTGATGTATTTGTGTTTATGCTTTGTTTTAAATTTGGGGCCCAATCAGGGATTATGAATTGTATCTGGTTGTTAGTTTCAGTTTCCTTTAATGTAGAATAACCCTTATTTTTTTATCTTGTCTCTCATGACCTTGATGTTTTCAAAAAGTTCTGACCAATTGTCTTGTAGAATGTTCCACGATCTGTATTTATCCGGTTTTTTTCGTTTTTCTTTTTAGGGCCACTCTCGAGGCATAAGGAGGTTCTCAGGCTAGGGGTCGAATCAGAGCTACAGCTGCCAGCCTATACCACAGCCCCAGTAATGCCAGATCCGAGCCACATCTGCGACCTACGGCACAGCTCATGGCAATGCCAGATCCTTAACCCACTGATCAAGGCCAGGGATCGAACCCGCAACCTCATGATTCCTAGTCAGATTTGTTTCCGCTGCACCATGATGGGAACTCCTTATCTGATTTCTTTATGTTTAGATTCTGGCAGCTTTGCAGTCAGTAATTAACTACCTATGTGAACTTTCCATTTTTTTCACATCAGGTGTACATAATAATTAATGTCGGTTTATTACTTATTGATGATGCCAAGAATAACCACTCATTATAGTGGTGACTACCAGACCTTTCCGTTGTAAAGATATCCTTTCTATTTGTAATTAGCCAAGTAATCTGTGGGCCTGTTACCCACTACTTTTCTCTGTAAGGTGTTAGATCCTTTGAAAAACTTAATAACTGAATCAAGTTCTACAGTGGTGAATGCAAAATCCTTTTACTAAGAATCAGTGTAAAAGGATTTAGATTCTTAGATGTTCTTCCCTAAAGAAGAATCCCCTCATCCCTTCCTTTTTAGTATTACTGTGGGTTCCTTTTTTATTCAATGTAATATAATCCATTGCTTTTCCTTTTTATTTCTGAGGCACACAGTGTCCCAAAATTGGTCCGTGGAATCCTTTTCAAACCAGATGAGTCTTTTGAACTTGGCATCATTAGTCTTTGAGCACATCTTTTCTTTCTGTCACAGTAAGATGTGACTCTGCCTAATAATTCAGCATTGTATCCCTAACTTCCAGTATAGCATTTGACATAGGGTAAGAGAGAAAAAATATCTGAGAAATTAAAAAAAAAATTTTTTAATTCAAGCTTATAACACCCACGCTAGACCAAAACATCGAGCTGAAAACTGAAATTGCTCATATCACCTTAAAACCTCCATGGAACAAGACAGCATATTAAGGCATAAATAAAATGCAAAACACTTTGAGCCTTTCCTGTGTTAGATTTGCAATTAGCCATTTTACAAAGGAGCCAAGGTTTATTATATGGTAATGGTATTTAGAAACCAAGATCTGTGCTTAGAAAAACATAGGTTGGTTTGTTTGTTTTTTGCTTTTTAGGGCCAGACCCATGGCATGTGGAAGTTTTCAAGCTAGGGCTCGAATTGGAGCTACAGCTGCTGGCCTGCATCACAGCCACAGCAACATGGGATCCAAGCCACATCTTCGACCTATACCATAGTTCACGGCAACATAGGATCCTTGACCCACTGAGCAAGGCCAGGGATTGAACCACCCATCCTCATGAATACTAATCAGGTTCATTTCTGCTGTGCTACAATGGGAACTCCTAAAACATAGTTCTTAATAAAAGTATACTGTTAATGTATGCATGTACTATGTTTTATTTTTTGATAGGCAAGAAGTAGATTTATTAATATTGGATGCATATGAAAAATACAAGTCATGGGCGAAGGGGCTCTGTCCTTTTGTTTCTTTTTTTTTCTTTTTTTTTGGTACTATATTTTCACGTTTCTATTTGGGGACTTTTAGTTTCGTATTAGGGAAAAACTAGAAACAATCAGTACTGGGTAAAATCCTTTTCTGTAAAGATTTGTCTGTTTTTTCCACTTGTTTACCTAGGATAAATTCCTAGATTTGGAACTGTTATTATATCAAAGATTATATAGTTTTTATGGAGTTACCTAGTGGCCTGGTATGTTAAGGATCGGGTGTCACTGCTCTGGCTTTGTCACTGCTATGGCATGGGTTTAATCCCTGGCCCTGGGAACTTCTGCATGCTGCAGATGCAGCCAAAGTGGGGGGGTGGGGAGAGTATGCATTTTTGAAAGAACATGTGATACACACTGTGAAATTACCATCCACAGATGTCATTATCAGAAATTCTAAGTTCTCTGCAGTTTTATATTGGCTACAGCTTAGGTCAGCTGTTCTTTTAATCTCATTAGAAGATGAGTTCTAGAATACTGGTACCTACTAAATGATGACTGTAGCAAGATGCATTTACTGCTGAAATGATAGTTTTGTTTCTGATACCATACCTTTAAAAGTTCTATTTGAACTGTTAGAATTATGCAACTTACTAATTTCGAAGTATTTGTAATAACACTACTTTTTAAATGAAACCATTTTAGCTTTCAAAAATTGAGCTTTCTCTTAGAGACACAACCTTGTATTTATTTTCCCATTATACTTTACAAGAAATGTATGTATGTTTGCTATTAGTTATAGGAAATTTAAAGGTGATCCTTAGCAGAGTTGCAGACTTTCAACCTACCTTTCAGTTTATGCTTTTTTTTTTTTTAATCTTTTTTTGTCTTTTTCTAGGGCTGCTCCCAAGGCATATGGAGGTTCCCAGGCTAGGGGTCTAACTGGAGCTGTGGCCACCGGCCTACACCAGAGCCACAGCAACTTGGAGTCCAAGCCTCGTCTGCGACTTAAAATCAGCTCATGGCAGTGCTGGATCTTTAACCCATTGAGCAAGGGCAGGGATCAAACCCACAATCTCATGGTGCCTAGTCTGATTCGCTAACCACTGCGCCATGACGGGAACCCCCAGTTTATGCTTTGATATATATATTTTTTAAATCTAAGTAATAAGCTTATAATTAAGCTTACCTTTTATTAGTTTTAGAACACGTATGTGCAAATGAAAGTTATTTTGTAAATATTACCCTTAACCTAGTGATTTTTCTTTTTTAACTATTTAAAGGACCTTAGCCTCACTTTTCTCATCTACAAAGTAAGGAGAGTAAGGCGTGGAAAACTACCTTATAGATCTGTTTTGAGATTTCACTGTGTTTGAAGCACTGCCTTTCACAGAGTAGATTCTCAACTTTTAAAAAACCCAGAAGTCTGCTCATCCAGTTTTGAATAAAGATTTCATATGGAAATTATAGTTGTAACCAGTAATCCACAAGAAGCTTTGGTTTTGTTGTTGTTGTTGTTGTTTTGTCTTTTCTAGGGCCACACCCATGGCATATGGAGGTTCCCAGGCTAGGGTTCTAATCGGAGCTGTAGCTGCCAGCCTATACCACAGCCACAGCAACGCCAGATCTGAGATGCGTCTGCAACCTACACCACAGCTCATGGCAATGCTGAATCCTTAACCCACTGAGCGAGGCCAGGGATCAAACCCTCAACCTCATGGTTCCTAGTCGGATTCATTAACCACTGAGCCACGATGGGAACTCCAGAAGCTTTGTTATTTTTAAAATTGGACAATTTTATGGTGTTTAAAGAGCAAAATTTAAACTGTACATATTTCTGCCTATAAATTTGAAAGCATTTGTAAGCTTAATTATGTTCTTTTATCACATTCTTTAGTAATAGAAGCCACTAGTAGGACTGACAAGTGAAGAGTTTATTGATTTATAGAGATTTTCTTTTAAAAAATTATACCAATTGTTTTCTAATTTTTAAAAATCTGATTATATGCTTATTGTTAGTATGTTTACCTGCTTCTTCCTACTTTTTTTTTGTCCACTCCCATGGCATGTGGAAGTTCCCAGGCCAGGGATCAAACCTGTGCTGCAGCAGTGACCCAAGCCACAGTAGTTATAGTGCCAGATCTTTAACCCACTGAGCTACCAGGAATCTCCCCTACTTTCATTTTTATATATTTTCTTCTATTACCACATTTTCTTTCTTTATATCTTCATAAACAGGTCATTTAATAACATCACATAAAAGTCTAGGGACACTTTTCATGAATGTTACCCAGCTGCTTTCTCTCAAATATGTGTGGTTTCAGGTTCCTATGATTCTCATTTCCCATACATCTTAACTCTCACTTTTCTAATTCATATTTTCTTCTCTGTATGTATTATATATATTGGAGTCAGTGAGGGTCGTAAGTCTTTACTTTTCTGTATAGTAGTATAGCAATCTGAATGTGAGATACCAAAAAGTTCAGTTTTCCCTTGGTAATTCTTCTGTGTAATAATGGCAGCTAGGAATCTGTTTGTTTTTGGCTGTGCCCTCAGCGTGCACAAATTCCTGGGCCAGGGATCAAACCACCATCCAACAGTAACCAGAGCCATAGCAGTGACAATACTAGATCCTTAACCTGCTGAGCCATCAGGGAACTCCTAGGAGTCTCTCTCGTGCCTTAATTCTGCCCACTCATTTCAACTTTGGGATAAAAGGATGATAATTAGGGAGTCCACCAAATTTCCAGAGATCTTAGTTTAGGAAGCATTAAGTTTTCCAGCTTTGAATAGGTTTGTAAATAAAATCAGCAACTTTGTCCAATGTGAAGCTCTTAAAGACTTCTAAATCTAAATCACTGAACAGGAGTTCCCATTGTGGCTCACCAGTAATAAACCCAACTAGGATCCATGAGGATGCAGGCTCAATCCCTGGCCTTGCTCAGTGGGTTAAGGATCCGGCATTGCCATGAGCTGTTGTGTAGGTCACATACACAGCTTGGATCCTGTGTGGCTGTGGCTATGGCTCCGATTCAACCCCCCGGCCTGGGAACTTCCAAATGCCGCTAGTGTGGCCCTAAAAAGCAAAAAATAAAAAAGTAAATAAATCACTCAACATAAACAGCCTGTATATATTATAGTAACTACTTGGTGTGCTTATTCATCAGAGTCTTTGAACAATGGAAATGGATAAAATCCATTTAACCAGAAAATTCAGTACTTTTTCATCTTTTGGTAGATGAGAACCAATAATATATTTGGGGTTTTATTTCAAGATGTTTTATTTGTTGTCCTAGATATTCACTTGAACTCCATCTCCATATTAGGGACTTCTGCTAAGCTTTATTCACCTTGCCACCAGTTTCTGTCAGCTCCTTGCTTTTTTTGGTTGCACAACCAACCCATAAGTCATCCCTGGGATTGAATAATCTTGGTGTCATCTTTGTGTGTTTTTGTCTTCTTTAATATCTTTTATCCTCTCAGCCACCGAGCATGTTTCATGCCTTTTTTTTCCTGTTTAGAATCCTAGTTTAGACTTTTCAAATTAGCATTCCCCAAATTGTATTCAGAGGAATTCTGCTTGGGGAAGCTAGTAACAAGTTTCTAGAACCAAGCTCTATAATCACCTAAGTTTATCAAACACCCTATCACATCCATCCAGCTGAAATATAAACCTTTTTTGTCTTTTTGCCATTTCTTGGGCTGCTCCCACGGCATGTGGAGGTTCCCAGGGTAGGGGTCGAATTGGAGGTGTAGCTGCTGGCCTACACCATGGGCATGGCAACGAGGGATCCGAGCCACGTCTGGGACCTACACCACAGCTCATGGCAACGCCAGATCGTTAACCCACTGAGCAAGGGCAGGAACCTGCAACCTCATGGTTCCTAGTCGGATTCGTTAACCACTGAGCCACGACAGGAACTCCTGAACTATAAGCCTTCTTGAAAGCAAGGACCAGATATTTTACTTACATAAGTAAATACTTTGTTGATTTACTTACATAAAAGCAAAATAAGTGAATTTTTTTTTGAAGGTTTTTTTTTTAAGGTTTATGATATGCTTTATTTGTAAATATGCACATGTAAACCTACCTTTATTAGTAGAACTTAATGGATTTAAATTCATTTATCTTTCCCATTTATAATTATGTAACATAATCTTTGTTTGATTTTATTTGTAAGGTACCTCTTATTCAGGTTATGAAGCAGCAGTGTATTCAGCTGCATCCTCCTACTACCAACAACAGCAGCAGCAACAGAAGCAGGCAGCAGCAGCAGCTGCAGCTGCAGCTGCAACGGCTGCCTGGACAGGGACCACCTTTACTAAAAAAGCACCATTCCAAAATAAACAACTGAAACCAAAACAGCCTCCCAAGCCACCCCAGATTCACTATTGTGATGTTTGTAAGATCAGCTGTGCTGGACCACAGGTACTTATGTTTTATGTTTTACCATGGGTCTTCAGTGGTTATTTTTGATAGTTAAGTGTGGTTGATAGTCTAGCTTCTATGACTGCTAAGAAAGTTTTCATTTTCTTCTCTTGTTAGCTTATAGTCAACAACATAAATATTTGTTAAATGGTCATTTTTTAATGGTCTTTTTTTTGAGACATAAGCATTCTGTTAAGAAAAAGACCATAAAAATGATTGTAATGTAAATGAAAAGTGGGCAGATTGAGGGGTTTTTTAGGAAGGATACTTTGCTCTTTAAATAAAACTTTAAATTTAGCGTAATAGAGATCCTGCTGTATAGCACTGGGAACTATGTCTAGTCACTTATGGTGGAGCATGAGAATGTGAGAAAAAAGAATGTGTACATGTATGTGTAACTGGGTCACCTTGACGTACAGTAGAAAATTGACAGAACACTGAAAACCAGCTATAATGGAAAAAATAAAAATCATTATTAAATAAATAAATTTAGCATAATATTAGTTGGGATTTGGGAGTAAGAATGAATCTTTTTTTGACACCTATGACTTGCTTTTATAAAGCCTTTATGAAAATATTTTCAATTTAAGACATGGATTATTTATTTTCCTAGCTCTTTTGAGGTCCATTTTGAATATATAAATAGAATTTTATAGCCAAAAAAGAATGACCACTGAGATAATTAAGCTTTGCATGCTTGCATTAAAGATTAGAGGACTTTGTCAAATGTATTGTTTTTTGTAGCATATAAATAATAGCAGAAATCATAGCAGAAAATTGTCTTTCTGGAGTATTAAAAAAAATCCTTAATTTAATAACAATTTTAGGATAACATTTCTAATGAGACTGACTTTTGTATATGTTACTTATTTCTGTATAATCTCCTTCATGAAGATATAGGGATGATGGGAACAAAAACAGTGTAGGGAAGTGAAGTGTCTTTTTCAAAAATATCAACTAGAAGAAGCGTGCAGAATCTTTTTTTTTTTTTTTTCTCCTGTTGCTGAATTAAAATAAGGGATTTAGGGAAGAGTCTGTTTTAAGTTCAACTTCCTTCCCAACTTTATTTGTTAATACTTTCTTTAAGAATGTCTAGTTTTTATATAAAAATTTAATAATTTGTCAGACAAAGGCATAGTATTTGAAAAGACAAGTTTTTGACTCTTTAGTGGTTTCTTTCATTTATGTCTGTCTCCAACCCTTAGGCAACCTATGTACATTCTTTTTAATTTACTAAATTAGTTGTCTACTTTTTAATACTAATTTTTTGGGTACTTTAAGTTAGCATTTCCTGAGTTACACCATATTAGGGATATTTTAATATATGTGGCTAGTAACAGAAAATCTTCTTTTTCCTATTTTGAGTATGATGGTAAAGTTTCATTGTGGTTACATGGTTGGGGGAGAGGAGACAGGTGGGAAATATTTGCATCAACTCAGGATTAAACATGAAAAGGAACAAAAATGTTGGTTTTAGTATTTGAGGAGTGTATCCTACTCAGTAATGACTGTTTAGAGGGGATGATGCTATGAGAGGCACGTTCAGACCTTCAGAGACTTATTGACTGTGTGGAACCTGTATAAAAGGATAGAACATGGCTCTAGGGTGATAGGTTATTGGCAGCATTTAGAATAAGCATGTATAAGGTTGACCATTGATTTAGGACGGCTGGATGGTTTCACAAGAATAGTCCAAGGGTACTCCTACAAGGTAGAGGCAGTGGCTTAAGGGGCATTGCCTTAGAGAAAAATATCACTGAGTTGGTAAGTTAGAGTTTAGTGTAGACATAGGGAGGGGGGGAGAGTAAGTTGGTTCAAATATAAGGGCCATGATTCCAGTTCTGTTTCTGTGACTAACTTGTGGATTTGGGCAAGTTTAACTTTTGTTTAGTTTTTGTTTCTTCACTTCTGTAATAAGGACTCATCCTAAATAATTGAGGCTCACACTGCTTCATGGAACCACTTTAGGCTGCTGCACATAATAGGAGAATCAGATAGCTAGGTGTTCAGTCTTCCTTTTGTTTCAAAAACAGAGTAGCTTGCCTTATTTGTGCATTTTGAGAAAGGATTCTGTTGTTTAAGATTTAGAAAATCATTGTTTTAGGTAATCTCTAAAATTCCATCCAACTCTGAGTCTATACTGTGTATACAATTTTATGCTAATCATATGTCTGTCCTAAAAGCAATTTTGAAAATAATACGTAAAAGATGGAGTTCCGGAGTTCCTGTCATGGCTCAACGGTTAAGGAATCCAGTTAGGAACCATGAGGTTGTGGGTTCAATCCCTGGCCTCACTCAGTCGGTTAAGGATCCGGCATTGCCGTGAGCTGTGGTGTAGGTCCCAGACGTGGCTCGGATCCCTCGTTGCTGTGCCCATGGTGTAGGCCGGTGGCTACAGCTCTTTTCTAGGGCTGCAACCCTAGAAAAAACAAAAAATTAAAAATAATAATAATAATATGTGAAAGAGTACCTATCTGGCCCCACTCAAGAAAAAACAGACTACCCAGTAGTCTTTATTAACCTCTTCCCATTTTAATAAAGCTGCCTTCTTCAGTCATCTGCATTCAAGACAATTTTTAATACATAATTTTATTTTGACGGCTAGTATTACAATAATACTTTTTTCCCTTTCAAAGATGCACACACAGTTTGGGCTGTTAAATATTTAAGTAGGCTTTTGTTCAGGGTGGCATGGGTTCTAACACAGATTCTGTGTGAAAATGCATCCTGAGTTTTCTCAGATGCAACTGACTTTTATAGGTCAGTCTTGTAAATAAACATACCTGTTTGTGAAGTCTTGTTACCATACAGTAACTTTTTTTTTCCTCTCATTTCATATGTAGGGAAACCACATGCTCTTGTTCAGTTGATTTTTAAATTGTTTAGTGTTCTTTTTTTTTTATGAGAATTGAATAATTTCAAATGATGTAGACAGAAAATTAGTGAAGAAAAATTTATTCTTTTTTTTGAAACAGACTTATAAAGAACATTTAGAAGGGCAGAAACATAAAAAAAAAGAAGCCGCATTGAAAGCTTCACAGAATACCAGCAGCAGCAACAACTCTACTCGTGGGACTCAAAATCAGCTACGTTGTGAGCTCTGCGATGTGTCTTGTACGGGAGCAGATGCATATGCTGCCCACATTCGTGGTGCTAAGCATCAGAAAGTAGGTGTTTTTTCCCACACACACTTATGTCTTACTCTGTTTTCTTTTCCTTTTTCAGTGAGGGGTGGTGGCAAGTTCCCTGGTGGCTCAGTGGATTAAGGATTTGGTATTGTCACTGCTGTGGGGTGGGTTCAGTCCCTAGCCCCAGAATTTCCACATACCACAAGCACAGCCAAATAAATAAATAAATAATAAATTAAAAAATAAAGGTGACTTCAAGGAGTTCCTGCCACTGGCACAGTGGGTTAATGATCCAGCTTGTTTCTGTGGAAGCTCTGGTTTGATCCTTGGCCTGGAACAGTGGGTTAAGAATCCAGAGTTGCTGCAGCTATGGCATAGGTTGCATCTCTGGCTCGGATTCAGTCCTTAACCTGGGAACCTCCATATGTCCTGGGTACAGTCAAAAATGGGGGGGAAGAGGGGGGGGAAGGTGGCTTCAAAATTTGAAAACTTTTGAGTGTATTATATACCTTGCTTATATGCCTAATATATATAAAGGTGACGTCAGATAGTCATTGCCTAAAGAAGGAAAGACTGGAGATCTTTCTTTTTTAGATTTAACTAGGTAATTTTTTCCACCAAATGGAAATTGAGTTATGTGATTATTTTCCTCCTTTTATCTTGATCCAGTCTGGGTTAGTATGCATGTGGCCTAGTCATTTCATCCTTCTCCACCTTAGTTTCTTCACCTGGTAGTAGATGGAAAATGTATCCATATCTGCTTCACTGAGATTATTTTGGAGATAATGAGTTTTTATCTAAAAATGTATATAGGCGTTCCCACGGTGGTGCAGGTGGGATTGGCAGTGTCTCTGCAGCGCCAGGACGCAGGTTCCATCCCACCCTGTCACAGTGGGTTAAAGGATCCAGCCTTGTCACAGCTGGAGCATAAGTCACAACTGAGACTTAGATCTGATCCCTGGCCTAGGAACTCCCTGTGCTGTGGGGCAGCCAAAAAAGAAAAAAATATGTATATAACAGGAAAAGTAGAACAAAGAAAAATATAGTTAACATTTTCATTTTATAGTGTTTTTTAAACTTTAAAAAAAAAATCTACACTCTGAGATTCCTGACAAATATGCTTTTGTTTTGTAGGTGGTTAAATTACACACAAAACTTGGTAAACCCATTCCTTCAACAGAACCAAATGTTGTTAGCCAAGCTACTTCTTCAACAGCTGTGTCTGCTTCAAAACCAACTGCCTCTCCTTCAAGCATTGCAGCAAGTAATTGTACTGTGAATACTTCATCAATTGCAACTTCTTCAGTGAAAGGTCTTACAACTACAGGAAACTCGTCTCTTAATAGCACAGCCAACACTAAAATATCAGCAGTGCCCACAAATATGGCTGCCAAGAAAACATCTACACCCAAAATAAACTTTGTTGGCAAGTACTGAAGATTCTCTGTGTTCTTCATAACTGTTGAAGTGATGTTTCTCCTCCATTCTAGGACTAACCCTTCTACTTATGCTCTTGTACTGGTCTTCCCCTTCTTTTCTGGAACCTTATTTAATCACATATCCGTCATTTTTTCAGTTCTCTAATGGCTTTTTCTCCCTTTTCGTCAACTATCAGGTATACCTGTGTCTTTCATGGTCTAAATATATATATATATATATATATATATATCTCCCCCCATTCCTCAGGCTGGTAACCCAATTCTTATTTTCTCTACTTCCTATCTAATCCTTAGTCTCTTAGGGTGTCTATTCTTTTCTGCAACTGCTTTCAGGAGTCACCAGAAACTTACTTGCCAGATCTAATGTCCAATTTTCCATTTGATCCCATTGATGTAACATTTGGCACAGTTGACTACTCTACCTTAAAGCTGAAGATAATGTCTGTCTCTATTACATGTCCACTCACCCATTTCTCATGTGTCTTTATTGGTTCTCCTACTTTCATGTTCCTTAACCAGTGATCCTGAGACTTCAGTTCTAGCTCACATCTCACTCCAGTATTCAAGAGCTGTCTCATCTATTGCACTGTATATGCAGTGACTTTAAAATCATTTTGGCAAATTCAAAACCCCCATTCAAGTTCTAGAGCCATATTTTAGGTATTTCTTGGTATGGTTCTGTTGATGCCTGCCAATGTCTCTAATCCATTAACTCATCACAAGTTTTTGCATACTGCAAAATAATAAAATTGCTGCTTTTTCACATGGAAAACTTCACTGACATTATTTCTTCTTACCTATTGCCTCCTCCAGTTGTTGACGTAATTGTTTTGTTTCTATCACTACACTACTCCACAAAGTGTCTTGTCTTCTTGTTTTTAGGCCTTCAAAGTTTCTTCCTTGGAGCTTGTTTTTTAACTGCATCCGGTCCCTCGAAAGCTTTTGTCAGTCATTTTTAAAAAGATGTTTATCAAGTTGTGTTAGTTTCCTGTCCAGAATTTTCTTTGGAAAAAAAAGGAAAAAAGAAAAAAGAGTTCCTGTCATGGTTCAGTGGTTAACAAACACGACTAGGATCCATGAGGATGCAAGTTCGATCCCTGGCCTTACTCAGTGGGTCAGCAATCTGGCGTTGCCGTGAGCTGTGATACAGGTCACAGACGTGGCTCGGATCCTGCAGTGCTGTGGCTGTGGTGTAGGCCAGCGGCTGCAGCTTGACCCCTAGCCTAGGAACTTCCATATGCCACAGGTGTGGCCCTAAAAAGCAAAAAAAAAAAAAAAAAATTAAATTAAATGAAATTTTCTTTGGCTTTCGTCTTGCATATAGGGAAAAAAACTCTTATTCCTTAATTATGTCATCCACGGCCTTTGACAGTTTGACCGCTGTCTTGTGTATCATCACATTTACCTGGGTAGTAATTCATATTGAATTGGCGAGTCTTCTTTGAATTTACCATAGTCTCTTTAACACCGTGTTGTGCTTTTAATTTGTACATGGTGTTTTTTCTATTTATTTATTTATTTTTGTCTTTTTGCCTTTTCTAGGGCCGCTCCTGCGACATATGGAGGTTCCCAGGCCAAGGGTCCAATTGGAGCTACAGCTGCCAGCCTGTGCCACAACCATAGCAATGCCAGGGATCGAACCCACAACCTCATGGTTTCTGGTTGGCTTTGTTAACCACTGAGCCACAACGGGAACTCCTGTTTTTTATATTTAGACATCATTCTCTTTTTTTTCTGCCTGGCCATTTCATATTTATCACTCTTCTTTCAAAGCCCAGCTCAAGTGTCACACCTTGGTGAAGGAAGCCTTTCTTAACTGTATTAGGTTAAAGGGTACTGGCTCCTTTCTTCCCTTTACATTCCTACGATACTCTATTAATGCTTATAATAGTGCTTCCTGCATTGTATCATAATGACTTGTATCTTCCTTAAATTATTGACACCTCAAAGACAGTTACACTTTTTCTCATTATATTACCAGAACTTAGGACAGTACCCAGTTCTGTGGCGCAAAGAGATACAGTATGAATTAGGCTTAGACTTTACCATTTCAGGTACTTGGTATTTATTTTTACATACTTGATGTTATAAGAGCCATAGTGGGGACAGAGTAGACTCTTGCGAATTGGCAGGTAGAGAAGCGGAAAATTCAGGCATGTGTTTCATTAATACAATAAAAAAGCCAAGTGGTTTAGGTTTATATGGGTCTTCAAAATTCTGATCTGTTGTATGTCAAGCAGGAGTTTGACTTTTGGTAGGAAATACCAGAACTTTATCTGAAGTTTTTGTTGTATCAGGTTATACATTACACAGAAATTTAAAATTATTATAATTCTTTTATTCTCTCCTAGGTGGTAATAAACTGCAATCAACAGGAAATAAAACAGAAGACTTAAAAGGAACTGAATGTGTAAAAAGCACTCCTGTCACTTCTGTACAGATTCAAGAAGTAAAGCCAGACACAGTGTCAGAACCAGTCACACCTGCATCTCTAGCTGCTTTGCAGAGTGATGTACAGCCAGTGGGCCATGATTATGTGGAGGAGGTATTGATTTAAGAATACTACTGCTGGAGTTTCCATCATTGCTCAGCAGAAACAAATCTGATTAGCATCCCTGAGGATGCAGGTTTGATCCCTGGCCTCACTCAGTGGGTTAAGGATCCGGCATTGCCCTGAGCTGTGGTGTATGTCACAGATGCGTCTCGGATTTGGCATTGCTGTGGCATAGGCCAGTGGCTACAGCTCCGATTCAGCCCCTAGTCTGGGAACCTCCCTAAGCCATGGGTGGTGCCCTGAAAAGACCAAAAAACAAACAAAAAAATACTACTGCTGTGAAATTAGATAAAGGGAAGCGATGTGTCACTTTGTTACAAGCATGCTTTATATGTAAAATTTAATTATTCTCAGTTGTATTTTAGATTACTTATAAAAGAATATCAAAGGAGTCTTTGTTAATTTTTTTTTCCCTAAAGCCCGCCTTTAAAGCTGGCCTAAATGACATCACAATATTTTTTTTCTTTGTTTTGCTGACTTATGTCTTTCCCTGCTAATACTATCATTATGATGTGAAGTAACTTTACACTTTACATTTATTTGTCTGGCTTTCTTTTATTGCACCCTTCTGCTATTCTAAACATAAACAGTAAAAAAAAAAAAAATTGTGAGGGGCAGACACGACAATGAGAGCCACTTTTTCTCTTGAGCAGTTTCATGTGTAAAATCAAGATGGCTGATTTAACAGATCCTGTTTATTTGATTTCTCATACTGGTTAGAAATCAGTTTTATTTTTAAATTTAATTTATTTGTTTATTGCTTTTTAGGGTCACACCTGTGGCATATGGAGGTTCCCAGTCTAGGGGTCAATTTGGAGCTACAGCTGCTGGCCTACACCACAGCCACAGCAACGCAGGATCCAAGCCGAGTCTGACCTTCACCACAGCTCACGGCAACATTGGATCCCCAACCCACTTATCGAGGCCAGGGATCAAAGCAGCATCCTCATGGATACTAGTCAGATTCATTTCCACTGCGCCACAATGGGGACTCTGAGAAAACTATTCCTGTTTTACAGGCAGAGTAACTCGGTAAATGGGGGATGAGAGAACTTCAGAGGGCCTTGATAGATATTTGCTTTTAGCAGAAAGGCTAACATACAGTGATGTAGCCCTACTCTTTACTTTCACTATGTTATAGAACAATTCTAGAGAATTAAGTTCTTTGAGCTTCAGTGTCCACATCTATAAAATTTGAATATCTCCCAATGAAATTGTGAAGATTAGATGAAGTAAAGTAACACAGTACCCAGCATAAAGAAGATTTTTGGCAAATATTTATTTGTTCCTTCATCCTTTTCCACATCAAGAAAAATTACATGTTGAGTTCTTTGTTTACAAGGTAGAAAAGTGGGTTGTGTAGTTTATAAATAGTTCATTTACAATTTTAATTTGAAGTTATATGTTTTAAAAGACTTAAGACTTGGATGCATAAAAAAAATGTGCACAGCCAAAACACCTTAATTACCAATGATACTGGTTGGTAATCTTTGTATATTCTTTTGAATATTCTTTTTGTTTGTAGTTTATTAAAGGAGATTAAATATAGTTCCCTATGCTATTACAGTAGGATCTTGTTGTTTGTCCATTCAATATATGAGAGTTTGCATCTGCTAATCCCAAACTCCCAATCCATCTCTACCTCACCCTCCCTTCTCCTTGGCAACCACAAGTCAGTTCTCTATGTCTGTGAGTCTGTTTCTATTTCATAGAGAGGTTCTTTTGTATCATTTTAAATTCCACATGTAAGTGATGTCATGATATTTGTCTTTTGTTGTTGTTGTTGTTGCTGTCTTTTGTAGGGCTGCATCTGTGGCATATGGAGGTTCCCATGCTAGGGGTCTAATGAGAGCTGTAGTTGCCAGCCACAGCCAGAGCCACAGCAGCTCGGGATCCGAGCTGCATCTGTGACCTACACCACAGCTCCTGGTAACGCTGGATCCTTACCAGTGAGTGAGGCCAGGGATTGAACCTGCAACCTCATGGTTCCTAGTTGGATTTGTTAATCACTGAGCCACGACAGGAACTCCTGTCTTTCTCTTTCTGAATTAGTATGATCATCTCTAGGTCTTCCATGTTGCTGCAAATGGCATTATTTTATTCTTTTTTATTGCTGAATAGCATTCCATTATATGTGTGCATATAAATATGTGTGTGTGTTTAATGTATGTTGTGTGTATATATATATACACACACACACACACCATATCTTCTTTATCCATTCATCTGTTGATGGACATTTAGGTTGTTTCCATGTCTTGGCTATTGTAAATAGTGCTGCTGTGAACATGTTATCTTTTTGAATTATAGTTTGGTCTGGGCATGTATATATGCCCAGGGTGGGATTGCTGGATTATATGCTAACTGTTTTTAGTTTTTTGAGGAACCTCCCTACTATTTGCTGTGCTCTTTTCCCTAGTGACTGCACCAGATTGTATTCCCACCAACAGTGTAGGAAAGTTCCCTTTTGTCTACACACTCCCAAGCATTTGTTTTTGTAGACTTCTTAAAGATGGCCATTCTGACAGTGTGGGGTGATACCTCATTGTAGTGTTGATTTTCATTTTTGTAATAATTAGTGGTGATGCATGTCATTTCATGTGCCTGTTAGCCATCTGTATATCTTTGGAGACCTGTCTATTTGGGCTTTCTGCCCATTTTTCAGCTGGGTGTTTTTTTTTTTAATTGTGTGAGCTCTTTCTGTATTTTGGAAATTAGTCCCTTGTTGGTCGCATCATTTGCACATATTTTCTCCCAGGTCATAGTTTGTCTTTTTGTTTTGTTTGTGGCTTCCTTTGCTGTGCAAAAGCTTATAGGTTTGATTAGGTTGATTTGTTTATTTTTGCTCTTAATTTCTTTTGCTTTGGAAGACTGTCCTAAGAAAACATTGGTGCAATTTATGTCAGAGAATATTTTACCTCTGTTCTCTTCAGTGAGTTTTATGGTGTCATATCTTGTATTTAAATCTTAAAGCCATTTTGAGCTTATTTTTGTTTATTTATTTATTTGTCTTTTTGTCTTTTCTAGGGCTGAACCCTCGACATGTGGAGGGTCGCAGGCTAGGGGTCTAATTGGAGCTGTAGCCGCCAGGCTACGCCAGAGCCACAGAAATGCCAGATCCGAGCTGCATCTGCAGCCTACACCACGGCTCACGGCAACACCAGATCCTTAACCCACTGAGTGAGGCCAGGGATCGAACCCGCAACTTCATGGTTCCTAGTCGGATCCCTTAACCACTGTGCCACAATGGGAACTCCTTATTTTTGTGTATGATATGAGGTGTATTTTAATTTCATTGATTCACATGCGGCTGAAGAGACTGTCTTTTCCCAACACCACTTGCTGAAGAGACTGTCTTTTCCCCATTGTACATTCTGGCATTCTTTGTCAAAGATTAATTGACCATAGGTTGTGGGTGTATTTCTGAGCCTCTCTTCTGTTCCGTTAATTCGTATCCCTGTTTTTGTACCAATACCATGGGTTTTTTTTGTTTGTTTGTTTTTGGTTTTGTTTTGTTTTTTGCTTTTTGGGGCCGCACTTGTGGCATATGGAAGTTCCCAGGGTAGGGGTCAAACCAGAGCTACAGCAGCTGGCCTTTGCCACAGCCCCGGCAACTCAGGATCTGAGCTGCGTCTGAGACCCACACCACAGCTCATGGCATCGCTGGATCCTTAACCCACTGAGCAAGGCCAGAGATCAAACCTCATGGATCCTAGTGTTCGTTAACCACTGAGCCACGAAGGGAACTCCCCATGCTGTTTTGATTACTGTAACTTTATAGAATTGCGTTCAGAGCCAATCTTTAAGATTTGCAGACAATTTGAACTCAGAATTTATTGTAGACTTTTTAATAACATTCTAGTCCACTTGTTTTCCTAACTGGTTGTGCAGTTGGAAAAAACTGACATTGGTTTTCCATAACGCAACATAGGCTTTGAGGAAATAAACCAGAAGAATGCTTTTAGTCATTTTTCTTTCCATTTCCAAGAGCAGTACCTAGCCAGTAGCAGATATTCAGTACATATTAGAGATTTTAGGGTTCTAATTGTATTGAAATAAGAATGTTTACATATAAACAAAAGCATTAATTGAAGTTAATTAGAAAAGCCTTGCATGCTACAGATAAATATTCTAACCTTTTGTTCATTTCTATAGATTATCCTTTTTAAAAAGTATAGACATTGCCTCCTTTTTTCCCCTCACTTCAAATTTCTAAGTTATTTACAACTTTGTCAGAGAACCATGAAAGTTTATAATTGAAGTCTTTAACTATAACATCCCTTTTGTGATTCTTGAATTTTTTTTCCTAATCAAGGTACGAAATGATGAAGGAAAAGTAATTCGATTCCATTGCAAATTATGTGAGTGCAGCTTTAATGATCCCAATGCTAAGGAGATGCATTTAAAAGGGCGAAGACACAGACTTCAGTATAAAGTGAGTAAAACTTCAGCTGTCTTCTCTTTTTATATGGCTTGGAACATTCTAGGTTCAAAAACAAAGCATCTAAATATAATTCATTAAGTCCATGAACTCCCATTTTAAGATTGTCATGTCTCAGTCAGATATTTAATTTTTATTTATTAGTTTGTTATACTTAAGTAAAAACAATACTGTGGTGACTGGCAGATAAACATGTAACATTGCTTGGATCAAGTAATCATGTAAAGATGATTGCATCACAGGAAGTGCTTAAAAGAAATGTCAGATCTCCATCCATTTCCTTCATCTTGGCAGAATTCCCACTGCAATGAATTTTCAAATGAGGGATTCTACATTGAAAACACTTCAAGTGATAAGTTAAATAAAAATAGTCTGGAAAAGGGCAATACTTTGATATGAAAAGAAAATTGTAACCCCACACTCAGATACCTAGAATCATTTAATTACAAACAGAGGAAAATTAAATACCCATCAGTCCCCTAAGGATTTCTTCTATTGGTTAGTGCTGAGTTAAATACTTTTTACATAGTGTTTATCATTTAACTTGGACAGGAGTTCCCGTCCTGGCTCAGTGGTTAATGAATCCGACTAGGAACCATGAGGTTGCGGGTTCGATCCCTGCCCTTGCTCAGTGGGTTAAGGATCCAGCGTTGCCCTAAGCTGTGGTGTAGGTTGCAGACGTGGCTCGGATCCTGGGTTGCCGTGGCTCTGGTGTAGGCCGGCAGCTACAGCTCCGATTCGACCCCTAGCCTGGGAACTTCCATATGCCACGGGAGCGGCCCAAGAAATGGCAAAAAGACCAAAAAAAAATTTTTTTTTAACATGGACAACTAAGAGTTTTCAGAGTGGGAAGGAAAAAAAATGTTTGTTATATTCTGAATTTTTCCTCTGATGCAACTTATTTACTGCTTTTGCTCTTGCAGTAAGAAATTTGCACCTAAAAGCCTCTATGATGAAAGAATCTGTAGGATTGTATGATTTAAAGATATGTGTAGATTGTTACCAGAAATAGCAGGTTGGTTTTAAAAAGTCTTGTCTGTATTAACAGAAAAAAGTAAATCCAGACTTGCAAGTAGAAGTAAAACCCAGTATTCGAGCAAGGAAGATTCAAGAGGAGAAAATGAGGAAACAAATGCAGAAAGAAGAGTATTGGCGAAGAAGAGAAGAGGAGGAACGCTGGAGAATGGAAATGAGGTACTATCTTTAACATTTTTTTTCTTTTTAGGGCTACACCTGCAGCATGGAAGTTTCCAGGCTAGGGGTTGAATTAGAGCTGCAACTGCCAGCCTACACTATAGCCACAGCAACGCAGGATGTGACCTGTACCACAGCTCATGGCAACACCAGATTCTTAACCCAGTGAGCGAGGGCAGGGATCAAACCTGCTTTCCCATGGGTACAAGTCAGATTCATAACCTGCTGAGCCACAATGGGAGTTCCAGTATCTTTAACTTTTAATACCATGATAGTGGTTTAGCCTTTATTAAAAAAAAAAAAAAGCAAGCCGTAACTACTCTAACTTACTCTCATTCAGAGCAATTTGATTTATTTCATATACTTTCACTTCTCAGGAAGCTCCTAGGTCTAGGAAAGAAATGCATTGAGTATTAAGATTTAATGGATTCTAGGATTCCCCAGTGGCTGAGCAGGTTAAGCTCAGGTGTCACTGCTGTGGCTCAGGTTGCTGCTGTGGCATTGGATTCACTTTTGGCCTCAGAACTTCTGCATGCTGTGGGCATGGCCAAAAAAAGATTTTAAAAAGAAACTTTTATTATAAAAATGTTAGAGGCTACAGGGAAGGAGAAATGAGAAAACATTTTCCAGAGATACATAAATGTTTAGTTTTTATTGATAAAACAGGCATATCTTTAAGTGATACAATTTAGTATTTTTATTATATTCACAGTTGTGCAGTCATTACCACAATTAATTTTAGAATATTTTCATGATCCACAAAACAAACCACAGACCCATTAACAGTCACTCCCTATCCCAACACCCTGTTATCCCCCCACTTCTTCCTTTCCCCTAGACAACCACTAATAAACTTCGTCTTAATAGATATGCCTTTTCTGGAAATTTCATGTAAATGGAATCATAAAATATGTGATCTCATGTGTCTGGCTACTTTCACTTAGTGTGTTTTCAAGGTTCATACATTCTGGTATATATCAGTACTTCTTTTATGGGTAAATAATATTCCATTATATAAATGTACCACATTTTGTTTATCTTTTCATCAGTTGATGGACATTCATATCATTTCTACTTTGAGGCTATCAAACATGAATATTGCTCTATGAGTATTTGTGTATAAGTAGTAAAATAAAGATAAATATGAACAGGAGCATAATGTGTGTGTATTTTATAACCTACTTTTGTCATTTACATAGCAACATTTTTGAAAAGTAAGCTAAAATTATTTTCCATGGCTACATGGTATTCTCTTGTGCAGATGTAAAATTTTCCTTATAACCATCTCCATATTGTTAGATATTTAGGTTTTTGCATTTTATAATTATTACGTTGACCATTTCTGAGGCTGTATTATTGAATAAATCACACTCAGTTGCTAATAATAAAATCCCAGAAATGGAAACATTTAACTGATGGATACCCATACTTCTCCCTGTACTGGATAGTGTAACTTAGTGGTTCTCAAGCTCATAGGTCTCAGGACCTTTCTTTCTTTCTTTCTTTTTTCTCAGCCGCACCCACAGCATATGGAAATTCCTAAGCCAGGGATTAAATCCAGGCCACAGCTGTGGCACACCAGATCCTTAACCCACTGCACCACAGCAGGAACTTCCCCCAGGACCTTTTATACTCAATAATCATTGAAGACTCCAAAGAGCTTTTGTGTATATGGATTATAGTTGTCAACAATTACTGTATTAGAAATGAAAACTGAGAAGTTTAAATACTTATGAATTTAAAATGTTACTTTAATTATATTTGTTAAAATGTAGTTAAATATGTATTTATTAATAAAGTATTAGATCAAATATATTAATATGGTAGATAAATATAGTGTGATAACTATAAAGTAACTGCATTTATTTCCCAGAGTAAAGGGAATGACATCATTTTATATTTTTGCCAATCTCTTTAAATATCTGGCTTAAGGCAGTAGGATTCTCCCATCTACTTCTGTGTTCAAATGCGTGATAACGCATTTTGCCTCTGGATAACTCCATTCTCCACTCATAAGCGAATAAGAAAGAAGAAGGCAAATAATGTCTTGTTACTATTGTGAAAATAATTTTGAAGTCATGGATCCCCCTGAAGATGTCTCATCTAGGGTCCCTAGAACACACTTGAGAACTGCTGCTATAATTTATTTAAATCTCTGCCAATGAGAGAGTGGAGCAGGAAAGCCAGTTTTATTTCAGTTTAAATTGTTTGCATTACTGACAGATTAAATTTTTATTTCATGTTTAACCATTTATATTTCTTTATTTATTTTTTTCTAAGGCCACTCCTGCAGCTTATGGAGGTACCCAGGCTAGGGGTCAAATCAGAGCTGAAGCTGCAGGCCTACTCCACAGCCACAGTAATGTCAGATCCAAGCCATATCTGTGACCAACTCCACAGCTCATGGCAACGCCAGCTCCTTAACCCACTGAGTGAGGCCAGGGATCAAACTTGGTTCCTCATAGATGCTAGTCAGATTCTGTTCCACTGAGCCACAGTGGGAACTCCCACTTATATTTCTTCTGTGGTGAATTGCCTAATCATTTTTTTTAACTTAACCTTTTAGTGATTTGTGCAGACATTTCTTAAATTGTAGCTATTAACCTATTATTAATGAGTTACCTTTAAATAATCTTTGCTGTTGTTTATACATTGGCTTTTCTCTTCTATGTATTTGAATCTTGTTCTTTATGAAGTTTCTGCCTTCATAATGCACTGGAAATTCTTTTCTACACCTACGTTATGCAGTTATTTCCTCTTTCATTGTAATATTTTTTAAGCACTTACATGTGCCAGGAAGTAGCACATAGTGTGTTAGTTATGAAATGGTATGAAGTATGAATTGGTAAACTGTGGATAAAGGTCCCTGCCCTTATTTAACTTAGATGTCTTTAGTAATAACAAAGTATTCAAAAATGGAATGAACATGCCTTTCCAGATCCTTCAAGCTATTCTTATTTATTTTCTCTCAAGGCCTAAATAACAGAAGTATGGTTTTAGCTGTCTTAAGTTGGATAAGCTAAAAAGCATTGCTTATTCCCAACCTGCAGAAGTTGGTGGTTTCTACAGTGCTACTTGAGAAGCACATTTCTTTCTTAAATTTTGTGCTTAAGCAAATTTGTCTAGTAAAAACCTAATGTTAGCAGAAATTGCTAAAGTTATTAGTATCCTAGTTTGAAGCTGAAAGTGAAGATAGAACCGAGAGGGAAAGAATCACCTAGTATGAAAGAAATTAGATTCTGAAAATGTTGACCATTCATTAAAGCAGTTACGCAATAGCTGCCCAGAGTTCAGCCCAAAGGTGTTTTATTTGGTACAACATGAACCAAATAATTTAAAGACCATGAGATTTCACAAAAATTCTGAAGACCTTGAGGTTACAACCTGTATTCTCTTATGGCAGTAACTACTAGCTGAGCCGGAACAAATACTTTCTTCTTTACCATAATTCTCATCACCCTTAATATGCCCAAGTGAGACAAGATATGAGTTGCCATTTATCACTGTTTTTCCTCATTGTAGAGAAATGTCTTTGTCTCTGCCTTTATCAGATAGGGGAAATTAAAGGTAGTCTTCAGACATTCTCTCTAAAGAAACAAATAGAAAAGAGCACATTTCTTTGGAAATAATGAAGAAAATTCTTAAATGTATGCCTTGGGTCTTTCACTCCCATACATTATTGGTCTGGTCATATTAGGTAAGCATTAAGTTTATAATCTCTTTTTTTCTTTCTTTTTTTTATTACTCTGAGTTTTATTACATTTATAGTTGTACAACAGTCATCACAATTTGATTGTGGTGATTGTTGTACCTGTTTATAATCTCTTAAAGAGGGAGAATTTAGAAGGAATTTGATGCTTCTGGTGCTTGTCCTTTCAACTTTGTCCTCAGGCTGTGAGTTTTTCCTTTTCTCTTTGTTTTCTCATCTTCTTTTTTCACTTGGATTCGCTTCCATTCACTTCTAGGTGAAAGCAAATAAAGATAATCAGATACATCAGGGAAAAAGAAGATGTCTTAACTAGACTGTGGTATTTTTTTTCATTGTTTTTTTTTAATCATTGTTGATGTAAATTCTTGGATTGTATTTTTCTTATAAGCTTATAGTATCATTCTCTATGTTTCAGACGTTATGAAGAGGATATGTACTGGAGAAGAATGGAAGAAGAACAGCATCATTGGGATGATCGCCGCCGAATGCCTGATGGAGGCTATCCTCATGGTCCCCCAGGCCCACTAGGCCTTCTGGGAGTCCGACCAGGCATGCCGCCTCAGCCCCAGGGGCCTGCAGTGAGTGTCCACTTTGTTTACATAGAGGGTGAAAGTCTGAGTCTGGTTCAGCATTAGAAGATAACGGTTTGGGAAGCTAATTCTTAGACTTAATAATCTCCAAATCTCAATGTAAGTTTTCCATCTGATTCAGAATTTTCCCTCCTTTTATTATAGGTTCTCAACTCATGTTACGGATTTCATGGAATTTCCATGAATCTTTCTTAGTTTCAATATAAGCTAAGGGAGCAGAGCTTCTTTTGCTAACTGTTCCTTCATGTAAGAGATTTTCTTGCCTTTGTTCTGTAGATTATCAGGAACAAATAATTTTGAAGGCAGTTGCTTTGCCTTCAGAATCATTCTTATTTTCTCATTACCAATGGCATAGAATCTTTTATTCTTTCTTCGAATACTGAGCATCTAAAACCTACCACTGCTTCTGAATTAAGTGCAGGGTAAGGGATAGGTAAATGGTTCAAGATGAGCCCACGGTGGATGTGTTAGGAAAACTGTAGGAAAGATCTAGATCTTGAAAGTTTGTGTTCTGTGGAAGCTGGATAAAAGAAGAGACACCTGATTTATGAGGAATGTTTGCACATAAGTTCAGACTACAGAAAAGAAGAGCTTTTTTCCCCTTTATTATTTTTTTTCTAGAGAGCACTTAGAAGGAAACAGCAAATTCATGCCCTTTAAACTATTTCTCATGTGTCTTTCCATAGAACAAGCATTTGTAAAATGTTTCAGGAATTCCCATTGTGACTTAGCAGGTTAAGAACCTAACCCAGGAGTTCCTGTTGTGGCGCAGTGGTTAACGAATCCGACTAGGAACCATGAGGTTGCGGGTTCGGTCCCTGCCCTTGCTCAGTGGGTTAAGGATCCGGCGTTGCCATGAGCTGTGGTGTAGGTTGCAGACACGGCTCGGATCCCGCGTTGCTGTGGCTCTGGCGTAGGCCGGTGGCTACGGCTCCGATTCGACCCCTAGCCTGGGAACCTCCATATGCCCCAGGAGCGGCCCAAGAAATAGCAACAACAACAACAACAACAAAAAAAAAAGAACCCAACCCAGTGTCCCTGAGGTTGTGGGTTCAATCCCTAATCTTGCTGAATGGGTTAAGGATCCCAAGTTGCTGTGGCTCTGGCGTAGGTCTCAGCTGCAGTTTCAGTTCACCTCCTAGCCCAGGAACTTCCATATGCCGCAGGTGTGGCCCTAAAAAAAGAAAAGAAAAAGAGAAAAAAAAAGCAAAATATTTCAGAATCACTGGTTTTTAAAGTTGAATAAAAAGCATTTTTATAACCTTAGATGGTATGTATTATAATTTTACTTGTTTTGACTTAAAAAAAAATGCATACATAGGCATTCCCTTGTGGTACGGCAGGTTATAGATGCAGCATTGTCCCTGCCGCTGCCTGGGTCACTGCTGTGGGGTTCCCTGACATGGGAATTTCCATGTGCCATGGGCATGGTCGAAAAAATGCATGTGTACATAATATATACATACTTACATACTCACTCTTTTTGTTTTTGGCCATGGCATGTAGCACCCTGATATGAGATCTCAGTTCTTAGACCAGGAATTAACCTGGGCTACAGCAGTGAAAGTTCTGAATCCTAACCTCTAGACCACCAGGAAACTCCGCGTACTCACTCTTGATAGTATAACTCTCCATGGTTTACATTTTTGTTTCTACTGAAAAGGAAGAAAGGGGAAGATAGTTTTAAATGGACGTTTTGCATAATTAGTCAATTTCTTATTGAAAAGATGTGACAAACATATATATGTTTAGCTGAAAAATGATTGTTTACTTTTGCTCAGGAAACATTTTTTAAAATAGTTGTCTTTTTTTTCCTCTCTAGCCTTTACGTCGTCCTGACTCATCTGATGACCGTTATGTAATGACAAAACATGCAACCATTTATCCAACTGAAGAAGAATTACAGGCAGTTCAGAAAATTGTTTCTATCACTGAACGTGCTTTAAAACTTGTTTCAGACAGCTTGTCTGAGCATGAGAAGAGCAAGAACAAAGAGGGAGATGATAAGAAAGAAGGAGGGAAAGACAGGTGCGTTTTTATTTTACTTCGTATATTTTTGTTTTTCTTTATGTGGACTTCTTACACTTGAAATAAAAGTTACGAAGATGAAAATTTTTTGGTGAGTTTATGTGTCTTAATGCTTGTGTTAGACATTTAATGTATTCAGCAGCCTTTTGCTGAAATGAAAAATAATTTCATACAATCTCCAACCTTATAATTTTACTTCATTTAAATTTATATAAAACTATTTCAAGGAGTTCCTGTCACGGCTTAGCAGTTAGCAAACCTGACTAGCATCCATGAGGACGTGGATTTGATCCCTGGCCTCACTCGGTGGGTTAAGGGTCCAGCGTTCCTGTGAGCTGTGGTGTAGGTCACAGGCTTGGCTTGGATTCTGCATTGCCGTGACTGTGGCGTAGGCCGGCAGCTACAGTTTTGATTGGACCCCTAGGTTGGGAACCTCCATATGCCACAGGTGTGGCCCTAAAAAAGACCAAAAAAAGTATTTCAGGTCTGTTTTTAAAGCAGCCTTTGTAGTTGTACAGTTGTATTCAGCTGCTTTTCAGTTTTTATTTATAATGTTGCATCTATCTCAAATTCACTTTTTACGTGGCTTCTTTTTCCTTAACACATTGATCCATAAGCATGAATAAGCCCAAGACATGGCAACATCTTTCATAATTGAGTTTACATTATGACCTATAACTTCATTTTCCCTATGCTATTTTTAAATATCTTTGTTTTTTAATTTATTTTTTTGTCTTTTGAGGGCCGTACCCGCAGCATATGGAGGTTCCCAGGCTAGGGTTCTAATCGGAACTGTAGCCGCCGCCTACTCCAGAGCCACAGCAATATGGGATCCGAGCCGCGTCTGCGACCTACCCCACAGCTCATGGCAACACCAGATCCTTAACCCACTGAGCGAGGCCAGGGATCGAACCTGAAACCTCATGGTTACTAGTCAGATTTGTTTCCACTGTGCCACGACGGGAACTCCCTATACTTGTTTTTTCAAACATGATTTTTATTATTCTTCAGTCTAACGCTTTCCCAGCTGAGCTATTTCAGCCACCCAATATTATTCTGATATGTAAAATAGAACACACAAAAACATTAATGATCTTTGCCTTCCAGTTGTCCCTGTAAGAACTTAGCTCTTGATTTATTAATTTATCTGTATTTCTTATCTAAGTGAAGGTTACTTCTAAAAATACTATGGGTTTTTGTTTGTTTGTTTTTTACTGTAGTTGAGAATTTTAATGGTGTAAAAGTTATTTTCATGTACCGTTGTGTGTTGGGAGATTACCATGGTTCTTGTTGAGAAGAGAAATGTCACTGGTATAACTGGATTTCACTGCAGAGCTTTAAAAGGAGTTTTGCGAGTGGGAGTATTGGCAAAAGGATTGCTTCTCCGCGGAGATAGAAATGTCAACCTTGTTTTGCTGTGCTCAGAGAAACCTTCAAAGACATTATTAAGCCGTATTGCAGAAACTCTACCCAAACAGCTTGCTGTAAGTATTATGGAAATGTTCATTTTTATTCTTTGTCTGGTTCAAGTTTTTGGCAGGACTAACTGTACTTCAGCTTAAACCTAAGCCAGACTTTAAAGTTTTGGCTTGACTTTCCAAATTGAAATGTCTGCTTGATTGCACAAACGGGTAGAACTATTTTCTACTTTGTCTTTTTAGGGTTTATAGTGCTTCTCTTTGAAATGAAGCCATCTTGCTAATTTATTTTAAAATATAAAATTACAGCATGTGTCCTCTTCCCGTTCTTTTTCCAAGATTTAAATAAAGAGAAAAGACAGTTGTTGAGGAAAAAAATAAATTTTTTTAAATAAAGCCCATGTATAGCAAGCTTAAATTTTTAGAATTCATGAACTTCTTGCCTACTTAATTGAATGTATTTTTAATAAAATATAGTGACTGAAATTGAAACTCTCTGATTTGAATTTTTAGTATAATTACTTTTGGTTTCCTACATGTTATAATGGCAGGAATTACTTCTTGATATCTATCCAGCAGATTGCGGCAGTGCACAATTAATAGAATATTCCCTTTTGGTCCAATAAAAACAAATCTTTTTTTTATAGGTTTGAATTTTTAAAATTCTATACAGTTATCTTGTGAGAGTCATAGACTGGGATTTAAAATAAAGATTCCTTGAGTAATTTAATATATAAAACTTGGGTATTAGAAAACCAAACATTATTTAGTTGGTAATGTGTATTCTGTAGTAACGTCAGAATAAATAGTATCTGACTATAGCAAAGCAACTGATAGCAAGAGCTATCACTTGAGGCTATGAGGGCAATGAAGGGGAAGAAGGTGTTTGAGAACCTTGAGAAAAATACGTAATTTGCAGGAAATGTCTTGATCCTGAATTTTGGTGCTTAGTAGGACTACAGAGCAGGCAATACTATATCCTAAGTAGCTAACAGTTAAGCGCTTAAGCTAAAAGCAGAATACTTTTTCCAGATCAATCTGTACTTATTGCAAGTGTATAAGCAAGAGAGAATTGATTATCATTATCATCATTGTCATAGTTAGCATTTATATAATGCTTACTATGTGCCAGGCACTGTTTTAAGTGTTTTATATAGCTAATTAATTTATTCTTCTAGCAATCCTATAGGTTAGATAAAATTACTATCCTCATTGTATAGAGAAGTTAAACAATTTGCCCATCTTCGCATCATTAGTAAAGTAGCAGAGCTAGAATTTGAACCTTGATACTATGCTGTAAACACTGTAATTTCTGTAGTCTTCATTTGTTCATATAAACTGGAGCTTATTACATGTGTACTAAATTGCAATGTGTCTTATTTTTTCTTCTGTTGATCAGGATTGTTTGCTCCCTGATAAATGCAGATCTGTTAATTTCACAGACAGGGTTCAGTGGGAAATACTGAATTACATCTCCTGTTAGTTTCAGATGTCTATTTTAGTCTCATTCACATTCTGCAGTTATTTCAGTACTTAACTACCCAGATGCTATTAGGAAGGTATGGTAATAAGTATGGCAGTGTTTCTTTTATTTAAGTGTTTCATCATCTAAGAGAGACATAACGCACATACAGATAACTCATATGATACAAATAATAGTAAATATTAGGTCAACAAAGAATTCTGAAAGGAAAGTGAAGTTAAAGATTTATATTTGCATGTTATTGCAAGGTTTCTTGGGGGGAAGGTAATATATGGTCTACCCTTATAAAATGGCTAAGGGAGAGAAAAAAATGAAGGAACCATGATGAAACTGCTTTGTTTAATAATGTAAAAGGTCCGTCTAATTTCTTGTACTCTTCATTACGTAGGTTATAAGTCCTGAGAAGTATGACATAAAATGTGCTGTTTCTGAAGCAGCAATAATTTTGAATTCATGTGTGGAACCCAAAATGCAAGTCACTATCACCCTGACGTCTCCAATTATTCGAGAAGAGAACATGAGGGAAGGAGGTTGGAAAGTCATTAAACATTCTACTTTTTAATAGCTTTTATTTTCCCATTTATTTACTCTTTAAGATGGCATTAAGCCCTAGAAGGCAACATGCTGGCATTACATATGAATTTGATAGATTTGACTTATATAGCTACTAGTTTTGCTTAAGATCATTTCCCAGATCTATTATTAATATCTCTTTATAATGCACTTTTATGTAAAACACTCATGGTATTGATTTTCTTGATTTTTGTTTTCTTGCTAACCTCAGATTTCTGGAAAAAGAAGTTCAAAATTATTCTTACCAGCATAGTTGACCCGTGAAAAAATTAAAAGAAATGTTGCTAGTAAGGGGCCACAAATTTAACTTCGGTTAAGAAGTTCTTGTTCTTGCCTTGTCTTAAAAAAAAGACAAGAGAGTTTCATAAATAAAATTGGTTAAATACTCATAACACTTAACAGTTTAAGAGGCACTGTTATATATGTAATCATGGATTTGGCTTGTCATAAGGTAAATATTTCTAGTTCTCTGAGGTTGCTCTTTGGTTTGGAGCGCTTTCATAAATGCAGAGCATCCTAATGCACGTAGATTTTACTAGAGATACTGCAAAATATATAAATGGTGTAGGGATAGTTAGTGAGTTATAGTACAATTCAGGGTTTTTAAACTTACTTTACAATTACAGAATATGAAATCCTGTTGGTGCCAGCAATGTTGCTTTAGGGACTGTTCTGTAACATTTTCAGAGCTTCAAAAGCTTTTAAGCCAAAAAGCATGGTCAGTGTCTGCCTCAAGTTGGTTCTGTTGTTTTTTGGGTCAGATAAAATCTACTTTGTTTCCTTTCATGTTGTTTTGTATACATCTTAATTTGTTGAGTATGGAGTAATAGTCTACACTGATATTTCTTTGTGATAAAGATAGGAAGAAAAGAATGCTTAAAATTAATTTGCCTGAAATAGCATAAGTAGGCTCTCAATTACTGTCCCTTTAAATTTGTTTTCTTATAGCAAAGCAGTTTTGGGTTTGTTTTTTTTTTTTCTTTTTTTAAAGGCACTGGGCTTTCTATAACCCAGGAAAAGAACATTTTTATGAAAAATATGGTCACCAGGAGATGTCTAACCTTGCCTATATTATATATACACCACATATCATATATTGTATGTTAAATAAGTTTTATATCTTAATAAATGGGGTTTATGTAAAGGATCTTTTATAGAACATGAGTTTCCACTCAAGGTCTGCCTGTGGATATTGCTGGAAAAACAGTTTTCACATTGACCTGAGTCAATCTGGTCAATTTAGGTGCAGCATGTGACTGTTAGGATTTGAAAAAGAAATCTTCAAAATTTGTTTATAAATAAAACTTGCAACATTTAGTGTGAAATCGTAACCATTTAACTTTATTTCAGAGCGTATTTTGTCCAATTATATTTAGGCTTACTAAATTTATACAGTATCAAGTCATTTCATGATGTTGGCAAAAGTGTAAAGTTAATAGTATCATATTTGTAGTAGTCTTTCATAACCTGTCCCTTCTAAAGGAAACAAAATTATATTTTTGTCTGACCCAGACTTGAGTTAGAATTATTGTTCTGAATTTCATAAATATTACGGTAAGAGAAATGATCAGTCCACAATTGAAAGATTTTACTTCAAGACACTGAGCTGAAAAGTTGGAAGTGCAAAGAGTGTAGAAACATTGATAGTGTTCCTTGCTGCATATAACTGCAGTAAACCATGTCTTTAGCTTCATTATGAAGATTGCTGCAGAATAACGGTATGTATGCTCTCTCACTGCAGCTCCGAACGCTCTGTGTCTTACAATCATTTAAAGCCTGTAGCTTGCTTTGGGGAGTTAGTACAGGGGAAAGGAAGGCTTTGCCGGAAGAGCACTTGCATGTAAATCATGAGACTGGCAACTTGCGCATAGTTGTGGTAGCCTCTTAATGCATAATGGTTTTGTTTAATACCAAAAATTATTTAAAGGAAATTATTAAATTGCCCAAATAACTGTTAAACGCATGACAGATGTATTTTATAGTACTGTGTTTGACAGTTAAACATTAAGTAAACATTTAATTGACTTGAAGCTTGAAATGTTCAAAATGCTCTAACCCTTGCTACAGAATCTCTTCTGTAACAAGTCAAGTATTGTGTGTGTTTTTTTCCACCTGTAGCTTATCAGGCCCGGTCCAAAGCCTTCTAGCAGAGGGAATTGATTCCTGTCAGGGGTTGCTGCCAAGACATCGGAAGGATTTTTGACCAAGGTTTTCAAAAGCTCAGTGTCACACCTGCCATTTGATTAAGGAGGGATTTTGGATGCAGAGTCTGGCATTTAGTGTCCTTTGTGTGGCTGTTTCGTTTGTTCTGTCTTTGTCTCTCTAGAATTGAGCAGTGTTCACACTAGTTTTTAAATTGTTGGGTGGATTATATTTTTTACATAACCATTTAATTTAAATTAATATATTCCCATTAACTTTTAATCATAAAATAGTGTGGACACAGCATGTCTTCTAACTGGTGATTAACCCCTTAAAATTTATGAAATACATTTTTTTAGGTTAAGAATTTGCTTTTTTTTAAAGTAAATTAACTTTTTCTTTAAACTGGGTGTCAGGAAGCAAGTATGATTTTAGTACAGTATATATCTAAGGGGTTAATCCACTTGAAATATAAAATGGGTGCAAAAATCCACACTCTAAATTTGACAGAAATTTCCTACTCACAGCTCTTAATTGTTTTTAAATTGCAATAGGTGCCTTGGCATCTTTGAAATTGTATCATTAATTTAAATTTCCAGAGTTATAGATGCTTGTGTGCAAAAAGAAAACTGTCCTTACATATTGGAGGAAATTAAAAGATTGTGAATAAACATTGAAAATTCAGAAACTTTTAGAAAGAGATTGCGCATTGTCACCTATTTGCATCCTAGCTTTAGCAAATAATGTAAATAAATAAGGAACATGGAAAGGGTTCTTCAGCATGTTCTATAACCTTGCTTGGGGGAGTGCTTTTTTGGCGTTTCCTTTTTTTTTTTTCTTAATTAGCAATGCTATCCTGTGTTCCTTTTCCTTCTCTCAGAATAGTCCATTTATTATGTTCAGTATATTTATGGATTCAGAAGTTCGTCTTGCAGGTTTCGAGATTGACTAGTTTTTTAAAGTAGTAATTTTAGTATTTTAGTAAGAGAAGTCAAAGTATTTCTGACTTGATACTTTGTTTTTAGTACCCAGATTCCTCCTTCGGTGTTCACTTTCAGAATGCCACTCGGTGTTCTTTGATTATCTGTAAATTTCCCTTTTACCCTATCTTCTGAAAATCTGTGCCATCTGACTAATTAAGGAGTAAGAACTTAAGAGTAGAAAACCCAGACAAGGGATGGGATTCTTTGTCACTTTTAAAATAAACTTTTTGGAGTTCCTGTCGTGGCGCAGTGGTTAACGAATCCGACTAGGAACCATGAGGTTGCGGGTTTGGTCCCTGCCCTTGCTCAGTGGGTTAACAATCTGGCGTTGCCATGAGCTGTGGTGTAGGTTGCAGACGCGGCTCGGATCCCGCATTGCTGTGGCTCTGGCGTAGGCCAGTGGCTACAGCTCCGATTCAACCCCTAGCCTGGAAACCTCCATATGCCGCGGGAGCGGCCCAAGAAATAGCAACAACAACAACTACTACAATAACAATAACAAAAGACAAAAAAATTAAAACATAAAAAAAAATAAAATAAACTTTTTTTGTGTCATCTACTCAAGGACAAATACCTTTTAAGATTTCTGGATGCTCATATAAAAGTATACCATTGGGGCATTCTCTTGTGGAGCAGTGGGTTAAGGATCCATTGTTACCACTGCACAGGTGTGAGTTTGGTCCCTGGCCCAGAAACTTGCACATGCCAAGGGTGCTGTGAGGAAAAGATACATATACAATCAAATAACTTGGCTAGAGTTGCAATAGTACTCTTAAAATAAAATCATCTTTAATGTTTACTTTTATCATACATTTCTTCTTTTGTCCCTAGTATTCATTTGGTGCTTTCAATTTATTAAATTATATCCTAAATGCCCCATAATTTTGTTGCTTTTTATTTAGAAGACTATTAAAGTCAGTAATTACTTGCCTGGTATATAATTTTCCTGTATCCAGAAAATATTTTAAAATCACAAAGAGTTAAAATCACAATAAGTTAGATTGACTTACTTACGAAGTTTGATTAGCAACTTCTATGTACATCTTACAGATATGTTTTAGATGAATGTAAAGTTGGCCCTCCAACTACTTTTATGAATGTAAAGTTAACTTCTTATCCTGATTTAGGTTCAGATTTCCTCTCAAGTTTCATATAGGTTCTTTATGTTTTAATACAATAATATGATTAAAATCAGTTATTAAAACTGACTTTATAACTTAAAAGATTCTACATATTTATCATAGCATTCTGCTTACTGCATCTGTTCTATTTCTATACTTATCTTGTTTAACCATGGTGGTTCTTATTGCCCTTTTCTACTTACTGTTTCTCTCCAACTGTTCTTCGAAACACTGTGGGAACTTTGAATTTTAAAGGGGCAGTTCATATTAGAGCTAAAATTCTCTTATGGAAGAGAAAGCATTGGACTCTCAGAAATGCCTGTTTTGGGCTCTTGATTTTTTTATGATTTTTTACTTTATTGATCATGCCATATTTATCATTAGTTCTTTACCATATTAGCCCCAGAATAACCTATGACCATTTAAAATACTGAACAAACTCAGTAGTTTATTGTACATTTTCATTTTTTAAGGTGGATTTTTGTGTTCCCTCTTGTCTCGTCTTTGCTGGTACTCTATGTCCAATAATCCTTTCCTTTTGATTTTATTTTGGTGGGTAGGTTTTATATTTGTAGAAATTATTTATTATATAATTAAAGAGTTCAACTTAATTCTCTTGATCTTCATATTGGATTATGTAAATTTGTTGAAAGTAACTCCCTGGGGACTTCAAAGTGCCAATAAACTCAAATGGCTCATGTGACACTGATGCTACTTTAAGGAAGTGTCTTGCTCACCTGGTCAAACACCCATTCCTCACTGCATTTTGCCAATTCAATCCATTTTAGATGTAACCTCGGGTATGGTGAAAGACCCACCGGACGTCTTGGACAGGCAAAAATGCCTTGACGCTCTGGCTGCTCTACGCCACGCTAAGTGGTTCCAGGTTCGGAACATCATTTTACTTTTTTCTTGTAGCCTTATGAGAGAGTAGTTCAGTAAAACATGTTTAACTGTGTTTAAACATTTCAAAAGATTGCTCAAGCAATACTATTTTAAATTAAATATCAGAAAATATGTTAACATAGAAAGCCGGGTATGAAGATCTGCATATTGCAGTTACTCTTCATTTGATAATAAACTCAGGTTTTGGGGGGCGTTTTATAGTTTGGGTCTTTTTTTTTTATTTTTAGTAGCCATATTTAAAGTTGACTTGTTTAGGAACATCACATTTGTGTATATATATTATATTCCATAAGGCTGCAGATTAACTTTGCTTTGAATAATGGAATATGTGTTCAAGCTTTGTGTATAGTTTTAAGATTTTCCCCCCTCTTTCTCTAAGTTAATAAGTGTAGGGAATGAAAGGTGAGGAAGCAGCTGTTTGGTTTAGTGACTTTGCAGTTATGCAAAGGCACAGAAAGGAAACCAAACAGATTTCCTTAACCTTTCAGTCCCTAGACAAACTTTTTAGCTCTTTTACTTTTTCTTTTATTTCTAATTTAGGCAGACTTTTTTTAAGTTCATTGTTTTAAATGATCATAGGTCAAGGTTCACAGGGGATCAAGAACAATTATTCTTGTATAATCTGTTTACTTTGACCTAAAACATCAGCTTTTAAATACTAACCCTGGCATAAAATACTGCTGTAAATGGCAGCTCATTGAATCTAATTTTAAGTGTGGTTATTTTGTTTTATTTTTATCTGAGCTTCCATTGAACAGTGGTATTTTAACTTTTTTTCATCAAGGGATATTTTCAATATTTCTAAGATTAATTCAGTTGGTTTTTGTGTTGCTCTCAAGGCTAGAGCTAATGGTCTGCAGTCCTGTGTGATTATCATACGTATTCTTCGGGACCTCTGTCAGCGAGTTCCAACTTGGTCTGATTTTCCAAGCTGGGTAAGTAACATGAAGCTGTAATGGTCTGAAAAATAAACATTTAGGAAATATTTCTGTAGGGTTTTTTTAATAACCTTATCTTAGACTTAATGATCAACTTTATTTCCGTTGACTAAATGTAGTCTTTTTCCTTTTCCAGTGAGTGATACTGAGTGGGTCTCAGGGTGTTTATTTTCTGAGAATTGTACTTGATTTTCTTTTTCTATTTTCCTCTCTCTTTTTGTTTTTACTCTTCTCTCGGTGTTTATAACTTTTTTTTTAAATAGGTGCAATTGTTAGTTGACTTTTACATAAAGGTACAAAGAAAGCTAAAAATGAGCTATTCATCTTCCTATACAGGGTTTTGTTGACATTTTTTAAATACAAGGAATTTTTAAGATTTAGAAATACACATTATTCAAAAATACATAAAGGAATTCCCATTGTGGTGCAACGGGATTGGAGGTATCTCCAGACAGCTGGGACTGGGGCCTATCCCGGGCCCAGCACAGCAGATTAAGGATCCAGTGTTTTCACAACTGAGACTCAGATCTGATCCCTGGCCCAGGAATTCCTTATGTCGCAGGGTGGCCAAAAAAGAAAAAGGAAAAAAAAAAAATGTAAAATTAGGATATGTGAATAATGCAGAAAGGCACAAATCAGAAATGAGAGCTTCTCATCATTTAAAAGCAAGTTACCTTGAACACTTTGTTGTGATTTCTCCTGAAGGGGGGTGTAATGCATGCATTTATGCATCATGTGTGTTCCTGTTTTTATGTATGTACAAATAATACCCCTTTGATGTTGAACTCTTCTGATTCCTGAATAGTAAGAATTCACACACAAAAAAGGGATTCATTCAAAAATAGAACTGAACCACAGTTCCCGTTGTGGCGCTGCAGAAACGAATCTGACTAGGAACCATGAGGTTACATGTTCAATCCCCAGCCGCGCTGCAGGTTAAGGATCCAGTGTTGCCATGAGCTGTGGTATAGGTCGCAGATGCAGCTCGGATCTGGTGTAGGCAGGTGGCCACATCTCCAGTTAGACCCCTAGCCTGGGAACCCCCATGTGCCGAGAGTGCGGCCCTAAAAAGACAAAAGACAAAAATAAATAAATAAAAAACAAAAATAGAACTGAACCTACTGATTCCAGAGTTGGGTCAGGGAGAGTTGAATAGCTAGGGTTCTTTTTTTTGACGTAGGAGTGGGTCATGCCGTTTACATCATTTGCATCTTTCTTAACAAAATGTGTCTTGGAGTTCTTTGAGCACTGCATTGACTACATAGTATTCTGTTTATATGGACATGCCATGTTTTATTTAACCGGTATCCATTTGATCGACAGTTGGTTTGTTTTTGGTGTTTTGCTATGAAATTTTCATTGTGTGGTCAGGCTTTCATGAGAATTATACATGTGATAAGTGGCTAGGGTCATTTGCAATAGAATTCCAAGGTCAAAGAACTTGTGTTGATTGTTCACCAGAAAGTTGGAGCATTTAAAAGTTCCAAAAATTGTTGAAATGATCATTTTTTTCACACCCTCACTAACCTTGGGATAGCATCACACTTCTTAACACATGGTAGATAAAAAAATGTCTCTTTTTTTTAATTTGAATTTCTTGGAGTGATTATTGGCATTTGTTAATTATTTTTTCTCTTAACTGGCAGTTCCTTTGTTTCACATCATTTTCTCACTAATTTATAACAACACTTATGAGAAGTGAGTTCTTATCTGTATTAAAAAATAATTATTTCCAGGTTTTCATCTGCTTTTCAGCTTAATTTTTGCTGTTTTATGAAAGTTTTTACGAATTTTTTTCTTTTTAGGGCCACATATGCCTATGGCATGTGAAAGTTCCAAGGCTAGGGGTCAGATCACGGTTACAGCTGCTAGCCTACGCCACAGCAACGCGGAATCCAAGACATGTCTTAGACCTACACCACAGTTCATGGCAACGCTGGATCCCCGACCCACTGATCAAGACCAGGGCTCGAACCCACATCCTCATGGATACTAATTGTATTTGTTTCCACTGCACCACAACAGGAACTCCTTAAATTTTTATAAATTTTTAAATTTTTATAAATATTTTATGGCTTCGGGTTTTGCATTCTGCTTACAAAATTAATATTTCAGGTCATAAATTATTCACACACACTTCTTCTAGACCTTTTTTCCCCCCAGCAAATTATGTTTTATACAGATGCTTACTTATTTAATTATTAATTAATTAATACATAGCAAAGCTCCTGGAAGGATATATTTCAGTTTTTTTGTTTTTTGTTTTTTGTTTTTGTCTTTTTAGTTATTTCTTGGGCCGCTCCCGAGGCATATGGAGGTTCCCAGGCTAGGGGTCGAATCGGAGCTGTAGCCACCAGCCTACGCCAGAGCCACAGCAACGCGGGATCTGAGCCGCGTCTGTGACCTACACCACAGCTCACAGCAACGCCGGATCCTTAACCCACTGAGCAAGGGCAGGGACCGAACCCGCAACCTCATGGTTCCTAGTCGGATTCGTTAACCACTGCGCCACGACGGGAACCCCTATTTCAGTTTTTAAAATTCTTTTTAGGGCCACACCTATGATACATGAAAATTCCCAGACTGCGGGTCAATAGCAGCTTCAGCTGCCAGCCTACACCAAAGCCACAGCAACACTGAGCTAGGGCAGGGAACAAACCCAATCCTCATGGATACTAGTCGGGTTCATTACCTCTGAGCCACAACAGGAACTCCCTCTTTTACATTGTGACAATAGTTTTCTCTAAGTGGTGAGTAGGAGGAGGAAAATATGATTAGAAGAGAGATCTATAATGTTTGGTTTTACTAGGCTAAAATATACATATATTACGTGTATAAAAACTGATTTAAAAATAATAAATAGACTAAATGTAGAACCAGCTTTGTGTTTTTCCAGATCAATCGCCAATTATTCCAGTACCATTTAACATTTTATTTAGTAGTGATATTTGTTCTCCCAACCCTTGTTTTGAAATCTCACCATTATCATAAACCAGTGGTTCTCAACCAGCATTAGTTTTGCCGTCCAGAGGACACTGACAATTTTTGGTCGTCAGAAGTGGTCATCAGTAGCACCCAGGAAGAGCAACTCTGTCCTAAAGCCAAGTTCCTTTTCTGTGTGCCTATTTCTATAGTCATCTTTCATTCTTCAGTCTGTTTTTTTCCCTAGTAATAGACTCTTTTAATTATTAAAGCTTCATAGTGTTTTAAAATTGTCTTCATCACATTCCTCCTTCTCCATTCTTTGTTGATCACTATAAACACCATCTTGCACAGAATTCTTTTTCCAAATGAACTTAATTATCATTTTGTTCAGTTTCTCTAAAGTTCTCTTAATGATTTTTCAGTAGTACTATATTGAATTAATAAATAATTTGCAGACTCTAACCACTTTTATAAATACTACTCTTCTTTATGGAATGTCCTACCTACTGGAATTAATTTTACACACTTAACTTAGCTTTGAATGAGTTCTGTGTATGATTGTTTATACCTAGGTATTTATCTTTTAGAATTTTTTTTCAAATTCCACTTTCTGGTTATCGTTTATATATATTAATATTAATTTTGTTAACCTGCTGCCTGACTGCATTCCTTTATTTGTAGTAAGTAGTCTTTTTCATGTAATATTCTTGGGTTTTCTAGTCTTAGAATCATACGTACAGGAGTTCCCGTCGTGGCACAGTGGTTAATGAATCCGACTAGGAACCATGAGGTTGTGGGTTCAGTCCCTGCCCTTGCTCAGTGGGTTAACGATCCAGCGTTGCCGTGAGCTGTGGTGTAGGTTGCAGACGCGGCTCGGATCTCGCTTTGCTGTGGCTCTGGCATAGGCCAGTGGCTACAGCTCCGATTCGACCCCTAGCCTGGGAACCTCCATATGCCGAGGCAGCGGCCCAAAGAAATAACAAAAAGACAAAAAGAAAAAAAAAAAAAGAATCGTACCTACAAATGATATTTTGCGTTCTTCCTCTTTTCCATTTTAATCAATTAGTACTTCTAGAATAACTACGAAATAAAAGAAAATACATGGATTTTATATTCTAATTGCATTGAAAATGTTTGGAAATGCTAAAGTGTATTAAATATGTTGATATAGCCTTTTATTGGAGATATTTACTTCTTTGTAATGTTAGAAATATCAATCTTCTCTTACTAAGTTTTGGGTCAGGAATGGAAATTGAACTTCATTAGATAATTTTCAAAGTTTATTGACATGAATTCTCATATATATGAGAGTAATCTTAATGAACTATTAAGTTTTGTTTGCAGGAATTTTGCAGTGGCACAAAAGAAATTTGCGTCCTGTTAGAATCAATAATGCACTCACTATGAAAATAGTTTAGAAGTTTTTGTTCTTTTTCTAAATTCTGAGACAGTTTTTAGTAGTATCAAAACTCTGTTTTTTGATTATTTACAAAATTCCCAAGACATCATCAGTTCCCAGTCCCCTTTAAAGCAGGGTAGCATTTTCTTGGTTCCTTTTATTGTGATTAATTGGTTTAATTTTACCTTCTCCTGGGGTTAATTTTGGCAACTTATCTTTTCCTAGAAAAATTGACAAATTCAGCTAGGTACTCAGATTTTTATATAGTATTATTCTCTTGGAGTTTTAAAAACACCTGTAGCATCTTTATCATTACTTTTAATTCTTTGATAAGACTAGCCAGTTAGAGTGGTTGCCATAGAGGACAAAATAACAAATGTATGTTTCAGTATTTATTTGTGATCAGAATTCATTGAATTCTTGAGTTCCTGCTGTGGTGCAGTGGGTTAAGGATTCAGCTTGTCTCTGTGGAGGCACAGGTTTGGTCCCCACCCTGGCACATTGGGTTAAGGATTTGGTGGTGCTGCTGCAGCTGTGGCAGGTCGCAGCTCTGGCTCACATTTGATCCCTGGCCTGGGAATTTCCATATGCCACAGATGCAGCACAAAAAGGAAAAAAAAGGATTCATTGAATTCTTTTTTTTTTTTTTTTAATTCTTTTTGCGGGGGGGAGGGGAGCCACACCAGCAGCATATGGAAGTTCCAGGTTAGGGGTAAAATCAAAGCTGCAGCTGCCAGCCTACACCACAGCTCACAGCAATGCTGGATCCTTAACCCACTGGTGGGGCCAGGGATCAAACCCACATCCTCATGGAGAGTAGTCGGGTTTTTACCACTAAGCCACAGCAGGAACTCCCTTAATAGATTTTAAATATGAAAAATTACGAGCATTATGTAATTAAAAATTTTTTTAATGTATAAAAATGGGGGTTCCCTGGTGGCCCAACAGTTAAGGATTTGGTGTTGTCCCTGCTGTGGCTTGGGTTCAGTAGCTGGCCCAGGAACTTTTCTACACTGCAAGCAAGCACTACCAAAATAAAAAGTATAAAAATGTGAGTATTACATATTATCATCTTACTTCCTGCTTTCTTCAGCTCAGGTGCCCTTGAAGCTATTTCTGTAGAAGGAAGTCTAAGCTTCAGTACTTTTGAAACTGGGTCACTCATTCTGAGCTACTCTAGGAGTCCAGCACTGCAGATAGCACTGCCCTGCCCTACACCTTACTTTTGTGTTTTATCAGAGAGCAACATTAGCTTCAAGGGATGCTCTCTCCTTTGAGGGTGCAGTGGTCTGGGAACTGAGTGAAAAAGAGAGGATACACAGGTGAAAGGAATTGGGGGAACATAGGCCATGGCAGGGTAATGATGAGAGAACCAGGGAGGGCAAACAAAGCCACTGGCCAGTCTTTTGAAGCCATGTTCCATTGTGGCTCAGCAGGTTAAGAACCTGCATAGTGTCTGTGAGGATGCAGGTTCAATCCCTGGCCTTGATCAGCGGGTTAAGGATCCGGCTTTGCTGCAAGCTGCTGCATGGGTCGGAGATATGGATCAGGTCTGGCTTGGCTGTGGTGTAGGCTGGCAGTTGCAGCTCCAATTAGACCCCTAGCCTGGGAACTTCCATATGCCACAGGTGTGCCCCACCCCAAAAGGGGGGGGGGGAACCATGTATATAAAATATACCAGTATTTTGGTAGTTTAAAGCACACCAAAATGTCAGTATATTGACATTTAAAAATCTCTTAGTATGATATTCTTTAGGCAGTGGTTTATTATTTTTCCTTCCCACCCCAGAGAGAGCTAACTCCTTGGATTTAGCTACCAGGTCTGCTGTCTTCCTTAATAATGATTTGTTAATTTCTGATTTCATCTCTGATTTTCTGTTCTCCTTAGATTAATTTTTATTCCTTTACAGACTTTTTTAGTCGGATACTTGTTCATTCACTTAATTTTTAATTAATGTAGAGGTTTCAGAAATGTTATTTAAAGCTAGAATCTTTTTTTGGCTCTCTATATAATATTTCCTCTTGCAATATTTTCTATATAATCTTAAATCCGATTTTTTAAATTTATTTATTTATTTATTTATATTTGCTTTTTTAGGGCCACACTTGCGGCATATGGGGGTCCCAGGCTAGGGGTCTAATCAGAGTTGTAGCCGCCGGCCTACACCACAGCCACAGCAGTGCCAGATCCGAGCTGCATCTGTGACCTATACCACAGCTCACGGCAACGTCAGATCCTTAACCCACTGAGTAAGGCCAGAGATCAAACCCACAACCTCATGGTTCCTAGTCAGATTCATTTCCACTGCACCACAACAGGAACTCCTGAAATCCATTTTAATATTTGTCTTTAAGCCAAGAGTAGTTCTTTGAGGGAATTTTTAATTCTACATGACTGAAGAACAGTTGCTTTTGTTTTCATAAATAGCTTCCAGTGTTTATAGCATAAAATCCAATAATTGTATTCTGCTATTTGCAATTTGGGAAATTTAAAATTTTCTTTGTGGTCTAATATGTACAGTTTTTTTATAAACTGTGAGCGCTTAAAAAAATGTCATCTCAACAAGGTATAGCATACAATGTATACCCCTTAGTTTAGTTTCTTCATTTTGTTCCTGTCTTCTCCTTTCATATTTTTTGTCGACTTCATTTTTCCTAGGCTTGGAAATGATAAATTAAAATCTGTTATTTCTTTGTCTTCTCTACAATTTGTGCTTTATTGGTTTTTTTGCAATAATATTTTGGACATAAACACAGTACAATAATGTCATTATCATGAATTTGAACTTCTTGCCATTATAGAAGGCATTCAGCACTTTCTGCCACTATTTTGTACGTCTTGTCTGTTTATTAGTATTAAAACTAGCTTTTAAAAAAAAGAATTGTAACTAACATACAATGTTATATTGGTTTCAGGTGTAGAGCATAGTGATTTGATATTTCTTAAACATTGTGAAATGATTGCTGAAATAAGACCAGTTACCATCTGTCACCATACAAAGTATTGTAATATTGAATGTATTGCCTATGTGCATTTACATCCCTAGAGCTGGAAGTTTGTACCTCTAAATCCCCTTCACTTATTTCATCTTTATCCTCGACCTCCTAAACACTAGCTTTTTTTAAATTAGAGTCTGGCTGGTATGATTCTATTTATGTTCCTTTTGTTTTCTTCTGTCCTTTGCCATAATTCTTATGCTTGTTCTTTTTTATGTGTGAATGTGTTTTCCTTCTGATTGTTTAGACAATTAGTTGTTGCCCTTATAGTTTTGTATGGTATTTTCATTCATCTGTTTAACTTTTTTTTTTTTTTGGCTTTTTGGCTTTTTGCCTTTTCTAGGGCCGCTCCAGCGGCATATAGAGGTTCCCAGGCTAGGGGTCTAATCAGAGCTGTAGCCGCCGGCCTACGCCAGAGCCACAGCAACACGGGATCGGAACCGCGTCTGCAACCTACACCACAGCTCATGGCAACACCGGATCCTTAACCCACTGAGCAAGGCCAGGTATCGAACCCGCAACCTCATCGTTCCTAGTTGGATTCGTTAACCACTGAGCCATGATGGGAACTCCTATTTGTTTAACAATTTTAGATAATGTTTATAAAAGCTGAGAAAACTGTCACTTCCTCCTACTCCCCTCAATCCTCTGTTGGATCTTTTGTTATATTTTTTCACTTTGTTTCATTCATTTCTTTAATGTATTAAAACCTGTTTCTTGACTTATCTTACTCAGTGTATGCTGATTCCACTTAGAAAACAAGGAAGTGTGTACTTAATGCTTTTTTTAAACCTTAAAAGTTTAAAAATAATAACATTTACCTCCCATAGTCATATTCCCGTTGATTGTTTAATATTCTGTATTTAAATGGTTCGGTGCCAACCACTAGGTCTTTTACTGGGGCTTCTTTTCGTTTCTTGTTTGACTGAATTTTACCATCATATAGTTTTTATCCAAAAGTGCTTTAAGTTTTTTTTGTTTTTTCTTCATGGCTGCCACACCTGGGGCATGTGAAAGTTCCCAGGCTAGGGATCAAACCCATACCTCTGCAGTGACCCAAGCTGCTGCACTTGGATTCTTTTTTTTTTTTTTTTTGTCTTTTTGCCATTTCTAGGGACGCTCCCACGGCATATGGAGGTTCCCAGGCTAGGGGTCTAATTGGAGCTGTAGCCGCTGGCCTACACCAGAGCCACAGCAACTCGGGATCCGAGCCACGTCTGCAACCTACACCACAGCTCACGGCAATGCCGGATCGTTAACCCACTAAGCAAGTCCAGGGATCGAACCCACAACCTCATGGTTCCTAGTCGGATTCGTTAACCACTGCGCCACGCCACGACGGGAACTCCTCCCATTTGGATTCTTAACCCACTGTGCCTCAGCAGGAACTCCAAAAAATGTTTTAAGTTTTTTAAATGTCTATCATGTTTGCAAATCTTTGCCAATTACCATTTATTGAAAAATACATTGTTAGGTCACAGTTTTTCCTCCTCCATTTATTGATGTTGTTCCATTATATTCCAGCATTGAATATTGCTAAATCTGATGAGCCTAGTTTTTTTCGCCTTTTTCTACAGGCTGCTGAAAGAATTCTTTCTTTATTCCTGAATTTCAATAGCTTAACCCAATTAGGTCTTAAAATCTTTGGTTCAGTATCAGCATTTAATGGAAGTCTTCACATCTTTTTTTTTTTTCTGCAGAGCTGATAAATGGTTAATATGATTTTCTATTTCCAGGGGCACCAATTATTCTTATGTTGGATTTCATTTGTCTTGCCTGTGTTTTATCTTTCTGATTGTTTTATCTTTGTTTGCTTTCCCCTCGTGTCCCCTGTGATTGTTTCTTTGACAGTAATTTACTTTTCAGCTATGTCTTAATATTCTTTGTTACTCATTCATTCTGTAATGTTACTTTGCTTTTCAATTTGCTTTATTAGCTATGCAGTCTTCATCTCAACTTTGAGTTCTTAATTTGATTGGCTTTTTACATTTACTAAATTCTTTATAGCTCAGAACATTAGCAGATTATCTCTTCTTTCCCTTAAATTAAGATTGTTCCAGGAGTTCCCGTCATGGCTCAGTGGTTAACAAATCCAGCTAGGAACCATGAGGTTGCGGGTTCGATCCCTGGCCTTGCTCAGTGGGTTAAGGATCTCGCATTGCCATGAGCTGTGGTGTAGGTTGCAGACTCAGCTCGTATCCTGCATTGCTGTGGCTCTGATATAGGCTGGCGGCTACAGCTGCAATTCGACCCCTAGCCTGGGAACCTCCAAATGCCACGGGAGCGGCCCAAGAATGGCAAAAAGACAAAAAAAAGAAAAAAGATTCTTCCAGAATAGTTTTTTTATTTTGTTTTTGTTTTTTTGCTTTTAAGGCTAAATGTGGCTCACGTTCCCAGGCTAAGGAGTCAAATCGGAGCTGCAGCTGTCAACCTGTGCCACAGCCACAGCAATGCAGGATCTGAGCCTCATCTGCAACCTGCACCACAGCTCACAGCAACACCAGATCCTTAACCTGCTGAGTGAGGCCAGGGATCAAACCCACATCCTGATGGATACTAGTCAGATTCATTTCCACTGCACCACAACAGAAATCCCAGAATAGTTTTTGTTTGTTTGTTTTTTTGTTTTGTTTTTGTTTTTGTCTTTTGTCCTTTTAGGGCCTCACCAGCAGCATATGGAGGTTCCCAGGCTAGGGGTCTAATCGGAGCTGTTGCTGCCAGCCTGTGCCAGAGCCACAGCAACACCAGATCCGAGCCGCATCTGCAACCTACACCACAGCTCCCCTCTCGGCAATGCCAGATCCTTAACCCACTGAGGGAGCCCAGAGATCAAACCCGAAACCTCACAGTTCCTAGTCAGATTTGTTTCTGCTGTGCCATGACAGGAACATTATTTTTAAAGATATTTTTTAAAGCACTTTTTGATTCACAGCAAACCTGAGCAGAAAGTAGAAAGAGTTTCACATGTCTCTATGCGTGTGTGACCTCCCCCTCAACATTTTGTACCAGAGTGATACATTTGTTACAAGCAGTGACACATCATTATCATTCAAAGTCCATAGAGAATAGATTTTTCATCTCTATTTTTCATGCTTTTGTTGATGGTATGTTTTCATCATGACAAACCAGATGTCATGCCTGATTTGTTTTAGTTTTTTCATTTCATTAATGTTTGGCATTGTCAGGTCCGTTACCAGATCATCCTTTTATGCTGAGACATCCAGATAAGAATTGTCTTTGCATCTACCCACACCTTTTAAAATACCTCTCTGTTTTTCCTTCCTCCCCGAGCTCTGCCCTGATGGTTGTTTATGGAAAGTAGGGTTTGACTACTTACAGACTTGTTGCAGACATGGGCCTTCTCTCTACTATGTCCTGATTAAATAATGTGCTGGGGTAGTTTATAGGGTGGATTCCATTGGCACACCTTTAGACTTCAGGTTTCAAACTTGGGATGGTTTCCTAGAGCTTTGCCTATGCAGAATCTGCTGTTTCCTGAGCCTATTCGCCATCTCCTTTCAAGAACAACTTCTGTTTCCCTGAACCAAAAGAGAGCTTTGGGTATGTGAAGCCACTTTGAGACACTTGTGTTAAGAATTCACAGCCAGCTTTTTTTTTTTTTTAGGGCCACACCTATAGCATATGAAAGTTCCCAGGCTGGGAGTAGAATCAGAGTTGCATCTGCTGGCCTATGCCACAGCTGCAGCAACACAGGATCTGAGCCTCATCTATGACTGACACCACAGCTCACAGCAACACCAGATCCTTAACTCAGTGGGTGGGGCCAGGGATCAAACCTGCATCCTTATGCATACTAGTTGGGTTCATGATTGTTGAGCCATAATGGGAACTTCCCACAGTCGTCTTTAATATTTTTCCCTGCATCATACTCCTTTGGAAGAGCTTACTTTTTTCTTTTATCTACATGTTAGTCAAATGTCTGTTTATTATTAAAGATAATTAGATGTGGATAATTAGAATTCCTTTTATTCTTCCCTTCCTGTCTTCCACAAAGAGTCTTCCCAAGTGGTGTATTTTGTTGCTTTTCTGGTTGAATGGAAGGTGGTTAGAAGAGGTTATGTTTAGAGAAAATTCTTTACCTGGGGTGACCTGCAACATGATTTGTTCTTCATCTCTTGAGTTGAGACTTTTTGGTGAAATTTTTAAATTTTTTTTCTTTTTCCACCCAACTGCCAACCCCCTCCCCATTTTCTTCTAAAGCTCTAAATTAGGAGCTATTCATGGAGAGTTGCCCAAGCCACTCAGTTTCTTAGAAATGTTCTCTTTTCCTGGCCTTTTCCTGTGTTTAACTGAAGCTGTTGTTTTTGCTCCTCTGGCAGTAATGTGCGTCATAACATTTCTTTAATCATAATCAGGTTTGGGGAACAAGAGATCTGGAGATCTGCCTTTGTGCTCTCACCTTAAGGAGAGAGTACCTTTTCTTAATTTTCATAGAAGAAATTTGAAATTCTTAGGAACTTTATAAAAATCTATAATTTTGTTTAGCCCCAGACTACCATGTATACTTTGCATAAATCTTTATATAACAACACCTGCTCAGAATTTTCCTTTACCACTGCAGTGAGTACAGCAAATGATAGTATGCCTTCAGAGTGTATCTTTTGTTCTCAAACTATGGTGATGAAGTAAGGAAAACATAAAGTTCTCTTGTGAAATCAGTCTGACATCACAATTGCTGTGTAGAATCTAAACCTCCTTTAGAATAGTATACCTACTGTAAATTACAAAAAGGCATACAGTTGATTTTTAATGTTTATTACATATTTTATTTCTAAGTAGTATATGTTAAGCTAAGGAAGGTTTTATGAAGGAGAATGACCTATCACAGCATGAATAAACCTCCAAAACAGTATGCTAGGTGAAGGAATCCAGACAAAGAAGGTTATGCTTTATATGATTGCATATTCATGAAATGTTTAGAATAGACAAGTCCATAGACAGAATACAGATGGGTGGTTGCCAGGGACTTAGGAGAAGGAGTGAGTGAAAAGAAATTGCTCAGTGGGTCAGGTTTTTACTTTGGAGTGATAGAAATGTTTTGAACTAGATAGAGGGATGGTTGTACAGCATGGTAAAAGTACTAAATGCACCTTAAATGTTCACTTTAATATAGTTAATTTTGTGTTATGTGATGGCCTAGCGGGTTACGGCTCCTGCATTTTCACTGTTGATGCTCTGGCTGCTGCTGTGCGGCACAGGTTCGCTCCCTGGCCCAGGATCTTCCACATGCTGCAGGTGTGGCAAAAAAAAGGGAGGAAAAAAAAAAGAGGAGGGGGGAGAGAAAGAGAGAGAGAACCTGCAACTCTCATTTAAAAAGAAAAAAAAGTGAAGGGATAGTCCTCAAAGAAGAGATTGAGAGAACTGCCCTAATTATACTTTCTGCTCAAATAGCAGTTAATATATATGACTCAGTATTTGTTTCCTCATGTTTTATTTTTCAAGAGTACAAGTAAATTAGATTTTAGTGATGTTGCTTGTAGAAAGAGAGCTCATGTCAGTTTTAGAGTCAACGAAGAGGTTTTCAGTAATGAGATACTGACATTACAGGGCAAAGAACTAACAATTTTAGCTTGTAAAAGAAGCAGCAAATTATACTTGGACTGTATCATCTCATTCACTTTAGCTTACAAACCATAACTCAGCACTTAGCTACCTCCTAACAGAAACCATCTACTTAAGTGTATACACACTCCCAAATCACCAAAAGCTGTAAGTAAACTTCTTTTTTTAAGAAGAGTTGAGTATGAAATAAAGTGCTGTGTGTAAATATAATACAAAAATATAACATCCTACACATGAATTTAGGAACAGGAAGTCTGTCATGAATGTATCAATCTTAACCTCTTTACATTGTAATATAGAAATGACTTTTATATACACAACTGCTTGTTGTAAAATCCAAATCTAATAACATAAACGTTTTTATCTGTCATATGAGAATAATAGTTGGATCTACCGCCAAGAAGTGGTTATAATGATTAAAATTGATTCATGCCTTAGAATAATGCTTAGCATATAATAAGCATTCAGTCAGTGTTAGTTATAATGATGAAAAGGATAACTGCTATTACAATTAGTTAACCAGACTTTCTAGTGTTAGATACTTAGATTGTTTCTAGCCCATTACAGATAAACAGTTGCACTGAATGTTGTGTTTTCATTCAGTGTAATAGCCCTATTGTGAATTTTTAGTACTAACATTGCTGGTTTGTTGGTATGTGCCTTTGAACTTGCCAATTTTGTGATTTTTATTTTATTTTTGCTTTTTAGGGCTGCACCTGCGGCATGTGGAAGTTCCCTGGCTAGAAGTCCAATTGGACCTGGAGCTGCTTGACTATGCCACAGCCACAGCAATGCAAGATCCCAGCTAAGTCTGCAATCTATACCACAGCTCATGGCAAGGCCAGATCCTTAACCCACTGAGTGAGGCCAGGGATCAAATCTGCAACCTCACGGACACTGGTTAGGCTCAGTACCGCCGAGCCACAACAGGAACTTCTGTGATTTTTTTTTTTGAAGGTTTTACAGGTTTACACCACCACCAAATGAAAGTACTTGCGTTACCATAGTTTCCCAAGGTTTTTTTTTTAATCTTTAAAATTGTGATATAATGGCATTTAGTTATGAGAAATTAAATGAAATCATGTATTTAAAGTGCTTAGCATGTTGTCTTCCCCTTAGTAAGCACTGTTTTTGTTGCTACTACTGAAGATGGGAAGGAAAAATACATACCATGTGAAAGCAAATATTACCATCCTAGATTTAACATCATTTAATATGTAATATTTAAGAGAGCTTTTCTCTCTAAATAACTTTAGCCACCAAGATCCTTTACAGCCTAAAAAATCATGTCCCTAATTTGATTCTGTTTTTGATATTGCCCTTTTACTTTTGAAGGCAGACATTTCAGAGTTTATAAACCTCACATGCTTTGTTGCTTTCCTAACTGTAGGAGAGCAACTGTGTTCCATAGAACATAAACATTTTTAAGTTGTTTGCTTCACAGCAAATGATATCAGAAGGGCAGATGGTTGACTTAGTTTTATTGTGTGATTAAATATAGGAGCTTTTTGTGTTCATAAAAAATTCATTTCTTTCTTGCTTTTAGTTTATCCTAATATGTAAGTATAAATTATAGATATCTACTTCTAAGTTCAGTCAATAAGTGGATTTTGAAAAAGCTTTGACTTGTAATACATTTTATATTTTGACATACCTATATTATGGCTGATTATTTAATACTTATTTTTCTCTTAATAGTCTCTAAAAGTACTTATAAATTTGAATTATTTTTAGTAAGTCGTTTGTTAAGACATCAGTTTTGTATTTTAGTAAATTGCTAATTATAATCCTTGGTTTCTTCTATTGGCAGCATTATTTTCCCATTCTTTCCAAAAGTAGTCTGTTTCATAAACATTTATTGAGTGTTTTCTATATCCTGGCTACTTAACGCTAGGAAAAGGGGTTCAGGAAGACATTTGACTATCTTTATCTTCAGAGATTGTAATCTTTGGACATATTAAAATAATACTTATCTGGCAAAGGGTTTTTTTATATAATGGAGTTCCCTGTAGATAACAGTAACTGATTCCTAAATCAGTTTCAATTTTAATACTAAAATTTAAAATGAAAATCCTTAAAAAGTATCTTAAACAGCTTCCTGCATTCTTTTTTTTTTTTTCTTTTTTGTTGTTGTTGTTGTTGTTGTTGTTGTTGCTATTTCTTGGGCCGCTCCCGCGGCATATGGAGGTTCCCAGGCTGGGGGTTGAATCGGAGCTGTAGCCATGGGCCTGCGCCAGAGCCACAGCAACACGGGATCTGAGCCACTTCTGCAGCCTACATCACAGCTCACGGCAACGCCAGATCGTTAACCCACTCAGCAGGGGCAGGGACCGAACCCGCAACCTCATGGTTCCTAGTCGGATTCATTAACCACTGTGCCACGACGGGAACTCCAACTTCCTGCATTCTTCAGCTGAATAAACCGTCTTCATTTTTTTGGTTGTGCTAAGAATTATTTTTATTTAAAACATCTGAATAATGGCCTTGGGGTGAGTGGTTGAATGTAGTTTTTATCTGTTTTAAATCTATGAGTTTTTTTATGTATGCAACTAGAAGTGGATTCTCACTAGGGCATTTTCAACTTCGGTATCATTTTAAGGATTTCGTTCTAATTCCTCTCTATTTGTTTTCTTTGAATTGTTATTGGTGGTCTTATTTAACTAAAATCTTATAACATGATGAACCTTAAACAATATTAGGCAAGGCGTTCCCATTGTGGCTCAGCGGTTAACAAACCTGACTAGTATCCATGAGGAAGCAGGTTTGATTCCTGGCCTTGCTTGGTGAGTTAAGGATCTGGCGTTGCGGTGAGCTGTGGTGTAGGTTGCGGCTGGGCTCAGATGCAGCATTGCTGTGGCTGTGGCATAGGCCAGCAGCTACAGCTCTGATTGGATCCCTAGCCTGGGAACCTCCATATGCCTTGGGTATGGCCCTAAAAAGACAAAAAGACAAAACAAACAAACATAAATACATTATACTAAGTGAAAGCCACATGTTTTGTTATTACATTTGTATGAAATACCTTTTTTTTTTGCCGGCCCTGTGAGAAATGGCATTCCTAGGCCAAGGATCAGATCCAGGCTGCAGTTTTGATTTACACAACTGCAGCTATGCCAGATCCTTAACCCACTGTGCCAGGCTGGGGGTAGTGATCCTGCATCCCACCCCTCCAGAGACTGCCTCCCATCCTGTCACGCCACAGGGGGAGCTCCTAGATGAAATATCTAGAAGAGGCAAATCTATAGAAATAGAAAATGGTTTAGTTTTTGCCAGGGGTTGGAGGAAAGGGAGAATAGAGAATGACTGCTAATGGGTATGGAGTTTCTTTTGGGGGTGATAAAAATGTTCTGGAATTAGAGAGTGGTTATGATTGAACACCTGTGTAAATGTACTAAATCCCACTGAATTGTACACTTTAAAAGAGTGAGTCTTCATATCTCAACTTTAAAATCTAAATGGAAGCACATTTTTCTAATAAAAACCTTTCAAAACACTTTCCAGATCTAAATCTGTACTTTTTTTCTTTTATTCATTGGTTTAGATTTTGAGTCTCTCAAATATAATTTGTGTTTTCCTTAAGGGTAGGAGAAGTACAGTTGAGCATTAAATGAAAATTTAGATAATTTATTGTTTGTAAAGAAAAAACAAGTCTTCTTTACTCAGTAGAATATTGTCCTGCTGTAACTCCTTGGTATCATCAGTATGTAGGTAAGAAAAACAAATCTATGTGGGAGTTCCTCCTGTGGTGCAGCAGGATCAGCGGCATCTCTGGAGTACTGGGACACAGGTTCAATCACTGGCCTTGCTCAGTGGGCTAGTAAGAATCCGGTGTTGCCCTGAGCTGTCGTGTAGACTGGCAGCTACAGCTCCAATTCGACCCCTAGCCTGGGGTACAGCCCTAAAAAGACAATAAATTAAATAAATAAATAAATAAATAACAGAAACATAACCTGTTTTTCTTCATTAAGCATAAGTTGGAAAATATTTTTAAGATATGTTATATTGCCTTATTAATTTTGTTTTCATTAGTTTTTATTGTTTTTATATTATATAATTTTTAATTTATATATTTTTGTGGTTCTGTGTAACTTTTTCTTTCTGTCTTTTGTTTGGTTGGTTGGTTTTTTTTTTCTTTATTTTTCTTTTATGGCCGCACCTACGGTATATGAAAGTTCCCGGGCTAGGGGTCAAATTGGAGCTGCAGCTGCTTACCTCCACCACAGCTTTCGGCCACACTGGATCCTTAATTCACTGAGTGAGGCCAGGGATCAAACCCGCATCCTCATAGATACTGTGTCTGGTTCTTTACCTGCTGAGCCATAATGTAAACTCCCTGTGTAACTTTTTCAGTCTGTAAAATTTTTTTTTTTTTTTTTTTTTTCCTTTTCTAGAGCTGCACCCTTGGCATATGGAGGTTCCCAGGCTAGGGGTCTAATTGGAGCTGTAGCTGCCGACCTACGCCAGAGCCACAGCACCGAGGGATCCGAGCCGTGTCTGCGACCTACACCACAGCTCGTGGCAATACCAGATCCTTAACCTACTAAGCAATGCCAGGGATTGAACAACCCGCAACCTCATGGTTCCTAATTGGACTCATTTCCACTGTGCCATGACAGGAACTCCTCAGTCTATAAAATTTTTAATGACAGTACGACAAGTAGTTTGTCATTCTGCTGTTTGAAAATAAGTAATTTCTTTGAGCTGTAAGCTGCTAAACACATTTTTATGTTTTTATTTTTAGGCTATGGAGTTATTAGTAGAGAAAGCAATCAGTAGTGCTTCTAGTCCTCAGAGCCCTGGAGATGCACTGAGAAGAGTTTTTGAGTGCATTTCTTCAGGGATTATTCTTAAAGGTAAGTTTTACTTCGTTTTTATTATGTGCTTGCGTATTTGATGGTTGAATGAGAACTCTTCTTTCTTTTACAAATAGATGATGTTAATGCTTTTTTCTGTCTGCGCTGATTGCTGTAGGTAGTCCTGGACTTCTGGATCCTTGTGAAAAGGATCCCTTTGATACCTTGGCAACAATGACTGACCAGCAACGTGAAGACATCACATCTAGTGCACAGGTACCAGTGTGTTCCTAATTCTAAAACTTTGTCATATCACTGGCTTAAGGTTTTTGTTTTGTTTTTTGGCTTTGTGAGGTGTTTGAGGCCGTGCCCATAGCATATGGAAGTTCCTGGGCGAGGAATTGAACCCACACCACAGCAGCAACCCAGGCCACTGCAGTGAACCTCCAAATGCCTTAACCCACTACACTACAAGAAAACTTTGGTCTTGTTTTTTTTATAATTGTTTTTTAGAAGAAATCACTGTATAGCATTCATTCTTCTGCTTCTTTGGTAAGTAAGGCCTTATAGAGGATATTAAGTAGATTTCATTAATATAATCTTAAATTTTATTATTTTAACTATGTATTTGTCTAATTAAGTGTATTAGGTAAATATAAAAATACAACAGTATTTTTCATGTCACTGAATCTGGGTATTACATTATATATCAAGATCAGTAGAGACACTATTTGTGTCCTCTAGATGTACAGAAGTGTTGTGCTATGTGGTTTGTGGTAAATTTTGTTGTAATTTAGCCTTTCCTACCAATAAAAGTGCAGCTAATGTAGTAATTAAAAATGTGGGCTTTGGAGTCAAGACTTCCTTGAGTTTGAATACCAGCTCTGCTGTTTCATCTGTAAGGGATAAGAGTACTGTCTGTCTCGAATAGGATTATTGGGAAGATTAAACAAGTTAATATTTCAATCAGTCTAACACCGCTCTGGCTTTCCTTTTTTTGACTCCAGAAGTGCACTGAGAAAGCTACTTAGCTATAAATAATAATAATCTACTCTAAGGCATTTGAAATTATTGCACTTAAGATTTTGATCTCTTGTCTCTTCTGGAAAGGATAATTTGGAATTTGGAAAATCATGATTAAAGTAACTTTTTATGCTAAAAGTATATTGAGGGAGAGTCAATAGTAATAGAAATTATGAATATCTTAGACTCATAAGATTTGAGTATATTAAACAAATTTTGTTTTTATTTTGGGGGGTTTAATTTTCTTTTTTTCTTTTTTTTTTTTTTTTTGTCTTGTCTAGAGCCATAGCCATGGCATTTGGAGGTTCCCAGGCTAGGGGTCCAGTTGGAGCTACACCTGCCAGCCTACACCACAGGCACAGCAACACAGGATCCAACCTGCATCTGCGACCTACAGTGCAGCTCATGGCAATGCCGGATCCTCTACCCACTGTGCCAGGCCAGGGATCGATCCCCCAACCTCATGGTTCCTAGTCGGATTTGTTAACCACTGAGCCACAACAGGAATTCCTGTCTTTGGGTTTAATTTTCTAAGGAAGAAAACAGTTGCCCTAAGTTGCTTTTCTTTCTTCCTTGACACTTAAAGAAGGAATTCTTATAAATTTATGGTTAGGAGTAGCAGGGCGTTAAAAAACTAAGAGAATTCATAATTGGAAGGAAGGAAACTTTTTAAAAATGTGACTTTGAAGAAAGTGATCTGGTTTTAAGAGGTAGTTAGAAACGTCCTTGTCAAGGATGTCCACTTTCACCACTATTATTCAACATAGTTTTGAAAGTCCTAGCCACAGCAATCAGAGAAGAAAACAAACCCAAAAAAAAGGAATCTGAATTGGAAAAGAAGTAAAACTATCACTGTTCACAGATAACATGATACTATACCTAGAAAACCCCAGAACAGCACCAGAAAACTGTTAGAATTCATCAACGAATTTGGCAAAGTTTGCAGGCTATGAAATTAATAGACAAAATCACTTGCTTTCTATATACTGATAATGAGAGATCAGAAAAAAATGAGAGAAACCATCCCATTTACAATCAACATCATGCCAATCCCTTCTGGCCTGCAGAGTTTCTGCTGAAAAATCTGCCGATAACCTTACTGGGGTTCCCTTGTATGTTATTTGTTTCTTTTCCCTAAGCTGCTTTCAGTATTTTCTCTTTGTCAGTTCAGTTTTGGTCAGTTTGATTAATATGTGTCTCAGGGTGTTCCTCCTTGGGTTTATTTTATATGGTACTCTTGCACTTCCTGGATTTGAGTGAGTGGTTTTTTTCCCATGTTAGGAAAGTTTTTCGTTATTACCTCTTAAAGTATTTTTTCCGTCCCTTTCTCTCTTCTCCTTCTGGCACCCCTATAATACAGACGTTGGTATGTTTAATATTGTCCCAGAGTTCTCTGAAGACTCTCTTCATTTCTTTTCAACCTTTTTTCTCTTTTCTGTTCCTCATCAGTGATTGCCGCTAGTCTGTCCTCCACCTCACTTATTTGTTCTTCTGCCTCCTGTATTCTGCTGTTGGCTGCATCTAATGAATTTTTTATTTCAGTTATTGTATTTTGCATCTCTGCTTGCTTAAGTTTTATATCTTGTATTTCTTCGCTCAGTGTTTCCTGTAAATTATCTATCTTTGCCTCCAGTTTATTTCCAATGTCTCACATCATCTTTAGCATCAACAGTCTAAAGCCTTTTTCCTGGAGGCTGAGTATCTCCTGATCACTTGGCTGTTTTTCTGGGGCTTTTTCTTTCTCCTTCATCTGAGTTACAGTTCTCTGTCTTTTCATTTTTATAGGTTTTTGGTGTGGTGACCTTTTTGCAGACAATAGAGTTGTAGCCATTCTTACTTCTGGTGTCTGCTTCCCTTGTGGCTGAAGTCAGTATGGGGACTTGCTTAGGCTTCCTGATGGGAGGGACTGGTGCCTGCCCACTGGTAGGTGGGGCTGATTCCTATCCCTCTGGTGGGTGGGGCTTTGTCTCTGGGTTAGATTAGAGGTGGCTGTGTGCCTGGGGGGGGGTCTTTAGAGAGCATGTTTACTGATGGGTGGGGCTGTGATGCCACCTGCATTATTGTTTGGCCTGGAGCTTCTCAGCACTGATGGGTGGGGCCAGATTTTCCCAAAATGGCCACCTCCAGGGAAACACATGCTGATGAATATTCACGAGAGCTTTGCCTCCAAGGTCCTTCCCCCACAACGAACCACAGTCACCTGTTTTCCCAGGAGGTCCTCCAAGAACTGCAGTCAGGTCTGACCCAGATTCCTATGGAGCCTTTGCTTTGCCCTATGAAAGCCTGTGTGCATCTTTCAAGAACTGGGTCTCTGTTGCCCCCAGTCCCATGAAACTCCTGCACACAAGCCCCAATGCCAGATGCTCCAGGGGCTTTCTCCCAGTGCCAGATCCCCAGGCATGGGGATTTGATGTGGAGCTCAGAACTCTCACTCCTGTAGGTGAGTCTGTGATGCAGTTACTTTCCAGTCTGTGGGGTTTCCCACCAGGAGGTATGGGGTTGTTTATATCACATAATCGCCCCTCCTACCTCTTGATGTTGCCTCCTCTTTGTCTTCTGGAATAGAGTATCTTTTTGAAAGTTTCCAGTCCATTTGGTTGAAGGTTGCTCAGCATTTGGTTGTAATTTTGTTGTTTTTATGAGAGAAGTTGAGTTCCAGTCCTTCTATTCCACCATCTTAATCCTGTCTCCGAGACACAACCATTTTCTATGTAGACAAGTAGAACACATACTCTTCATGTGACTCTGTGTGAAAAAGAAGCTTATCTGATAGAACATTGTATTAGTTCCCTGTGCTGCTATAACAAATTATTACAAATGCAATTTTTTTCTCAGCATTGTGGGGACCAGCAGTCCAAAATCAAGAAGTAAGCAGAGACATAAGCCTTTGAGAGTCTCTTCAAGCTTCTGGTGACTGTCATTGTACAGTCAACATCAAAAAGAATAAAATACCAGAGTTCCTGTTGTGGCGCAGTGGTTAATGAATCCGACTAGGAACCATGAGGCTGCAGGTTCGATCCCTGGCCTTGCTCAGTGGGTTAAGGATCCGGCGTTGCCGTGAGCTGTGGTGTAGGTTGCAGACGTGGCTTGGATCCCGCGTTGCTGTGGCTCTGGCGTAGGCTGGTGGCTACAGCTCCGATTGGACCTCTTGCCTGGGAATCTCCATATGCCAAGGGTGCAGCCGTAGAAAAGGCAAAAAAAGACCAAAAAAAAAGAATAAAATACCTAGGAATAAACTTACCTAAAGAGACAAAAGACCTATACTCTGAATACTATAAGATTTTGATGAAAGAAATCAAAGATGACACAAACAGATGGAAAGATATATACCATACTCTTGGATTGGAAGAATCAATATTGTCAAAATGACTGTACTACCCAAGGCAATCTACAGATTAAGTGCTATCCCTATCAAATTACCAAAGGCATTCTTCACAGAACAAGAACAGAATATTTTAAAATTTGTATGGAAACACAAGACACCCCAAACAGCCAAAACAATATTGGGAAAAAAAAAATGAAAATGGATGAATCAAGCATCCTGACTTTAGACAATACTACAAAACTACAATCATCAGAACAATACGGTACTGGCACAAAAACAGAAATATAGATCAGTTGAACAGGATACAAAGCCCAGAAATAAACCCAAGCACCTGTGGTTAACCAATCTATGACAAAGGAGGAAAGAACATACAGTGGAAGATAGTCTCTTCAGTAAATGGTGCTGGGAAAACTGGAGAGCTACATGTTAAAAAATGAAAGTAGAATGCTAATACCATATACAAAAATAAATTCAGAATGGGTTAAAAACCTAAATTAAGGCCAGATACTGTAAAACTCCTAGAGGAAAACAAAGGCAGAATGTTCTTTGACATAAATCACAGCAACATCTTGTTTGATCCACCTCTTAGAAAAATGACAATAAAGGCACAAATAAATCAGTGGGACCTAATTAAACTCAAAAGCTTTTGCACAGCAAGGGAAACCATTAAAAAACCGAGACAACAACCCACAGAATGGGAAAAAATCTTCACCAACGAAGCAACAGACAAGGGCCTAATCTCCAAAATAAACAAACAACTCATGCAACTCAACAACAAAAAAACAAACAACCCAATTGAAAAATGGGCAGCAGACCTAAGTAGACATTTCTCCAAAGAAGACATGTGGATGACCAACAGGCATATGAGAAAATGCTCAATTTCACTAATTATTAGAGAAATGCAAATCAAAACTACAGTGAAGTGCTGCCTCACTTCGGTCAGAATGGCCATCACTAACAAGTCAGCAGATAACAAATGCTGGAGAGGGTGTGGAGGAAAAGGTACCCTCCTTCACTGTTGGTGGAAATGTCAATTGGTACAACCTATGTAAAACAGTATGGAGGTACCTCAGAAAACTAAATATTGAACCACCCATATGATCCAGCAATCCCACTGCTGGACATACATCCAGACAAAATTTTCATTAAAAAAAAAAGATATATTATGAACCCCTGTGTTCATTGCAGCACCTATTCACAATAGCTGAGATATGGAAACAATCTAAATGTCCATTGGCAGGTGCATGGATTAAGAAGATGTGGTACATATATACAATAGAATATTACGCAGCCCTAAAAAAGACAAATCAATGCCATTTGCAGCAACATGGATGGAACTAGAGATTCTCATACTAAGCGAAGTAAGCCAGAAAGAGAAAAACAAATACCATATGATACCACTTATATGTGGAATCTAAAATATGGAACAGATAATCCTATCTTAAAGAGAAATGGATTATGGCCAAGGAGAGCAGACTTGGGGTTCCCAAGGGGGAAAGGGGAGGGAGTGGGACAGATGGGCTTTTGGGGAGTTTTTTGGATACAAACTGTTATATTTGGAATGGTTGGGCAGTGGTACCTTACTGTATAGCACAGGGAAATGTGTGTGATTGGGTCACTTTATTCTACAACAGAACTTGAAGAAACATTATAAATCAACTATACTTTATTCTGCTTTTTGGTGGGGTTTTTTTTTTGTTTTTTTTTTGTTTGTTTTTTTTGTCTTTTCTCTTTTCTAGGGCTGCACCCACGGCATATGTAGGTTCCCAGGCTAGAGGTAGAATCGGGGCTGTAGCCGCCAGCCTACACCACACTCACAGCAATGCCAGATCCTTAACCGCTTGAGCGAGGCCAGGGATCGAATCCACCACCTCATGATTCCTAGTTGGATTCATTAACCACTGAGCCACAATGGGAACTTAACTATATGTTAATAAATAAAAAATAAATGAGAAAATAGTATGACAAAGAAGAAACAAACAAACTAGAAAGAAATGTCCTTGTTAAGAGTTCCCTGATGGCTCAGCAGGTTAAGGATCCAGCATTGTCTTGAAAGTCAGTGGAGAAAAGGGAATCCTCATACACTGTTGGTGGGAATATAAATTGGTGCAGCCACTGTGGAAAGCAGTATGGGGGTTTCTCAAAAAACTGGAACCACCATATGACCCAGCAGTTACACTCCTGGGTGTATAGCAAAAGAAACCAAAATCTCTTAATTCAAAAAGATAGACACACCCAAATGTTCATAGTAGCCAAGATATGAAAGCAACCTAAGTGTCCATCAGCAGATGAGTTGATGTGGTATAGATACAGTGGGACACTAATCAGCCATTAAAAAGAGTGATATTTTGCCATTTGCAGCAACATGGATGGATTTGGAGGGTGTTACGCTAAGCGAAATAAGTCAGAGAAAGGTAAATATTGTATGATACCACTCATGTGGACTCTAAAAAATATGATTAGTCAGTATAACAAAAAAGAAGCAGACTCCCAGATGTAGGAAACAAATTACGGGTTACCAGTAAAAGGAGGGAAGGGGAAAGGGACAGTATAGAGGTAGGGGAGTAAGTACAAACTATTATATATAAAATAAGTTACAAGAATATATTGTACTACATCAGGAATATAGCCAATATTTTATAATAACTCTGGAGTGTATTAACCTTTCAAAATTATGAATCACCATATTGTTCATTTGTAACATATAATATTGTACATCAGCTATACTTCAATCAATAAAAAGGAAGTTACATATACTGCATCATTCCATTTTTGTAACATTTGTGAAATAATAGTTATAGAGATGGACAACATATCAGTAATTCCTAGGAGTTAGATATAGCGCAGAGGATTGGTTTGGCTATAAAGGGAGTCTAGTGATGATAGAGTTTAATGTCTTCTAATGGTAGTTATACAACGCTGCATATATGGTAAAGTTTCACAGAACTAAACATCACAGATAAACAAGTGTATGTATAGCTGGTAAAAAATCTGAATAAGCTCTATGCATTGTACCCATGTCAATTTCAGTTTTGCTTCTTGGTGGCTATAGTGAGCACATTAATAATTATCTACCTTCCTTAGTCTCTGTCTGGATCTATTCCTCTCTTTCTTCTATATTATTTACCTTTATTTTTGTATGCCTCTGTATGTTTTTTCCCTAGCATTCCTTTACCAGTTACTTCTGCAAGATATAGCCTTTGTCATTTATTCAGATCCCTTATACGGATCCAATAGAAAAACATACCTTTTAAAAGGTACGTAAAGGTGCCATTTACATCTAGTCAATCCCCCTACAAAAGAAATTCAGTAAACCTTAAATCTTCTTTGATGTTGTTTAAAAATGCCAAGATTACTTTGTATGGGAGTAGTTTTAATACTAAAACTAATTATTTAGCAGCAAGCTTCGGTGCTGCTAAATAATTGCCAAACATACAGTTGAAATCTCTCTTCTTGTCAAAATTTAGAAAGACATAAAAACCATATGCAGAACAAGAACTTAAGAGTGCTCACTCTAGCCTCAGATGCTATTTTTATTTTTTCTTACTATAATAATTCTTCTATTTGGAAACTCCTAGTATTAGAATAGGCTGATGATCAGTAGCAGTATCTCTGTGGTAGAAATGTATTACTACTCATTATTATATACTAGATATCTTTAGATATTTTAATACAGAAAAAAAATTTTATCTTTGGGAAGGAGCTTTTGGGAGTCTCTAAATAAAGTATTCTGTTATGATAAATATTCTTGGTTTCACTTCAGAAAGTTAACAGCCTTATAGCTTAAATGAGATAGAAAAGCACCCAGTACTGCCAAAAATCCAAGACTTCAGACTTATATCAAATTCTGAATATATAAGTGATTTGGGAACTTTTCAAGGTTTAAAAAGCCAATCAATGTATGAGGCAAAGTTCTAAGGAACTAGAATCATCAAATCTGGAAAAAAATTTTAGAACAGTAAATTCTCACATGGATGGTTGTAATTAGTAACTCTCTCAGCTGAAGAAAGTAAACAGGGATTTAAAATAGTCTTGAACAGTAGCCACTTCAGAAAACAGTTTGGCACTTCCTCAGTGATTAGACAGAGTTACTGTATGACCCAGCAGTTTGACTCCTGGGTATATACCCAAGAGAACTGAAAATAAATGTTCGTTTAAAAAATTTAGGAAGTTCCCATCGTGGCTCAGTGGTTAACGAATCCAACTAGGAACCATGAGGTTGTGGGTTTGATCCCTGGCCTTGCTCAGTAGGTTAAGGATCCGGCGTTGCCGTGAGCTGTGGTGTAGGTCGAAGACGAGGCTCAGATCCTGGGTTGCTGTGGCTCTGGCGTAGGCCAGCTGCAGCTCCATTTGGACCCCTAGCCTGAGAACCTCCATATGCCACAGGAGCGGCCCAAGAAATGGCAAAAAGACAAAAAAAAAAGGCACATGGTCTCAGGACAGTTCCCGTGGTGGCTCAGGGGAAACAATTCCAACTAGTATCCATGAGGATGTGGGTTCGATCCCTGGCCTCGATCAGTGGGTTAAGGATCTGGCGTTGCTGTGAGCTGCGGGTGTAGGTTGCAGACCTGGCTCGGATCCTGAGTTGCTGTGGCTCTGGCGTAGGCTGGGGGCTACAGCTCTGATTAGACCCCTGGCCTGGGAACCTCCATGTGCCACGGGTACAGCCCTAGAAAAGGCAAAAAGACCCAAAAAAAAGAAAGAAAGAAAGAAAGAAAAAATGTATACACAGGAGCTCCCCGATGGCTCAGCAGGTTAAGGATCCTGCATTGTCACTGATGTGGCTCTGGTTAGAGCTGTGGCACAGGTTTGATCCCTGGCCTGGAAACTTCTGTATGCCATGGACACAGTCACAAAAAAAGAGAAATTTATATGCCAAAAAAATAATTTAAAATTTTAAAAGTAGGAATTTCCATTATGGTACAGCAAAAACGAATCCGGCTAGTATCCATGAGGGTGTGGGTTCGATTGCTGGCCTCGCTCAGCAGGTCGGGGATCTGGCACTGTTGTGAGCTGTGGTGTAGGTCAGACGTGGCTTGACAAAAGACAAAAAAAAATTGTGATACATGAGATCTTGTGACATTGATGCCTAACATATTCCTATTTATATATAGCCATGTAGTGAAAAATCTTTTTTTAGTTGATGAAGTAAAAACTTGAAAAATAATATTCATTTTGTAAACCTGGGGAGGTGTGTGTACCTGTAGCCTACACACATGGGCATCCACAGGAAAAGTATGAAAATATGTGAATATGAACCAGAGATTCATTCAAGGAGTGAAATGCTTTTTCTTTTACTGTATATTGTTTTAGGATTTTTTTTTTTTTTTTTAATGAACATGATACAATTTTTTTTCAGGATAATTTTTTTAACTTATGGTTTGGTTTTGTTTGTTTTTGGCCCTGCCTGTGACATTTGGAGGTTACTAAGCCAGGGATTGAATCTGGGCCACTCAAGCTGCTTCAGTGACAACGCTGGATCCTTAAAACCCATTGCGCCACAAGAGAACTCCTTTTTTTTTTAAACCAAAATAATATGCACTCAGAAAAGCCTGAAAATAAAACCGTCAGAACATACTGACCCCTTCATTTGTGAGACTTAATATTGTTCAACGTTCATTAAACATGCTTTTTTTATATTGTGTGGGGCTATATACCTAACAAGAATTAACATTGATTTTTTAAATTAACTAAATTCTTACTCTTTTTGTTGCAGTTTGCATTGAGACTCCTTGCATTCCGCCAGATACACAAAGTTCTAGGCATGGATCCACTACCCCAAATGAGCCAACGTTTTAACATCCACAACAACAGGAAACGAAGAAGGGATAGTGATGGAGTTGATGGATTTGAAGCTGAGGGGAAAAAAGACAAAAAAGATTATGATAACTTTTAAAAAGTTACTGTAAATCTTCAGTGTTAAAAACAACAGGTGCCCATTTGTTGGCTGTTTTTCATTCATAATAATGTCTACTTTGAAATAATTGTCAAGAATTTAAAGAATTTCATGGAAGAACCAAGTTTTTCTATGACATAAAAATCTTAATGTACAGTGTTAGGTATTATATGAATGGAAAGACATCCCCTAAAATTGTGCTCCAACTAGGGGGAAAACAATTGTTCTGATTTTTTTTTCCCATTACTTTTGTTTTATTTACTGATTGCCCTAGCTCCCCTGTATTTGTGTCTTTCACTAACTAGTCCTATTAAATCTTTACTGTATTTAATGCAGTATTTGTGCTTCAGTTGCTATGTGTATTTTGATATTTTTATTTAGAGGTTTTGTTTGCTCCTTGACACTAGTTGTTACTTTGTGTTACAGATATCCTTTGCCCCTTAATATTTTACAGCAGTACGTTTTTTTGTAACGTGAGACTGCAGAATTTTTTCCTTTTGTTTTATTATTCTTTTATGTGATGGACTACGACACAAAAAGTTATTCTGCCATTTAAGTGCTCAGAACTGAATGTTTCTGCAGATCTTGTGGCATTTGTCTCTCTAGTGTGATATATAAAGGTGTAATTAAGACAGATTTCTGTTAATCTAATCAAGTTTGCTGTTAGTTGTGCATTAGCGGTATAAAAGCTAATATATACTATATGGTCTTGCAACAGTTTTAAAGCCTCTGCATAATTGATAATAAAATGCATGACATTTTTGTTTTTAATAGACTTTTAAAATTATTATTTTAGGTTTGACACATAGATCTTTGTACAGTTGACTTTTTGACATAGCAAGGCCAAAAATAACTTTCTGAATATTTTTTTCTTCTGCATAAGTGGAAAGGGCATTTTTCATAAATAAGTGGGCTAACCAATATTTTCAAAAGAACTTTATCATTGTGCAACTAACAACAGTAACTAGCCCTTAATTATGAAGACAGTTCCTTACTGGTGTGTGTGAGATTACTCTAGCAACTATTACAGTATAACACAGTTGAATGATCCCTCCCCCTGCCCCCACACCCAATCACCCAGCTAATTTACAGTTCTATTAACAGTGAGGTCGATAAAGTATTACTGATATAATTTAAGATTATCTGAGAAAAAAAACAGAAAATTATTTGGTGTGGCCATCTTACATGCTTATATGTCCTACAAAAAGCTAAATATTCTGGCAGTGGTGTAATGAAAAGTTACATCTTACTGTTAATAATATGTATGCTCTGGTACACAGATGTCATTTTGTTGTCACAGCACTACAGTGAAATACACAAATAAAAAATTAAATTCATATAATGACTTACATGTATTATATATTAGAATTGACATCATAAATACTTTTGCTTTGAAATGACTTATGCTTCAGGAAAACCATACATATTCAGATTTATTGGGTACTTATATTTTGTTATTCCTGACAAAGGATGTTGCATGGGCACATAATTTCTACAAAATTAACATAATTGAATACCATATTGGTTCAATTTCTTTCTTGGGTCAGAATCGTCCGCTGGACACCATAAGAGACAAACACTGTGGGGAAAAAATAGGAGACTAGGGCTTTTCTCCCAAATTTGTCCTATGCTATCTTCATACCTTGGGCAGGTGTCTTTTTAAGCTTTTTTTTTTTCTTTTTAAACTTTCTGAGTCTCATTTTATTTTTTTGAATATTGAGTCACCTAGTAAAAATTTTGAAATTTTCTTTCTCACAGTTCTCTTGAGAAGAGGAAAGAGCTAACATCACACACTAATGACAGACACCATGCTAGGTTTTTCACACGTTTTCCTGGTTTAAAACTGTCATAACAATAAGAATAAGTGAAGATGCTGTCTGTACTTATTTTTCAGATGAGAAAACTAACACCCAGAGTGCCTAACTAAAGGTAGTACATAAATTTAGTGACAGAGTTGAAATTGAGAATCAGGTATCAAAGCTCATGCTCCATACTTTACCAGTCTGCTCCCTTCATCTTGCAGGTATGTTCTAAAAATGTTTTCAGCCCAAGTTTCAAATTCTTACATTTAGTTTTGGATGTCTTCATCCAAACATACAAGTGGTGCCACTTAATTTTTTTCAATAATTATTCACTATTATATTTACATGGCTTGTTTTCATAGCTGTGGCTGTATCCCTATTGACCATCTCATGAAACAAGTTGGATTGAGTATTTGTAGTATCTTCTGCTTTGACAGTTTTTGAAGGAAACTATAAACTCTCAATCAAAAGAAACAAAAACATTGGTCACCCTGCTGATGCATTCTTTTTTTTTTTTTTTTTTTAGCTGCTCCCATAGCATATGGAAGTTCGAGGTCAGGGATTGAATCCAAGCCGCAGCTGGGACCTACACCACAGCTGTGGCAACACCGGGTCGTTAAACCACTGCACCAGGCCAGGGATTGAACCTGCAGCACCCCAGAGACAATGCAAGATCCTTAACCCGCTGCACCTCAACAGGAACTATTATACATTCTTGAACCAGTTGTTTTGGCAACTAATATACTTAGTTATTCTCTGCATTTCAGACTGGCTTTCTTTGTTAAAATATTGCATGCTTATGTTTCAATGATGATAACCTGGATAATAAATGCATTCTTCTCACCTACTCCCCCTAATTACTTGATGCATTCCAAATTAGATTTTTGTCTTCACCACTGTTGTTTCTGTTTCTTTGAATAAGCTAGTATTAAAAATGCAAGCTTGCGTGAACAGCGTTGGAAAGATCCCCGATTTTTTTTTCCAAGTCAATAGCATTTTAAATCATTTATTCCTGCTTATTGACAAAAAAGCATAAATCTTTTGCATGGTCACGCTATTATGTTGTTAATGTATGTTGTGACTTTAAGTTATAAATTTACTTTAATGGATTCACCATTTTTTATACTGAATTTGGCAGAACTAACTAAAATTTTTCCCAATAAAGGGTAGATTTTATAGTATCATACGTAGTAACACTCATAGTAGTGATTTCAGTTTATTCATGAGAGTCATCTGGGGAACGTTCTAAAAATCAAGATTCCTAAACCCTAATTCCAAAGATTCTGACTGAGGAGGTAGGTCCAAAATAAGCCTGAGAATCTGCATTTTGACTGTTTCTTGGTCATTTGAATGGGTTTTCATAATGTGTTATAAATTCAAAAAGTGTAAAGGAGTGGAAGGCATAAAATATCTTCTGCCTCCCTCCCCTTAGCCTCGCATTCCGTTTCCCTTTCATAGAGGCAAGTAGCATATCCTGTGTATATCCTTCCACAGGTGGTGTGTGCACATGGCGACATTGATGCATGTGCCCCTTTGTTCTGTTCTCCTTATGGAGGGCCACATACTGTGCACACTGTCTGTTTTGCACCTTGCCTTTGCTGGTTTACTGTAGCGTGGAGTCTTGGAGATTATTCCATATCAGTACACATAGGGAAACTGCTTTTTTTTTTTCTGTCTTTTCTAGGGCCGTACCCTCAGCATATGGAGGTTCCCAGGCTAGGGGTCTAATCGGAGCTGTAGCTGCCGGCCTATGCCAGAGCCACAGCAACGTGGGATCTGAGCCGTGTCTGTGACCTAGACCACAGCTCACGGCAACACCAGATCCTTATCCCACTGAGCAAGGGCAGGAATCGAACCCGCAACCTCATGGTTCCTGGTCGGATTCCTTAACTGCTGAGCCACGACGGGAACGCCTGAAACTGCATTTTTAACAAGCATTATAGGAACATTCCAAATTAATTATTTTCTTCAACTGTAGGTGGTTTCTTTTTTTTCTTTTTTTTTTTCATTGCAGACGTAATTCCCTTACAATTAATGCTTGGTAGAAAAGGGAGTTTGACATCATTTACAATTATACCAACGGAGGCTAAATATTACAGGCAAAAGGGTGCACTCTGACCACAAGACATCTGTTGATAATTCCCAGATAGCTTTTTCTTTTAGCTATGAAGGTCAATTACCAAAGCCAAACTTAGTGAATAGAATTTTTATGTCCATCCAATCAAAGAGTCTCATAGCTTTCTGGGCCTATTCATTAGCAGACAGGAGTAGACACCGTAATCAGGTTCTTAAACATTCACACATCATGCCCACTCTTCATATGCTGTCCAGTTTCTTTAAAAGGAGTGACTCAAAGCAGGGCCACATAGATGAGAAAGTGCTGTGTGGAGGAGATCACATCCTCATGAATCTTCCATTTCATCTCTTTGGGGTCCAGGCTTGACGCAGAGTCCTTGATCCAGAACATCATGGCTCTGCCTCACCACTTTTAGTGTTCTTAGTGTTCTAGGTCTGCTCTTAGTGGCTGCCTGGTGCCAATCATAGGTGGTTCCGATGCAAGTTGTACATGGATTGTGCTTTAATAAACATGCTTTGCAGTCCAGAATTTTTATTTAGTATTAAAGGTATTTTATTATCAACCATACAGTATAGCAATGAGTTGCAATATTCAGCAAATTGTAATATCTCTATCCCCTAAACAACTTTACTGATTAGTTGTCATCCAGGTAATTTTAATAAGCTATAGTTAGTTTTAGTCCTTTATCTTGCTTAGTGTAATATTAGATGTAAAATATAATCTGAAAATAGGAAACAACTAACTTCAAAGCTTGAGGAATATTTTTGAACAATGTGTAAACTGGTTTCATGATAAAAATCTATTATATTCCCTTTATCCAAATATAATCCCAAGATACAGTGCTAGAGACAAGTTTCTTCAGTTTGGAAAAGACTATTTAATCAGTTGAGTAACTTTAATTTGAAATACTTTCTCAAAAAGCAAGTAATCTGTCAAACAAAAGTGAAAAGGCTGTTAAATTGATCTCACTGATTAATCATTTAAAATACCCGAATATTGGAATTCCCTGATGGCACAGCAGGTTAAGCATTCAGTGTTGTCACTGCTGTGGCTTGGGTTGCCACTGTGGTGTGGTTCTGATCCTTGGTCTGGTAACTTCCACATGCCTGAGGTGTGGCTGGAAAATAAAATACATAAATATTGAGTTCAGAAGTAGAACGGGAAAGAATACCTAATGCTTGGATCAGTATGGACCCTGTATTAAAGAAATACAGGATAATGCAGTTTCGCAGGTTCCTGATGAAAAGAAGCCCAGTATGTTGCAATTTACTTTGAGCTTTGCCAAAAGCTGTTTAAAAAGCAAGTTGTACCTCAATGTGATTTAGTATGCATTATAAGGCAGACAAAAACAGAAAGCCTGCCTTTAACATGCATAATACAGAAGGCTGGAAGGAACATAAAACCTGCATTACCAATCACAACTAATTTTAGTGAGATAGCATTGCAAGCCTTTTAACAAAAGAGCTTCCTTGTATCCTTTATCTGAGTGATAACCAAAATGAGTGTCCTCCTGCCCTCGGCATTAGTCACAGCTTATCTGAAGTCTGGTGTTTTTATTCTTATTTTATTTATTTTATTTAGTTTTGGCTACCCCACGGCATATGGAGTTCCCGGGCCAGGGATCAGATCTGAGCTGCAGTTGCAGTTGCAACAATGCCAGGCATTAATTTTAATGTGATACTCAAAAGAGATCAAGATAGTGAATTTGTTCAAAATTATGGTAATTGGAACCTCGGAGCAGGATGAACAAGAGATGATGTGGGAGAGAGAAAGGATTACCTTCTAATATGAATAACTATGGGGGAAAAAAGCCGTTGAAGAAATGGCTTTTAAAATCATCAACTGCAACAATAAATGGACAGGGGTCACTTACAAAGAAGCTGTTGCCCATGTTAAAATTATAACCACCTATTTAAGATTTTGGTTAAAGGTCTTAGGATTAGGTGTAAGAACATCTTTTCCAGGTTTAAGATGCTATTATTGTACTCTTGGTCCATGTACCTAGCAAAGGTCATTTGAATAGAACTCAAATGGCCAGCTACCTTAACCTAGAAAAGAGTTATTTCACAGCAGTCAAAATACAAATAGGAAATCAGATTTGGGGAAAATGGGTGCTGGTTTTCTTTTCCCTCATTTTCCTTTTTTCGTTTTTTCCTCCTACCTCTTTGAACATTCTTTCTCTGCTTCTGAAGCTTCTAAATAGGATCAACCCTTGACTGCACAAGTTTGAACTGCACTGGTGCACTTACACATGGATTTTTTTCAGTAGTAAATATCGCAGTACTGTACAATCTGTGGATAGAGAGGAACCACGGATATGGAGGACCAACTACAAGTTAAGTGGATTTTTGACTGCAGAGGATTGGCTCCCCTGTCTGCCTCACCCCTTATACTGTTCAAAGGTCAGCCATAACACTTCTATAATTCTGTCATCAGCATCTTCTGTATATGTACATGCTATTGATGATCTCATCCATCTTCTAAGTTTTAAATACTCCTTTTGTTAAATTTATTTCTAAATCCTTTCTATATCCAAACTCCATTCTTCCTCTTTTTTCTTTCTGCCTCCAATCTCTACACTATTCGACCTACACCCCCCAGATTATTCCTCTTAAAGCATCAATTTGATCATGTTGTTACTACTCAAAAGACCTTCAAGTAGCCCTACGTCACTGTGCTAAAATGATATAAAGTGGTTTCATCTTCAAGACATCACTGGGTCGTAGGTGTTCATTACATGTGTGCAAACCAGGGTTTGAGGTTAAGTAACATGCTGTTGCTATAGTAAAAGGGCATTTGAATATCTCTTCTCTATCTGATCTTGATTCAGATCTTCATGATCCAAATGTCACATCATCATAAAGCTATGTATGCGGAGAGTCCACTGACGTCAAAGCCCAAGCTTTCAACCTTTATGCTGTGTACCTCCTACAGATGTGTCTTTTAGTCAAAACTCTTTCTGCGAAATTTTAATGTTTAAGACATGATGTACAAATAGATGTTAAGTATCTCAATTTTGATCTCCTCCAAAGACCTACCCGTCAGCCTTTGTTCCCCCATCTTCATTCTAAGGAACTTACAGAGTTCTAGCTCTTTCAAAGATCAATGATTAAGGAAAAAAGAAAATTCCATCTCCTTTGCTCTGCATTTTAACCTTACCTGAGCAAGAAGTAAACTTGATATCTAATGTACTATACCCAGGAGATAGCTGTGTCTCACTGTTAGGAACACTGTGAGGAACTCTGAGCCAATATTAAGCGAAGATTTCACGCAAAATCCCAATTTGACTTCTCTTGAAAACCTGCAAAATCTGATGACATAGGGCATGTGTTCCTATGATGAGAGTAATGTCTACTCCTTCTAGAGAATAAATTTAAGACAAAGCCTGTTCCAGACAGTTTACCAAAGCCTCTACTATTCCCTATTTTTTGCCCTGTGGGCATTTGGGGTTTTTATATTTAAGATCCTGGACATTTTACCTATAGACTCTTCCAGTTTTCATGTGCAATCACATTTGTTAAACTGAGAGGCGACAACCTCTAAAATTACTGTCAGTTCAAAAATTCAATTCTATAATCATGTGTTTTTCTCTTATACACTAGGATACTTGATGTTTCCCACAACTAAGTTAAAGAATAATCATAAAGAAACACCTGGAGTTCCCCTCGTGGCGCAGTGGTTAACGAATCCGACTAGGAACCATGAGGTCGCAGGTTCGATCCCTGGCCTTGCTCAGTGTGTTAACGATCCAGCGTTGCCGTGAGCTGTGGTGTAGGTTGCAGAAGTGGCTCAGATCCTGCGTTGCTGTGTCTCTGGTGTAGGCTGGCAGCTACAGCTCCGATTCGACCCCTAGCCTGGGAACCTCCATATGCAGCGGGAGCGGCCCAAGAAATGGCAAAAAGACAAAAAAAAAAAGAAAGAAAGAAAGAAACACCTGATGCACTTCCTTCTTTGTTGCAAAAGAAATGTCAGGAAGGAGGCATGAAATTTAAGCAAGCCTCAAGGGAATCCTTTATTTCAGAGCAGAGATCAAAACCTATCTGCTGAAAATCTTACAGTAACTTTAAAGCTGCCTGCTTGTCTTCCTCTCTGCTCTTTGGTTGAACTAAGAGGAGGAGGGAGAAGAAAAGGCTGTGGGAGTTGAAGAGAACGAAGATGGGCTGTAAGGAAAATACGATGTTCTAGATGGAAAAATCCTTAACTGGGTGGGTTCTTAATCTTTTTATGCAGTAGCGCACATCAAAAAAGATTTTAAAAAGCAGAGGGCTTAGTATAAAGTGAAGTGGAAGGGAAGCTACAACTAAATTTTTCATTGAAGCCAAATTTATGAGTTCCAGTCCCTGATCAGATGCAGTGCAGCAAGCACCCTCCTCCCTGCCATTCCCACAGATTTCAGCTATAAAATCTGGATAAAATGCATAGAACAGCCCTTCGAGGACCCTGAACAGTAAGTAGCAAGCAGATTGGAGAAAACCAGAACCGAGGCATCATCAAACCTACAGTTTTAACATATTTCCCCTTTCAGCAGTAAATTCTGCTTAGCCCTGCACACGAGTACAGTCTTTGAAGTGTATGGCAGAATGCAATAACTAAAGCCCCAGGTTTCTGACCAGCAGATTGAAAAGGAGAGTCATAAGAAACTGGAACCTAAGAAGCAGACAGGGAAGAGGAAGGAGCTAGGCAAATGACCTCATAAAGACATTTATGAATACTACTATAATAATAATTATTTTCTGGGGCTCAACTCCAACTTAATTTTCTGAGGCCTAGATTACCCAAATGCCAAAACTAGATAGAAATAGTTTAAAGAAACAGAATCACTTTGTTGTACAGCAGAAATTATCACAACATTGTAAATCAACTATGGTACAATTTTAAAAAAAGGAAAGAGAAAAGCTGCATTATCATTTCAGTATTACAAGCATTTGACAAAATCAACACATTCACAATAAAATTCTCAGCAAAATTAGAAATAGAGGGAAGTTAACCTGCAAAAAAACACAGGAGTTTCCATCGTGGTGCAGCAGAAATGAATCTGACTAGGAACCACGAGGTTACAGGTTCAATCCCTGGCCTCACTCAGTGGGTTAAGGATCTGGCGTTGCCTCGAGCTGTGGTGTAGGTTGCAGATGCGTCTCAGATCTGGCATTGCTGTGGCTCTGGCGTAGGCCAGTAGCTACAGCTCCAATTAGACCCCTAGCCTGGGAACCTCCATGTGTCATGGGTGCGTCCCTAAAAAGACAAAAAGACCAAAAAAAAAGAAATAAAACATACAGCTAACATCATATACGATAATGCAATATTAAATACTTTGTCCTTAATTTCATGAATAAGGTGAAAAATGTCAACTTTTACCTCCTCCATTCAACATTGCACTGGAGGTCCTAGCCAGTTTTATATGGCCAAACAGTGAAATAAATTCATCAAGCTTGGAAAAGAAAAAAAAAATAGATCAAAGAAAACTCAGACCAATATGCCTGATGAAATTAGACTGAAGAATCCTTAACAGAAGATTCTACAAAGCAAATCTAGCAATATACATAAAGAATAATCACCACCAATAAAACCAAGTGGAGTTTATCTTGGGAATGCAAGGCTGGTTCAATATGAAAATCAATCAACATGTGAATTTCAGTACTAAAAATATAAAACTATGAATTTTTTTTTTTTTTTGGTCTTTTTAGGGCTGCACTAGCAGCATATGGAGGTTCCCAGGCTAGGGATTGAATCAGAGCCATAGCCACCATCCTACACCAGAAACCACAGCAATGCTGGATCCCAGCCGTGTCTGCGACCTACACCACAGCTCACAGTAATGCTTGATCCTTAAGCTACTGAGCGAGGCCAGGAATCGAACTCTGGTCCTCATGGATGCTAGTCGGATTTGTTAACTGCTGAGCCACTATGGGAACTCCCAAAACTATAAAATTTAAAGAGAAGTAACTGTGGAACCCATTACAATATGTCAAAGAGTTGATATTAATAGATATGTTCAAATCATTTGTCTTTTTTTTTTTTTTTTGGTGGGGCCACACCCATAGCATGTGGAAGTTTCCATGTTAGGAGTTGAATCAGAGCTATAGCTGCCGACCTATGCCACAGCCACAGCAGCGATGGATCTGTGCCTTGTCTTCGACCTACACCACAGCTCACGGCAACACCAGATCCTTAACCCACTGAGCAAGGCCAGGGATCGAACCTGCATCCTCGTGGATACTAGTCAGGTTCGTTAACGCTGAGCCATGATGGGAATTCCTGTTCAAATCATTTGAATCTGATTCTCCTAAGAAAGAATTGGACACAAGTATAAAGATTTTCTACCTGAATACTCAAGAATTGGGAAAAAATGGGACATCTGTGCAGTGAATCATTACAAATAACGATGTAGCTGTGTGTTTATTGACACTCCGAGATTTTCACAAATAAAGTATGTAAAACAAGTCTATGAGTCCACATTTGCAATACATGCATTCACAGACACACACACACACATGCATAGACATGAATTGCAAATGTGGACTCATACATACACCGTATGCACAGACACACACACACACACACACACACACACACACACACACACACACACAAAACAGTCCTAACTCGAAATTCCCGTCGTGGCACAGTGGTTAATGAATCCGACTAGGAACCATGAGGTTGCGGGTTCGATCCCTGACCTTGCTCAGTGGGTTAAGGATCTGGCATTGCCGTGAGCTGTGGTGTAGGTCACAGACGTGGCTCGGATCTGGCATTACTGCGGCTGTGGGGTAGGCCGGTGGCTACATCTCCAATTAGACCCCTAGCCTGGGAACCTCCATATGCTGAGGGATCGGCCGTAGAAAAAGGCAAAAAGCCAAAAAGCCAAAAAAAAAAAAGAGGAAATAGTCCTAACTCAAAACTGTTAACATTGGTTTTCTCTGGATTATGAGATCTTGAATGACTTTTCCTCTGATTCAGATGAGTTGACTATTCAGATGATTTGACAGAATACTTTGGTGATAAATAATAAGATAAATTTCTTTTATTTATTTTTTCATTAAAAAAAATTTTAAGGAGTTCCCGTCGTGGCGCAGTGGTTAACGAATCCGACTAGGAACCATGAGGTTGCGGGTTCGGTCCCTGCCCTTGCTCAGTGGATTAACGATCTGGCGTTGCGGTGAGCTGTGGTGTAGGTTGCAGACGTGGCTCGGATCCTGTGTTGCTGTGGCTCTGGCGTAGGCCGGTGGCTACAGCTCCGATTCAACCCCTAGCCTGGGAATCTCCATATGCCGCGGGATCGGCCCAAGAAATAGCAACAACAACAACAACAACAGACAAAAAGACAAAAAAGACAAAAAAAAATTTTTTTTTAAGGTACAGATGATTTACAATGTTGTATTAATTTCTGCTATACAGCAAAGTGATTCAGTTATTCATACACACTTATCCATTCTTTTTCATTTTTTTTCCCCCATATAGTTTATCACCGAATATTGAGTAGAATTTCCTGTTCTACACCACAGGTCCCCGTTGACCATCTATTCCATATACAATAGTGTGCCTATGCCATTCCGAAACTCCCAGTCTATCCCTCCCCGACTTTCCCCTTTGGTAACAGTAAGCTTGTTTTCAAAGTCTGTGAGTCTGTTTCTGTTTTGTAAATAATTTCATTTGTACCATTTTTTAGATTCTGTATATAAGTAATATGATATTTGTCTTTCTCTGTCCAACTTACTTCACTTAGTATGATAATATTTAGGTTCATCCATGTGGCTGCAAATGGCATTATTTCATTTCATTCATTTTTATGGCTGAGTAATATTCCATTGTATATATGTACCACATCTTCTTTATTCCTCTGTTGATGAACATTTAGGTTACTTCCATGTCTTGGCTATTGTAAATAGTGCTAGAGTGAACATTGGGGTGCATGTATCTTTTTGAATTATGATTTTTCTCTGGATATATGACCAGAAATGGGACTGATAGATGGTATGGTATTTCTATTTTTAGTTTTTCTGAGGAACTGCCATACTGTTCTCCATAGTGGCTGTACCAGTTTACATTCCCAGCAACAGTTTAGGAGGCTTCCCTTTTTTCTGCACCCTCTCTAGAATTTATTGTTTGTAGACTTTCTAATCATGGCCATTCTAACCTAAACTTCTTTCTCTCAAAGGGTACAGGGGCAATGTACATTACTGGACAATTCTTAACAGAAATATATATTCTCAAAAGAAATATAAATAGCCAATAGCCATGTGAAAACAAAATTTCAACCTTGTTAGTAATCAGGTAAATACCGTTTTTTTGTTTGTTTGTTTTTTGTTTTTTGGCTACTCCTGTGGCATGCAGAAGTTCCTGGGCCAGAGATCAAGCCCATGTCACAGAGACAACCAGCGCCACAGCAGTGAGAAAGCCAGATCCTTAACCCACTGAACCATGAGGGAACTCTGAAATAAATATACATGTTTTTAAAGTAATAGGTTTTTTCTTAACCAGATTAACAAAGATTATAAAGATTAAAAATATTAAGTAATACTAAGACCTCAAAGACAGAGGCAAGGGCACCAGCTCAGTTGACATCTAAATTACCTTCCTTTTTTTTTTAATGCAAAAAAAAAAAAAATGGGGGAGAGATTTTGATCCAGTAACTGAACTTTAAAGAATTTATTTTAAGGAATTAAACTAGGGAACAATTTTCAGAACTTTCTGAGGTTCTGTTGCTGGGTTATAATCCTCAAATTTGGCTCAAATAAAAATTTCCACTTCATGGAATTCCCTGGTAGTGCTGCAGGTTAAGGATCCAACATCATCCCTGCTGTGGTGCAGGTTTGATACCTAGCCCAGGACTGCCAGCAGTGCCACCAAAAAAAACACCACACTCATTCAACCCCTGCTGTTCCTGAGATGTTGTTAGCCCCCTTAAGAATGTTCACTAGGGGAATTCCTGTCATGGCTCATTGGTTAATGAATCCAACTAGGAACCTCGAGGTTTCGGGTTCAATCCCTGGCTTTGCTCAGTGGGTTAAGGATCTGGCGTTGCCGTGAGCTATGGTGTAGGTTGCAGACATGGCTCAGATCCCACGTTGCTGTGGCTGAGGTGTAGGCCGGCCACTACAGCCCCGATGAGACCCCTAGCCTGGGAACCTCCTTATGCTGCAGGAGCGGCCCTAGAAATGGCAAAAAGCCAAAAAAAAAAAAAAAAAAAAGAGAGAGAGAGAGAGAATGTTCAGTAGGAAAAAAGCTGAAAATAACTATGTCAGAGCCTAACACAAAAAAGAAAGTTACTTTATAATGTTTAATGAAAAAGATCAGATGGCCAAACCATGTGAGAAGGTTTATATCCCTTTTTGTCTTAGTAGAGAAGTATGTATACATAGCCCATTCTTCCCCAAAATGTTTCCGGTGGTTACCCCTCTGAAGTATGACTATGGCTTGCTCATTTTGAGGTTTTTATTTCTATTTGATTAGGAGATTTGCTAATCTCTGTTTCTATAATAACTTTTACTATGTCATAGGAAGTGATGACTTAACAATTGTTAAATAATTACTACATAATAATTCTTTAAAAAGAAAAAATTGGAGTTCCCATTGTGGCTCAGTGGTTAACAAATCCGACTAGGAACCATGAGGTTGTGGGTTCGGTCCCTGGCCTCGCTCAGTGGGTTAAGGATCTGGCGTTGCCGTGAGCTGTGATGTGGGTCGCAGACGCGGCTCGGATCCCGCGTTGCTGTGGCTCTGGTGTAGGCTGGCAGCTACAGCTTCAATTAGACCCCTAGCCTGGGAACCTCCACATGCCACGGGAGTGGCCCTAGAAAAGGCAAAAAGACAAAAAAAATAAAAAATAAATAAAAAATAAATAAAAAAATAAAAAGAAAAAATTGGTGTAAAAACCCTCCATGCCTAAAGACAAATTCCCAAATCCTGAGCATGGCACTCAGGGCCCCATAAACTATAGCTCTAACCCGTCTCTCCCTTAAGCCTGTCTCCTGCAGCCCCCTGAGCTGGAACCTGCCCTGTAGCCCCCAAAGCAAAACGCTTGCTCTCGCCTCCCCATGTCGGCACGTCCTGTTCCCTCTGCAGTCAGCCTCAGAGGCCTTGGAGGGGCTCCTTTATGACCCAGAGTGACAAAGCCTTTGCTGTGGGACGGGGCAGGGTGGGACCCTGGAATCCTAAGGCCAGGCAAAAAGCAGAACAGAGAGACTTCTTTCCAAAAACAAATTCTTTTTCTGGCCACATAAGTGGTTCCAAATTTAGTTTCTTTTCGTATTTTCCCTGGAGTTGATGTGGTCTCCCATGGCTCTTTTTTTCCCTCTCTTTCTGGGTCCCCGGTTCAGTGGAGCTGTAAAACTTCTTTTCAGGCTTCTTAAACCTGTGCAAGATGTTTGCAAAGTCTGAGGCTGCCCTGCTTGGTGCTTTACTTGGCTGCCTTCAGATTCTGCTGCAGAGACCAGGTGAATGAATGGTGAATAGACTCCAGTGTTCTGGAGGCAAATGGTAAAATGGCCGATTAGTAACTGTGCTCAAGCAGAAAAGTTAGCCTGTAAAAAAATATTACGATATTGCTCAGCAGTGCAGCCATTTCCATTTCACAACACTCTCTCTTTGCCTTTGGACAAAAAGGAGTTTTAAAAAACATTTTGATTACATTTTAACCTTGGGATAGACAACCTACATCAACCATAAAACAGGGCCTTTCAACACCCTCTGTGGCCTTTCATAGCACCTAAACAATAAGCCTTTCAGGTTCTCAGTGAGTCGGGATGGGTTCGCCAAACTCAAAACAGGCCTGGCTGCACTTGGAGCAAAGATCAAATAACCGCTGGGGAGGCGTGCTTGGCCTGTTTTTATTTGAGATGTTTCTCCCCACCCTTGTGACGGCAACGGCTTCCTTCTTCCCTCTGAGGTCATTAGGCCTCAGAGGCAAGTGGCCCTTCTCTGTGGAACAGAGGTGTCTTCCTATGGTTCCTCCAGCTTTTCAAACCAGAATCAGCTATGAGCAAACCCGTGAAGGAAGAGAAGATTCTCTCAGTGCCATCTCCCTTCAGATTAGAGAATCAGCAGCCTGGGGAGTTCCCGCTGTGGCTCAGAGGGTCAAGAACCCGACTAGCATCCACGAGGATGCAGGGTCAATCCCTGGCCCCGCTCAGTGTGTTAAGGATCCAGTGTTGCCATGGGCTATGGTGTAGATTACAGACTTGGCTCAGATCTGGTGTTGCTGTGGCTGTGGTGTAAGCCCAAAGCTACAGCTCTGATTCAACCCTTAGCCTGGGAACTTCCACATGCCACACGTGTGGCCTGAAAAAGAAAAAGGAATAAAAAAAAAGAGAGGTTGAGGAGTTCCCATCGTGGCGCAGTTGTTAACGAATCCGACTAGGAACCATGAGGTTGCAGGTTTGATCCCTGGCCTTGCTCAGTGGGTTGAGGATCTGGCATTGCCATGAGCTGTGGTGTAGGTCGAGGATGCGGCTCGGATCCCTCGATGCTGTGGCTCTGGTGTAGGCCGGTGGCTACAGCACTGACTCAACCCCTGGCCTGGGAACCTCCATATGCCAAGGCAGCGGCCCTAGAAAAGGCAAAAAAAGAAAAAGAGAGATTGAGAATCAGCAGCCTGGATTCCAGGTCCCCAACCAGTCCAGTGTTACCAGAAATTCTAAGACCTAAACTTAATACCAGAAGATTTGACATGACAATGATAAAACTCAGAAATAGCCAGATTATGTTGCCTGCATCACGTCACCATGGCTGGAAACTCATGTCCAGAAGCCAGATTTTGTGACAGAAATAAGTCCCCAGGGCAGCACTGACCAGCAGTGTGATCTTGGGCTAGTTGTTTTCCTTCTCTGGGCTTTTTGACAACCTCTCCCCTCTCCTCCCCCCCCCCCCAGATCTTCAAAATGAAATTTTTTTCCAGCTGTGGGAGTCGTCTGCAGCCTCTGGAGGTGGCCCAGCAGTTAACCTGAGCCGAGTTTCTACAGCATGAGCTGTCGTGAACCCAATGAGTCCAGAGGAGGCAGGGGTGGGGGTGGGGAGGAGGACAGCAAGGCGGGATGCGCTCTGCCTTGCCGCCTCTGTCATTTGCCTTTACCCCTTCATCCCTGCTCCAGCTCCCCAGCTGAGGGAGCTCCCTAGCTGGAGAACACCTTCCTCATTACCACAATTTAAATAGTCCTGCAGAGGGCAGAGTTTCCTCTGTCCCAGCGGCTGCCTGTGTTCAGGAATGATCAGAGCTTCAGTCAGGTTCTGAGGGCTCTTCCATCCCTGGGATGATCTGGTCAGAGCACTGAGGATAGTGCTGTAGGTAATATGGAGAAGGGCAGGCCTCTTCTGAAGGTGAGAAGCTCCTGGCACAGCCCCAGGGAAGAAGACAAAGACGTGGACCTATTGCACTGGTTCTAAGACAGAGTCAAGTTCGCTGGTCAAGGCAGCATACAGAGTCCAGATGCTTAGAAATTCAGAAGTGGGAGTTCCCGTCGTGGCACAGTGGCTAACGAATCCGACTAGGAACCATGAGGTTGAGGGTTCGATCCCTGCCCTTGCTCAGTGGGTCAGGGTTCTGGCGTTGCCGTGAGCTGTGGTGTAGGTCGCAGGCGCAGCTCGGATCCTGCGTTGCTGTGGCTTTGGCGTAGGCTGGCAGCTGCAGCTCCGATTTGACCCCTAGCCCGGGAACCTCCATATGCCGTGGGAGCGGCCCAAGAAATGGCAAAAAGACAAAAAGAAAAAAAAAAGAAATTCAGAAGTGGTCTACTCTGGTGCCAGTAGTCCCCAAGGAAGATGTCAAAGAGGTGGTGGCATTGGGAGTAGACCTTGCTGGATAGGAAGATTTAGGGACCAATGCCAAGCCAACAGATAGAAAATGGCAAGAGCTTGTTAAAAGTTAGATTATAATTCAGTGTGTTTTACTTGTTCATTTCTAAATGGCTGACATTAGGAGTTCCTTTGTGGTGTAGTAGGTTAAAAATCCGACATTGTCACTGTAGCAGCTCAGGTCCCTGCTGTGACATGGGTTCAATTCCTGGCCCAGGATCTTCTGCATGCTGCAGGCATGGCCATAAACAAATACATAAATAAATAAATAAAATTTTAAAATGGCTGATTTTATGTAATTTTCACTTTAGTGGGGTTCGTTTGTTGTTTGTCTTTTTAGGGCTGTACCTGCAGCATACGGAGGTTCCCAGGCTAGGGGTCTAATCAGAGCCATTGAGGCTGGCCTATGCCAGAGCCACAGCAACGCCAGGTCCGAGCCGTGTTTGTGACCTACAATATAGCTCATGGCAACACTGGATCCTTAACCCACTGATCGAGGCCCGGGATCGAACCCCAAACCCCATGGTTCCTAGTCGGATTGATTTCCGCTGTGCCACGCTGGGAACTCCTCACTTTAGTTTTTTAAAAAAACAACATGAGATAGCTCTTTAGTATTGTTGAGCTAGATAAGAATTCTCATGGTTCAAAATCCAAAGATTTAAAGAGTGTACAGTAAAAACTCTTCTTACAGTCTTTCCTGCAAATGTCCAGTTTCCCCTTCTAAAAGTAATTAAGGCTATAGTCCCCTTTAGATCTATCCAAAGCTCTTCTCTGCAAACATCTTTATTTCCATCCTTTTATATGCAAATGTTAGCCTACTCAGCGAGCTTTAGGGCACCTTGCTTTGATCACTGACTGTATCTTGGCTCTCACACCTTAGATGCCAACTCTAAAAACGTCCTTTAATCCTCACAACAATCCCATGATGTAGATGCCATTATAATCTTTATCATCCTCATTTTTTTTGTGTGTGCCATTTCTTAGGCTGCTCCTGCGGCATATGGAGATTCCCAGGCTAGGGGTTGAATCAGAGCTGTAGACGCCGGGCTACACCAGAGCCACAGCAACGCGGGATCTGAACCACGTCTGCAACCTACACCACAGCTCACGGCAATGTTGGATCCTTAACCCACTGAGCAAGGCCAGGGATTGAACCCGCAACCTCATGGTTCCTAGTCAGATTCACTAACCACTGAGCCACAACGGGAACTCCATCCTCATTTTTATAGTGAGAAAACTGACGTCAAAGAAGACAAATACCTGATGTTGACACATCTCGTGTGTAGAGGCAGGCCTTAAACCCAGTCAGTCTGACTCCAGAATATTTGCTTTTAACTACTAAACTTCACAGCCTCTACTTAAAGAATTTTCTCATTCTTTTTTTAATTTTTTTCACAGAGGCATAGTATACCATTGTGTGGCTGTACCATAATTTATTCAACCCATCTCAACTAAAGAACCCTTAGGTTTTCTCCAACATTCTGCTGTTACAAAAATTGCTGCAGTAAGCTTGGATAGATAGCATTTCACCTGGATCAGAGTCTCTTCAGGATATATTTTTATTTCATTTTTTAATTTTTTTGCTCTTTAGGGCCACACCCGTGGCACATGGAAGTTCCCAGGCTAGGGGTCAAATTGGAGCCACAGCCGCCAGCCTACACCACAGCCACCGCAATGCCAGGTCCTTCACCCACTGAGCGAGGCCAGGGATTGAACTCACAACCTCATGGTTCCTAGTCAGATTCGTTTCCTCTGTGCCACAAGGGGAACTCGTCTTCAGGGTACATACATTTTTTATTATTTATTTATTTATTTACTTAGTCTTTTTAGGGCCACATCCGTGGCACATGGTGGTTCCCTGGCTAAGTGTTGAATCGGAGCCACAGCAACGTGGGATCTGAGCCGTGTCTGCGACCTACACTGCAGCTCATAGCAACACGGGATCCTTAACCCACTGATCGAGGCTAGGGATCGAACACACAACCTCATGGTTCCTAGTCAGATTTATTTCCTCTGCACCACAATGGGAACTCTTCTTCAGGATACATTTCTTAGAAGCAAAGTTCCTGACACAGTTTTTGATGGATAATGCACAATGGCCATCCCTCTTGCCCCAGCCATTTACATCATTCCCCCAGTAATGGATGAGAATCTCTGTTTCTCCAGTCCTCACCGAGGGCTTACTTAATATTGCAGCCCCCAATAAGTAGCAATGTATTAGTTAAAGAGGAGAGCATCTCTGCCCTCCAGAACTTCCAGTCTCAGAGTTCCCGTCGTGGCTCAGTGGCTAACGAATCCGACTAGGAACCATGAGGTTGCAGGTTCGGTCCCTGGCCTTGCTCAGTGGGTTAACGATCCGGCGTTGCCATGAGCTGTGGTGTAGGTCACAGACGCAGCTCGGATCCTGAGTTGCTGTGGCTGTGGCGTAGGCTTGGCAGCTACAGCTCCGATTCAACCCCTAGCCTGGGAACCTCCATATGCCATGGGAGCGGCCCAAGAAATGGCAAAAAAGAAAGACAAAAAAAAGAACGTCCAGTCTCATTGGGAGAGGCTGGAAGACAAGTCACAGCAGACCACCAGTAAACATTTATTTAATAAATGAAAGAATCTGACAAGTAACTTATGTTTTTATTGCCAGTCTGGGTTCTTGGACTCTTTCACCAAAAGAAATTGATAAGAGGCCATATGAGAGAGTGAGAGCAAGGAACAGGTTCCCTTGCTCACTCTTTGAGGGGGTGGTGAGCTGGTCTCTTAAAAGGGGTGAGGGTAGGGATGGGTGGGGCCAGAGGGGTGGCTTAGGTGGTCTGCCCACCCACTTGGTGGTGCTGTGTGCAAGGTGCCTGTGCAGTATTCTGGGTTTTGTTTGTTTGTTTCCTTTTTTGGCCACCCAGGGGCATATGGAGTTCCCAGGCCAGGGGTCAGAGCCACAGTTGTGACCTAAGCCACAGCTTTGGCAATGCCGGATCCTTAACCCGGGGGATCGAACCTGGGTCCCAGCACTCTCAAGACCACTGATCCCTTTGGGCCACATCAGGAACTCCTGCAGTACTCTGCTTTTGCTCCCCATACCTCAGAAGTGGCAGTTGAGTTTTGGCCTTTTTCTATCTTGTTGTTTAAAATTTGCTCCAAATGCACTTTGTGCACCATAGTTATTTTTAGTTTCTTTGTATTCTGTTGCTGAGGAGAATTTGTCCAGGTGCAAGCATGGCAGGAAAGGGTCGAAATCCCTGCCTGTCTCATTGTAAAGAAGACAGATCATAGAGTGGGCTCATCAGAGTGGCCAGTATAGGCTGTGTGTTTGTGAAAGAAAAAAAAAATTCACCAGGAAGTCCTTGTCCATAATCACCAAGTCTCCCGACCAGGCGCCACAAGATTGAGAACAACCCAAGCACTTCTTAATCCAGGTCTATTCCTCACCATCTTCAGAAGAGGGGTAGGAGACCCATGGTCACAGCAAGAAGTTAAGGAATTTTCTATTTTCATTGAAAGAAGAGGGTAAGTCTTCAGATTTGGACTATTTGCTAACATTGGAATTTGGAAAGTGGCCATTAAACAACATGTGCATTTTTGTCCTTGGATTTATTTGTTTTTCATTCATTCATTCGTTGCTATTTTTTAAAAATCAGGGAGTTCCCGTTGTGGTTCTGTGGGTTAAGAACCAGACTAGAATCCATGAGGATGTCTGTTAGATCCCTGGCCTCGCTCAGTGGGTTAAGGGTCAGGCGTTGCCTTGAGCTGCAGCGTAGGTGGCAGATGCTGCTTGTATCCTGCATTGCTGTGGCTGTGGCATTGGCAGGCAGCTACAGCTCTGATTCGACCCCTAGCCTGGGAACTTCTTTATACCGCAGGTGGGGCTCTAAAAAGAAAAAAAAGAAAAAAAAAATCAGGTCCTAGTTTGTATCCAAGCGATTTAAAAGTGTAGACTTTATCTCCGATGCTGGAGTTTGAACTCTTGTTTGCCCTCTCATCCCACCCCCTGTCTAATCAATTGCTATCCAGGCTGCTTTTTATCTAATAACCTTTCATTCAGGTGCAAATATTATTGAATCCCTGCTATGTGTGTGGTACCTGTCAGATAAGGCTGAATAACACCCACAAGTAGGCTGCTTCCAGTGACTCTGAGGAGAAGATGCAAATACTCAGCCTTAACTCTCTGCCGGAGGAAAAATATCTCCTCCTCCTGTGGGAGTGCGCTGTTGGCTTCAGTTTTCTGTGGGAAGAAATGGCCCTGCCTTTTGTCTGGCACTCATTTCTGTGTGAGCTAAGATTTGTGCCTATTTATAATTCTCCAAGAAGGCTTAGGGCAGCATTAGGAGAAAGGAGTGACCTTAAACTATTGTGTGTAAATTAAAATATTTCAAAGTCTAGGAGCTGCCATCTGTGTTTATTAATAGATGGAGAATTATTTGACCTCAGCATGACAGGAATTTTTCAGTCAGTTGGGAGGGACTCTCCCAAGGAGATTTGATCCACACCCTAAAGATCAAGTGAAAATATGCTGATAGCTGGAGAACCTTAACAGGAAGATGGAAACAGACGGTAGCTCTTTCTCTGTCCTCACTCCCTTACTTTTCCCTAAAGAAAGTGTGGGTTTTCATCACTGAGTCGAAAGTGCCCCGGAAGCAGCCAGCCATTCAGTCTTTAAAACTGTTCCTCATGTGCTGGCTATAGATTTCTGAGAGTGTATGGATGCAGTGGTTGTGTCAAGTTTCTAGAATCATCACTTTGCAAACCCATTTGATCACAAATGGATGCTAAAGAGCAGAATAAAGTAATTATTATAAACCATTAAAGCAGGATGTTTTGAAGGGAGGGTAATTCAATGTGGTAGATTAGAAATAAAAGCCATTATTTCTAGTCCGAGGGTTGGGCGCATGTTAAAAACAAAAACAAGAAGTTCAGTTTCTAGCCTCACTCAGCAGGTTAAGGATCTGGTGTTGCTGCAAGCCAAGGTAGGTGTTAAGTCGCATATGTGGCTCAGATCTGGCATTGCTGTGGCAGTGGCCGGTAGCTGCAGTTCCGATTTGACCCCTAGCCTGGGAACTTCCATATGCCTTAGGTTTGACCATTAAAAAAAATAAAAAATAAAAAAAAATTAAAAAAATTAAAAATAAACATTAAAAACAAACAAAAAAGGAAACAGATGCCTTTGTTTAACAGGTGCCTTGGCTGATCACTGGGAGAAGTTACTGTGCTTCTCTCTCTACAGTCCTGGAAAAGGGGTAAATTGTGTCCTGCTCTCTAGGACTGTACTAAGGTCAGCCAGCACCTATTTAGTTCTTGCTGACTACTAGGCATCACCTGGATTATCTCATTGAAGCTTCATAACAATACTCAACCAGCTTAATGTAATTATTATTGCAGTTACTATCATCCTAGATAGAAATAGAGGCACAGAGAGATGGAGTAACTTCTCCAAGTTCACAGATAATAAAGGGCATAGTCAGGGCCAGTGCAAAATGAAGATTGTGGAGTCCTGGCCCAAGACAAGGAAGTTAATTTCCCTTCCCATAGACAGAATGGGGGTGGGGGTCTGACTTCCATGTGATTGGAGCCTGACCACATTTGGTAGCTGCAGGGGAGTGGTTGAAAGGCCCTGGCCTGTTGCCATAGAGATGCCAGCCTAGGGCAGGGATGGCTGCTTACACCACCCGGAGACCTGGAACGGATTGGGGCCTGTGACTGACCCTGACCACCTTGTCAATGTTCAGGCACTCATGGGGGCTAGGAGTTCCCCTCTGTCAATGAGGCCCGATTGCAGCTCCAAGAGGTCAGCAGTAATCCTAGGTCTGGCTGGGGCAGTCCAGGGTGCCAGGGCACAGTGGGCACACAAGAGGACATGGAATGGCACAGTAGCTGAGGCTGCAAGACCCCTTCATTGGCTCTATTGTCACATCAAACGTCACTTAAAAAACACAAATTTGGGAGTTTCCATGGTGGCTCAGCAGGTTAAGAACCTGACTAGTATCCATAAGGGTGAGGGTTTGAGTTTGGCCTCACTCAGTCGGTTAAGGATCCTGTGCTGCCATGGCTGTGGCGTGGGCTGGCAGCTGCCGCTTGGATTCAAACCATAGCCTGGGAACTTCCATATGCCACAGGTGTGACCCTAAAAGAAAAAAAAACAAAAACACAAATTTAAAGGTAAAATGATTCAGGATTTGAAGACAGAAGCCACAAAGCATTTAAACCCCAAGCCCTTCTAAGTGCAAGTCTTGTGTGACTGCGCTAGTTGCACGTCTGAGAAGCAAGCCCTGGCCACGGGCGGCCATGCTAACATACTGACTATGGTGGAAGAACATGAAAAATTCAAAGTTCTTTGAAAAGTAAGAAAGTAAAAATTTGTTCAGACTGTAAAAATATGCCCTGCCATTTCACTTTGATTGTTTTTTTTTTTGTTTGTTTGTTTGTTTTTGTCTTTTTTTTGCCATTTCTTGGGCTGCTCCCTCGGCATATGGAGGTTCCCAGGCTAGGGGTTGAATCGGAACTGTAGCCACCGGCCTACGCCAGAACCACAGCAACGCAGGACCTGAGCCGCGTCTGCCACCTACACCACAGCTCACGGCAATGCGGGATCGTTAACCCACTGAGCAAGGGCAGGGATCGAACCCGAAACCTCATGGTTCCTAGTCGGATTCGTTAACCACTGCGCCACGACGGAAACTCCCATTTCACTTTGAAAAGTAAAAACTTCTGCGAAATATAAAGTAATACTATTGTCTCCACAAATAACGTCATTCCCAACACCTCCCTAAGGAATATCTTTCAAATGAAGTCTGACTTGGCCTTCCCAAAGAGAATTGACCATTCTTTTATTGGGCTTCTTCCCAATTTGTGTAGTTATAATGTTCAGAACCTGGGCTTTGGAATCAGACACACCTGGGTTGGAATCCCAGCTCTGTTAGTGACTTATTATGAGATCTGGATAAATTACTTGCATTTGCTCTTCCACCTGAGAACCAGGATAATGCAATTCAGGGGTGGCTCCAGAACTGCAGTATCTGATAGGCTGAAGGATGGCAATCTGGTTGAAATGAGGCCACAGGACTTGTCCTGACCTATGTGTGCAAAAGTAAGCACATTCATTTTCGCTTAGAGTTTATGTTTATTTGGAGTGGCTTTGCTGGTGACCATGGGGCAGTCATGGAGAAGAAGAGGGTAAAGAGCCATTGATGGACTAGAATGCTTAGCAGGGTCTGATAGCGAGAAAATTAACTACAAATATTTTTTATTAGTTTTTTCCACTAGACTGAATTTCTTTAGAGCTGGTCCTGTCTTACTCATCTGTGTCTAAAACTATGCTTAGCGTCAAATGTCTAATGTAAATGAATTTTCTTTACAATCTTCACTAAAAATGAGGGTTTTATCGGTAACTGGAGAAGGGAGATGAAAGACACCTCTTAAAGGCTTTGGACATTCTGTTAGAAACACAGAGAAACACAAAAGTTTAGAAAAATGAGGTCGACAAAGCTTTTTATGATCAAACATTCAAACCTGTTCCTAGATGCCTCTTATCACTTGGTTTGTTTCATTCGCATTCGGTGATATCTGATACCTCGCACTTGGGGAAATTTCATTCCAAATGGCAAGAGAAGAGAACGACTGCAGTAAATCAAAGCTCACAACTCAGTGACTGCAGAATCTGCGGGCGACTGCGATGTTCTTACTATCCAATCGCCGAGGAGTCCGGAGAGAACGCTCTCTGGATTGGTCAGAGGAAACATCGCTCCAGGTTCATTCAAAGGGGCTTGACGTGGGGGCTAGGCCCGCAGAGCCTTCTGGCCAATCAGAGGACGCATGACGGCGGGCTTTGCCGAACATAAGGAAAGGAACCTATCTCGGAAGGCGAGTATCCGCCAGTCAGCCCCGCAGGTCGCGAGCGGAGGGGCGTGGCCTCCGGCAGCGAGTCCCAGACACCCTCGGCCCCCGTGGAGTGGGCGGGGCCCGCGGGCGTGGGCGGGGCGAACGGTGTCAGCGGCTGAGCCGGATGCGGGCGGTGCCGCGGCCGCCGCGGCCCTGGGGATGGGCGGAGCCCCCGCCGCCAGTGCTGGTGGCCGCTGCGAGCGGCCGCCTTTGCTCCCGCGCGTCGCTGCTTCTCAGGGCGGCGGTATGCTGGGTAAAGGGGTAGTCGGCGGTGGCGGCGGCACCAAGGCGCCGAAGCCCTCCTTCGTGTCATACGTGCGCCCAGAGGTGAGGAGGCGCCGCGCGGGCGGGGCGTCGGGCAGGAGCGGCCGGGGCGAGGGGCGCCGGGAGCCCCTTCCCTGCCGCTGGAAGGGCCGCGAGCGCTTCCTGCCGGTGTCCGGGAGGGAAGCCGGGCAGGGTGAGATCCCCAGGGGCGCGCTGGGCCTCCCCGCCGACCCGGGTGGGGATCTCCCGGCGCAGGCAGGCAGGTGCCCGAGTGAGGGCCCGGCTCTCTGGCGACCAGGTGAAGGGGCCCGAGACGGGGAGGTACTGTGGCCCTCAAGCTCCTGGCTACAGTGGAGGGGAGCTGGGGTTTGGGGCACCGCGGGAGGGGAAGGGTTGGAAGGGTCTGGACCCCCGTGGGGACCTGCCCAGAGCCTGCAGTCCGGGTGGGTCTGCCCTGCCCTTGGAATTTCTCAGCGAGCGTGTAGAGCTTGCTTATCTTAGCAGCTTGCTTCTGAGTGCTATTTGATGCCGCTGGTGGGATACCGTGCACTGCCTCCCGCCTCCCATCAGCACTGCAGGGAGAAAATGTGTGTCGGTCCCAGCCTCAGTCAGTCTCTGCCTCTCCTTGTGAATTCTCCGTCGCTTCTTCCCGCTTTCGTTTCACCCCTCACCATCACCCTTTCGACGTCCTCCAGGAGTTTACTGTCAGGTTCATTCATTCATTCAGAAAATATTTTTTCAACTCCTATTCAGTGCCAGGCACTGTTCTAAACTGGGGTATACATCAGTGAACAAAACAAAGATCCCTGTTGTTCTGGATCTTATCTGAGGGAGAGAGGAGTAAACGACAGATAAAATACATAAAAGTAAATGATATGGCGTATTAGAAGTTGAAAAGTATCACGGGAAAAGAAAAGACCCCTCTTTCCTCCTTGTACAGTGGCATTTGAGCAAAGACTTGGAGGATGCTTGGGATCTGAGGTACAGGGGGAGCGAAGAGTCTGGAGTGTTGGAGGGGCATCAAGGAAGCCGGACCTGCAGAATCCGGTGGGGGAAGGGGAGAGTTAAAGAACAGGAGGTTAGAGAGGTTACAACTTGTAGGTCATGCTGAGGGCTTCTTGAGCAATAGCTCCCAATCCGAATACCTAATTAGATGTGTTTTCATTTTGGATTTCTCCAGGTTTTTTCCTGCTCCTCTCTCAGCCCTTTAATTAGCCCTGTGCAGGCACACTAGCAGACTCTTGTGCTGTCTTTCCACTTGGGTAAAGCAAAGGCAGGTGGGCTATGGATGGGCGGTCTTGATCTGGGACTGCTTCTCTAAGACCACCTGTGGCCCAAAGCCTTTGCATATCTATCTTTAAATTCAAATGCGTCTTTCTTTCAGTGGAGTGGACTTATTTTTAGCCCTAATTTTAAAATAAAAACCACTTCCTTTGTAAATGCTTGATAAGGAGTCAGGGTCATCTTGAGTTTTCAACAGGCTCCCCTTATGTGTGGAGGGCAAGTCATGTGGTCATTTTCTCTTTGTGTCTTTTTTTTTTTTGTCTTTTGTCTTTGTTGTTGTTGTTGTTGCTATTTCTTGGGCCGCTCCCGCGGCATATGGAGGTTCCCAGGCTAGGGGTTGAATCGGAGCTGTAGCCACCGGCCTACGCCAGAGCCACAGCAACGCGGGATCCGAGCCGCCTCTGCAACCTACACCACAGCTCACGGCAACGCCGGATCGTTAACCCACTGAGCAAGGGCAGGGACCGAACCCGCAACCTCATGGTTCCTAGTCGGATTCGTCAACCACTGCGCCACGACGGGAACTCCTATGTCTTTTTTTTTTTGATTGAGCCCTGGTTGAAGTACAACTGATCTTTTAACCTTTCCTCTTCAGTGAGATTAAGCTATAAGTGGAAAGTCTTCTGAAATGTGGCCAGAGTTCAAGAATGTTCAAATTTTTTATCCACCAAGGGCACATGTTGTAATTAGACATGTTTTCCCTCTTTGCCCACAGCACCTGATATATTTCCTTTGAGGAATAATTAGGGAAGGGGAAGGGTTCAGCCCCAGCATAAGCCCAAAGTGGTCACATCTTTCAGATCCTTAAAGTTGGCAGTTTTGTTATCGTGCAATAAAACACTACTGTGTAGACACTATCATTCTTTGTTGAAATCTGTCTCTCAGAATAGTTACTAACAGAGGGTAAGGCTCTGACCTAAATTGTAGATGATTTTTAGAAGATAAGGGAATGAGGGAGTGAAAAGGCAGTTTGTTTTTAAGTACAGCACAGCTTTCGCTAGGTATTACATTATTAGAAATGCGTGTGTGTGGCTTCATCGTGTAGCCTATGTGCCTCTGAGAGCCTTGGGTGGAGTAAACTTCTCTTGGCTCAGTTAATAGGAGTCCTACGGACACTTTTCTGAAGCCTGTCATTCTGCTGTTTTCTATTCCTTTGCCTCAGAGTGCCTTCACCTTTACTGCCTCTTGTGTGTTTTCCTTTCATTTACTTCTTCATATGCCCTTTGCTTTTGTTAGCTGGGAAGTCACAATTTCTCAGACACCTTTTTCATGGTAGATCACTGAGCTACCAGAACAAGCTTCACACCTTCATGGTGTAAAGTGCCTTGTGCCTGGTGGTGAACTTGTTCTTGGCTGATCAGATCTTGGAAGGTTCAGCAGCAGCTGCATTCTGTATGCCGAAGAGGCTATCAAGGGTCAGCACTTAACTGTTAAAAACAGAAGGCTTAACTGGGTCAAGTATTTGAACGTGACGCTTTTAAACGTGATGGCTTTTTTCCCCCCCTGTAATCAGAAAGGATTGGCATTGGACAGCCTAAAATGAGGGTAGGAGTTACCTTCACCTGTTAAAATTGGATCTCTGCCACAGTAACTTGGCTCTTGTGTCATTGATTCTCCTAAATCAGTGAACGTGAAAGTTAAAAAAAATCCCCAGCTGTATTTTAGGATTTTTGGTCATGTTTTATAAACTCTGCCTGGAGGGCTGTGGCAGTAAATTCTGTAGATGGGAAGCCCATGGTTCTGGAAGCTGAGGTGAACAGGAGGGAAAGAACTGGGTGTATCTTGGTGGTACCTGATGCTAGTACCTAAAAACATCTCAGCATCTCCACCCTGGCTCAGCCCCAGGCACAAGGTGCAAAGGATGTCTGTGCAGGGAACCCAGGGTGCTGGTCCGTGTTTCAAGGAGGTTATAGTTTGAGTACCAGATCCACTTTTCTTGTTAAATAAAACACCTGTGTGAATTATTATTTCAGCGGTCATAAGGGTTCATTGTAGAAAAACCAGACAACAGAGATAAGCAATTTTTTTACAAAAAAGTTATAAGCTTGTCAATAACAGGCGTTTCAAGTTAGACCCCTTTTCTAATTAATAGAAACACAGTGTAATGGGGAAATGTTTAGTAACACGAAGAGCCCAAGAAAGTAGTGTGGCTTTTAAAAGGTTTTCTAGTTAGTCACTTTCTCTGGTGCCGAATGACAATTCTGATTCTTTAAGACTAGCAGTTCTCTGCTCGGTTACCTTTAAATCGCAAGCACTGGTTTGGTAATTCATAGCGGTTAGAAATGCTTCGTGTTTGTACCTGGTGGCTTAAAAATAAAGGGCCCTTAGGTGATCCTAAGAGAAAGTTCTGATTTTGTTTTGTTTTACCTCCCCCCCCCCTTTTAGGGCCACACCCACAGCATATGGACGTTTTCAGGCTAGGAATTGAATCAGAGCTGCAGCTGCCAGCCTGTGCCACAGCCACAGCAATGTAGGATTTGAGCTGTGTCTGCCACCTACGTCACAGCTCACGGCAATGCCAGATCCTTAACCCACTGAGCAATGCCAGGGATCGAACCTGCGTCCTCATGGATACTAGTTGGATTCATTACTACTGAACTATGACGGGAACTCTGAGAAAGTTCTGATTTAATAAGAACTGGTTCCATTGTGATAAGGGAGCTGAATAAAAGCTTCAGGCTACTCTTGTGTTTTTCTCTGAAACTAAGACCAGGGAAAATTTGGCTTTTAGAGTCTGCTGTAACTAAATACATTCTAGAGTACCTGATATCACTTATTTCTCAGTGAACATATGTCCTATATAATATAATTTGCTGGCTGTGAGAGGTCTTGGTCTCAGTTTTAAGTCTAAAAATTATTATACTGTATGACACTGTATAAACTATTTAATGCCTTTATGCATGAGCATCTTATACATAAAATTGAATTATGTGCCCATATTTGTGTGATAGTCCAACTATGGTTAAAGTGTACTTTCTAGTAGAGTCTAGGTCAGTGTTTGCCTTGAATGTGCTAGTAATAGTTACTAATTACTTAATTGTGGATTTTTAGATTTGGAAGAGAATTGAAAGATGATCCACTGCACCACTGTGTTCTTCCTCTGTTCTGCGGATGTGGAAGTGAGGCCCTGGGGGGTTTATTGTCCTGCCCAGGGGTACAGTATTATTGCAGAACAGAGTTAAGAACTGTCTTCTGAGGCCAGCAGTGCCGGTGGTGAAGCCAGACCCAAAGGAGCTCAGGAAGGTTTGTTGTTTTTTTTTTGCCTTTTTTTAGGGCCGAACCCACAGCATATGGAGGTTCCCAGGCTAGGGGTCCAGTCGGAGCTGTAGCCTCTGGCCTACACCACAGCCACAGCAACACTGGATCCCAGCTGCGTCTTCGACTTACACCACAGCTCATAGCAACGCTGGATCCTTAACCCACTGAGCAAGGCCAGGGATCGAACCCGCATCCTCATGGATGCTAGTTGGGTTGGTTAACCGCTGAGCCACGATGGAAGCTCCAGGGAAGCTTTTGTGTAGATGTGGGGAGAAAAGGCAAGGAGAAATGTGAAGATTGAGAAGTGTCCAAAAGAAAAATCCAGATTTGAGAGCTGACTTTTTTTTCCTTGATCCTTATTTACAGCCATTTCTTTTGGTGAGGAGAAGTGAACCTCTGCTCTTGTATTCTTCCCAGAGCTATGATGGAGGATATATATCAGAATGAAAAGAAAAAAAAGAAGAGAATTGACTGATATTCATTAGGCATTTCTGCCTAGGAGATGCTCACCTCATTTCTTCCTCAATGATCTGATGTGACTTGGTGGATACTACTGTTATCTCTCTTTTTTTCGTTTCTTGCTTGGAAAGTGAGACCCGGAGAGGTTAAGTACCTTGCTCAGGGTCACAGCTGGCCCGGGTTGGTCTGACTCCTGATCCATTCTCATCCCTGTCTTTGTGAGCGCAGGGAATCTTCTTAGTGAGACAGGCGTATAGGTCTGCCTGGGGTTTGTGCCTAGAGTGCTTTAACATTCCTGCTCTCCAGCAGCGGCTGCTTTCTTGGCTTTTGTTAGGTTATCCACCAGGGTACCGTGAGCAGATAGGGGGCTTGTTAGAGATAAAGCCAATTTGTTCAACAGATTCAGCACCTGCTAGAACCAGGCACTATTCTGGATGTTGGGGGATCCAAAGGTGAAATGATTGAGATTACTTTTTGGTGGAACACAATGGTATTGGGGTCCTACCTTTGGTGACTTTGTTGGATCAAGGACAAGAGGAGATTGGTTTATCCTAAAACAGACCTCCTTCCTCAGTCTTAGCAATACAAAATACCTTTTAAAGCAAAAACCTAGATCTGTTACTTTAAGACTGTAACTTTTTCTCCATCGCAAACTAATTTTTCAATGGCAGAATTTTCTCCTTAGCTTAGATGTCATTGAGAGTGATTTAACAGGCCATTAAAGGACATTAAAAGTTCTTCCAAAAGTGACCGCTTTCTTAGCTGTGGCTTTAGCCTGATCCTCCCAGAGCTTCCGCTTTTTCTCTCCTGCCTGTACTTCCTGCGGCATCTCCCTGGGTCCTGTCCAGCAGCACACAGCTTCTGCAGATGGAGCATCAGATGTCCTGAGGCTGTTGTCAGGCAGCACTTCCTGCGGCCCATCAAACAGTTGCCACATGGACAACCCCCGTCTTAGCTAGCCGCTCTTCTGCACCCTTCTTCCATCTCTGAGGTTAAAACCAGGGCTTGTTATCAAAGTCTTAGCTGTGGGGAGCCCATGGTTAGAAATGTTAAGTTCTAGATCCTTCTCTGAACATCCTCAACAGAATGTTTGATGTTCTTTGACTACTTCCACATGAATCCATCCTGTGTCACAGAGTGTTGTAGAGAGAACTTGATTTTTAGGGGTCAGAATTTTTTTATCACCATAAAAGATTTGTACCTTGTGTTTATGATAAAGACAGTATAATAAAGTTGCGGACTTTGGAAGTTAGAAAAATTTAAATTAGCCTTAATTATGCTAACATAACCAAAGCAATTATTTCCATTTTTTAGTATGTCCAGACTTTGTCCGTTTATGTCATAGGGTTGTGCTCATAATATGTGCAGAAGTTTATAGCCCGCCCAGTGCTTGTTAGGTACGAGGGTGGCACCGCTGATTCATTGTCGTAGAGGAGAAACTTTGTTTCTCCAGCAGTGAGCCTCCCTCAGTTTCTTAGCAAGTTAAGCTTGTGACTTCTGCTGTGCTTTTTTTTGAGACAAAGAACAACAGTGGGTTTGCAGTTTAATGAATCCTTCAAAATAAACCTCTTGAGGGATTTCTCTTGTGGTGTAGCAGGTTAAGGATGCGGCATTGTCACTGCAGTGGGCTCAGGTTGCTGCTGTGGTGAGAGTTTGATTCCTGGCCTGGGAACTTCTGTATGCTGCAGGTGTGGCCAAAAACAAATAAATCAATAAAATAAGCCTCTTGAAGTAGATTAGGAGGTAGGAGTGAACTGGAATAATTCTTATAACCTCTGAAGATTTTTTTGCTGCTTTGGAAGGAAGAAGAGAGTAGGTAGAAATGGAGGCCTCTAGGAGGGAGCAAAGCTGTCCAAGAGCTGGGAGGGCCTCAGGGCCTCCCCCTTCCCCTAGTGCCCTCTGTGTACCTGGAGTGTCACACCCCAAGGAAAGCCAGCACTTGTCATCTCTGTCGCTTGCTAGCTGTGCATGAGGCCAGTCTTTGAAGCCTCGGTCAAGCCTCAGATTTCTATTTGAAAAGTGGGAATAATAATTCCCATCTTACCTTGTAGGTGTATGTGGACATTTATGAATCTGAAATGTGATTATTCAGGCAAAGGGTAGCCTTCAGTAGATGTGGGCTAGTGTGGTTACTATTAATCAGAAGCACCTGGAGGGTTTCAGAAAGTACTTAATCATCAATCTTAGAACACAGAAATCTTTCCCAGCTAAGGTATTAATGAAAGTGGAATATTTAGTTGTTATGGTTGTTGCCATGGTATCATGCTAGAAAAGTGCACTGTGAGCTAAGTCTTTCTTAGAGTATTTTTTACTATCTCTGAAAGTTTCTTTTCCTCTTTTCTTTGTTCCTTTATATATTTGAGAATGACTTGATTATATTTACAATTGCAACCTAATGAGAACATTTAGTAGTAGACTTCTTTCACTGTTAACATTTGGCCTTTGACATTGTGCTAGATTCATTCTGTGGACTTACTATTTTACCTTTTCCTCCATTTCTGAGTCTCTCCATCCTAGGTCATATTTTATCACATCTGGTCAGTGATGTACTTAAGATATTAGTAAGTAAAAGAAAATTACCTCTTGGAGTAATTTTTCTCTTTACCTACTTTAAAGGCAGTTGCCTGACCGTGCTGTTTTGATGTTATATATAAATGCTTTTCCCTCCTGTGCCCCTTGGTCATTCTTTGTAGACCTGGCTGGTGGACATCCTTTCAGAGGTGGCATTTAAGCCCTCACTTGTTTGCTTTGAGAGAATAGTGGGGCTTCAGCCAGGAGAAGAGCAGGGCTTGTGTATGGAAGCCATGGCCCCAGCGGTGAAATATTTTGAAGTCTACCTTTCCTTTGCGACAGATCACCAACCCTTGATTCAGGTAGTGGTCCTGGGCTTCTGCTGCTGGATTTTTGCTTTTGTGTTTCCTGAGAGGGTTTTTTGAGATTCCTGTGAATACTTTTGAAGGAAATAATACCAGTGTTTTGGATGAAAAAAATTTCACTTTTCCTACCCTTTCTCTATACATAAAATTGAATTCTGGTTTTGCTTTAATCCCTTGAGAGCCACTTCCCAGTGTGACTTTACCTCTCTGAGCCTCCCTTTCCTGGCCTATCATGTTGGATGCCCATCTTCCTAGCAGGCTTTTTTTTTTTGGCCATACCTGCTGCATGTGGAAGTTCCCAGAGCAGGGATCGAGCCCAGGTGGCAGTTGCTCCCTGCACCATAGCTGCAGCAAGGCTAGATCCTTAACCCACTGTGCCACAAGGGGACTTCCCCTAGAGGCTTATTTATTTTGAGCATGAGAAGAAATACCACGGATAGCCAGTTCAGGACCTGACACATGGCAGATACTCAATAGCTGCCAGATACTGTTATTATAATAATAACTTGAATGGGAAGAATTACAGAGTGCATAGCTACCATTTGCTAAGCACCGTTAGAATTAGGAGTGAAAGACAGGCAGTCTGCACTCAGGAGGTGCACATTCTGCTGGAGAGATGGTGAGTCGACAGATGGCCGTGATGCGCGGAGGTAGGTGCTGCCTGTGGCTGAGGGAGGCGTGCACGGATGCTTTGAGAGTGGCGCAGAGGAGGGCCACTGCGGCAGCATCTGGCTTCCTGGGAAGGCTGCGTGGGACTTGGAAAGGGCGGCTCTGCAGTGGGCTGGTGTGCAGAGGAGGAGGGTGATGCCATGGGCAGGCAGGAGGGACAGCTAGGTTGTAGGCGTGTGGAGACCAGGTGGTTGGAGCATCTGTCCTCATCCCTTATGTAAGGTGTGTGCTGGGGTGCAAGTGAGGCAAGTCTTGCAGAGTTGAATCCAGGGCCCTGCGGGGACATGCAGGTCCTTTCTTCCTTTCTGTGGGTGCTACTTTCCAGGTCAGCCTGGCTCTTGGTGAGCCTGCAGGCAGCCCCTTGTGCTCAAATACCATGGGAAAGCTACTGCCCAAGGCTTTGAGCTTCTTGCCAGCTACTTGGCTGACCTAGTATTTACACAGCAGTTCTGGAGGGGGACCAGGAGGGGAGACACAGAAGGCAGCACCACGTGTTTCTGCAGCTGCTATTGGCCCATCAGTGAGCTTCCATGGCAAGACTGGCCACCCCGCAAAGTTCTCCTCTGGTGCAGTGGGCTAAGGATCTGGTGTTGTCAGTGCAGCGGCTCAGGTCGCTGCTGTGGTGCAGGTTTCATCCCTGGCCCGGGAACTTCCGAAAGCCATGGGTGTGGCCAAAATAAAAATAAAAAAGACTTGACCGCCCCATGACTGCCTGCGACGTCTTTCTTCCAGTGCTTGTACACTTTCTAGCACTGCCCTCTTCACGTTGCATGTAGCATGGAGGTTAGGAGTGTGCCTTTGGATTAGAGCTTTGCCACTTGCTATAGAGATTTAGGCTGCATGTGTAACTTCTCTGAGCCTCAGTTTCCCAGTCTGTGAAATGGGAATGAAAGTAATACTATCTAGCCCATAAGACTGTTGTTTGTCTTAAGTGAGGCCATCCATGGAAAGCTGCCAACACACTACAACTTGGTGTGTAGTAAACACTCGTGAAATGTTAACTGCCGTGGTTGCGGTTACTCTTCACTCCAGAAGCTACAGTGTGTGTGTGTTCATTGCTTGGGCCACCAGAGCAGGTTCCGGTCATGGCCAAGATGACCTGTATTCCCTTCCAGCATTGTTCTTCCCTTGCACTCTTAGAGGCTTGTGTCTGGAGCCAGGTGTACCAGCCCTCTTGTCAGACCTGCTGCACCCACAGTGTGTGAGTTTCCAGCTTGTGCAGTTCTCTTTTCCACTGAGTTATTTCATGGATTCCCTCTCCGTCCTCCTAGAGCAGTATCTTCCCTTGTCTCAAGGCTTCCAGAAGGACCTGGAGTTTGGGTAGCATGTTAGCTCCTGTGCCTTACCTCCCATTCAGCTCCACTTCTCTCCTTCTAGCTGCTGCCAGTGACCACCTCTCTCCCCAGTCACGTGGGGTACAAGCCAGTCACAGTCCCCAGAGTGCCCTTTGAGGGAAGCCTTTGTGGTGGTCTGTCTGTATTTGCATTGCCACTCTTCCAGCATCTCCTCTAGTGCCTGGTACCACTGACCACAACTGCTTATCTGGTCTCTCCACCTGCCACTGCTACCTTCTGCACCCCCGCTTCCCCACACACCCTCACATCATGGCTGGGCCCCTTTTGTCTTTTTGTTTTTTTGGTAGGGCCACACCCGAAGTGTATGGAAGTTCCCAGGCTAGGGGTTGAATTGGACCTGTAGCTGCCAGCCTATGCCACAGCAACGCTGGATCCCAGCTGCGTCTACAACCTACACCATAGCTCACAGCAACACTGGATCCTTAACCCACTGAGTGAGGCCAGGGATTGAACCTGAGTCCTCATGGATACTAGTTGGGTTCTTTAATCACTGAGCCACAACAGGAACTCCATGGCTGGGCCCCTTTTGGATGTAGCCTTCATGTGTCAGTTTCTTATTTGCATTCTTGATGCCCCCTGCCTCTTCCACTGGTCCAATTCTTAACACACTTCCCAGGCTCACTCCAGGTTTCGCCTGCTTCTGGTTTGTTGAAAGAGCAGCAGCTTGGATTTGGGAACCAAGGCTCTGGCCGTTTCTTTTCTGCGTGTCCTTGAGGGAGCCCCTTTACCTTTTTGGGTCTCATTTCCTGATTTATAGAGTTGGATTAGGCAAGTATTTTGGTTTTTATTTTTATTTTTTATTGTTGACATACAATATTAGTTCAAGTGTACAGCAAAGGGAATATTTTAGATATATATATGTGTGTGTGTGTGTGTGTGTGTGTATACACATATCCATTCTTTTTCCCACATAGGTAGGTGTTTTTAAACATATTTTGTGCAAGGACACACCATCCCAAGTCCTGCTTTAGAGATTCAGATATGACCCAGGGGTGGGGAAGGGTGTGTGTGTGTGTGTAGGAACCTGCATTTTTTCCCATTAACTGTGATCTCTTTTTTCAGCCTCTTTTGGGAACTGCTATTTCAAATGAAATCTTAGGGGAAATCCCCAAATAGAGAACAGAAGAGAGAGAGTGAGAGGTACAGTGTGGAAAGCACCAGACCAGGCAGTACGGAAGGCTTTTTACTGTAGGCTCTTTTTGTTCTCAAGGCTTTCCTGCTAACTGTCATCCTCCTTTCTTTTTTGTCTGTGATACAGGCTGCCTATAGCTGTAGATTCTTGGTGATGCCATGAGTGTTTATTCTCTACTTTGTGTATAATTGCGCTATGTCTGTGGCTTTTATTTCCCCAGCAGAACTGTATGCTCCTTGAGTGCAGGGCTGTAGTGCTGGCTACTCACTGTGGCCTTGGTGGGTCTCCAGGTAGCTTCAGAGAGGGCTGAATAACTGTGGCCCAGGACCATCCTGGTGAGGGCTTCAATAGGTAGCTAGTGGGAGCCTTCCTCAGAGGTTTTTATTTCTCCTGCAGAGTCATTTGGGGTGTTGATGTTGAGAACCACGTGAGGCGCTTCAATATGATCACTGACGGTACTATTGGTCCTTGTGCCCTAGGAGTCAGTTTGGCATGAGGTGCTTTGCCTAAAAAATATTCTCTTTTGTTGTCATCCTGGCACCTAGTTTGGTAAATTGGTGACTTGCATGGATGCCTGAAGCCCAGCTCTTTCCCATGATGTGTCTCCAGAGGCCCTTTGCTTCAAGCAAGCAGACCTTCTTTGCTGGAATTGAGCCAGCTCTTCAGTGAGTTCAGATCTGTGGGTTCTGAGGCTTACACTGCTACATGGGTCTTACCATTTCCTTTCTAGCTTGAGTTTCCTACTAGAGAGAATGCGATAGTGTTTGGATTATTTAGAAGCCTGGAGAATGCCTGGTAAGAGTGATCCTTGCTCAGAAGCATGAGTAATCTTTCCACTTCTGTTCAATAAGTGATGATCATTCAGAACAGGTGAGGGCTTTGCTTTGGGTCTTCGTGAGCAGTTACTTTTTTCCTCCTCACTCCCACCCGCCCCAAACTGAGGTTAGGGAAAAAAGCAGTAGATCTAAACATGAGAGAAAGGATTTGAATGGACACATGAGTGAGTACTGCTTAACTGTTGGGGTAAGAGCACTGTGGAAGGTTGTTGCCTATTTTCCCTGTCCTGGAGACTCATTACAGTTGAAGGGACACTCGATGGCATTACTTTGTAATAGGAAAAATGTTTAAGATTGTCTGCCTAGGGCTAGGGGTTGAGTTATAGGGAGAATGGGGAGTGACTGTTAATGGGTACAGGGTGCCTTTTGGGGATCATGAAAATGGTCCGAAATTGACTGTGGTAAATGGTTGTACAATTTTGCAAGTATACTAATAAACACCATTCCTTTGTGTGTGTGTGTGTGTGTGTGTGTATATATATATATATATTTTTTTTTTTTTTTCTTTTTCTAGGGCCACAGCCGTGGCATATGGAGGTTCCCAGGCCAGGAGTCTAATTGGAGCTGTAGCCTCCGACCTACCACCACAGTTCATGGCAACACCAGATCCTTAACCCATTGAGCAAGGCCAGGAATCAAACCCGCAACCTCATGGTTCCTAGTCGGATTCATTAACCACTGAGCCATGATGGGAACTCCTTTTTTTTTTTTTTCCGTCTTTTTGCCTTTTCTAGGACTGCTTCCTCAGCAAATGGAGAGTCCCAGGCTAGAGGTCTAATTGGAGCTGTAGCCACCGGGCTATGCCAGAGCCAAAGCAACGATCCGAGTCGTGTCTGTGACCTACACCACAGTTCACGGCGACACCGGATCCTTAACCTGCTGAGCGAGGCCAGGGATCGAACCCTCAACCTCATGGTTCCTAGTCAGATTCGTTAACCACTAAGCCATGACGGGAACACCTTCCTTTGAATAATTTAAATGGTTGAATTGGGAGTTCCCTAGTGGCCTGGTGGTTAAGGATTTGGCATTGTCACTGTTGTGGTTTGGGTTTGATCCCTGGCCCAGGAATTTCCACATGCCATGGGTGCAGTCAAAATAAATAAATAAATGAATGAATTGTACAGTATGTGAGTTGGGTCTTAAAGCTTTTACAGAAACACAGTTTGCGAATCAGAAGGACTAAACTTGGTGTCAGAAGTCCTGAGAATGAGTTATGGCTTTACCACCTATTTAGCCTTGTGAGCCTAGGTATGTTATTTAACCTCTTGGAGCTTTATTGGCCTACCTGTAAAGTGGGGATGAAAATTCCTTATAGGATTGTTGTCAAGACAAATGACCTAGAACATGTGAAATTGGACATAGTAAAACCTCCAGCAAATTATATATTTATGTGTTTAAGTTAGGCATATATTTTTGTGGATAATAGATGCTTAGTCTGAAAGGCTCTTAAGAGTTCCCAACTCACCCTGTGAAATGAACACTTATTGTGGCTGAGAACTGATTTGCATGATGAGTTAATAGCAGAGTCCTTAAAGACCAGGTCCCGAACCGCCCCATGTCTGTGGTCTGTTACGTGGAGTCCAGACAGTTTGCCTCTTACTGCATGTCTGCTCCCCCAGCTTCAGATGCTGCTGTCTTGCTTTATTGTCAGAGTAATTGTTGCTTGGATGGACTGCCAAGGCAGTGTATGGTTAGTAGAGTTGAGCTGTGGTCAGACTCTCAGAGGAATATGAGCCTGCTGATCAGGCTGGCTCAGAAGGGAGCGAAAGCTCTCTCTGGTCAGGAGCAGGGAACCAGGAGCTCCCCTTGTGGCTCAGCAGTAATGAACCCGACTAGTATCCACGAGGGATGTGGGTTTGATCCCTGGCCTCGCTCAGTGGGTTAGGGATCCAGTGTTGCCGTGAGTTGTGGTGGTGTTCAAAGATGTGGCTGGAATCTGATGTTGCTGTGGCTGTGGTGTAGGCCAGCAGCTGCCACTCTGATTCAACCCCTAGCCTGGGAGTTTCCATATGCTGCAGGTGTGGCCCTAAAAAGCTAAAAAAAAAAAAAGGGCAGGGAACCAGCAGCCCTGGGACCAGCTCCAGGAAACAAATTCTATTTTGATTTCTCTAGCTTCCTACCTAGACCTGGACAGGGAATGGATTCATTTCGTCTCTATCCTCAGTGAAAAGGCAATTGTTTTCTTTTGAAGTATAGTTGATGTACAATATTATGTAAGTTACAGGTATACAGTATAATGATTCACAGTATTAGGTAGTAATTTTTAAAAGTGCTGTTTCTTTTCTTTTTTTTTTTTTTTTTACTCTTTAGAGCCACACTTGCGGCATGTGGAGGTTCCTAGGCTAGGGGTCTAATCGGAGCTCCAGCTGTCAGCCTACACCAGAGCCACAGCAACGCAGGATCCGAGCCGCGGCTGGGACCTACACCACAGCTCACAGCAACACCGGATCCTTGACCCAGGGATCAAACTGGCAACCTCACGCTTCCTAGTTGGATTCATTTCCGCTGCGCCACAACGGGAACTCCAAAGCACTGTTTCTTTAATCTCTCAAGAACTATGTTTAGGATTAAAAAATACAAGAATTATTTGTCTCTTGGTATATTTTCATTTATGCGTGCTTTCAGGAGACTATTATTGACAGTTCACTATTTTTCAGGAAGTGTATGCTGGGCGTTGACACTAAAAATGTATAAAGGTACAGCCTCAGCCCTGAATTCATGTCATTGGTTTGGGATACAGACAAGATAAGAGACTATTCCATACAAGAAAGCTTTGCAGGAGTTCCCATCGTGGCTCAGTGGTTAACGAATCCCACTAGGAACCATGAGGACGCCAGTTTGATCCCTGGCCTTGCTCAGTGGGTTAAGGATCTGGCATTGCCATGAGCTGTGGTGTAGGTCACAGATTAGGCTCGGATCTGGCATTGCTGTGGCGTAGGCCGGGCAGCTACAGCTCTGATTCGACCCCTAGCTTGGGAACCTCCATATGCTGTGGGAGCAGCCCCAGAAATGGCAAAGAAGACCAAAAAAAAAAAAAAAAGCATTGCAGAGGACTTGAACTCTGTGGACAGTGGGTTAGACAGTGAGTTGGATGGGCAGAGCTGGGGGATAGTGGCTTGGGTGCGCCCTGTGGGTGCACTGGGGGCTAGATGGAGGCAGCACGATCATAACACAGGAGTGTGCGAGATGAGGGTGGCCTGAAGAAAGGGCAGCAGCAGAGATGGAGCGGCGTGGACAGAATCTGCAGCTGTTAAGAAAGCAGAGCGGACAGGATTATGAGAGGCAGGGGATAGTGGAGAATGACAGCTGGGTGGATGGCGGGGCCAGAGTCCCGAGGAGGACAGCAGGTTTGGAGAGGGTCAGTGGGGAAGTGATGGGCTGACTTAGAGGTATGAATTTGGAGGATCTGGGGACATTCCAATGCCGGAGGCCTGGAGGCCCTGTGGGTGTCCACATCTGGAGCTCTGAAGAGACAGCTGGAGCAGAGAGCCATTTGAGGGGTGGGTGGTCATCAGCATATGTTGTTGGAGAGCTCCTCCAAGGAATGGAGGTCCCATGAGGAAAAGAGAGGACCCTGCCCAGAGGGGAGATGAGGAAGGGCAGCTGGACAGGGTGTTGGTCATTTTCCCCGGAATGCGTTTCTGCTGATTTTCACGTTTCCATCTGAGTGACACTTCCTGGGGGGAGCAGTCTTTTTTTTGACCCTCTCTGAATGTGGTTGGGTGTTTCTGCTGTGTTTCCATCGAGGCCTGCTCTCCTCAGAGTAGCACTGCACACACGGCTTTATGCTGTGGTCAGAACCCCATGTGCTCTGGGGCGTTAGGGGCTGTGTGTATTCATGCCTGCATTTGCTGTGCTGGTGCAGCAGGTGCATAAGAAATGACAGTTCAGTCAATGATCGAGTGTGTGAAAGGCGTGGGGGAGGAGACAGTGTCCCCGGGGAGGATGTGGTCAGCGGGCAGAGGCAGGTTTATTGTAGTAAAGAGCACGGCTCTAGGCCGGCAAACCCAGGTTCAGGTCTCACTTCACTTAGCCTTGGTCAGCTTCATTTTCCTCCTCTATAAAATGGGAACAGTAGTGGACTTAGGAGTTGTGAGGATTAAATGAGATGATGCGTAGGGAGAGAACCTTCTGCAGGTGTCTCATATTGTGCTGATTATCCAGTATTCCAGTTATTATTTTTTATTTGTCTAACTGTTGTGAGGGCAGAAGTCTTTTTTTTGTTGTTGCTGTTTTGCCTTTTCTTGAGCCGCTCCCGTGGCATGTGGAGGTTCCCAGGCTAGGGGTCGAATCGGAGCTGTACCCACTGGCCTATGCCAGAGCCACAGCAACGCCGGATCCGAGCTGCATCTGCAACCCACACCACAGCTCACAGCAATGCCGGATCCTTAACCCACTGAGCAAGGGCAGGGATCGAACCCGCAACCTCATGGTTCCTAGTTGGATTCGTTAACCACTGCGCCACAACGGGAACTCCTTTTTTTTTTTTTTTTTTTAAGTGGAAGTGAGTTTTATTTTTAATTTTTTGGCTCTGCCAGCAGCATGTGGAAATTCCCAGGCCAGGGATTGAACCTGTGCCCCAATAGCAACCCAATCCGATACAGTGACACTGTCAGATCCTTAACCCGCCGAGCTACAAAAAACTCTGAGTTTTGATTTGTTTTGTTTTGTTTTTTTAATGGCAATAGCTGACCTTTATTTTATTTTTATTTTTTTAATTTTTTTGGCCTAGGCATGATGTGGGATCTTAGTTCCCAGATCAGGAATTGAATCCATGCCACCCAAATGTTGAAAGCACTGAGCCCTAGCCACTAGACTACCAGGAAACTTTGTTTTTGTTTTTGTTTGTTTGTTTTAGGGCTGCACTTGTGGCGTATGGAAGTTCCCAGGCTAGGTGTTGAATCAGAGCTGTAGCTACCAGCCTATGTCACAGCCACAACAAATCAGGATCTAAGCTGCGTCTGCCACCTACACCAAAGCTTATGGCAACACTGGATCCTTAACCCACTGATTGGGGCCAGGGATTGAACCCGAATCCTCATGGATACCTGTTGGGCTCATTACCACTGAGCCACAGTGGAACCTGCCTGATAAATCAATTCTTATTCATCTTTTTATCCTGGGCATTTGGTATTTAGGGTACTAGGGAGCTGTTTGTTGAAATGAATTGGTATCTGTTGGAGATGAATCATCTTGCAACTCTGAGTAACCAGACATATAACTTGAGTGTTGACCTACTGGTTTCACTGCATGGGCTCTTTGGAACCCTGAGCTTTGGGCCACTCCTTCTCAGAAACAGTTCGGAGGCATCAGATTGACCCCTTTTAATTGCTGGGCCAGCTGTTTGGTGTAGGTTCCAGTGCGTGTGTCTCCCTTGGGCCACAAGCTTGCTGGAGAATTGATGGCAGTTCCAATCTTGTCTGGCACAGACGTGGCCAGAACAGGAGTGCTTCTGGCTCCTCACTGGACAAGTTTCTTGGATGAGGTGGGGGTAGCAGCAGCTGCGTGTCCTGGGAATTGTTGATACTTGCCATGGGAGCAGGAACAGATGTAGCTTCTTTTGATCTGTGGGGGTAAAATGTACAGAGTCTGGAAGACTTGCTATTTGTGCCCTTATCCTCTTTTTAAATTAAAAAGTAGCCATACCATTGGAGTAAATGTTGAAATAAGGAATTAACCAAAAAACCCTAACCGTGATCTTGCCACTCTGGCAGAACCACACTCCATCTGTGTTCACACCACTGTTCTAACTGAATTCAGCCCCCTCGTATACCCTAGTTTTGAAAACTTGGACATTGAAAACTTGTGGCCAGTGCCAGTAGCCTTTGCTGTGCTTTTGTTGAAAATTTACATCATTTTCAAATGAGTTTCTTTTTAGGCCTCTTGCAAAGAAAAGTCTGTCGTCATAACTAGCAGAACCAGTTTTGCTTGACTGTTAAAGAACTGTACTTTTTCTACCTTCTCTTCTTACACATTGAACTTGATACTTAATTGGGGTCAGTAAGGAATTTTATCCCACGTGTCATAGCTCTGGAAGTAAGATTGTGACCCTTTGCTGATGGGGCAGCTGGGCAGGGAGTGTCAGCATTGCAGGATAGTGGGATAGAAGGAACAGAGGGTTAAGGGAGACTCTGGGACTTTCACTGAGGCCATAGTGACCCAGGTGACAGTTAAGAAGCTCCCACCGCTCTGGAGAACAAGGGATCGTGCAGGTAGCTGTCCCTGGGCTGATGCAGGCCCATCTATGGCTCTTGCTCTCCTGCAGTTCTTACAGGACAGGCTTTACAACTTCCAGTCTTTCCAGATTAATACCACATACATGACAGTCTCGAATGGAATGTCCTTTACAGTATGATGAGAGCATTTGGTGATGCTGCCATATTAATGCCTAAGCCTAGATAATGTCTCTTAATCTCCCATATGTTCTTTGGTCCCTGCTGGGTGCAGTGTTTTTAAAACCTCTCATTACTTAAAGCCGTTCTTAATTAAATTACTCAGTGAAATCTTTTGAGCACTTATTGTTTGCAAGGTCTGTACTGGATTCTGGGGCAACATGGCGAGCAAAAAACCAGAGAGAGGACCCGCCCTCAAAGGGTGTATAGATTGCTGGGGAGCTAGACTTAAATAATTACATAAATAGACATGAAATTGCACTTGTGCCAAGTGCTAGGTGGGAGAGCTACATGGGGCTGTGAGAACCTGGTAACAGAGAAGGCCTCCCCGAGGAAATGATCCTTGTCGTGAGATCTGATGGATACACAAAGTTCACAAGGCAAAGAGGGAAAGGAGAAGCATTCTAAGCAGAAGGAACGTGCACCCAGGATGGGAAGGAGCTCGGCAGTGTGGCTGGCATTCAGACTGAGAGGAGGATGGTTAGACAAGTGGGTGGGGGCCAGACTGTGCAGGGCATCATAGGCTTTATTAAGTCGTCGCCCTCATCTCACCAGTGATCCAAAGCAGACAGTGTTCTGAGAGGATCACTGCTGCTTTTGGGCGGAGTATGGGTTCAAAAGAGGCAGATGTGGGTAGAGCAGTTGGGAAGCTGTTGCAGTGGTCCAGGTGGGACATGATAGCTTGGACTAGGATGGTGCTGGTGGAGATGAGGGAGGAGCATGGGTTCTAGGTCTGTAACAGGCAGTGTTGACAGAATTTGGTGATAGATTGGGTATAAGCGTGAAGGAGAAAGAGGTGTAAGGGCGGAGACTCTTAGGATGACCTCTAGGCTGTGTGCACATGAAGGGAAGCTCCGGGCAGCCCAGAATGTGCATAGCAGTGTTATTTGTGGTTGGAGCCTTTCCCAGAGTGTGGTACATCAGTAGGTTCCCACTGAACTCTCGAGTCTTAGGCCTTGGAGGACCCAGTGGAGTAAGTCGTTAAGAGGTGATTTCTTAGCTGGTGTTGACGAAGCCTGCAGATTCTTCCCCACAGAGGCAGCCGCTGCTCCAGGGAGTAGATACGTTTTGTTTTTTTTCTTTTTTTCTTTCAGCCTCTGCCTCTCCATAGCACCTTTAGGCTTTTTTGCTGGGCTTTTTCAGTGATCCATGCGTCCCCTACCTCCTTGCTGTGAGGATTCAATGAGTTGATAAGTATAAAGCCCTTTAACAATGGCTGGCACCTAAGGCTCAGGAAATGTTGTCGTTCCCCTCTTGCCTCAGTAATGGCTGGCCCTTGAGAGTAGCCACCTTGGCACTCACAGAGTGGACACTTGTGATTTCTGCAGTCCACAGGCAACCCCTGAGTCACGATGCAGTTATTTGTGATGTCAGAAAGGAAAAGATTGTATTTATTCATCCAATTGTAAAGGTCAAGTTGGACAGCCTTTAATCACTCATCCAATAAATTTGCCCAGGAAGACAATAGCTTATACGCTTTGAGAACTCAGCGTGATCAAGAGTAGGATGTCCTCATGGGAATTTCATCATGTCCCCTAACCCATTGTAAGTCCTCTGTCCAGCCTCAGCGCATCCAGACCTGGGCTGTATCCTTATTGTTAACCTCTTCCCCTCTCCTCCATTCGGCTGTGTCCATTCTCCCCAGAGCAACCCAAATGATGGGTGTTACAACGCTTTTTCTCGAGAACTTTGTAATATTCTCTCCCTATTTGTTAGTTATTTCTGTGTTTTTCTTGTGGATGTCAAAAAGCTATTATAAAAATACAGCGGTGGAGGGACACAGCTGGTGAGTGCCCTCCGTGCTGACCTCCCTCTCCCCTCCTCCCAAGCAGAGAGCCTCCCCAATTAAAAGGCGAAATTCCCCCCCCCCCTTTTTTGGTCTTTTTAGGGCCCCACCAGCAGCATGTGGAGGTTCCCAGGCTAGGGGTCAATTCAGAGCTGCAGCTGCCGGCCTACATTACAGCCATAGCAACTCGGGATCTGAGCCAAGTCTGTGACCTACACTGCAGCTCATGGCAACTCCAGATCCTTAACCCGCTGAGCGAGGCCAAGGATTGAACCCGCAACCTCATGGTTCCTAGTTGGATTGTTTCCACTGCTCCATTACGGGAACTTCCTAAATGCACTTTTTTTGAGGAGAACTTTTCTTTATGATTCCTCTTTGAACACCCTGATGTATTGGAGCCCTTTAGGTTATTTTCTTCCTAGGACTGGTGTATAGTTTGATTTGGGAGCAGGGGCAAAGGGGAGGGTTGGTGGTAGGGGTGATGGTACTTATTTTTTCCTTGAGTTGATTATCTGTAAGAATTGATAGTGAATGTTTATAATTTTTTTGAAATGTTGCCAGAGGCAGGTTAGATACTAGTGATGAGTGCCTGCAGTGTGGCTCCTTACAGTTCAGTGATCAAGTGCTTGCTTAAACAGGTTTTTAATCTCAATTTGTCACTAACTTTCACAACTTAATCTACTTTGAATAAATCCAGTAGCCGAGGAAGCTTTCCTTTTGTATGGCTTGGCCTGAGCAGTCCCTCCTTTGAATGTTGTGTTCTCATAAGAAAGCCATTAGTTTACCCTTTGGGTCTTTCTTGTAGTAGGTTCAGAGTACTTTCTATTGGAGAAGAAAAAGACACCATATGACCAGACCTAAGTCATCGTGGGCTTGTAGAAGACAAATCCTATTAATAGAGAAATGCCATTTCTTTTTCCATGACTTCAGATATTCCTGTGTAGTCACAGTCTTATGGAATTAGGGCCAACCTGGCTATTGCTAACTGCCAGAGCTTCTGATCCACAGAAAAAAGAATTGGGAAGCCTCCCGAGTGGCATTTTATTTAGTTTATTGAGGGAAACAGGATTAAGAGAAAAGTAGAAATTACTCTACTTGTGACAAAATCTTGAATAATTGCAACCCTCAAGTAGTATATTTGAATTCTTTGTTTAGTCATCAAAGGAAAAGAAGAAAGAAAGGAGTCAAGAGGCAATATGGGGAGTTCCCGTCGTGGCACAGCAGAAACGAGTCTGACTAGGAACTATGAGGTTGCGGGTTTGATCCTTGGCCTTGCTCAGTGGGTTGAGGATCTGGCATTGCCGCAAGCTGTGGTGTAAGTCAAAGACACGGCTCGGATCTGCTGTGGCTGTGATGAAGGCTGGCAACTGTAGCCCCAATTAGACCTCTAGCCTAGAACCTCCATATGCCAAGGGTTCAGCCCTAAAGAGACAGAAAGACAAAAATAAATAAATAAATAAAGAGGCAGCACAGAAGCAGCAGCACAGTTAATGCTCTCAGACAGTTGTAACAACTCCCATCTACTGAATATGTCTGCCAGACGTTTACACCCATTTCTCTTTAGATCCTCATGTTAGGCAGTATTGTTTGCATTTACATTGGAGGAAACTGAAGCTCCATCAGGTTAAGTGACAGGTCCAAAGGCATATCTGTAGGTACCAGGGCTGACTTTGGACTATGTGTTATTTCCGTTTTTAGTACAGGCACAGAGAGATGTTTGGAGAAACAAAGGGAAAGACTAGTAGTACTATGGTAGAGACACAGCTCTCTGCTTTAAAAGAAGGTAAATTTTGTTCTAAGATACACTTGGATTTCCTCCCAGTGTGTAGATGAGAATGCATTTCCCCCTTGGATTTTCTATTTTAGCGGAGAAAACAGAGTATTAAGTGTCTGCTTTAGAGCAATAGAGTGACTTGGAGGAAATAAAATGTTTGTGTATGTCTCTTTAGCACTTGGTGCCAGATGTGATTGAAAGAAACTGTTTTGGAACCTTTAGGGATGTTATGTTGCCATTTGGAATTTGCCCTTCTGGCTGGATGAAATTAGACTGAGAATAACAACTTGGGTTTTGACTCAAAGCCCTTGTAAGCAATGAGGTTGATGTGAACATTTACAAGCATTTTGGCCTATGAGAGATTCATTGCAGGGACCCCCACGCCATTCTTTTCAAGGTTAGTGATCCTTTGGCAGGCCCTTCCCTTTCGCTGCCTTTGCCGAGATGCCCTAAATCTATCACACTTTTAAGATGTGCATCCTGAGTGTGAACTTGGTCAAAAACTAGAGAAAATACTTTTTGAGGACCAGTGGAATGAAAACAACCAGGCTGCTTTGCAGCCTCTCAGCAGATTCTCAGGAGTGTAGCTGACGTTAGCTTTCACGTGCTTTTGTCCTGTCCATGGCAAATCCTTGTACAGTGCAGTACGGTTCTCTTAAGGGAATTTTTCTAAATTTGTTCTAATCAGTTTTGTAACAGGAGACTGATTTTCTGCTCTACGAAATGGATGTGATGACTCTTTTTTCTTTTGTGGTAGGAAACTGGGGACTGTGTCTGTTGGAACGAGTACACAGCTGCAAGGAATGTGGGCTGTGGAGTTAGTCAGGGCTTGGGCTTGGTCAGTAACTTATTTTCTCCTATAAAAGGGAAGTTCCTGAGCCTCTTTAAGCCTCAGTTTCTTCATCTGTAAAATGGAGCTAATACCAGTCCTAGACCGGTCATGAGGATTAATGAGATGCTAATGAAGAGTACTTAGCTGGCACCTCATAGAGCTTAATAAATGCGGGCTGTTATCATGACAGTTAAAAGCATGCAGTTGAGATGGAAGCTGGGACTGATGGCCAGCTTGCGGAGGGCTTTGATCCCTGTGTGCAAAGTTGGCCACATCTGGTTTGACTGCTCAGAAGTCTTTCACTTTGTGATTTTCGACAGTGTCCTGAATAGCCGAGCTTGCTGCCTGGTCTGTGTTTTGGCAAAGTAAAGTCTTGTTAGAATTCCTTAAGTGGCATTGAGAGCAGAGGCTCCCATGCACTGGATGATTAGAGTCCCTTTTCCTGGCCACAGCGGCTGTATCTCACTGTGCTGTTCTGGCCTCTCCTTTCCCGTCCACAGTGCTGAAGGAAGTCTGATGAATAGCAGCAGCTATAGTAGGAAGTCAAGCACTGTTAAGAATCGTGGTGGTTTTTCTGTCACCCCCTCCAGTGATGAAATTCCCACACTCTTTGTGAGATGTGTGGCTCCTCCATGCCTTAGCTGCTTAGTGGGTTTTCCCTTTTCTTAGATCAGTTTCTGGTCAGTAACTTGTTGCCAGTATCAGACTGTATTTAATATTATTTTAGGGAAGACGAGTCCCTACTTTTAAAAGGAAAAATGTGGAGTTCCCGTTGTGGTGCAGAGGAAACGAATATGACTAGGAACCATGAGGTTGTGGGTTCGATCCCTGGCCTCGTGCAGTGGATTAAGGGTCTGGCATCGCTGTGAGCTGTGGTGTAGGCCAGTGGCAACAGCTCCGATTAGCCTGGGACTCTCCACTTGCCGTGGGTGCAGCCCTAAAAAGACAAAAGACAAAAAAAAAGAAAAAAAAAAAAAAAAGAAAAATGTGTACTAAGCTTGTGGGGCATTTGACAAGGATGAAGGTGAGTGGGGAAAGATCTCCATTCCTTCCCTTTTTTCCCCTTAGGAAATGCTTCTAACAGATTTCATTTTCATCCCTTTGAGAACATGGTGCCATGTTGTGACAGAGTGCTTGAGACAGGAGGGGGCAGGAGTCCTCCTTTGTCCATTTCTTGTGAGGGAATGCCCCCAAAGTCCCAGCCTCCTTTGCGGGCACCAATACTCAGGCTCACTGCACTATCATGATTTTGATCTCGGGCAGGCAATGCAACTCTTGATTCCATTCTTTTGCATGGGGCACTAAGTCCTGGACACTTGTCTGAGATCCTCCTGGTATGGTAGCCCTGTAGGCTAGGGCCCACCCAGGTTCCTGAATGAGTCCTGTGCTTTTACCTGAAAGACATTGGAGATAGGAAGTAACCACGTGCTTAGTTCACTCCTCTGCTTAAAATCCTTCATTTGCTCCCCATTGCTCACAGGATAAAGCCCAGTCTCCTCAAAATGGTCTACAAGCACACTACCCGCCAGCCCTGTTTCTTGCCTCTCTTGTGCAATTACTTGCATCTGTGTTTTTGCACCTTCTCTTCCTTTCCTCCTCTCTCTGCTGGACCCTCTTTTGAACTCCTGCACGTTCCTTATGAGCCACTTCTCTGGAAGCACTTGCTGGAACAGTCTCCCCACTCCCCTCCTCCCTCTGTTGGCCCCCTACAGAGTTAGGTCCCTCCTTTTGTGCTCCCATAGCCCCACATCAAAGCCTTTGTCATAGCATCCATCTTTTTGCATATGGTCGTGCAAGCGTGTTAGTATTGTCTGTCCTCCCCCCTGCACTCTGCGCACCTCTTGACCTAGCACTTGTGGGGATTCATTTAAATTATCTTCGTTTCTTTTTCTTTTTTCCCTTTTGGCTTATAAATAAAAATTCAAAGTTATTTACTCTTCTATCCATCCCATGAGCATCCATCCAGTTGCCTGTCAACTAGTAAGGTGCATGACTGCTGTTCATAAATGCTCTTGAAATGTTCGGGATAATAGAACATCTGCCTTTGCTTAAAACTTGTTCCATGCCTTCTAGCCAACTCCTCTCTTCACACCTTTATACAAAATGTCCCCCAAATCTGCACCCAAGCAAGCCATCCATGGATAAAAACAGAAGTATAGCAGGTTCCAGACATGTCAGAGACCCAAGTCCACCTCCTCAAGTTTCAGCTAGTTCTGCCTAGCACCTTTCTGCCCATAGATACAGCACTGAGCTTGTGCTTTTGGATCTGGGAAGTAACAGTTTCATGTAAACTTAGGTGCAACTCTATGTTCTCTAAACCACCACTTTGTGCGTCTTGGTTAGAATAATGGTAGTAGCAATTCTTGTCATCCTCACAGTCAAGAGTAGCAAATAAAATGTCATCATTGTGCTATCTTTGTTTCTTGTAAACCTCCTGCTCCTTTTCCGTGTACGAACCTTAATTATCTTTAGAAGCCTAGTGTCCTCTGCTTTTTTGTATATATGTATATGTGTGTATACATATGTGTGTGTACACAAATGACAGAACTAAGATGATGTGGGGGCGTTTTGTTTTTTAAGTCAGTTTTTGCTTTTTTTTTTTTTTTTTTTTAACCTGGTGTGTGGGAACTGGTAGGGCAGGGCGTAGTATGCACCTCTGTACCCAGAGAGGTTGTGTAGGGTGGTGGGGGTAGCAGCCAAGGAAAGCCTTCAGGGAGGTTTTAGCAGTTGAATAACGGTGAAATCCTATGAGACTTTACAGCTCGGAGGCCTCATCTGTCCTCACCCCATCTAAAACCCACACACTTGAGGGGCGGATGCTAGATTGTCTAGCACTTGACTCTTCCCTGCCAGTCTTACTTTTGTGAGATGGTGACTGTGATGTTGGTCCCTCATCCTATGGCCCTGGATAATTGTACGGTGATGTGTTGCATGATACCTGTCATTTGTGGTTTCTCTGTTGTTAGTGTAGTTGACCTAAGTCAGTATCCTTCGTGATAATCAGCAGAACCACGGTAGCTAATTTTTGCTAACCAGGGGATCCATTATGAAGATACAGGTGTGATTCATTGAACTGTGGGCCAGAGGCCTGTCGGGGCCTGGCCAGAGCCCAGAAAGCCATGGAGTCCAGGCCATGGTTGTCTGTGTGTCTGGGGGTGGAGGTTTTATCTCCCATATCTTCTTTATGTGTCTCATTCTCTGTAGAACAGCTTTATCTGCTGCACTGTATTTATGACTAGCTCTGCGAGTCTGTAGTTGAAGCAGATTAGATTCTCTTAGCCCTTCAGCCAAATAAATGGTGGAGATAAAGTAATTAGCCACTTGCCAGTACTGTCTGCTAATCCATGCAGTTGATGAGAAGGGGGTGGCTTACTCCGGGAGGTTGTGGGATCGGGGAACAGTCTGGGGGAAGGCAGTTTGAGGTAGGACAGATTCCTAAAAGGTGTCTCCTGATTGTCTTATTTATACGATGTAAACAAAGAATTTCACTGACCGTTTCAAGAAATGTGTGTGGGTAGTTTTGGATAGTACAACATGCTTATCATCAGAAGATGATACTTCTGCGGGCGGACATAGCAGTAGGGTGGTCTTCTCCATGCCAGCTTCAGGTTTTGAACTGGAGTTCCAAGCACTGAAGATGATTGCTGGAGTTCTAACAGCCAATTGAATTTAATGAATTCGCTTCGCTTTCCTCAGAGAAAGATGATAGGCCTGTCAAAAATAATTATGCTTTAATTTAGTTCTTTGTCAATGACAGATGATGAAAACTCTCAACAAGAATTTCTAAATTATCAAAACACTCAGAGCATTTACATTTGCAACAATAGTTCCTCTTGTGTAACCTAGAGCAGTGCATCAAGAGTCATCTGGGGAGCTTTTTCAAAACTTGAGGCCCAGCTGCAGCCCCCACACTCTGCTTCCTCAGGTGTGTGGTGGGGCCAAGTGTCTGCAGAGCTAACAAGCTCCCCAGAGGATCTGACTCTCTGCAGGTTTGAGAAGCACTGCCTCAGAGAGGCTTGATTTATGGGCATCTCCTGGGATGGAAATCGTAGTTCTCTCCAAAACTGAGTCATCTCCACACTCAAAAACAGGTTCTCCCAGGAAGCCGTGACGTTGTTCTTATCCTTCAGTCTCAAGGTGGGCTCTCTGGTCTCTCCCTACCTTGTCTGTACCCAAGTTTCTTCTGATACTGTGCTTCAGTCTGAATCAACAAATTCAGAAAACTCATACCACCCAGAGACTTCTACCCAAAATGAAATAAAAATATTCCATTTTTATTTGTTGAGAGAACTTGTTTTGTAGAATTTCTCGCAGTTGGGATTTGACTGGTTGCATCCCTGTGGTGTCATTTAATGTGTCTGTCCCAGGGTTCTTATAAATCAGTGGGTTGACATAGAATCTAACGCAACTTGAGGTTAGATCATTAGGCAAGAATTCTTCATAGGTGGTGGGGTAGGTTGATGAGGAGGCCCAACTTGCCTCTCTATTTGTTATAGTAACAGCCTTTTAGATGATTGTTTTGGTCCATTAATTCATTAAGGATTGCTCATTATCTTTTTTTTTTTCATTTTTTTTATTACTCAAATGAATTTATCACATCTGTAGTTGTATAATGATCATAACAATCTGATTTCATAGGATTTCCATCCCACAGCCCAAGCACATCCCCCCACCCCCCAAACTGTCTCCTCCAGAGACCATAAGTTTTTCAATGTCTGTGAGTCAGCATCTGTTCTGCAAAGAAGTTCCATCTGTCCTTTTTTCAGATCCCACATGTCAGTGAAAGCATTTGATGTTGGTGTCTCATTGTATGGCTGACTTCACTTAGCATGATAATTTCTAGATCCATCCATGTTGCTAAAAATGCTGGTATTTCATTCTTTTTGATGGCTGAGTAATATTCCATTGTGTATATGTACCACGTCTTCTTGATCCACTCCTCTGTCAATGGACATTTAGGTTGTTTCCATGTCTTGGCTATTGACAAGAGTGCTGCAATGAACATTGGAGTACATGTGTCTTTGCGAGTCGTGGTTGTCTCTGGATAGATGCCCAGGAGTGGGACTGCTGGATCAAATGGTAGTTCTATGTTTAGTTTTCTGAGGAATCTCCATACTGCTTTCCACAGTGGTTGCACCAATTTACAATCCCACCCACAGTGTCATAGGGTTTCTTTTTCTCCACACCCTCTCCAGCACTTCTTGTTTGTAGACTTTTGGATGATGGCCATTCTGACTGGTGTAAGGTGGTACCTCATCGTGGTTTTGATTTGCATTTCTCTAATAATGAGTGATGCTCATTATCTTTGAATGTCTGATAAACACAACCCAACATAGAAGCATTTGAAGATATTTTTATTGAGAAACAGTGGCGCAGAGCCTGGCCTCGATTCCTTGACTGGCAGCAATGGCATCCTGTGGCACTGTCCTGTGGTTTTAGGTAACTTAGAATGGCCACAGCGTGCCCAGCTGCCTTTGCCTGAGCTCTGGCCTGCTACAGAGTAGAGGGATCAGGACTGACCAAGTACATTCATTTTTTTCCTATTTTTACCTTCAAGCCCTTGACACTGGTCCATTTTCTCTCAAAAACACACAGTAGTCTTGTTTTGTTCCCTTGATCCTCGCTGGGGAAGAGGGGGGTTTTTCTGTGGACTGGCTTCCATTCTCTTCCTGATTCTGCCTGAGCTGCCTTACTTTGCTGTGTGTCATTTGTCCCTTTACTTGCAGAGTGCCCACCCCTGTCCCTCTGCTTGAGACAACTAATAGATGTTGACCCTAAATAAATAATGTAATACATGGAACTAACTTGTTGGAATTTTCTGAGTTCCTTTAGTTAAAATACTTAAGAAACCCAAACAACTAGCTTGTCAAATAAACAAAAAGCTCCTCTGTGCATATGGTGTTTTAGTGTGTATTCTGAAAGCATAGCTTTCTGTTACTCATTTTGAGCCCTTAAACAAAGAAAAATATCACCCTTTGCTCTTCTCTTTTAGGAAATTCACACAAACGAAAAGGAAGTAACAGAGAAGGAAGTAACTCTTCACTTGTTGCCAGGTAACAGTCATGTTAGCATCCTACCTTGTGTGCAATTCAAAGCCAGCGATAAATTATGTCATCCCTAGTAGCTCTATATATAAACTCCTTTGTTTTCATCCAGACAGTGTGTGACAGTAATGAGTTGGGCAAAAATATCAAGGTCTTTAGTTCAATAACTGCACACCTGGGACTGAGTATTACAACATCAAGAAAGAATTTGTTTCCCCTTCCCCATAGCTGATAAAAATAATCCTAGGACATTCTCACCTCTTTTCTAAGCAAATGAGGCCTTTTTTCAGGTTGCCTTACTTGGCTTCATCAAGTTTTCTGGTCCCCTAGTCAGGGAAATTCTGGTCCCCCACAGAGCGCTGCACTCACATGCGCTGGGCTTTAAGCAACAGTGGGGCTGCCAGGGCTTTGCTCTTAGGTCATCACCGAGGAGCCTGGCTTGGTGGGAATTTTTATTTATTTATTTATTTTGAGATGCAGGAGAGACTTTCCGTAGCTTAAGTTTTAATCATTTCTGAATTCACAAACAGAAACTACTTGGTGTAGCCCTCCTGTATGTAGCTCTCCTGTGAATTGTGCATTCAGTCCTTCCACTTACTTTTTTCTGATCTCAAATGGCTTTTTTCCATAAGTATTTTTAAGAACATCTTCCCAAAACAATAGAGGCCTTGTTCTGGTACTTGTAATATTATTCCATTTTATAGGGAGGATGAGAATGAATAAGCACACGTTTCTGATTGATCCACCTTACTTGGTAAATATATCAGCATCTATAACTTTTTAAAAAATGTTTATGTGTTAAAGGCTTTTCCCCATGATAATGGCATAGTCCTCAATCCATATATCCTATTGTCTTTGCTTGGGTTATAGATTCTGAAATTTACTTTTGTTTTTAGCTTAGTGCTCTCCTATCCCCTGGACCCCTGGATTTCCTGACCCCTGCACACCTAGTCTCTTCTAGGTGTGCAGCCTCAGTTTTTGAGACTAGATTAAGATTTCTTCCAGCTCCTGCAGCCCATGACTCGAGACTCTGTCCGCTCCCAGCGGATAAGAGTGGCGCAGCGGGCTGTGCTTGCGGAGCCCCAGCCCCACCCTGGCATGTCCTGTTCCACCCTGTGTGCTGGTGTCTGGTCTGCAGGGCATGACCACAGACCCATATGGCTTGCCTGGTCTTGGGAGAAGCTCGCTGTTAAAAGCTGTTTCACACCAGGAGCTGAAAGCACAGGAAGCCATGCTCACAGGTCTTCCACCCCGGATTCAGCTGAAGCACTTTTTCTGGAACTATTTGAAACCCTAAGGAGGCCCTGACTTGATTGTTTTCTTCAGGCTCTGTGGTGTCTGTAGAGGCTGACCTGGTGGCTGAGGATTTCCGCAGTAATTAACTCCTTAGAAGTCTTAGTGTCTGAAATTCTTCTTGATAGTCTTAGTGTCTGAAATTCTTCTTTGTTTTCATTTTGAAGGTTAGACCAAATGAATTCTGAACCAAACAGTATATTTAGGGACATTAAAGGAAATAACCAGAGGGAGATTCTGAGGAGAAGATGTTTGTCTGTTGGATGAGAAGAAAATCCCCCCCCACCCCCTTTTTGGCTGGCCTGTGGCATATGGACATTCCCAGGATAGGGATCAGACCCTTGCCACAGCAGAGATCCAAGCCGCTGCAATGACAACGGTGGATTTTTAACTCTCTGTGCTACAAGAGAACTTGGAAAATTCCTTTATTTTCCTTTCTTGTTGCAAAGTATTTTCACCTTTTTTTCATGTCCCCTGTATCCTTCTCTTTGTTCCTGCCCTCACTCAGACATCCAAGTCCTCATGAGCTTCTCCACTTCCTGCCTCTCCCTAAATCCTCATCTTTTTGACTGTAGAGAAGTATTCTCTGTCACCAGGAAATAGAGCTTCTCATGCTGCTGGGCGTCTGCAGATAGAGCAGGAAAGGTGACACACTGAGAGGAAATAACCCTCAACTAAGAAAGAGAGGAAACACTGTTTTTTCCCACAAACCCCTGACCTCCCTTTTCCTCCCATCCCTGTCCGTGAAGCCAGAATGAATGTGATTGTGCTGCGCCCTCTGTGCCTGAGGAAGCTGCCTGAGGGCCCTGGCCAGGGAGACACCCGCCCTCTTTCAGCAGTTCTGGGGGGGAGGAAGGGCCCACTTGCCCTGGAAAGGGGGCCAAGCGCTCCATTCAGAGGACGCTGGCCAGCCTTTCTGGCTTTGCTCACCTAGGGTACCGCTTGGGTCCAAGTGATAAAAACATGAACACCTGTGCTTGCACGTGTAGCGAGGCCATTTCCAGCCATTTGGATAGGTCTGCTCTTCACCGTGAGGAGACAGAGAAATGTTCCGTGTGCAAGTGTGTCTGAACCATTGTGATTTCACTTCTCTGTGGTCTCCACTCCGCTTCATCTTCTCCCCTTGGTTTAGCAGCTCCTGCGCTGCATCGTAGCATGTGTTTGTCTTTGCGGGCATACAGCTGGGGAAGCTTGTACTGTTCGCATTCTGTGTGTTCCCTGAGGACTAAAGGGGCCTTGTTTTGGTTTCGAGCAGGTGAACAGCTGCTCTGTGAAGCCAGCACAGTACTCAAGTGTGTCCAGGAAGATTCCTGTCAGCGTGGGATCTATGGAAGGCTGGTCTGCACAGACTTCAAGATCTCTTTCTTGGGCGACGATGAATCCGCATTGGACAATGATGTATGTATGAGCTGCGTTTGGCTGAGTTCAGGGGAGCAGTGCCCTTGCAGCCCCACTCTCTCTTTTCCCAGCTTCTCAGTTGCTCGCCCCCCAACACACACACATACACACAGCGGCCAAAGTCGTCCTCACCACTGGTCTGCTCTCTGTCCTTCAGATATCCTTTCAGTGGGAGGACCCTCTGCAGTTTCCCACCAGTGCCTCACGTCACACTGGCTAGCGTTTGACTTCCTAGGTTGACATGGGAAGCTTTTTGTTTTCTTCTGTGTTTTGGTGCAGTACATAGCACTTATGGGAGTCACATCTCCCCAAACAGGCTAGTTCCTCATGTTTCCTCTGTACTTAACTCTTCTTCAAATTCAGGAACTGAGTTATGAAACTGGGGCTGAGGGGAGCACTTGCGTTTGAGTTTACTCTGCACCAAGAAGTAGTGTCCTTGTCCCACTTATGAAGAACGAGCAGTGGAGGGAGGTGAACGCCCACACCCCTCAGAGTGCGCTCTGCGGCAGCAGGAACCAGCCACTTCAAAGCATGGGCTTCTGTGCTCCTGTTGCTCTAGCAGCTTGGTTCCTAGTCCTGTAGAAAGACAGCATTTACAGAAACTTGGGGTTTTCTTCCTGAAGCTCTGTCACTCACCTGTGTGCGTCTGCGTGAACAGGTCTGAACCTGCATGTGCCACTTCCCAGAACCTCTAAAGGGCTCTTATGTGGCCTGGGAACAGCCAGGAAACAGCAAGTCCTGCCTGGGTTTGAAAATGAGCGCTTTCCGTGTTTCTCATACACTTCACTCCTTCAGTGTCCCTTTCTTGGGGATGGACTACATTTCCCTCTTTGTTCAGTTTTTTAAAGAATGTATACCTTTTCAAAATGACAACAACAAAAAATGAAACAAAGGAAAAAAAGTATACCTTTTCATTTTTTCCTGGTTTATTGAGATATAATTGACGTAACATTGTATTAGTTTTTTTTTCTTTTCTTTTTTTTGCCTTTTCTAGGGCCACTCCCACGGCACATGGGGGTTCCCAGGATAGGGGTCGAAGCGGAGCTGCAGCCGCCGGCCTACATCAGAGCCACAGCAATGCGGGATCCAAGCTGTGTCTGCAACCTACACCACAGCTCACGGCAACGCCGGATCCTTAACCCACTGAGCAAGGCCAGGGATCGAACCTGCAGCCTCATGGTTCCTAGTCAGATTCGTTAACCACTGCGCCACGACAGGAACTCCAACATTGTATTAGTTTAAGGGTACATACAGTATAATGATTTTGATATATTTTGTATTGTGGTAATTTCTGCTGTACAACAAAGTGATTAAATTATATATGTACACAAAAGTTTTTCCTTGTGATGGGAACTTTTAAAATCTACCATCTTAGCAATTTTCAAATGCACAATGCAGTGTTAATTATAGTCTCCGTGCTGTACGTTATATCCCGAGGACTTATCTATTTACTTATGATCAAAGTTTGCACCTTTTGACCACCTTCACCCATTTCTCCTATCCCTCCCCATTTTTCCTTCTTTTTTTAAATTACTCAATTTATTACATTTAGAGTTGTACAATGATCATTACAGTCCAGTTTTATAGGATTTCCATCCCACACCCCAGCACATCCCCCCACCCCATTTTTCTTAATATGCAAGTGGAGAATGGTGATTTGCTCTGCCTATAAATGTCTAACAGTACACGGAAAGGAGTCAACAGTTGTTTCTTTTTGAATTTTGTAGGAAACCCAATTTAAGAATAAGGTCGTAGGAGAAAATGACATTACACTCCACTGTGTTGACCAGATTTATGGAGGTAAGTTTCTGTTTTCCCCTGGGGTGTTGTCAGCCTTCGAAAGTGTAACTGATAATGATTATTTTTTTGGTCCCTTTATAGTTGACTAAAATTTCTTCACATATTTACCTTGTTAAAATCAGTTTTGTGAATGATAAAATTGAGGTGTAAATTGGCTTATTTGGAGTCACTTAACTGGAGGAGTGGGCTTGAACTTGGAACCTGTTCTTTCATGATGCCATTACATATTAGATGTTGATCATATGTCAGTGTTAGCTGTGCAGGTCTTACTCTTTTATTTTTCTTTTTTTGTCTTTTAGGGCCACACCCACAGCATTTGGAAGTTCCCAGGCTAGGGGTCTAATCAGAACTGCAGCTGCTGGCCTACACCACAGCCATAGCCACAGCAATCCCAGATCTAAACCGTGTCTGCAACCACAGCTCACAGCAATGCAGGCGAGGCCAGGGATCAAACCTGAGTCCTCATGGATACTAGTCAGGTTCATTAGCACTGCACCACAATAGAACTTCTATGTAGGTCTTACTTTAAAGGCTAACCTTTTTTTTTTTTTTTTGTCTTTTTAGGGCTGTACCTACAGCATATGGAGGTTCCCAGGCTAGGGGTCTAATTGGAGCTATAGCCGCTGGCCTACACCACAGCCACAGCAACACCAAATCTGAGCTGAGTCTGCGTCCTGCACCACAGCTCACGACAATGCTTGATCCTTAACCCACTGAGCAAGGCCAGGGATCGAACCCGCAACCTCATGGTTCCTAGTTGGATTTGTTTCCGCTGCGCCATGACAGGAACTCCCAAAGATTTCCTTTTTTTTTTTTTTTTTTTGTCTTAAAGGCTAACCTGATAAAGGTCTGTTGTGGTGCTCTTGAGTGTCTTTGCTACTGACTAAACAAGCCTCTCTCTGCTCCACTTCTCTATTTTTGTAGTCAGGGCTTTGTCAGAAATCTTCCAATAGCGTTTATGGTGTTCCCAGCACCAACAGACCCTGCGGGTTCCAAACTCTGGGGTGGAGGTGGGGGTGTGTCAGGAGGGCCTTAACCATGAGTCCAGGATTTGACTGTCCCCAAAGCACATCCTGAGGGAGCTCCCTTCCATCTTTTATAATTTCAGTTTTCAGAGTTGGGTTTTCTGCACAAGTCAGTTCTGCTGACAGTGGCCAGTCTTTTTTTTTGGTTTTGTGCTTCCTCGGGAGGAATGAGGAACCTTGGCTGTTCTTGGAGAACCAGGGCCCCTGCTGGGTGGGACTGGGCTCTTACCGACAGTTACTTAGAAGGTAGAGCTTTTCTCTCACTTTTGAGAGGTGTCCTTAGAAGTAGATCGTCTACCTTGTTACTTTAGCGTTAACTTGAAACTTGATTTTCCTTATAACATGATTTTCCTTAATTTCATTGTTGATGTGTAGTGTTTGATGAGAAAAAAAAGACTCTCTTTGGACAGCTGAAGAAATACCCTGAGACACTCATCATCCACTGCAAAGACCTCCGGGTATTCCACTTTTGTCTGAGGTACACAAAAGAAGAGGAAGTCAAAAGGGTAACTAGTTGCATGTGTTTTTAGGTTTTATTTCCCATCAGGTTTTCCCCACTAACTGTAGTTCTTACTTCCAATTCCCGAAGGTCGTGGGGAGCCTATCACTCTGTAAAGTTGAAATCAGTTACAATCGGTGTGCTTAGATTTGAATTGAGAGCTGATTTGGTAGCGCATGACTGTATTATCTTGGCACATGCTACCTTCAATCCTTCTGTTTATAGTGTTTTTGTTCCTGGAGCCTCCAGAGGATGGGAGGTGGTAAAGCAGGGTCAGAAGGCAGTGGGGGAAAGGGGAAGAAGCTGGAACTGCTAGAAGCAGCCCTCTCCGCTCACCTCTGACAGCCTTCCCAGAAGGCAGCAGCAGTGACCCCCAGCTCCTGGAATGAATGAGTTGACATCTGGGAGGCTGTGGTTACCCATGGAAGGAGGAGGAGGTACATGGGTCAGATGAGCAAAAAGCAAGTCACCAAATAAGCCTGCTCATTTGGTCGCTTACTTAATCTGGTTGCTGCAGCACATTGAGATAATGTAACTGGTTTCCATGGTTATCATAACTTCCAGGATTTCTCTTAAGATACTGAAGATTTCAGGCTGACCACAGTCATAGTAGATATATCAGGGGAAACTTATATGCGTTGTTTTTGGCTACAGTGAGTTATGCATTCTTTTTAGGAAGCCTTTTAATTTTCTTCCAGGTAGTGTGGTGGTTCAGTTAGAATAATAAACATGATTTTAGTGTCTGTTGTGAGCAGGAAAAAGAGTGGTATAGATAAGGAAAATTGCCAGGGGAGCCAGAAACTTCATTTTGAATGATGATTTTAGTCATCTCTCTAAACACACTTTTGTTGAGAACTTCAGACAAAAGGCACAATGGATTGATTTCCTTATCTTTTTTTTTTTTTTTGGGTCCTTTTGCCATTTCTTGGGCTGCTCCCACGGCATATGGAGGTTCCCAGGCTAGGGGTCGAATTGGAGCTGTAGCTGCCAGCCTACACCACAGCCACAGCAACATGAGATCTGAGCCGCGTCTGCAACCTACACCACAGCTCTCGGCAATACCGGATCCTTAACCCACTGAGCACGGCCAGGGATCGAACCCGCCACCTCATCATTCCTAGTTGGATTCGCTAACCACTGAGCCATGATGGGAACTCCTGATTTCCTTATCTTCCAGAATATTCTCAAGGCCACAGAAAGTAGATCAGGATAGCTAGGCATCTTCGTTTTTATCTGATGTCACCTGTGTGTCTTTGACAAGTCACATTTTTGAAGTATCTGAATATAGCACTTAATTTTTTTAGCGCTTTGTTTTTGAGAAATTAGACTAAGTTTAAAAAATTGCTTTGGAAATTTAAAGCTCTTAAAAAATCTGACAAAATGGTTAGCATTCTGTTTATTTGGCATTATTCCCAGAGATAACATTACAGATACAGACCTCAACAAGAGTTGGCATGCTGCCCATCAGAACCCATTAGCGTTACTGAAAACCTAGACAACTTGGTTCTTGTCTCTCTGAAGTTTATCTGCCAAAAGCATGACTCTCTCAGGTTTATCTGCCAAAAGCATGACTCTTTCCATTGCTTGGTTCTCTTCTAGATTGTCAGTGGCATAATTCATCATACCCAGGCTCCAAAACTACTTAAACGATTGTTCCTGTTTTCCTATGCAACTGCAGCACAGAACAATACAGGTGAGGTTTCATCTGCAGGTAGCCAAGACCCTTCCGGTTCCTACCTGTGACTTATGGGAGAAAACCCATCTGTGGTTCCCCTCCTGCTTCTCTGCAATTGGTCATTTCTTGCTTGAGTGATTCATTCAGATGTCTTAAAAATTTTTTTTTCCTGTCATCTTTGTTGCTTTCTTTCTTTCTTTTATTTATTTTCACAACCACACCCATAGCATATGGAGATTCCCAGGCTAGGGGTCAAATCGGAGCTACAGCTGCCGGGCCTACACCACAGCCACAGCAAAGTGGGATCCAAGCCAAGTGCGTGACCTACACCACAGCTCAAGGCAACACTGGAACCCTGACCCACTGAGCGAGGCCAGGGATAGAACCTACATCCTCATGGATACTAGTTGGATTTGTTTCTGCTGTGCCACAATGGGAACTCCTTGTCCATGGGTTCTTTTTTCTACTTTAGTATATTTGATTTCATTTCATAAGACTCTACAAAATGTCTTGCATTCTAGTAAGTTTTTCAACAATGAAAACATGCTGTATAGCAAATATTTTAGGGAGAAATAGAATAGTTGGGTATAAGACAACACATCAGAAAACTAGTTTGATTAGAAAACTTAAAATTCCAAATGTTTTCCATTCTGTTCACTGTAAAAGAGCAATCTTTTAAGTAAGAAACTTTGGTCATCTGCATTAGCTATTAACAATGCCTAGCATTGAATTAGTGTTTCCACAGATGTCTGTCTTCTTCCTTCTCTGGATCTCACCTCTCCCTCTGTTCACTTGTTCTACCCACTCTTCTTTTTCTTAAAATTCCAAGCTAGCATTTTTATTTTTTTCTTCCAGTTGTATTGAGATATCATTGGCACACAGTACCATTTAAGATTAAGGTATGAAGTTTCCTTAATACTTAAGGTATGAAGTTCTTAAGTACTTCACAAATACTTCATACTTAAGTATGAAGTTCCCTTCATACTTAAGGTATAAAGTTGGTGGCTCGGCAGATTAAGGATCTGGTGATGTCCCTGCTCTGGCTCAGGTTGCAGCTGTGGCTCGGTTTCCATCCCTGACCCGGGAACTTCTGCACGCTGTGGGTGCAGCCAAAAAAAAAAAAGTTTTAAGGAGTACAGCATAGTGATTTAACCTACATACATCATGGAATGATTACTGCAAAAAGTTTAATGAATATCCTTCATCTCGTATACAAGATTAAAGACATAGAAAAACATTTTTTTTCCTTGTGATGAGAACTCTTAGGATTTACCCTCTTTAACAATTTTCATACGTAAATGCACAGCAGCGTGGTTTGTTTTGTTTTGTTTGTCTTTTTGTCTTTTCAGGGCCACACGCACGGCATATGGAGGTTCCCAGGCAAGGGGTCGAATCGGAGCTGTAGCCTCAGCCTGTACCACAGCCACAGCAACACGGGATCCGAACCGCGTCTGCGACCCACACCACAGCTCACGACAATGCCGGATTTGTAATCCACTGAGCAAGGCCAGGGATCAGACTGGCAACCTCATGGTTCGTAGTCGGGTTCGTTTCCATTGCGCCACAACGGGAACACCCAGCAGTGTCAATCATGTACATCGAACCCCTCTGCCCATCATCCTTAACGTGAAATTGATGTTTAGTGCTCCTATGTGCCTTGTGCTTTTCACCAGGGAACTGGCATGCTAGTTTAACCTCATTTATCATGCATACTTTCTGACATGCTGAGTTGCATTGTCATTAACTGCTCACTTGGTAAATGGTTATCAAACGCTTGCTGTGGGTTGGGCCCTTGGGGAGATGAACAAGTCTAAATCCTTGCCCTCTAAGAGCCTCAAGTCAGACAGAGGGATGTGTGCCCTGGTGGGAGGGCTATCCAAGGCGAAGGCTGTGACTGAGCTACAGGTGGAGATGGGGGAGTGTCTGGCACACACACAGGAGTCTTTGGCCTGTGCAGAGATGTGCAGAGGGCTAAAGAGAGCGGGTTGCATTTTGGGAACTATGGTGATTTAGTAGAAAGGGTATGAATTTGGAGAACTGTCCCACCTGAGTTCAAATCCTTGCCCAGCTGCCCAGTAGCTGTGTGATCCTGGGGATGACATTTAACTCTTGGAGTCTGTTTTCTCACTTAAAAATTGCAGTATTAATACTTCCCTTGAAGTGCTGCGAAGATTGTAAATTGTTTGCATGGTGCGTGGGGTGCAGTCGTTGAATGAGGGTTAATTGAGAGTGGAACTGCTTATTCAGGACAGACAACGTCCAGAGGATCTCGTGTCATTATGAGATACATTTAGCACTACTGTCAGGCTAAACATAAAACCTGTTCCTTAATTCAGTAAGTTCATCTTTGAAATGACCTTTTCACTGTAGCAGTATGTGTATGTGCTGATTAACTGGGTACTGGCTGACAACAGCTTGTTGCAATATGACATATAAAATAGGACGTCTTTGTTGATTCCTCTAACTTATATAAACATTTATTGTGTCTATGTTTGAAAATCTTACTCTTGTTTTTGGGAACTCTGCCTCTTCCTTATATCCTGGCTCTTGGTCTGGACCCAGCACAGGACTGTTTGACAGCTTCCTGGCACATGTCAAGCTGGGTGCCAAAACCTTTACTTTGACTGACCCTGGCAGTTTCATTACCTTGCGGTGGCTTTTTGTGCCAGGAAGCTCAGGATATGTAACATCTTCTCTTCTATCTGAATTTTAGCCCCTTTATCGTCTCCTTTCAACCTCCATTTTTTTTGGAAGTGAAGTCTCTAATGATGATGCAAATTGACTGATTAGCTTTTTCACTAAGTAGGGATTTGTAGGGGGGTGCTTTGCAATCTGAAATCTTTCATTATTCTCAGGCTTAGTAATTTACAGATGTGGAGTCCCCGTTGTGGTGCAGAGGAAATGAATCTGACTAAGAACCATGCGGGTTCGATCCCTGGCCTCAGTGGGTTAAGGATCTGACATTGCAGTGAGCTGTGGTGTAGACCACAGACATGGCTTGGATCCCACGTGGTTGTGGCTGTGGTGTAGGCCAGCAGCTGTAGCTCCAATTCGACCCCTAGCCTGGGAACCTCTATATGCTGCAGATGCAGCCCTAAAAAGCAAATAAATAAATAAATAAATAAATAATTCACAGATGTGCTTGAGCTGAAAGGTACTAAATGCTTTTATGACAGGGTATTTTAGGGAAGAACTTAGCTGTATTGATAAGAAAATGATCTGTTATGCATTGTATTATTATTACTTATGTCCATGGGGGACTTCTTTTGCATTCATTACTTTATGGGAATTTCCTGGACTGCTGCCTAGATTTGATTCCAGCTCTGCCATTGCTTAGCTTTGTGACACTGGACAAGTTACTTGACCTTTCTGTGCCCCTTCTGTAAAATTGAGGAAATATTACCACCCATCCCATAGGGTTGTGGGGATTGAGTTGTTAAATGAAATATGCTCAGAACAGCACCTGGCACATATCAAGTGCTGTATAAACTTAACTACTTAAAAAAAAAAGTTAATCTTATTATCATCCTTTGTACTATGATCTGGTTTCATTAAAAGGAGCAGGTGAAAAAAAAAAAAAACACGTGGCAACTAAACAACATGCTACTAAACAACCAATGGATCACTGAAGAAATCAAAGAGGAGATTAAAAAATACCTAGAAGCAAATAACAACAAAGATACGACCCTCCAAAACCTATGGGATGCTGCAAAAGGCGCTTTAGTTTATAGCAATACAAGCCCACCTCGGAAAACAAGAAAAAGCTCAAATAAACAAGCTAACTTTACATCTAAAGCAGCTCAAGAGAGAAGAACAGACAAGACCTAAAGTTAGCAGAAGGAAAGAAATCATAAAGATCAGAGCAGAAATCAATTAAGTAGAAATGAAGAAAACCATAGAGAAGATCAATGAAACAGAAAGCTGGTTCTTTGAAAAGATCGGCAAAATGGATAAACCCTTAGCCAGACTTCTCAAGAAAGAAAGAGAGAAGACTCAAATCAATAAAATTAGAAATGATAAAGGAGAAGTAACAATGGACATCACAGAAATACAAAGGATCATAAGAAACTACTATATGTAACTATATGCCAATAAAATGGAAAACCTAGAAGAAATGGACCAATTCTTAGAAAAGTACAATCTTCCAAGACTAAACCAAGATGAAATAGAAAAGATGAATGGACCAATCATAAGAACTGAAATTGAAGCTGTGATTAAAAAACTTCCAACAATCAAAAGTCCAGGACCAGATGGCTTCACAGGTGAATTCTATCAAACATTTAGAGAAGAGCTAACACCTATCCTTCTGAAACTGTTCCAAAAAAATCGCAGAGGAAGGAACACTCCCAAACTCATTCTATGAGGCCACCATTACCCTGATACCAAACAGACAAAGATATCACACAAAAAAGAAAATTACAGGCCAATTTCACTGATGAACATTGATGCAAAAATCCTCAACAAAATACTAGCAAACCACATCCAACAATACATTACAAGGATTGTACATCATGATCAAGTGGGATTTATCGCAGGGATGTAAGGGTTCTTCAGTATCTGCAAATCCATCAGTGTGATACACCACATTAACAAACTGAAGAATTAAAACCATATGATCCTCTCAATAGATGCAGAAAAAGCCTTTGACAAAAATCCAACACCCATTTCTGATTAAAAAACCCTTCTGAAAGTGGGCATAGAGGGAACCTACGTCAACATAATAAAGGCCATATATGACAAACCCACAGCTAACATCATTCTCAATGGTGAAAAGCTGAAAGAATTCCCACTGAGATCAAGAATAAGACAAGGATGTCCGCTCTCACCACTGCTCTTCAACATAGTTTTGGAAGTCCTAGCCACAGCAATCACAGAAGTCAAAGAAATAAAAAGAATCCAAATTGGAAAGGAAGAAGTAAAACCATCAATCACTATTTGCAGATGACATGATACTATACCTAGAGAATCCTAAAGACTTGACCAAAAAACTGTTAGAACTCATCTGTGAATCTGGCAAAGTCATAGGATACAAAATTGATACACAGAAATTGACTGCATTTCTATATACTAACAATGAAAGATCAGAAAGAGAAATTAGGGAAGCAATCCAGTTTACCATCGCATCCAAAAGAATAAAATACCCAGGAGTAAACCTACCCAAAGAGACAAAAGACCTATACTCTCAAAACTGTAAGACACTGATGAAAGAAATCAAAGATGACACAAACAGATGGAAAGACATACCATGCTCTTGGATTGGAAGAGTCAATATTATCAAAATGACTATACTACCCAAGGCAATCTACAGATTCAATGCAATCCCTGTCGAATTACCAAGGACCTTTTTCACAGAACTTGAACAAAATATTTTAAAGTTTGGAAGCACAAAAGACCCAGACTAGCCAAAGACATCCTGAAAAAGAAAAATGGAGCTGGAGGACTCAGGCTCCCAGACTTCAGACTATACTACAAAGCAATAATCTTCAAAACCGTACAGTACAGGCACAAAGATATATAGATCAGTGGAACAGGATAGAAAGCCCAGAATTCAACCCACACACCTTCAGTCAACTAATCTATGACAAAGGAGGCAAGAATATACAATGGAGAAAAGACAGCCTGTTCAATATGTGGTGCTGGGAAACCTGGACAGACACATGGAAAAGAATGAAATTAGAACACTCCTTAACATCATACACAAAAATAAACTCAAAATGGATTAAAGACCTAGATATAAGACCAAATACTATAAAACTCTTAGAGGAAAATGTAGGCTGAACACTCGCCAACATAAACGATAGCAACATCTTCTCAGATCCACCTCTTAGAGTAATGACAGTGAAAACCAAAATAAACAAATGGGACTTTATCAAACTTAAAAGTTTCTGCACAGCAAAGGAAACCCTAAACAAAATGAAAAGACAGCCCACAGAATGGGAGAGAATATTTACAAATGAATCAACTGACCAGGGATTAATCTCCCAAATTTATAAATACCTCCTACTACTCAATACCAAAAAAACAAACAATCCCATCAAAAAATGGGCAAAAGATCTAAACAGACAATTCTCCAAAGAAGACATATGGATGGCCAAAAAACACATGAAAAGATGTTCAACGTCACTCATTATTAGAGAAATGCAAGTCAAAACCACTGTGAGGGTACCTATCACCTTACACCAGCCAGAATGGGTGTCATCAAAAAGTCTGCAAACAATAAGTGCTGGAGAGGGTATGGAGAAAAAGGAACCCTATGACACTGTTGGTGGGATTGTAAATTGGTGCAACCACTGTGGAAAACAGTATGGAGATTCTTCAGAAAACTAGAACTACCGTTTGATCCAGCAATCCCACTTCTGGGCATCTATCCAGAGAGAACCATGACTCAAAAAGACACATGTACTCCAACGTTCATTGCAGCACTATTTTCAATAGCCAAGACATGGAAACAACCTAAATGTCCATTGACAGAGGAGTGGATCAAGAAGATGTGGTACATATACACAATGGAATATTACTCAGCCATAAAAAGAATGAAATACCAGCATTTTTAGCAACATGGATGGACCTAGAAATTATCATGCTAAGTGAAGTCCGTCAGACAGCCAACATCAAATGCTTTCACTGACATGTGGGATCTGAAAAAAGGACACAATGAACTTCTTTGCAGAACAGATGCTGACTCACAGACTTTGACAAACTTACAGTTTCTAAAGGAGACAGGTTGGGTGGGGGGATGCTCTGGGGGTGTGGGGTGGAAATCCTATAAAATTGGATTGTGATGATCATTGTACAACCATAAATGTAATAAATTCATTGAGTAATAAAAATAAAGGAGCAAGTGAAATAAAAAAAGCAGGTGGAAGTTTTATCAGACACTTGTTTTTTGAGAATGCTTTCTTTTTCTCCTCCCGCTTTTCAGGGCTGCGCCTGTGGCATTCGGAGGTTCCCAGGCTAGGGGTTGAATCAGAGCTGCAGTTGCCGACCTACGCCACAGCCACAGCAACTCAGGATCCAATCCACGTCTTGGATCTACACCATAGCTCACGGCACTGCAGATCCTTAACCCACTGAGCAGGGCCAGGGATTGAACCCACATCCTCATGGATCCTAGTTGGGTTAGTTACCACTGAGCCACAGTGGGAACAAATACGTATTTTTTAAAGATGTGCACAAGTTTGAATTAACTGATAGGCGTAAATACACGAGATTGTTTTGGTTTTCGTCACCCCCATCAAGCAGTGGCTTAGGAGGGGACCAAGGACACACTTGCTGAGCTACAAGTGCAGTTCTCCTGGGGACTTGCTCCTAGCAAGCAGAGTTGAGGCAGCAGTCCCCATCACCATGATGCGGCCCTAGGCAGGCAGGCCCTGACCTTCACTGTGGCTGATTTGTTCATGGCTTTCAAAAATCAGTTCTCTTGTGGCCCAGGGGATTGAGGATCTGGCGTGGTCACTGCAGCGGCTTGGGTCACTGCAGTGGCCGGGTTCGATCCCTGGCCTGGGAACTTCCACATGTCTCAGGTGTGGCCAAAAAAAAAAAAGAAATCCTCTTCTTGGCAGTGTATTTTCAAATCAAAGGAGGTTTCGCACTCAGGAATCTGACATGCTGTTCAGATGAGTTTGCCATCTTCTGCACACATTGGTAGGGCTAAAAATATTTTATTATTTTAGTATTTGTGCCAAGCCTGTCTTTTAGTGCTTCACAGGATCTTTTTATGTTATATAAATTATCTCATGGTCAGATGACTGAAAATAAAGCTATAAATTACTTTTGCAAGGAATGGAACAAGAACAGCTCCTTCCCTGCCCCCCGTATAAAAAGGCAGAGCCTCAGTCATAATTTTGGATAAGTGACGGAAAAAAGGAACAAGGTTAGGATTAAGCAGTGAGTTCATTCTTTGTGGATAAAAATGGGCTTAATGGAGGAAGTTGAGGCTCAGGGATCCACTTTCACTTCATTAAGATACCAGTGCTTCATGACAAGACTTTGTCTTTTTCAATTTGTCTTCTTAGCTACCGACCGCAAGAACCATGCTGTAATGTTTGACACACTCCAGGACTGGTGTTGGGAGCTGGAGCGCACCAAAGGCAACATGAAATACAAAGCAGTGAGCGTCAATGAAGGGTATAAAGTCTGTGAAAGGTAAGCCCTCAGTGCTATGCTTTCCTGTTTTGTTTTTTTGTTTGTTTGTTTGTTTTTGCCTGTACCCACAACATGCAGAAGTTCCCAGGCCAGGGATTGAACCCATGCTACAGCAGCGATGAGCTGCTGCAATGATAACACTGAATCCTTAACCCACTGAGCCACAAGAGAGCTCCATGCTTTCCTTTAATAACAGCTTTATTGAGATATATATGCATATATTTATTTATTTTTTTTGGTCTTTTTTTAAAAAGGGCTGCACCCTCGGCATATGGAGGTTCCCAGGCTAGGGGTCTAATCGGAGCTGTAGTTGCCAGCCTACATCAGCCACAGCAATGTGGGATCCAAGCCTTGTCTGCGACCTATGCCACAGCTCACAGCAACCCCAGATCCTTAACCCACTGAGCAAGACCAGGGATCGAACCCGAGTCCTCATGGATACCAGTCGGGCTCATTAACCGCTGAACCATGACAGGAACTCCCCATATTGAGGTCTAATTCACAGTTCATCCATTTCACCAATGTGAAGTGCGTGGTGTTCTTTTGGTACCTTCACAAGTTTGTGCCGCCATCACCAGAGTCAATTTTAGAACATTTTCATCAACCCCAAAAGGATCCCATCCCCGTTGGGAGGCACTCCCCATGTCCCCCCAACTCCCCGATCCCTAGACAACCACTAATCTACTTTCTGTCTCTATAGATTTGCCTCTTCTATGTATTTCATATGAATGGAATCATATAGCATGTGGTCTTTGTGCCTGGTTTCTTTTACTTCATGGAAGGTTGGCAAGGCTCATCCATGTTGCAGCATATATCAGAATTTCATTCTTTTGTTACTGCTGGATAATATTCCACAGTATGGATATACTACATTTTATTTATCCATTCCTTAGTCAGTGGACTGATTGGGTTGTTTTCCCTTTTTGGCCATTATGAATATGCTGCTCTGAACATTAGTGTACAGGGTTTTGTGTGGATGTATATTTTCATTTCTCTTGGGTCTATACCTAGAGTGGAGTTGCTGGGTCTTGTATTAACTCTGCATTTAACCTTTTGAGGAACTGCCAGACTGTTTTCCACAGCCACTATACCATTTTACATTCCCACCAGTAGTGTGTGAGGTTCCACCTTCTCCATACCAATACAGTGCTTTTTAAAAAACCCTGAGTGTATCCCTTAAAACGTTTAAAAGTGAGTGTCTTTTTTTTTTTTTCTTTTTGGGCCACCCCGAGGCATATGGAATTCCCATGGCCAGGGATCAGATCCCGTAACCCACCATGCCAGGCTGGGGATTGAACCTGCATCCTGGCGCTGCAGAGATGTCACTGATCCCATTGCGCCACAGCAGGAACTCCTGAATATGGGTCATTTTCTTCCTATTATTGTATCTAATCTAAATGTAAAACTTTCTGAGGCATTTCTGAATATATATTATGTTTTAACTTTACTTTTATCAAGCACTTCGATTATTCATTCAGTAAACATTTTTGAGGGCCTACTATGTGCCAGCCAATGTCTCAACTACTGGAGATGCAGCCGAAAAATCCCTGCCCTCCTGGAGCTTTCCTTCTAGAGGGAGGAAAATGATGATAGAGTAAATGAGTAATTAGACTGTATTAAAAGGTAGTAAATGCTACGGAGAAATAGGACCAGGCAAGGGGCTTGGGTGTGCTGGAGGTGTTGGCGGGACCTTCGTCAGGCAGAGGGGACCACAGGGGCAAAGGCCCTGAGGTGGAATCTTCTCTGCCTTGTGTGAGGTACGGGGAAGAGCCCCAGGGCAGGAGGGAGCAAGGGGCAGAGTAGTAGGAGGTGAGGTCAGAGAGGAGAGGGGCCCATGGAAGCTGACGGCCTGGATGCATAATTTGTGGCGCATTGTTGAGGAGTTTCAGCCGAGGCGTGATGTGATCTGACCTACATTTTTAAAGGATGATTCTGCACAGTCCTTTTTTGGAAATTTGAATCTTATCATTTTGGAACATACTCCCCAACACCCTGCTAAGTTGCCAAAAATTTGTATTTTTTGTAGAGTGTTTTTTATCCATGGTTCTGAGGAGCATCTTGAGCAGATTAGTTCTGATTTTGATCCGTCTCAGACACTTACAAGGTTAGCTGTCCTCTGACTGCACAAACCAGGGTGATGCTGCAGGGCAAGTTTCTTATACACACCCCCACCCCCACCCTGCCCCTCCTCCCATCTTTATAATCACAGAGCTCAGAAAGGGCAACCCTTCCTCAGCAGGTGGTCAACACCCTTGCCCCTAGGAGGAAATATTTTGTAACATGATGTTGACCTTAATGGAAAGCGTCCCAGTTCCCAGGATTGTATTTTAAATCCTGCCACATACTGACGAAATTTCTTGGTATTTGCCTAAGCGTCATCACATCAAAAACGTACCAGGTAGAAAAGGTGGTGGGAGTGGGGTGTTGGGGGTGTTTGTAATTTGAGGTGGATGGGAAAATAGAACCCCAGCAAACTTTTGGTGCTCAGAGTCCTTGGTGAAAACACCCCAGGATGCCCCATCCATGCACTGCCGCAGCCCCGCACTCACCCTACTTTTCTGCCCCGTGGGGATGATAGAGGAAAAGCTGTGCTTTGTTTCTCACCTGGACCACTTGTCGTAGCTGCCCCCATGGTCTCCCCCTGCCCCACTCTGGCCCCCAGCATCCATTCTCCGTGTGGCAGGCTGAGTGTCTCTGGTGTGCTTCTCGTCATCCTCTCCCTTGCTTCGCTGGCTCCTGGTCTTCATGATATCGAGGATAAAACTCCTAACAGGTGCTACAAGGCCCTTGGTGGCTTCACTCCTGCCTGACTTGACAGCTGTGTGTGAGCCCTATATACATCCCCACCCCCTCCCTCAGGCTGTGCCCAAGCGATCTCCTGTCTGGGATGACCTTTTGCTTCTGGCTGTGCAAGTGAGTTACCTCCACTTCCTCTGTCAGGTCTCTGCTCAGGCATGTCTTGTAGAGAGTCCTCCCAGGACTAGGGCAGGCCTCCTGGTGCGCTTTCCTGGCACTGCATGCCTGTCTCCATAGCACTGCCTCCGATCACGAGGTTCTTTTTAATCTCTATTGCCATCTGGTTAATGTTTGTTTCTGCATCCCATCAGCTCTGGGGAATCAAGGACACTGCTTTTGTTCATCTTGACATTCTCAGCACCTATGGTGCCTGGGTTAGAAGAGCCACTCAATAAATAGGAGACAGAATGAATGCATTAACAAAAGCCCCAGTAGTTAGAGGAGACCCCAGTTAGTTTGGGTAAGAATGAGAAACTGACTGTCTACTTTGCCTTCACCTAGAAAGCTTTTCCCATGCCCCACCTCCCTGGGAAAGTACGAGGAGGTCCCAAGCCTGCAGGATATGTGTCACACAGGAGAGCTATGAATTGATGCTGCCGCAGGAGGACACTGCTGCTCTGGTGCTGTTGCTGGGGCGCCTCCCTCACCCTAACTGAGGTTGTGCCTAAGTGGATCATGCAGCTTTCCTTAGACAAATTCAGCTTGTGTTTTGAGAGGCTGTTTACTTTGTATTCAGAACTTATCCTAATGACAGAAAGGATCAGTTCAGGGAGGGATAGTTGTTTGTAGATGTTGGGGGTCTCACAGCAGAGCCTCCGCAGAACCCCCTTGAGTTCCCTGGGACAGGGTAGGGTTTGACAAGCTCCTCTGCTGGTACAGAGCTGTCCTCCTCTCTGCAGCCTCCTTTCTGCAGTGACTGACATCCTAATACACTTGGTTCTGATATCCCCCCCCCCGCCCCCTGCTTTGGTGAAAGACTAAGAAAAAAATTAACTGGTTAACCAATATCATAAAATATTCAGCCTCACACGTTGGGGAAGACATGCAGATTTTTTTTTTTTTTTTTTTAAAGCAGTGAGTCCCCATCCCAGCTTTGAAGAATGAGCCTCTGGGGAAGGAGCTGAGAATCTGATTTTAAACCAACCCCACCGGTGACTGTCCTATAAGGGTTGGGGGACACTGTTCTTTTTGTAAGTTGCCATCTAGAGCCGTGCTCCTCACTGGAGGCTGTGCTGCTCCGTCATCACCTCGGGAGCTTATGAAATGCAGATTCTGACCCTGGAGGTCTTGAGAGCTGCTTTCCTTATAAGCATCCAGGTGATTGTTGCTATTCACTTAGAGTAGCAGGAGCTTCTACAAGAACTGCACTCATCCTGGTTGCAACCCGGAGAGCGTTTCATAGTTCTGGGATGGAGACTAGACATTGGGAGTTTTTAAATCTTCCATGTGATTTTTTTTTTTTTGTCTTTTGTTGTTGTTATTGTTGTTGTTGTTGTTGTTGCTATTTCTTGGGCCGCTCCCGCGGCATATGGAGGTTCCCAGGCTAGGGGTCGAATCGGAGCTGTAGCCACCGGCCTACGCCAGAGCCACAGCAACGCGGGATCCGAGCCGCATCTGCAACCTACACCACAGCTCACAGCAACGCCGGATCGTTAACCCACTGAGCAAGGGCAGGGACCGAACCCGCAACCTCATGGATCCTAGTCGCATTCGTTAACCACTGCGCCACGACGGGAACTCCTAAATCTCCCATGTGATTTTAATGGGCAGCCTGAGTTTGAGAGCCAGTGGTCTGTGAAGTGGCCTTTACTTCAGTGACAACCCTGAAGAAGGGATAGTAAGCTCACGCACCCGAGGAGACATGTAAGAAAATATTCCAAGCACTTCAGAACCTCACAGGTCAAATAAATCTTCTAAGTTTTAATGGCTTGAGGTACCTTAGCCTTGACCAGTGGCTAGTGGCTCCCAGACCTGGTTTTACATCACAGTATTATGGGAGCTTTTTTTCCTTTTGAATTCCCTGTAAGGGTTTCTTTTCTTTTCTTTTTTTCTAATGTAAAATTTTAAGCAGAATAAAAGAAGAGAATTTGATGAATTCCCTTTTATCTATCACCCAGCTCCAACAGTTATTAATTCATGGTTAATCTTATTTTCTCTATGCTTCTACCTACTCCAATACCTGCCCCCCCAAACATTTTGAAATAAATCCTAGAACTTATCACATTTCATTTATGAATATTTCAGTGTTACATCTCTAAGAATTATGCACTCTTTTTATAAACATAACCATAAAGCCAGAACCATTAGCACACTTTTCAAATTTAATATTTGAGCCCTTGGACAAAAAGACCCCAAAAAAATATTTTTTGACCCCTTAATGTCATTCAGTACCCAGTCTAGTATTCAGATTTCTCCACTTTAATAGATGTTTAAAACAATCTGTCTTTCTGGCACACCCTCCATGGGGTAGCACTAGTTATCCTATTGCCCTTAAAAATTCCTTCTCAGCAAGACATAATAAACAGTTCCAGACCACACAGCCACTTGGTGAGTAGGGGGACAGCACAAAATTGCTGTTTGCCTAGAAACCTACCTGTCACCTGAGACGAAGGCTGAATACTTTGGTCAAAATAAATCTCTATCTCCACTCAGAAAAAAAAAAATTATCTTTCATCTTTTTTTTTTGGTCTTTTTTTTTGCTCTTTCTTGGGCTGCTCCCATGGCATATGGAGGTTCCCAGGCTAGGGGTCGAATCGGAGCTGTAGCCACCGGCCTACGCCAGGGCCACAGCAACGTGTGATCTGAGCCGCATCTGCAACCTACACCACAGCTCACGGCAACACCGGATCGTTAACCCACTGAGCAAGGGCAGGGATCGAACCCGCAAGCTCATGGATCCTAGTCGGATTCGTTAACCACTGCACCACAACGGGAACTCCTCTTTCATCTTTTTAATCTGTTTTAACATTAATCAAGATTTAGTGAAATTGCTATCTTGAAAATTGATAGGTTCTTAAGCTTTTTAATCTGTGAGGTTCTCACACTGTCATCCTTTTCTTGGAATGTATTTGAAGAACCAGGCCATTTGTCTAATAGTTTCCTGCATTCTGGATTTTGATGGTCACACCCCCATGGTGATGTTTAAAATGTTGCTCCATCCCTTATGAATTGATTAGACCTGGTGGCTTGATCACATTCAGATTCTAATCTCTTCAACTTGGAAAATCCAACTTTCCCATGAACTAATACTTCAGAAATTTATCTCAAACATGCAGCATGCATACCAACACCACCTGATCCCTTCCCAATGTAGTTTTTACACCATAGGCACCTTAATTCTCATGGGGCTTTAATTCAAGCTTTTTTTTTTTTCCTTTAAATGAACGTATTTTATTTATTATCAATATAAATCAGAATTTGATACTTCATATTTTTTCTAGAAAATCATCTTTCTTTGATATTTTAAACAAATATATTTTACAAATATTTTAAACAAGTTCAAGCTTTTTTTTAGTGAAAGCTGTTTACAGCTTGACAGTGATAGAACTCAGGTGGCCTTAGTAATTGAAACCTTCATCTAGGAGTTCCCGTTGTGTCTCATTGGAAACGAACCTGACTAGCATCCTCAAGGACAAAGGTTCAATCCCTGGCCTTGCTCAGTGGCTTAACGATCTGGCATTGTCGTGAGCTGTGGTGTAGGTCGCAGACATATCTCTCATCTGGCATTGCTGTGGCTGTGGTATAGGCTGGCAGCTCCGATTTGACCCCTAGCCTGGGAACCTCTATATGCCGTGGGTGCAGCCCCAAAAAGATAAAAACAAAAAAACCCTGAACCTATTAATTAGAGGAGGAGACAGTGTCACTGTATGTCATGGATCTCTACAGCTCTAAGAATCTAGCTTTCCCATATCCTACTACTTAACACATTTGTTATTTTCAGAACCTAAATCTTCCCCTGTATAAACCGAAGTCACACTTCTTGGGTCTAGGTCCCAGCTCCACTAAGACAAGTTGTCTAACCTGGGAAGGGCCTAGATAGAGCTCTGTTTTTTTATTTGTAAAATGGGAATGAATAATAAAAAGTACATACCTCATAGAGTCTGGGGAGGATTAAATGAATAATTCATGTTCAATAATTAGAACAGATGAGGACAGAGTCTGACATACAGTGAGCACTTAAGTGTTGTCAGAGCACTTGATAAAATATCTGGGCAGCAGTCATGGTAATTACTGGTTTTTATGTTATCTTAGTGGAAGCAACACAGGTATTAATATTGTCACTATATGATGAGAAAGATCACTATAATTTTGGAATAAATATACTTTTAGATAACATGTCTTAATTCCCTTATTTTATACATGAGGAGACAGACCCAGAAAGGTGGGCTAACTTAGCTAGGCTTGCACAGACTCAGAGGCAGAGCTAGCATTTGAACCTAGCCTCCTGACTGATTTGGTCAGAGATGATTCATTTGTGCTGGTTCTTCTTAACAGGGAAATATGGTCCCTGTCATAACACTCTGCTTAACTTCCTCTGTTCATTGATGTTGAGCTTTCCTATTTAGTGATTAACTCCAACACTAAAACCAATGACATCTCTTTCTTCTAGGTTGCCGGCATACTTTGTTGTCCCCACCCCGCTTCCTGAAGAGGATGTGCCACGCTTTCAGGGTCACGGCATACCAGTAAGTGCATCTGGAAACCCTAAAAGCATAGTTTGCTCATCGGCCCATCCTGGCAGTTTATCCTGCTGCTTTACCCTTGGCTTTGGTATTAAAGAGTTTGTCCTCAGTCCAAGAGCAATCTAAAAATATCTTGGGGACTCCCTAGAGGAGCCTCTTCGGCATGAGGCTCCCGGGGACAGAGTTCTAAAGTTTTCACAGATGCAGTGGAGCTCTTAACAGAGAGGTCTTGAACGAGCTTTAGCAGGATTACAAATCTGTCTGGTGTTGAAAGCCAGCCTGATTTAACACCTAAATTGTTTGGAGGCTGACCGCCTCTAAGGGTTGTAGGGTTTAAGATTTTTTTGGCCTGCACCATTGATCTCGAATGGACACGGCTGAGTTTTCTTCCAGAGACAGCATGGAGAGCTGACTTAGTTTTCACAGAATGGAATGGACTGGGATGGGAGCCACATTTAATGTGTCACTGATCAAAGAAAGCAAGACTCTGGCAGTTATTCTAGTTTCTACTTGGTGGTTGAGAGTTACCAACCCTGCAGGGAATTTAATACAGAATGAGAGTTGCAGATAAATGCTGTGCTATGTGCATGGCTGGTTCACCAAAAAAGGTCACTCCCATAGTGGGAGTGTTAAGCAGGGGTCAGATGCCCAGAAGTGCATGCAGGCCAGGCAGGTAATGAGGGTGGCCCCTGCAGTGAACCAGGGACCCTCTGCCAGGGTAAAGGTGTGGCTGCCCCTCTGTGCCAGCCGGGTTGTGCCATGTGGGATTTTAGGCCTAATCTATCTGGCCAGATGTCCTCATTTCTCAGGAGCAATCAGAGATACACATTTTTATGTGTTTTCCTAATTTCTAAATGTATGCAGCTGTTTACAGCTGATTCAGATGTTTATAAAGCATGTCTCTGGGCCAGAGTTGGCTCATGCCCCACCAGTTTAGAGCAGTGATTCTCAAACTCTGGTCTCAGGACTCTTAATACTCTTATTGAGGACTTCAAAGAGTTTTTGTTTATGTGGTTGTATCTGTTGATATTTGCCATATGAAAAATTAAAACTGAAAAATTGCTTAATTTTTTTAGTAATAAACTCATTTCATGTTAATATAAATATTTCTATGAAAAATCACTGTATTGTCCAAAACCAAAAAATAGAGTAATATGATTTTGCATTTTTGAAAACAGAAGACAGCTGCATTCTTGTATCTGCTTCCTTCATTCAGTGTGCTGTGGTATGTTGGGTGTGGTTGAAGTACATGAAGATCCAGCCCCACACAGATGTGTATTTGGGAAAGGGAGAACTAATTGATAGCTTTTTCAGATAATTGGAAAATACCATTCTTTGATGGTGTGCCAAAAAATTGATGTGGTATTTTCATAAAGGTTAACTGCCGTAAGGAATATGAAAATATAATCAGTGAATGTCTCATTCACTGCTAACTTAAAATCCATTGGTCTGTCTTGCACTTTGAATGGATCTTAAAACATGCATGTGGGAGTTCCTGTTGTAGCACAGCAAAAAACAAATCCGACTGGTATCCAAGAGGATGAGGGTTCAATCCCTGACCTCGCTCAGTGGGTTAAGGATCTGGCCTTGCTGTGAGCTGTGGTATAGGTCACAGACTTGGCTCAGATCCTGCGTTGTTCTGGCTGTGGTATAGGCTGGCAGCTGTAGCTCTGATCTGACCCCTAGCCTGAAAACTTCCATATACCGCAGGCGTGGCCCTAAAAAGAAGAAAAAAAAAAAAAAGCATAGTTTTAGAATATAATACATTGGTTATTTAAAAAATATTGGCTCAGTAGGTTATACAGATTGTCTAGGGACATGCTTTCTTATGTAAAAATCATGTTTATTACTATCATTCCTGTCTCATCAGAAAAGTCTTTAAATATTAGGAAGCTGTCCAGCTAAAAAGACAGAGGCTAGTTTTCCAGAAGTCTTATTTTTGCTTGAAAGTTCAATTTTTTTTTTTTTTTTTTTTGCTTTTTGGGGCCACACTCGCGGCATATGGAGGTTCCCAGGCTAGGGGTCAAATCAGAGCTGTAGCTGCTGGCCTTCGCCACAGCCACAGCAACGCAGGATCCAAGCCATGCCTGCAACCTACACCACAGCTCATGGCAACCCCAGATCCTTAACCCCCTAAGCAAGGCCAGAGATTGAACTTGTGTCCTCATGGATGCTAATCGGATTCTTTAACTGCTGAGCCACGATGGGAACTCCGAAAGTTCAATTTTTATCATTGGCAACAAATTGTCAGTTATTTTCCTTGAAGTGATAGGCTTGCTTTTTTTTTTAAGAATGAATGTCTGCTGGATACCAAAGTCCGAACACCCAGAGTTTGTCTTTTACTCTTTGAGTGCCATGGAGACAGTTGAGTGCCATGGAGACAGCAGCTAGTTCACAGTCTCATTAAGTGCTTTTCCCTGAGACAATACTTTCCACTCCATCTCATAGATATAAAAAAATTAGCATTAAATATTAACATGTAATGACAAATATTAATGTAATGAATAATGTTTAGTTTTTCCTTGTGGACATTCTCGAGTGAAAGTTTTGTTTTTGCAAGTGTGTAGCAGAGAAGGATACAGTGATGACCAGGGCGATGGGTAGCAGTGCCTTAGTTGGTGCCAAGGCACCAGCAGTTGTAACACTATTGGTACAAATGTCAACACACTGAAAAAGACAAACCATATCATAGTAGTATTCTCAGGCCTTCTATGAGGGTGTTTGGATCTGTAGTGTACATTGTGAGAATCGCTGTTTTAGAAGAATAAAAATGAGGGTCTTGGAGTTCCCATCGTGGCGCAGTGGTTAACGAATCCGACTAGGAACCATGAGGTTGCGGGTTCGATCCCTGGCCTTGCTCAGTGGGTTAAGGATCCGGCATTGCCATGAGCTATGGTGTAGGTCGCAGACGAGGCTCGAATCTGGCGTTGCTGTGGCTCTGGTGTAGGCCGGCGGCTGCAGCTCCAAATAGACCCCTAGCCTGGGAACCTCCATATGCCTCGGGTGCGGCCCTAGAAAAGGCAAAAAGAAAAAGAAAAAAAAATGAGGGTTTTCATCCTTCAGCCTGTCATAGATGAATCTAGAAGAGGGTATGCATGTGGGAGGAAACTAAGATGAATTGTCTACACGTTGAGGGAATAGGGTCCCTCTCCACCCGGCATTATTTGAAATTTTCATCCTCTCTTCTAGCCAGACCTTAGGTCTGAGAAGTAGAAACTATCCTGAGACAGTCTGGTCCGAGGAGCCAGCAACAGAACTTTGTTAGAAACTACAGGAGGGAATTCTCACTTGATTAATTTTAGGTCCTGAAAGTCATAGTGGAGCTTGTGAAGATGGACAGTAGAAAAATATTACACAAAACAGCATTTACACATGCACTCAGGGAACACAGCTCTCAATACACATCACATCAAATTTACTGCTAGTGACATTTAATACATTCACGATGTTGGACAACCGTTATCACTAGTTCTAGAATATTTTTGTATCTCTCTTCTGCTTTTTCACCCTGACTGTTCACCAGGTCTGTGCTTTCCTGCCTTCATTTACTCCTCTTCAGGGAAGACCTGCCTCATTTGTGACACCAGTCATGTCCTTGCTGCCGTTCTAGAGACTGGGCTCCTGGAGGGCCCTCTGCTATACTCCAGCCCTGAGGATTGATGGATTTCTTTGCTTATCTTGCTGTGGGGCTCGCTGCCGTTCTAGAGACTGGGCTCCTGGAGGGCCCTGTGCTATACTCCAGCCCTGAGGATTGATGGATTTCTTTGCTTATTTTGCTGTGGGGCTGGTGAACACTCCTGGAGATGATTCACAACTGCAGAATGTACTTAATGAGATACATGAAAACTGGTACCTTGCCTCACCTGGGCCCTGGTTCTGCTCAGCAGCTGGTTAGGGTTCTCCTTCTGGTTCCCGTGTCATGCTTCTGTGGGTTCAGTGCAAACACCTTTTCATTCGTGTTAACTTGGTGATTCCATCCTTAGGTCTCACTCTGGGTAACCACCTTTCTCTCGCTTCCTTGGGGTCTTGGAGAGCAAGCGACAAGAGCTTTCTCGTCTCTCCCACCCCCTTGTCCATCTCTGTGCTCCTGTTTCCTTCATCTCCAGTCCTGACCTTGGCCTTGGCTCTTGATCTCCTCTGCCCTAGATTTGCCTGGAACCCGCTTCCTCTGCTCTGCCCCTTCTGCGTATGTCTCCGGAAATTCTGCTCTGTGGAAGGCACATTCAAACATTTACACGTTCATGTTCAAGTCTCCCCTCACCCAAAGAACTCTGTGGTCCTTCCCCAGACAAAAAATTGTACATAATACAATAGAGAAGACATGTGCCTTGTGCTAAATTCCTGTGAGAAGTCTCTCTCTGATGAGGAATTTTGCTTAATTTCTCCCTACTGTTTCAAACAGAGAATGTGAGGGAATTGCCCCTTAGTGCCTTGACTGAGAGGAGGCGGTTATAGATGAGCCCCCCATAGAAAATGAGCTATGGTTGAATGTCACCAAGAGCCCCAGGAGAGGAGATAAAAAGGATTAAGAGCACTGAATTTCCTAGAGTGTCTCCCTTCTCAGAGTGAGCTGCACCCATGGGGGCAGCAGTGCCTGGGGGTCAGACTAGCAGAGGGCTGAGTGCCAGTGCTTAGCATGAGGTTGGAAAAGGGAGTAAGGGCAGCCAAGGACCCTTGGATTTGTCTCAGTGTTCTAACACTGCTGTCTCGTTAGGAGTCTTAGAGTCAGCGCTCTTTTTGACAGCTCCTGAAGCAGTTGTGTGTCCCTCTGTCCTCACTCCAGGGTGGCCCAATGTCTCTTCTGCTGTAGCTGGCAGTCAGCTCCTGTGTCCAGAGCTCCAGTCCTGCCTTCCTCTCCTAAGCTGATAACCCTCATCTTCGGCGCCCCCCGAATGTCTTCACGTGGTTGTCCTGCGGGCAGTAGACACCCAGCATACCCAGCACTGATTCTTCCCCTTTCCCCTGAAGCCCAAACCAGTTCCCTTTCTGACTTCCCAAGCCTTGTGCAGAGTATCATGCCAGACTCTGTGCTGATCTCTCACTTCCAGCCCAGGCCGCTGCTGTGCATGTTGTGTATGTTGCAGGTGACTGGTGAGAGGGTGCCTCTTCTGGGCAGCTGAAGTCTCTCAGGTTTCCTTGAGCCAGGGCACCAGGGCTCCGTCAGCAGAACAGGGCTGGGCGTTGGCCACTTGCAAACCCTCAACTAGGCCTTTATACGGGGCACAGAGTCTACAGCTCTGCTTACCTGCCCCAGCCAGCCTTCCCCCGTCCTCCCTTCCAGGCTCTTCTGGCAGATTCCTTTGCCCCCACATCAGTTCTTATCACCTTGTGTTCCTGTAAAACAGCAAACAAATGAAACTTCCACTGTATTCAGAAAAATCCTTGAACACTTGGGTCCATCCCTGGTGGGCATTCATACGATTTCTTCCTCCACTGCCCTCCCTTTTTGTCCATTGAACAGCCCCTTCTCTTGTGATTTACCACCTTCTGCTTTCTGTTGTATTTGCAAATGTATTTCCCTTTTTAGAGTATAAGCTCCTTGAAGGTAGACACAGTATCTTAACCCCCTTTGCATGCTCTCACAGCCTAATTCAGTGCCTTGCACACATGAGCCTTGTATATGTATGCAGAATAACCAACTGCGTTCTTTCTAGTGTGAGCTTTCTCTAATGATGGGAGCTGCCCCCTTTTGGTCATTCGGTAGAGCACAGCCTTCTGAGTCACTGCGGTGCTGTCTGTGCAACTCGGGGAAGTTATTCCATCTCTCCAAGCCTCAGTTTCTTGCCACTAATGGGGATAATATACCTACCTGTCTCAGAGCGTGCTTGTGAGAATCAAATGACTTAATTCACGTAAAACCCTGACATAATGAGCTGCACTCCAGCGATAGCCTCTATCCTGATAATAGTAATACTGCTTTTATTATCATCATCCAGGTTCCCAACATTAAAGTCAAGTCAGAAGGTATATATTAGACCATAAGCGAGTCTGAGTGTGACTGCCCAGCCCTGGGGGTGGGGGTGGTTTTTAAGACTAAATCAGTCTTTTTCATTGTGAGTATAACACATTTATTCCTTGGCATAAGAGTGAATGGATTCAGCTATTTCATATTGAAGGTTTATATTTCCCTGTATGAATTTAAATGCTAAGCCTCCTTGTCCTCTGTTAGGCGGTTTACATTATGTCTGGAAAACCTTTATTCCGTTCTGCAGATATGGTGTTGGTCCTGCCACAATGGATGTGCCCTTTTGAAAATGTCAGCACTGCCCAAAGAACAGGATGATGGCATTTTACAGATCCAGAAGAACTTCTTGGATGGGTCAGTACTGTCCTACATTTTCTTATGGTTTATTTAGCTCAGTGTTTGTTTTTCAGGAAACAGGGACCGTTCTTGGTAGTTTGCCCTTTTCAGTTTACCTACTGCTTGCTTGGGGATACTGCTTAGGGTGGTGGTTTTTAATTTGAAAGGAATCAGTACAACATAATCATGAAGACTGTCAACTCAATTGTTTTTATTTTTTAAATTTTTATTTTTTATTTTTTAATCTTTTTATTTATTTTTTTTCTTTTTAGGGCTGCACCCGTAGCATGTGGAAGTTCCCAGACTAGGGGTCGAATCAGAGCTACAGCGGCCGGCCTACACCACATCCACAGCAACCCAGGATCCAAGCCGCATCTGCTACCTACACCACAACTCATGGCAATGCCGGATCCTTAACCCACTGATTAAGGTCAGGGGGCGAACCCTCATCCTCATGGGTACTAGTCAGGCTCGTTGCCTCTGAGCCACAACAGGAACTCCTCAACTGCACTGTCTTGAGAGATGCATGCTGAAGCCTTTAGGGGCATGGCATCTGTAATGTTAACAGTCGTCAAATCCAGGTCAAGGTATATGTCGCTGTGCCGTTCTTTTCTGCAGGTTTGAAAATTTTCAAAATGAAAAGTTAAAAAAAAAAACAAACACCACCACCACCCTAAACTGGATGAATTAAAAATCAGAAAGGGAGTAGACTTTGGAGTTCAATTGCCTTGGTTCTCGGGTCATGGCTCTGTCGGGTTATAAAGTTGACAATCTTGCTTCTTGTCTCTGTGCTCCCACCTCCTCTGACGGGAGGGGCAGTCGTGTGGTAGTTTCCTTGTTGGGAAGGAGCTGGTGGGAGGATACCTACCGAGCCCTTCCCACAGGTCCTGGCACATAGCAAGTGCTCAGGAAAAGCTAACTAGTGCCTACTCTTGCCTGCACTTCTAATCTCTTGTTATTTTTTGGTACCTAGAATTTACAAGATCATCCACAGGCCACCCTATGAAATTGTTAAAACTGAAGACCTGTCAAGCAACTTCCTATCCCTGCAGGAAATCCAGACAGCATACTCTAAGTTTAAACAGCTGTTTCTGATAGGTGAGCAGAATGCTGAACAAAAGCTTTCTGTCAGAGGGGGAAATACCTGTCACATGGATCAGGTGAACGCTGGTGCCTTTGCCCTGGGGTCCTCATGGTATTACGCAGAGGTTCACAAGCCACCAGGGCCGGTGTCACAGAGTGGAGGGGCTGGCTGCCATCTGCACACTTGTTGCCACTTTCTTTCTCCAGGCTCGTGTCCCACTGCTCCTCTCAAGGCACTTAACTCAGAACCAGCCTCCTCTTCTCTTCCCTCCCAGCACTCTGGTTGTCTTTAGGGTCATGGCATCTGTAATGTTAACAGTCGTCAAATCCAGGTCATGGTGTATGTCACTGTGCTGTTCCCTTTAGAAGTTGTGGAATTGGGTGAGTTCCCATTGTGGCTCAGGGGAAACAAATCTGACTAGCATCCTTGAGGACGCAGGTTCAATCCTTGGCCTTGCTCAGTGGGTTAAGGATCTGGCATTGCTGTGAGCTGTGGTGTAGGTCACAGAGGCTACTCAGATCTGGTGTTGCTGTGGTTGTGGCGTAGGCTGGCAGCTGTAGCTCCGATTCAACCCCTAGCCTGGGAACCTCCATATGCCGTGGATGCAGCCCTAAAAATACAAAAAAAAAAAAAAAGTTATAGAATTGTACAATATCTGTATTCACTGGCTATTTTGGAAAGTGAATGATCTATTTCTTTTCCTTAGTGGCTTATTACAGACTCCTCCCTGACTAAGTGGAAATATTTTACTTTTTATTTTTGGATTTGATGTGCATGTGTGTATTTATAGTGTTAAAAAATTCAATTAATCAGAAATGTACAAAGAACAAAATATGCCCCTCCGAGCCACTTTCACTTTCCTGCCCAGGCTGCCCAGTGTGAACAATTTAGAACTTGAGTAAGATTTAATTAAGATCAGTCACCTATTGATTCTCTTTAGTTTTTTTTTGTTTTTGCTTTTTTTTTTAGGGCCACACCCATGGCATATGGAAGTTCCCAGGCTAGGAGCCAAATTGGAGCTGTGACTGCCAGGCTATACCACAGCCACAGCCACACGGGATCCCAGCCGAGTCTGCGACCTACAGCACAGCTCATGGTAATGCTGGATCCTTAACCCACTGAGCAGGTCCAGGGATTGAACCTGAGTCCTCATGAATGCTAGTTAGGTTCTTTACCACTGAGCCACAGTGGGAACTCCCTCTTCACTCTAGAAATGAGTGTTTTATTAGAGGTTTGTCACACTTACAGGTAATTTTTCCTGACTTTGACTTTTGTAGATAAGGATGAATATGACACCAAGGGAAACAAGTGTACACCTCTAACTCGAATACATTGTGCTACATGTTATAAAATAGATTTATAGGAGTTTCCCTTGTGGCTCAGCAGTAACAAACCTGACTAGTGTTCATGAGGATGTGGGTTCCATCCCTGGCCTTGTCAGGGTGTTGTCATGAGCCTGTGGTGTCGGTCACAGATGAGGCTCAGATCCCACATTGCTGTGGCTGTGGTATAAACCCCTAGGCTGGGAACTTGTATATGCCGTGGGTGTGGCCCTAAAAAGACCCCCCAAAATAATAATAATAATTAAAAATAAATAAATAGATTTATAAAAAGCAGGCACCTGGCAGTGAGAGTAAGAAATTCTGCTATCTGATACAAGACTGATTTTCTACTCTGCTTTCACCATCCGGGACTTGTGGGGTTATCTGCTGTCTCACTGATTTGAGTTGCCAACTTTGACATGCATAGACAACTTGAAAATGGGCTGCTGCTTCCTTTTTTTTTTTTTTTTTGTCCTTTTAGGGCCGCACCCTCCGGCATATGGCGGTTCCCAGGCTAGGGGTCTAATCAGAGCTGTTGCCGCCGGCCTATGCCAGAGCTACAGCAGTCCCAGATCTGAGTCTTGTCTCTGACCTACACCACAGCTCACGGCAACGCCGGATCCTTAACCCACTGAGCAAGGCCAGGGTTCGAACCAGCAACCTCATGGTTCCTAGTCGGATTCGTTTCCACTGCGCCACAACGGAAACTCTGGACTTGTTTATTAAGGTGGGTTGGGGAGATTGTTTCCAGTGTGCAAGGTGAATGTCTGGGTGTGTGTTTAGGATTCTAGCAGAAGCTAGCAATCCCCTCAGGCCTCAGAGCAGCAGAACATGTCCTGGGTGTCTTCCTTTTCTAGGAGCACCAGCCTGGCTGTTGGCTCTGTCTGCCTAGAACATATTACTCTCAACTCAACAATGTGCATACAATATACCCTGTGTGCATATTGCAGGGCACTTTTTATTTGAGCAATAAAAGTCTGTTGTTGACTACCACACCCTGCCAGGGGTTTACAGGTCAAAACCTACTTCAGTTGAAGATTTGAAATGCCCTTTACTTAAAAATGGAAGCTCGACCTGGATTTGCAGCTTGGTCTGGGGCCGCACGTCTGCATAACACAGGTTTCACAACAGGTGTGTCAGCAGTTGGTGCCTGACTTCTTTAATCCTTTCTTTCTTTTTTCCAGATAATAGTACCGAATTTTGGGACACAGATATAAAGTGGTTTTCCCTGCTGGAAAGTAGTAGCTGGCTTGACATAATCAGGTATTTCAAGTCATTGTGTTTTGCTCATGAATTTCACAGTTCTCTAATCTGAAGTGGTAAAAAGCAAACTGACAAATAACTTGTATATTTTGCAGTTAAATACTCTTAGATCACATGTTCTGTTCAGGGCTCAGCTGGATTTTACATTCCTCATTGATTATTTCTGTGCACATCTGATCAGCATTTACAGACATGCCACCTGCCCACGAAGAGATCCACTCCCTGGACTGTAGGCTAGGGATCGAGAGGCCACGGAAAAGGGGCGTGGAGACCAGCATTCTGACTGAGCATCCGTCTCACCTTCAGGGGAGGAAGCTGGGCACTGAGAAGGGGAGGGTGCTGAGTTTTAACTGAAGGCCTTTTTAGAAAAATCCTGTGTCTTTTATGTCTCTTAGCTATTAAATTTTTTTTTTTTTACTATGATTAATGCCAGTTGTGTTTCACCTTGGAATTAGGTAGAGATTCCAAGAGAACAGAATTTTATTCCCTTCATATTTTGAATCGCTTCTCTCTGTTGCCCTTAAATGGAGGAGAGGGCAAAGGAAGGCACAAAACAAAAATGACAAGGGGGAGAGGAGGGGAGAGGATGGCTCCAACCCCAGGACACATGTGAGGAAAGGGAAGACCTCTGCCTTCTACTACGCTTGGCGGCGTTGTCTCTCAGCTCTGCCTGGGAGTTTGGGCAAGGGAACCTCAGGCCTCCAAACGCTTGTTAACAGATAGGTTTTGAGGAGCCTGCTGCATGTCCCATGATTTGAATATATAATCAAATTGTGATAAATGCATTGTGATAAATGCTGTAAACAAAGGAACCTTTCTGTGTACATGGTGGCTAGAGAAGGTAAGGGTCTCTAACCAGAGGAAGAGCCATGGGGGAGAGAGCAAGGGTATGAAGCCCGAGTAATTAGTACAGAAGGCAGAGCTGCTGGCAGTGGCAACAGTCTCTAAGGGAATAGTGTGTCTAGAGAGAAACAAAGGGATTTCTGGGCATATTGGGCTTCTCCAGCCACATCAACACATTCAGCCAATGACCTTGAATTAAATATAATGGACGTGCAGCACAGCCTGCAGGTGTGGGCTTGAGGGGTCTTACTGGGACTCACCGACACACTCAGCTGTGAATTTGCAGTAAGAATTTCTAGTTTAGGGATCTCCTAGGAACATTTTTATGTCAGTTTTGGAATTCTAAAGAATTTAAGTTTCTGATAAGCAGATGAGTGTCTTGCAGTATCTGAATAGTGTAAATGATAATTTGTTTCTTTTCTGAAGGAGTTTTAGCACGAAACAGTGCGATAAGAAAATGAAGATCAAGTCAGACACCTCTAAATAAATTTCTTAGTGTGTATGATACCAAGCTCAAGACCTAATCTCCCCTTTTCTTGTCTCTCTCCTATTTAGACGCTGCCTGAAAAAAGCAATAGAGATTATAGAATGTCTAGAAGCACAAAACATGAACATTCTTCTTCTAGGTAATATATTTACAGCACAAAGAGTGGTCTCCTTTTTTCTTTACTTGGGATTTATTTATATATGGGGCTTTATGTAATTGGAATTCTCTTAAAAAAAGGGTGAGCTGGTGTAGAAATCCTTCCCATTCTTTTTACCCTGACCTTAGAATCCTTTGCTTTGGATTTCAGTGTTGGAGTTTAAAAATGAATTCTTTCACTTGGAACTTGGCAGACCTATTCGTAGCCCAAGAAGGAATTGTTTGCTATCTTTTCCAAAGCTCACATTTCCTAATGTTTTGAGGTTTTTTGTTTTATATTAACTCAGTTAAAGTTAAAATCTTTGGATGATCTTTTTGTATGAAGAGACCCATGGATGGTTTAATTGTTACTTTTGCATCTTTGTGTCTGACAATTTTGTATAGTTGCCATAGAGACTTTGTGGTCCACGATTTCCTTTTCTTTTGTGGGCTTAACTTGCCGTGCATGCAGACAGGACATACACATTCGGCATGTGAAAAAGCAGAGCGTAAACCTTATGCGATGAGGATTGTTGCTGGAATTGGTTAGATTTGAGCTAAAGTAGTATGTTTGCTGTTTTGAATATTTAAAGTTTCTTCTACCGCATGCTTAAGTAGACTGTCTCATGCTTTCATACCCTCGAGCTTTTAGCATTTTCCTGACACTTTCCATGACTGCTGGGATTTGACTTCTGTGGGCAGACTGGAAAAGTGTGTGCCTGGGGCTTCTTGTACCCTCTGATGCTGGCTCACTGACTTAAATTTGAATACATTCACAGAGCACCTCCCATGTACAGAGCTGTGTGCTTCTGCCTTCTAGAAATTTACCAGCCTATGAAGAGAGCAAGCCTAAGGTTGTTATTGAAGAAGTCCTACCTAACAGTGTCAGAACAGAGTACTGAGTAACTGTGAAAAGGAGGAATAAAGACTGGGGGCTGAGAGATGGAAATACCCAGGGCCCAACTGCACCAGTGCCAGAGTTGCATAAAATGAAATAGGAGGAGTTCCCTTGTGGCTCAGTGGGTTGAGGATCCAGGTGTTGTCACTGTAGCAGCTTGGGTCACTGCTGTGGCCACATTTAATCCCTGGCCCGGGAACTTCCACATGCCCTGGGTGCAGCCAGGAAAGAAAAGACACTACAATAAAACCCAATTAATGGGAATCTCTGGCGGACAAGGCTGAGCTGTCACTCGATCCCTAGTGGATTGCTGGGTTGTGTCTCCTCTGAAATCTCGTTCTTCCTGAGACCCACAGGTGTACAGTTAACACCCTTCACACAGAAGAAGGAAGATCCTCTGGAAAAAATGAAACTTGTTTCAAAAGGTGATAGCACTAGGAAGACACATAAAAATCTGTTTCTCCTAAAGCCGCGTGTTCCCACAGTTTGACCTTGTTTCCTGGAAGAGAAACAGGAGAACAAGTGTTCACTCTGGGGTCACAATGAAGCTTTAAGAGTGCAAACACTTCCCTGCTTAGAATTCTCTCTGAAGCTTCTCTAACTACTGCCGGCACTATCGTCCTCATGGACATTTTAAAATAGCAACTGGAGAAGTTTCCCGTCGTGGCTCAGTGGTGAACAAATCCGACCAGGAACCATGAGGTTGCGGGTTCGATTCCTGGCCTTGCTCCGTGGGTTAAGGATCCAGTGTTGCCGTGAGCTGTGGTGTAGGTTGCATATGCGGCTCGGATCCTGTGTTCCTATGCTCTGGTGTAGGTTGGTAGCTACAGCTCCAATTAGACCCCTAACCTGGGAACCCCCATATGCCGCAGGAGTGGCCCTAGAAAAGGCAAAAAGACCAAAAAAATAAAATAGCAACTGGAGTTGCACTTCTTTTTGTAAAGTAGAAACCACAGGGGTGTAGACATTGATTTTTCAGGACCTTAAAACTCTAAGACAAATGCATGGGTATAGACCTGTTTTTATTTACTGTAAGTCATGGCTGGTGAACCAGGATGTGAGCAGAATTTTCATCATGTGGGTTTTGTACCATGCACTCCAGGGGTGGACATGTGGCTCATACTTGCTGTGGAGAGCCTCCTCTAGGCTAGGCAGGGGGAAGCAGGCCCTTCTCTGCTCTCAGATAGAAACGGAAAGAGTCTTGGAGGGAGAATCAGAGGCATCCTAGTGCAGTCAGAAATACAACACTTTCTTGGAGTTCCCATCATGGCACAGTGGAAATGAATGCAGGTTTGATCCCTGGCCTCACTCAGTGGGTTAAGGATCTGGCGGTTGCCGTGAGCCATGGTGTAGGTCACAGATGCTGCTTGGATCTGGTGTGGCTGTGGCTGTGGCGTAGGCCAGCAGCTATAGCCCTGATTTGACCCCTAGCCTGGGAATGTGTCGTGAATGCGGCCCTAAGGAAAAAAAAAAGAAATATTACACTTTCTCTGAAGCAAGAGGTAGCAGAGGGAAGGCGCCTGAGAAGCATCTGAGCCTTGGAACAGTGAATTCAGTGATGGGAACTCGGACACACTAGCTGGAAGGGTTTTGAGTTGTCTGTGGAGCCCAGCAAGCCACCACGTTGTGTGTGATTCTGCCCTCATCATGTGGCACATCTGGACCCCGCCTGCTGACAGTGGGTCTGTTGCACTGCGTTTAATTATCAGTAACAAGCCCATCTTAAGTGCCATTGTGCGCTGGGACCTATGCCAACCAGGCTAGAAGCAGTTTGTCTCTCAGTCTGAAAGCATTACCTTTTTTCCCCCACTGGTTCTGCCCTTTTGGGAATTGGAGCTTGACGGGAACAGACATTGGTTTGGGGCCGTGCTGTTACCTGTGCCTCTGCAGCTATTTAACTCTTGGTACCCTTCTTCCTCTCTGCGCTGTCACTGGGCACCGCCTCCCCAGAGGAGAACGCCTCCGACCTCTGCTGCCTCGTCTCCTCTCTGGTGCAAGTGATGATGGACCCTCACTGCAGGACCAGGTTTGGTTTCCAGAGCCTTGTCCAGAAGGAGTGGATCATGGGTGGGCACTGCTTCCTGGATCGCTGCAACCACCTGCGTCAGAGTGACAAGGAGGAGGTGAGTGTTGTCATCACAGAGCCATTCAGCCCTGGGCAAGCAGAACCCAGTCATGTTTAATACCTATCTTCAGATGCAAGGGTCACTGCCTACGCAGGGCATGCCCTAGGGGCTTGCCACAGGGGCTGAGGTCACTTCACTGTCGGATGACTTTGAATGCCTTAAAAACATTGAAACCCTTGCAGGGGAAAGGGATATATATTAACAGGCGTGTTCTGGGGGGAAAAAACAAAACAGGCGTGTTCAGAGTCTTGTAAATCATGTACCCAAGGCTGTATTGTATTTCCTGGTGGAAGTAATCCTGATTTGTAGAACTTAAATAAAAATTAACTCAGCGAGATTCCAACAGCTTCTGACAAGTTAGTCTTTGCAAAAAAATGAATATTCTGGCAACAGCGTGCAGGAGCTTGATGTGGGATCTCAGTTCCCAGACCAGGCATTGAAAGTGCTGAGTCCTAAAGTTTCAGTTATGGCACTGCAGAAATGAATCTGACTAGCATCCATAAGGAGGTGGGTTTAATCCCTGGACTCGCTTAGTTTGTCGGGGATCTGTCGTTGCCATGAGCTATAGTGTAGGTCACAGACTCAGCTCAGATCCTGAGTGGCTATGGCTGTAGACTGGCAGCTGTAGCTCTGAGTTGACCCTTAACCTGGGAACTTCCATATGCCTCGGGTGTGGTGCTTGAAGAAAAAAAAAAGTGCTGAGTCCTAACCACTAGACCACCAGGGAACTCCCTAGAAACATTTTTGCTGCTTATACCTTCTCTCCCATCCTGTCTCTTCTGGGCCCTCATTGTCAGGGAGTAGAGGAAGGTTCTGCTGACAAAAGTTGACGTAACTGAGTAGGGTGGGGTTTTTTTTCTGTTTTTTTTTTTTTTTTTTTGGCGGGGGGTAGAGGGGGTGGCTGTATCTGTGGCATGTGGAGGTTTGGGGCCAGGGATCAAGCCTGGGCCACAGTAGCAGCCCGAACTGCTGGAGTAACAACACCAGATCATTAACCCGCCTCACCACAGGGGAAGTCCAAAAGTGGAATTCTTTTTGGGAGGCAATAGCATTTTACTTCTTGGGGTTCGGAGTTAGTGTTCTCTGTTAGGATCAGTTGCAAGCGCCCATCTGTCAGTGCTGATTGACAGGGGCGTTTTACACATTTCATCTTGGGAATATCTTTCACACCGGTAGGTCTTGCCAAGTCCTGAGGTTAATCCACAGGCGTGTGGTTTCAGTTGAGCATCTTTATCACTGGGAATGGGAATCGCCTAGAATGTGTTTCCCAGAGAATACAGTGCCTGCAAGAAGTGGTTATTCCACAGCTGTGGAGATGCTGTCCCTGAACCAGGGACCACTGGCATTGGCCTTTGGTACCTACTCAGCCACATGTGTCTCATTGCCTCCTAGGTTCCCGTGTTCCTGCTCTTCTTAGATTGTGTCTGGCAGCTGGTGCACCAGCATCCCCCAGCATTTGAGTTCACGGAGACGTACCTGACCGTCTTGTCAGATAGCCTGTACATACCTATTTTTAGTACTTTCTTCTTCAATTCGCCTCATCAAAAAGATACGAACATGGTAAGCGTCCCTCTTAGGAAGCTTTTAGTGTACTGAAGAAGCCATGTCTCACAAGTAGGATGCAATAGGATTGATGATAAAATTGATATTTATATAACACCATCCTGGGTCCTGTTTTTTGTTTTTTGGGTTTTTTTTTTGTTTTTTGTCTTTTTAGGGCCATACCTGTGGCATATGGAGGTTCCCAGTCTAGGGGTCAAATTGGAGCTATAGCTGCCTGCCTACACCACAGCCACAGCAACATGGCATCCCAGCCACATCCATCACCTATACCACAGCTCATGGCAACACCAGATCCTTAACCCACTGAGCGAGGCCAGGGATCAAACCTGCATCCTCATGGATACTAGTCTGGTTCGTTGACTGCTGAGCCATGATGGGAACTCCCTGGGCCCTGTTCTGCTTAATGGGTATTGATATTTAATCCTGAAGCACTCTGTGGGTCTGAATTACTACTATCCCTGAGGAGCTGAGGCACTGAGACAGTAACTTGCCCAAGGTCACGTGGTCGGTATCGGAACTGGGAGCAATTGTCCGAGCTGAGAATTAAGTGGATTAAAAGTCATCTTTGTGAACAGATCAGATGCCTTCTCTTCGACTTGCCTGATGCTTGGAGTGACTGAAGAGAGTGGAGTTAAGTGGTCTGAAACCCCTTTAGGCTCCTTTAAGGCCATGTTTCTGAGGCTTCCCTGCTCTGACCAGCCCTCTGGGGCCTCGGGGTTTGCTGCAGCTCGCCCTCCAGTGGGGGAGGTTTCACACAACCTCTCCAGGGAAACGCGAAACACAGAACCCAGGCCTCCAGTTGCACAGCCATGCGGCTCACCAGCTCTGTGACCTCAGGTAGTTTACTCAGTTTTCCGAGCCTCAGTTTCTCCAAAGGTACCTTGGAAAAGTTGGAGTGACCTCACAAGGGTGTTGTGCCCAGCACAGAGGCTGGCCTCCTTCCCCTACCCCCACTGAAAGCCGAGAGGGAACAGCCTCTGGTGGCCTTTGAAACGAAGGGCCGGGAAGGCTGGGTCTCAAGTAGGGCAGGCAGGCAGGCAGGCGGGCGCGCCTTTTGTGGCCTCTCAGGACTGTTTGCTCTCCTCAGCCCTCCCTGGAAACATTGTGACCTGTGCTTGTTTTGGCAGGGTAGGGAAAGCCAGGATACACAAGGCAAGCCTTTGAATCTCCTCACCGTGTGGGACTGGTCTGTACAGTTTGAACCCAAGGCCCAGACGTTGCTCAAAAACCCTCTTTACGTGGAAAAGCCAAAACTGGACAAAGGCCAGCGGAAAGGAACGCATTTGAAAGTAAGACATGCATGTATCTGACCCCCTTCATGTGTGCAGAGATCCCCATGTTCGCAAGGATAAAAGTTAGATACGGATTCTGGACACAGCCGCAGAGTGGAGATTGTGACATGCAGATTGTCAGGGCCGGAGAATCCTGTGCGCTCAGCAGGTCTGCCTCCACCCTGAGGAGACTCGGCCGTCAGCTGAGTGTCACCAGGGGTGCTGTGGCCTGGGCCGCCATGAGCATGGAGTCACATGTGGTTGGTAGAGTGGAAGGAACGTTGACCACCAGTTCGTAGCCTCTCTTTAGGCTAAAAGGGATTTTTGTGACTAATATGTTCTGTCAAGGGCCACAGAGTCTCTGGCACCACTCCCCCCACTCCACTGTAGTGTGAAAACAGCTGCAGATGCCACATAAGCAGCCGGGCATGGCCGTGTTCCAGCATTTACGAAAGCAGGCAGCAGGTCAGATTGGGCAGCGGGCTGACCTTTGCAGACCTGGACTGTAATTGACAAGTGTTGCATTATTTGAGTTTCCTTTTAGGTATTTACTCCTGATTTTACTAGGTATTAAAACCCCAGCATTCCCGAGATGTTGTGTGATTTGCATGGCCTTTCCTAGTCCTGTCTCCTGACCTGGATGCCTGACCTCCCACCAGACCCCACAAAGGGGAGAGCAGTGGTGGTCGGTCGCAGGCTAGTGCATGTCGCCACTTTTGGCACCACTCTCCTCTGATCCCACCGTCTTGGGGCGGGGAAGGACAGGGGAGGTGGCTCCGTGCTAAAGAGGCCTGGGGACCCAGTGAGCCAAAGGCAGTACTTTCAGAAGATGCCAGCTGGTGGAGAACTGAGAGCTGCCACTTTGCCCTTTCCAGGGTCCTCAGGCCCGAGGTGGGAGTTTCCCCTCTTGATTCAGTGTCCTTCCTGTCTGTTGGACACAACTGCCCTGAGCTCCAGAACAGCTTAGCCAGGGGACAGACATTGTCAGTGTGCTGTGCCCCCTGGTGGCTGCACGCACACTTCCTGCCTGGTCAGGATTGCAGAACTACCCTGGGCCTCAGGGGCAAGGGCGCTCAGAGTCTGGCAGACACAAAAGCTCCAGCTTGTTAGGCTAGATTCCATTTCTCTGCCCACGTGTCCTCTTCCTAAGTGTCCTTTCTCCTCTTAGGGAGGAACAGACGGCTGGCTTCCAGGAGCTGGCTGGTGGGAGAGGCTTGAGCTGAAGGGTAGGGGCGTCTCAGGTTGTACTCAGTAAAGCAGAGCAGGGTTGGGCCAATGAGGACCTTTGAAGCCTTTGGGTGGGGAGCCCAGGAGGCAGGCTTGAGGCCTTGTGGTAAGTGCATGGGCAGCCTCAGAGAACTTCCTAGAGACTGAGTTGCCACAGCCAACCAGTACAACGTGCTGCCCTGGGAATTGCCGCAGGGTCCACCAGGCATGCAATCCCAACCTCAGTCCCAGGCCTGGACCAGCTCTGGATACGTGGTGTTGCTCCCACCTGGCCCATCTGGAGCGCTCCCTTCACTTAGGGTTTGAGGGAGGTGCTTCCAAGACAAATGGGGTTGTGCCAAGAGAACAGGCTCTGGAACGAGATTGTGTGACACCACATCTGGCACTTGGTAGCTGGGGCCTTTGCAGTTTGCTTAACCTCTGTGCCTTGGTTTCCTCACCTGTGACACGGACCATAACAGTGACTTTGAGAAATGGGCAAGTAGAGGCACGTTAAGCACTGAGCACAGAACCTGGGAGGCAGTGGACACCTGCTTCCCCAGTCCCTGCCCTGCCCAGCTCAGCTGGGTCACCGGGGAGAAGAGAGGCCAGCCCGCAACTTCTGGCCTTCAGCTCTCCCGTCCCCAGATAGTCAAAAATGCTGGTCATCTCTCACTCATGGTATTGTGAATGGTTTTGCTTTATGTTTTTATTGTTGTTCTATATTCTATAATAAGGAAGTATTTTTTACAAGGAAGAACTGCTAGTAGGAATATGTTAAGGAGTTATAAGGCTAACCCAGAAATAAAACGTTTATCTATTCTTACTCCAAATGAACACCTCAGGAGCAGAAGAATTGGGGAGAAACAGCTTCTCCTCACATCTTTTCCCTTCCCCTTGAGCACCAGGAATCCCTCGTATCCTTTTTTACCCATCTTCACAGCCCTTCCATGGTGCATCCCAAAGTACAGCACCTGCTCTGGCTGCAGGTAGAATTACCGAGGAGGACAGAAGTGTGAAGGCGCCCACATTTTCTACCTTGTGTGGCTTAGCTAGTACTCAACTTCCTTTTCCTCCCATCATCTGTCTTTTTATCCAAAAGAGTTGTTTTTTTGTTTTTTTTTTTTTGCTTTTTAGGGCCGCACCCTTGGCACATAGAGGTTCCCAGGCTAGGGGTCTAATCTGAGCTACAGCTGCCGGTCTATACCTCAGCCATAGCAACACCAGATCCAAGCCACGTCTGCAACCTACACCACAACTCACGGCAACACTGGATCCTTAACCCACTGAGCAAGGCGAGGGATCGAACCCGCCACCTCATGGTTCCTAGTCGGATTTGTTAACCACTGAGCCACAATGGGCACGCCATCATCAGCCTATCTTAAGCTTGTTCTTTGAAAGTACTTAGTGCCCTGTGGTATCACTATGATAGAGAGAAGGGATTTAAATTCTCCCTCTTGGTGTCACAACTTGCCTTTCTGCACAGCTCCATCTGTACCTGGTTACATCCATTTGTTTGTAAACCTGTTGTGCATCTGACACGTGCATTGTAGAATAGACAGTACCCCCCACTACCACCACCACTGCTCTCTCTGTGCAATAACATGGTAGTGAATTGGATTCACAGGGAAATTCTAATGTTTCGTGGCTCTTGTTAAAGCAAGATTATGCTTGCTTGCTTTTTTTTTTTTTTTTGAAACAACCGAATCTGCTCTCGGGCTAACCAGAGATTTTTATTTGTGTTTTCTCTCAAAGCATCAACGACAACTTTCTTTGCCACTCACCCAATCTAAATCATCTCCAAAAAGAGGATTTTTCAGGGAAGAAACAGATCATTTAATTAAAAACCTTCTGGGCAAGAGAATTAGCAAACTAATCAATTCTTCTGAGGAGCTGCAGGACAACTTCCGGGAGTTCTACGACAGCTGGCACAGTAAGCCCCCCAGCTACCATGGGCTGCTGCTGCCGCACATCGAGGGGCCAGAGGTCAAAGTCTGGGCCCAGCGCTACTTGCGCTGGATTCCAGAAGCCCAGATCCTGGGTGGTGGCAGAGTGGCTACCATGAGCAAACTCTTGGAGATGCTGGAGGAAGTCCAGAGCTTACAGGAGAAGATCGAGGAGAGACACCACAGCCAGGAGGGCCTCCAGGCGGAGGCCACCTCCCTGCTGAGGAACTCGGCCCGCTTGTCCTCCTTGTTCCCTTTTGCCCTGCTGCAACGCCATTCCTCCAAGCCGGTCCTGCCCACCAGCGGGTGGAAAGCTCTGGAAGATGAGGAAGACTTGGCCAAGCGAGAAGACGAGTTTGTGGATCTAGGGGATGTGTGACTGGTCTCTTCGGCCATGGCAAGAGAGGAATGTCTCGGGCTGGGGCAGGAGTCAGGTGCGTCTGCTCCCTGCGTTGGTGTGTCAGGCTGAAGATGACTGCCGGGAGGACGGGCTCAGCTCCGTGCCCTTAGGAGGAAGCCTGGGCCTTCAGGAAAAGAGCTGGTTCTCATTTTCCCTCCGTGGTTCTGAGAGACTATGCAATTAAAACCGTATCGCTAGTATTATTCATTGAAAGGAGTTACTGCTTTACCCATATTACTGTTGTGGCCAGTGTCTGCTGTGAGGTATCGTACAGACCCTGCAGTAGCTGGTTTCCTACTCAGAAAGGGCTTTGGTAAGAGACACTTGGACTCCATACTGTCTTCAGGTCTCTTCTGTGCCAAGTTGCTTGCTCCAGTCAGCAGGAGTAGTGTCTCCTCAGCCCATCTCGGTTCAGAGCAAGTTCAACCTTATGTGGTGTGTGTGTGTGGCGAATTGAGAGATTCAAAGAGAGGTATTAAGATGTCTGGCCTTAGTTTCCAAACCATAGCATTTTTCCTTTCTATGTCCTCTTGTCTCTAGAAAAGTGGGGGAAATTGCACGAGTGTCGCCCATCGTGACCTTCGAGGCTATCCTCAAGACTGTGTCACTGTATGTGGGGGCTGGGGGCTAGTCGATCCGCAGGGCCCTTGCTTGGGGCTGACAGCTCCAGGTCGCCCTGGTGGTTCCGTACACTTGCCGCCAGCCCTCCACGCTCCCTGCCTTGGTGTCTGTCCCAGGATCTTGCTGCTAAACCTGTTGGTCAAACTAGGGGAATCTCTTTGGTTTGCCCAGAGGAGCTTCCAGTCTTCTGAGGTGCTCAGTGTTTGAAAGCAGTGGCTCTGGCTTTTTCCAGTGGCGTGCCGAGGCTATGGAGCGTGTGTGACCGCCGCCCTCTGCAGCAGCCCCTCAGTTTCCCCAGATTCTCTTACCTTCCAGTCTGATGCATAGGTTCACTGCTGCATGTGGCTTTCGGAGGGAAGCCGTCAAGCGTAAGCATCAGAAGTGAGAGTTATCACATTGTACCTCAGCGATTTAAAAAGCCATAGAAGACACTTGACTCTGCCTGGTAACCTTCTTGGATCTGCTGTCTAAATGATATATATTTTTTAAATGCAGGAAAGTACACTTTATAAGGACCGGTTTTTTCATTCTCCACGGAACCCTGTTCAGTTCCCCAGAAGGAAGGGGGGGAAATTATCTCACGTTAGAATGTTTCCTATCGAATGTTTGCCTTTCATATACATTTGCTCTCCAGTATGGATCCCAAATTGAATATTCCTTGTCTAGAGAAATGTTCAGTTGCTCAAAGGCAATAAGAATTTTGAAATGGTTGACAAAGAAGGGTTTCTTGGTTTGCACTGAATCGTCTTTTGTACACACAAGAAATTGCTTTGCTGTCCTCCCCACGCCCTGTTAGTCTGTTAAGACGATGGAGGTTGAGGGGAGGGCAGGATTCATGTATCTGGGGCCAAACACATGCCCAGTCTTGGGTGCCTTAAGAATCTCACTAGTAAGGTCAGTGTTAGGCTTGGAATAGGGATTTTAAAATTATCCTAGTTTATTGGCCACCTTTAAGTATGTTCTATGGGCCTTCTTAAACTAGCAGTAACCTCTACTTCTCTGCCCCACTGCCTCCCAAATATACCATGGAGCTGACTAATTTTGTGACCATGTTATAATGGGAATATTTATACAGAGCTCTTCAGTCTTAAAATTTAGTAATTTTCATTCCAAAAATGCCCAGTGTGATGCTTTATAATCCATAAAGTATGGTTTAAAGGCACAAGGTCATGGCCCCTGTCATAGCAGTTGAATGTGCATTGAAATATTTTTCTATGATTTTTTAAAAATTACAGTAGAAAAATAAGCTGTTGTAACACTTAAGGTCATGACAGTTTATGTATTTATATTGAAATCAGATTTCTATAAACTTGTATTTGTGTACAGGATTCTCAGTGGGTTTATATATTGTGACATTTTTATTCAAGGTTGAGATGTGGATTATGCTTAATAGTAAAAACTGAAATGAGACCATTTACTTTGTGTAAAATGCTGCACTGCGCACGTTCGGAAATGTAAATTAATTTGCTGTATATAATATCTTGAGTTTGTTTATACCTCTAAGTTTTTACACTGAAGATAAATTAGCTTTAAATACATTCAAAACTCTTTTTTTTTAAAGGAAATAAGCTGTTGGGCTAAATCTGTATAATGTGCTTTTTATTTTCTGGATGTACAATGAAAGTTTATACTTGTATTTCACTGCATCATATCTGATTGCAGAAATTAAAGCACAATTTACGATACTGTATTTGGTGTGGTTGATATCACATGGAATAATTACTTTCATTTATTCAGTGTGTGTGTATGTGGTTGGTTGGTTGGTTGGTTGGCGGTGGGAAACCAGTAACCAAATAAAGATTTAAAATTTCAGATGTGACAAAATACTGTGAAGAAAAATAAATAGAGTAGGAGCCCTATAGGGTGAGTAAAAGGAAAGGGCTTTTTGATCCCTGAAATTAAGTATCATTACCTCTTTGCTTTTATAGGGATATAGAAAATGAGAATTCTCTTATTTTGTCGCTGGAAGAGAGGAGTTCAGTTAAACCATTAGAGAGAAAAGCTTCGTTTCTCCTTCCAGAGAGGATGAGCAAGCTGGCACTGGGTGAGCTGGTGGGTACAAGCAGGGTTTTTTCCTACTTGGTTTTGCGTAGTACTTACTAGATTGAGAGCCATTGCTTGTGTTTGCTGAGAAGTTCTCTTTCTTCGGCCTTTCCTACCCACGTCTCCCTTTGGTCCTGCTCCTCTGCTGTCTGGCCAGGCCCACCTCCTCTATCACAGAGTGGGCTCTGAGCCATCGCCGGGCCTTCAGAAACCCTCATTGCTGCCATGTTCCTTCACATGTTTCCGTTCTTTGATATTTGTATAAATTCCCAAGCAGTAACTCTGGCCCTATAGGGTAGCAGATTGTAGTCCTATTTTCCACATTCATTAACTGGCTTGGACTCGAGATGCACTGGCCATCTCTCAGAATTTTGCTTGTTCCTTGGTGTCTAGGTGAGGGTGTTGGGGGAACCTGAGGGGAGTGGGAAGAAGTGGGCATTTTCCTTCCCCTGTGATACAGGATGGGGGCGGGGGCGGGAGGGGTGGCTCCTGTGCCTTCGCACCTCCTCCCATCCTGGAAGGTGAGTCCAGGGGCAGAGGCAGCCGGGAGGCTAGCCTGTTTTCCAAGCCCCTTCCATGGTTGTGGCTAAAGTTGCTCAACAGGAGGCAAGTCTCCTCAGCTGCACACATGCCCTCAGGCTCTGGAGCATTTATGAAGCCCACCCTGGGGCAGGACAGGTTGAGGCTGAGCCCCCAGGATCTTCCACTGCAGGGACAGGGTCTGTAGTGAGCCAGCCTTCCAGCAGCCTACCCCAAACATGCACTCACTATGCTGCCCTGAGAGACAGTAGACGGGGTAGGGGAAGCAGCACTGTTTGTGCTCTGGGCTCCAGGATAACCAGGGATTGTGCAAGGGCTTCTGTTGATAACAAGGTGGGCCAAGGGTAGTACAATGGAACTGTTTAGATGTCCTTTATATATTGAACAGGAAAGTAATTTGTTAGAGTGATGGTTCTGTGTCTTTAAAAACACAGACATCTCGGTCCATTTGGTGGTTCAGATCCAGGCTCTCTTAAATTCTTTATCCTGACTCCACTGTCTGCCTTTAGCAATTTAAGGATATATAAATATGGAAATACACACAGTAAACTTTCAGCTTTCTTTTTAAAAAAAACTTTCCAGTCTTGCTAGCCAGTCCAGTTTTTGTTAATAGTTCCCTTTTTTAAATTGAGATTTGAATATTCCTTTCATGAAAGACTGTGTGGGTTGTTGTTTTTTTTTTTTTCCTTTCGTCCTGAACAGAGGACTTTTCAAATGGCCCTCTTCACAGAGGTTTGGGGCCTCTGTGAGTGCAGTGCTTGCTTATTCCCAGCCCTGAAAGGACACAGCGCGTGCGCCATGCCGCCATGCCCGTGCTGGCTGGGAAGGAATGCAAACTGACCTGAGCACCCTGCTTGGAATGCACTGCAGCACTTCAGGGAGAGCTGAACACAGCCCCATCCAGAAAACCTAGGGTGAGGGTGGACATTGGGGGCAGGGATAGGCTTGGAAAGGACCATAAGGGAATGTTCTGGAATGGTTGCAGCATTCTATATGTTTTTTTTTTCTTTTGTATTTTCTAGGGTCACACCTGCCACATATGGGGATTCCCAGTCTAGGGGTCTAAAGGGAGCTGTAGCCGCTGGCCTATGCCACAGCCACAGCAACGTTGGATCCGAGCTGCGTCTGTGACCTACACCACAGCTCATGGCAACGCCGGATCCTTAACCCACCAAGCAAGGCCAGGGATTGAACCAGCAACCTCATGGTTCCTAGTCGGATTCGTTAACCACTGAGCTGTGACGGGAACTCCAGCATTCTATATCTTGATAAGCATTGAGGTTATACAGGTTTAGGCCAGAACACAGTGAAAGTGCATTTAAGGTGTGTGTTTTCACCATATTTAAATTTTACATTAAAAGGAGACTAAAATATGTAATGACACTGCCGTTAAATTTCTTAGGGGGAAATGCACTGTCGGCTGCAAGTTACTTTGGTGCAACAGTAGAGGGATCAATGGTTGGGTAAAGGGATGGATGTGACTAGATAGGTTGATAAAGCAAGTATTAGGTAAGTGTCAGAGATGCGATCTAGAGCTAGGTGTGAGGGAGTATGGGTGTCCACAAAATTCTTTAGAGTTTGCTCTGTTTGAAAGTTTTCATAATAAAATGTTGGAAATATTTTTAAATAAATTCTTTAAGATTTTGGAGTTCCCGTCGTGGCACAGTGGTTAATGAATCCCACTAGGAACCATGAGGTTGCGGGTTCGGTCACTGCCCTTGCTCAGTGGGTTAACGATCCGGCGTTGCCGTGAGCTGTGGTGTAGGTTGCAGATGCGGCTCGGATCCCACGTTGCTGTGGCTCTGGCGTAGGCCAGTGGCTACAGCTCCGATTCGACCCCTAGCCTGGGAACCTCCATATGCCGCGGGAGGGGCCCAAAGAAATAGCAAAAAGGCCAAAAAAAAAAAAATAATAATTAAAAAAGATTTTTATTTTGTTATTTTCTTGTCTTGGAAGGGTTGCACCTTTGACATATGGAGGTCCCAGGCTAGTGGTCTAATCAGAGCTGTTGCTGCTGGCATGCACCACAGCAACACCAGATCCGAGCCACGTCTGCAACCTATACCACAGCTCACAGCAATGCCAGATCCTTAACCCACTGAGCAAGGCCAGGGATCAAACCCACAACCTCATGGGTCCTAGTCGGATTCATTTGCGCTGCGTCATGATGGGAACTCCAGTTCTTTTAAGATTTTTAAACATGAGCTCCCTTCGTGGCACAGCAGAAACAATTGGACTAAAATCCATGAGGATGCAGGTTTGATCTCTGGCCTCGATCAGTGGTTAAAGATCCAACACTGCCCTGAGCTGTAGTGTAGATCACACACACAGCTTGGGTCCCACCATTGTTGTGGCTGTGTTGTAGGCTGGCAGCTGTAACTCCAATTTGACCCCTAGCCTGGGAACTTCCATATGCCGTGGGTGTGGCCCTAAAAAGCAAAAAAAAAGAAAAAATAAGTTGTAGACACAGGGTGGAAAAAATATGTAGGAGTATATCAGCCCTTTGTGGGAGGAGAGATACCCCCGTATCAAACCACCTGGCCACCAGGAAGATGCAGTGGAACTTGGAGAGGGAACCAGAACATTCATGCTCCCCCTCTCTCCCCACCTCAAACCCCCATTTTCTGTTTCTGTTGTCTTTCTGTGCCATCATTTTCTGTTGCCTGAATCATTGTTCTGACTCCTTTCTGCTTTTGGTTGCCTCTCTCATGTGGCCATGAATCCTCCTAAAGCAGTCATGTGATTTTTTTTTCTGTTTTTTTTGGTTTGAATACATGTAATGGGTGCATCCATCAGAACTCTGGGTTGCAGTATTATCTTAAGCCAGAAAGAGGAATTGTGTGTGTTTGAAGGTTTAGGTCAGAGATGCTGTTGGGTCTCAGTTCCTAAAACCCAAGTAGTTTTTTCTGAGTGTTCTTTGCTGCTCTTGTTTGGTCCACCAGCTTCCTCATCTTTCAGTCAATGAAGTGGGATGCAACTCCCATAGCAACTCTGTTTGCAAGAGACCAGTCAGATTGAACTGGAATCTTGGTCCTATTCCAGATTCTGGAGAAGAGTCTGGGCCAGCTGGCTGTGGGGCAGGGCCCTGAGGTCGCTGCCATCAGCTCCGAGGATGCTGTGGGTATGCCCTCCCAGCTCAGGCTTTGACAGCTCACTAATTGTGATGCCACCATCTTTCTCTGTCATATTCTCAAATTTTGTAACATTCTGACTGTCATATTTCGTATTTCTCTAAGTTAACTGGCACTGGCCCTCGTCAGGGGCTGTGGTGTGTGATGGATGGGTAAGGAGCTGGCCTCTCTGCAGCCAGACTGCCCGAATCTGAGCCCCTGATACTTAAATTACGAACCATGGGACTTGGGCGAGGGAGTTACAATTCCTCTCTCTGTTTCCTCATCTGTAAAATGGCAACATTCACAGAACCTACCTTGCTGGAGTGCTAAAAAAGAGTTCCTTTTGGAGTTCCCTTCATGGCTTAGCGGTTAGTGAAGCTGACTAGGATCCTTGAGGATACGGGTTCTATCCCTAGCCTCACTCAGTGAGTGAAGGATCCGGTGTTGCTGTGAGCTGTGGTGTGGGTCACAGATGCAGCTCAGATCCCGTGTGGCTGCGGCTGTGGCGTAGGCAGGTGGCTACAGCTCCAATTCAACACCTAGCATGGGAACCTCCTCATGCTGTGGGTGTGACCCTAAAATAGCAAAAAAAAAAAAAAAAAGATGAATTCCTTTTATGTGTCTGTTGCATGGCAGATGCTCGAACAGCTAGTATTAAATTGTGTAGTCATTTAAATGCTTTACGTTGACAGAGGGGTGTGTGTGTGTGTGTGTGTGCATGCATGTAAATTAACTTTACTCTATCCCAGGAGCAGGTAGCATTGGAAGTGAAATTCCTAAACACTAATCCAAGTTCCTGAAGTGGCTACATAAGCACCTTCAATGCTCAAAATCCACCTCAGAAAGTTTGTTGAGCATTTTCCAGTGGTGAAATGTGTAGGTACTTCGGATACGTGATTGGCTGGACAAGCGGTAGAGGCCCCATCCTCAGATCTACAGGATAAAAATATCCCCCAGGCCCAGCAGTGTAGACTGTGGAACAGAGCACGAGGTCTAAAAACCCCATTGGTCCCATGAGCTCCATGTCACTTGACAGACCCCAGGGCAAGCTGATTTTGCTATCTCATCGCATCTGTCTTGGAAGTGAAATTTTCATGCAGAATTCTGAGTGGAGGCCTGAGGACAGAGAGGGAGGCTTCCTTCGCAACTAAATACAGGATATATGATTGCTTTGTGCTATTAATAAATGTTCACACACCTGGTGGACTTGATCCACGACTGGCTTTCATTGTAAAATGCCATCTCCTAAGGAGGTTGTGGTGATGATGGCAGGAAATTATGGCCCCCGTCTACCTCTGATTCCCAGAATCTGCTGACTTAACAGGAGAGTATAATAGTTGCTGAAGAGCCAAATTGACTTAGATCAAGTCATGACATTCATTCAGTAGTCATATCTGGGGAACACTCGTCATGCCTTAGAGTTGTATGGGAAGCTCAGGGTGTATGAATTCTGTCTGTGATCTTTGGTCCCTCGTGGCTGCTGGCTAAGATCTATATATCTTAGTTTGGGTTGACCTGGTAGCTGACATGGAGACAAAGTTTGGGTGCAAGTAGTTTCTTTGGCAAGTGATCCCAGGCAGCTGTGGTCAAAAAGTGGGGAGCTGCGACAGCAAAGAGCAAGCAGTGCGTTCATGAGCAAGTTACTGCTGTGAGCATTGGGCTCCGCCCTGCTTGGGACCCTCTGAGTCACCATATGAATTTTGGGCAGGGGGGTGTGTTGATTACACCCACATTTCTTCATCCTGCCTTTCTCAGCATTCTCTTAGGGAAATTCCTCTCTTAGGTGGCAGAGTTCCAATGCATCCTTATATGATATCTCCTCAGAGAGCATCTTAACAGGCTGTTCAGCAGCCTCTTCAAGCCCATTTCTCACTAACCCTTTCAGCTCTCTCCTACCTCAAGAGAAATGCCCTGTGAGCATTTCTAAATTCCCTTCCTATTTCTACCAAAGATTGGATTTCATCCTGCTCTGAGCTAGTTACAAGGCCTAATTTCCCAGAATTCCTTTTTTTTTCTTTTATTTTGTGGCCGTGCCCACGGAATGTGGAGGTTCCAAGGCTAGGGGTGGAATCAGAGCCATAGCTGCTGGCCTATGCCACAGCCACAGCAACGCCAGATCCGAGCCGTGTCTGTGACCTCCACCACAGCTCATGGCAACACCAGATCCTTAATCTACTCAGCGAGGCCAGGGATGGAACCTGTGTCCTCAAGGATAATAGATTCGTTTCCACTGAGCCATGATGGAAACTCCTCCCAGAATTCTTGAAGAGTTGACCCACACCGTCCTTGCCTTGTAGGAAATGGCAAAATTAACTAGATGATGATGTGAGTCAATCCTTCCTGTAAATTAGAAACTTTTATTAAATAAAAAACAAAAATAATTTCAGTGTTTTCCATTCCTATCATCTAATCTCAGGGACCCTGCCAGCCCATTGAGGTGTAATAACATTTTCAAATGTATGGCCACACCCCAAATCCTCCAAGTTTCAAAGCATTAGGAAAGGACAGCCAGAATTCAAGAAATAAATGTTTGGTGATTTTTTTTTTTAATGAGCTAAAAGCCAAGACATTCAACAGCCTCTGTTTATAACAGGTGGTAAGAAAACATAATGTAACACATACTGTTTCCTGCCTTTGCATAACTAGCTTGATGTATAGCTCTACTGTGTGAGCAGATTCAAAACTTGTTGGTTTTCTTTGCAATAACATAGCACATGCCGGGGAATAAGGGTTCAGTGTGTTGTAGGCACAAGGAGAACTTATCCTGGACTGACTCAGGCAGAAAGGAGCCAAGTCAAGACAAAGGGCAACTTAGACACATAAATTCCAGCACGACGCCCACAGCTGTTTGGTGCGTGGATACGGTTCTGTGGCTGCATCCCAGTGACCCATGTTATTGAGGACCTCTCTACCTAGACCAGGTAGTTGAGAGTGTTCATGACTCACAGAAAGAACAGGCAGGGTAGGAGGAAGCTGGAATTTAGCTGAGTTTTTCTTTTGGGGGGAAGGGGCAGGTAACAACTTTATTGAGATATAACTCACAGACCATACGATTCACCCATTTAAGGGATACAAATCAGAGTTCGCCTAGTGGCTCAGCAGAAACAAATCTGACTTGTATCCATGAGGACACAGGTTCGATCCCTGGCCTCATTCGGTGGGTTAAGGATCCGGTGTTGCTGTGAGCTGTGGTGTAGGTCACAGACGTGGCTCGGATCTGGTGTTGCCATGGCTGTGGTGTAGGCTGACAACTGTAGTTCTGATCTGACCCCTAGGTCTGGGAACCTCCATATGCCACAGGTGCAGCCCTAAAAGGACAAATATTTTTTGAAAAGGTAAAAATTGATAGTTTTTAATATAATCACAGTTGTACAACCATCCCCACAATTACAGAATATTTTCCTCACCTCCAAAAGAAACCTTTACCCTTAGCTATCATCACTCCCTAACCCCCATGTTTCCACCTTGGAAAACCACTAATCTACCGTCTCTACCTATTTACTTATTCTGGACATTTTATAAAAACAGAATCATGTCTGTGATCAGCTTCTTCCACTTAGCATAAAGTTTTCAGGGCTCCTGGACCCGTATAGCACTTATCAGATCTTCATTCCTTTGTATGGCCTAATAGTAACCTCTTGTATGAATATCCCATGTTTGGTTCATCCATTCATTGGGACATTTCGGTTGTTTTCTTATCTTAGCTATCACGAATAGTGCTATTAGGAACATTCGTGGGCAAGTTTTTGTGTGGACATGTGTTTTTATTTTTCTTGGGTTTGGATCTAGGAGTACAATGTCCAGAATGAGTAATAACCCTTTGTTGAACTTCTTGAGGATCTGCCCAGCTGTTGCCCAGAGCAGCTGCACCATTTTTTAATCCTGTCAGCAGTGTAGGAAGATTGTATTTCGCCACACCTCACCAGCACTGGTTATTACCTGACTCTCTGATTCCAGTCATTCTAGTGTATATGAAGTGGTGTTCGTTTTATTTATTTGCGTTTCTCTGATGACTAATGATGTTGAGCATCTTTTCACGGGCATGTTAGCCATTTGTTTTCCTTGGGGTTGGAGAAATGTATTCAAATTCTTTGTTCATTTTTTAGTTGTGTGGTCTTGTTAAAAGGTCTTTGTGGAGTTCCCGTCGTGGCACAGAGGAAACGAATCCGACTAGGAACCATGAGGTCGCTGGTTCGATCCCTGGCCTTGCTCAGTGGGTTAAGGATCTGGCATTGCCGTGAGCTATGGTGTAAGTCACAGACACGGCTCAAATCTGGCGTGGCTGTGGCTGTGGCGTAGGCTGACGGCTGCAGCTCCAAATAGACCCCTAGCCTGGGAACCTCCATGTGCCATGGGTCTGGCCCTAAAAGGACAAAAGACTAAAAAAAAAAAAAAAAAAAGAGTCTTTGTATATGCTAGACACAAACTCCTTATCCGACATGTGATTTGGTTTTGGTACAAAAATAGACATGTTGATCACTGAAACAGAATGGAGAGCCCAGAAACAAACACATGCTTATAATGGTCAACTGTTTATGACAAAGGAGCCAAAAGTATACAGGGAGGAAGACAGTCACCTCAATAAGTGGTGTTGGGGGAGTTCCCATTGTAGCACAGCAGAAAGGAATCCAACTAGAAACCATGAGGTTGTGGGTTCGATCCCTGGCCTCACTCAGTGGGTTAAGGATCCAGCATTGCTGTGAGCTGTGGTGTAGATCACAGACGCAGCTTGGATCCTGCATTACTGTGGCTCTGGCATAGGCTGGCAGCTGTAGTTCCAATTCGACCCCCTAGCCTGGGAACATCCATATGCCTCAGGTGCGGCCCTAGGGGGGAATAAAAAAGTGGTGTTGGGAAAACTGAACAGCTACATGCAAAAGAAGAGAACTGGACCATTTTCCTATACCATATATAAAAATAAACTCAAAATAGAATACAGACTTTAATGTAAGACCTGAAACCATAAAACTTCAGAGGTAGTATGCTCTTTGACATCAGTCTTAGAAATATTTTTTTGGAATCTGTCTCCTCAGGCAAGGACAACAAAAGTAAATAAACAAACAAATGAGACCACATCAAACTCAAGAGCTTGTACACAGTGAAGGAAACCAAAAGAATGGAGAGGCCAACTACTGAATGGGAAAAAGATATTTGCAAATGATACATCCAATAAGGGGTTAATATTTAACTATTTAAAGAACTCACAGCAAAGGAAACCATTAAAAAAAAGTGAACACACAGTCTGTGAAGTGGGAGAAAATAGTTGCAAATTAGGCAAACAACAAGGGCTTAATCTCTAAAATACACAACTCATACAACTCAACAACAAAGAAACAACCCAATCAAAAAATGGGCAGAAAACCTAAATAGACATTTTCCCGAAGAAGACATACAGATGGCCAACAGACATATGAAAAAGTGATCAACAACACAATTATTAGAGAAATGCAAATCAAAACTACAATGAGGTACCACCTCACACTGGTCAGAATGGCCATCGTTAATAAGTCTACAAATAAAAAATGCTGGAGAGGGTGTGGAGAAAAGGAAATCCTCCTTCACTGTTGATGGGAATGTAAATTAGTACAACCACTATGGAAAACAGTATGGAGGTTTCTCAGAAAACTAAATGGAGAACTACCACGTGATCCAGCAATCCCACTCCTGGGCATACATCCAAGCAGTACTACAATTCAAAAAGATACATGCACCCATATTCACAATAGCCAAGACATGGAAGCAACCTAAATGTCCATCGACAGATGAATGGATTAAGAAGTTGTGGTACATAAACACAATGGAATACTACTCGGCCACATAAAAGAACAAAACAATGCTATTTGCAGCAACATGGATGCAACTACAGATTATCATACTAAGTACATCAGAAAGAGAAGGACAAATACAACATAGTATCACTTATACAACATGGTATCTAAAGTATGGCACAAATGAACCTATCTGCAAAATAGAGACTCACAGACATGGAGAACAGACTTGTTTTGCCAAGGGCGTGGAGGGGAGGGAGTGGGATGGACTGGAAGTTTGGGGTTAATAAATGCAAACTATTACATTTATAATGGATAGACTTATTGTCCTACTGTATAGTACAGGGAACTATATCCAATCTCCTGGGATAGAATTGTGATGGAAAGTAATATATTGAAAAAAAGAATGTATATATATGACTGAATCACTTTGCTGTACAGCAGAAATTGGCACAACATTGTAAATCAACTGTAGTTTAATAAAATAAAAATAGAGGCAAAGAGAGAAAAAATATTTAAGGAACTCACACTTCTCTATCAAAAAAACCCCAAACAATTCAATTAAAATTGGCAGAAGGAGTTCCCATCGTGGCGCAGCAGAAGTGAATCTGCCTAGGAACCATGAGGTTGTGGGTTCGATCTCTGGCCTCGCTCAGTGGGTTAAGGATCTGGAGTTGCCATGAGCTGTGGTGTAGGTCGCAGACATGGCTCAGATCTGACATTGCTGTGGCTGTGGTGTAGGCTGGCACATGTAGCTCTGATTAGACCCTAGCCTGGGAACATCCACATGCTGAGGGTGCAGCCTTAAAAAGCAAAAAAAAAAAAAAAAAAAAAATTGGCAGAAGACCTGAAAAAACATTTTCACAAGGAAGACATACACATGGCCAACAGATGCATGAAAAGATGCTCAACATCACTAATTATCAGGGAAATGAAAATCAGAACCACAATGAGCTATTATTACCATGAGTTTATCAGAATGCTATTACCAAAAAGCCAAGAAATAACAAGTGTTGGTGAGGAGGTAGAGAGAAGAAAACCCTTGTGTACTGTTGATAGGAATGTAAATTGGTACAGCCACTATGGAAAACATATGGAGCTTCCTCAAAAGATTAAAAATAGAACCACCACATGATCCAGCAATTCCACTTCCGTGTAGTTATGCACAGAAAACAAAAACACTAATTTGAAATGATAGATACCCAATATTCACAGCATTATTAACAATAGCCTAGATATGGAAGCAACCAAAGTGTCCATATATAGATTAATGAATAAAGAAGATGTGTGTGTGTAGATACATATATAATGGAATATTATTCAGCCATAAAAAATAATGAAATCTTGCTAGTTGGACCTAGAGGGCATAATGATAAATAAGTCAGAGGAAGACAAATACCATGATTTCACTTATAGGTGGAATCTAAAAAACAAAACAAAATGGTTCCCTTGTGTCTTAGTGGGTTAAGGATCTAGTCTTGCCACTGCTGTGGCTCAGGTTGCTGCTGTGGTGTGGGTTTGATCCCTATCCCAGGAATTGGTGCATGCTGTGGGCATGGCCAAAAAAAATTTTTTTAGACAAAACAGAAAGTGACTCCTACATCCAGAAAGATAGTTGCTGCCATGGTGGGGGGGAGGGGGGTGGGAACATGGGCGGTGGCAAAATGGGTGAAGGAGATTAAGACATACAAACTTATAGTTATACAATAAATTGCAGTGATATAATGTACAGCATAGTGAGTAGAGCCAATCATCTTGTAATAATTTTTAGTGACAGATGGTTACTAGGCTTATTGTGATAATCAATTCATAATGTATGTAAATGTCTAATCACTATGTTGTACACCTGCAATGAATATTGCATGTCCATGGCATTTCAATAAAAATTTGTAAAGAGTTTATTCTAGATACAAGTCCATTATCAGACATACAATTTACAAGTACTTTCTCCCATTCTGTGTGTTGTGTTTTTACCTTCTTGTTGTATTTTCACAGCACAAGAGTTTAATTTTGATGAATTCCAATTTATCAATTTGTTCGCCTTTTGTTGCTTTGCTTGGGTAAGACTTCATTGCCAAATCCAAGGTCACAAAGACTTACTACTATGTTTTCTTAGAAGGGTTTTTACCATTTTAGCTCTTATCGTTTGGATCTCTGATCCATTTGAGTTAATGTTTGTATATGGTCTGAGTAGGGTCCAACCTCATTGTATTCCATGTGGATATCCATGCAAGGTTCTTTTTGAGACGTCTCATCCCATTGTTTTTAATTAGAGGGATCCTATAGGATACAGATGTAATGGGCCTGGACACTGTAACCTACTGTTTAATTCTAACCCAATAAATACATGTTGAAGAAGCTAATTCAGAAGAAGGTGGCTTTGTACTATTTGGTCTCAGGTTTGTTATTATAAAAGACTGGCTTTGATATTTGTAAATAGAGCCATCGCTAGACATTAAATAGACACTTTTATTAATAGAGAAGATAGGAAAGAAAATCCTCCCTTAGCTCTGAGGATCTAACTCTGAATTTTTTCTTCTTTTTTCTTTTTTGGGGCTGCACCTAAGGCATGTGGAAGTTCCCAGGCTAGGGAGTCTAATTGGATCTACAGCTGCGGGCCTACATCTCAGCCACAGCAATGCAGGATCCAAGCCGCGTCTGCAACCTACACCACAGCTCACGGCAACGCCAGATCCTTGACCCACTGAGTGAGGCCAGCAAACCTGCAACCTCATGGTTCCCAGTCGAATTGGTTAACCACTGAGCCACGAAGGGAACTCCTGAGCTCAGCATTTTTCAGGGAAGTTGTGGCTCCTGGTCCACACTCCCCATCACCCCTGGCCTCCCATTGCCTTTATCCCACCATTTTTCTCTCTATCCCTCCTGTTACAGTGGAAGACTTGGCTTCTTCTCTCCTTTGGGAGTCCCAGGACCTGTGTGTGGGCTGCCATCACCTGTTGGAATGTGCACAATCCAGGAACATTTACTCCCTGTTATCTTCTGTCTCCCTGGTCCTTTAGTTTCTCCAGACCTTGCCCATCCATATTTCAATGAGCCCTGCCTTAGCTTATCTCTAAGCAAACAAAACCCCTGTCTCAATCCTGTCTTCTCAGACCCCCCTCCCCACCCCCGCCCCTGCCTCCCCCATCAGGCTAGACTAGAAGAACCCTCTTCAGTGAGGTTCTCGCCATCCTCCCTCACACTAGCTTCTCAGTCCACCCCAGACTGCTGAGCCTGTTATCTCAAGAACTCAGTGAGTTCCATGCCACCCAACCCGGCAGTCCCTTGTCAGTTCCCATTTTGTTGAACCATTAGGACTGAGCAAGACAAGCCAAGAAGAAGGGGAGAATGGACACTGGGAAGGTGGCTGTCAATGTCTGCCAGACCTGGCCTGACTTCCTGAGTGGTCAGCACCACAGGCTCTTGCCTCCTCCTTAAGTAAGTCTCTTCATTTGGGCTCCGTGATACTGTGCTCTCCTCCTTTTCTTCCTACCCCTCTGGCGGCTCCTCCTTGGTCTCCCTGATAGAGATTCTTTCTTCTATCCTCCTCAGGTCCCTTCTCACTCTTTTGTGTGTGTGGGTGTGTGTGTCTTTTTTTTTTTTTTTTTCCAGGGCTGCACCTGAGGCATGTGGAAGTTCCCAGGCTAGGAGTCAAACATAGCATCAGCTGCTGTCCTACGCCACAGCTCATGGCAACACCAGATCCCCAACCCACTGCAGGGATTAAACCTGCCAGGGATTGAACCTGTGATCATCCTGGATACCAGTCAGGTTTGTTAACCGCTGAGCCACAATGAGAACTCCCATGTCCCTCCTCACTCTTAACCCTCCGCCTGGGTGATGTCATTCTTTCCTGTGGCTTTAATCACCTGTGGACACTAATGGCCTCTGAAGCCTTATCTCCTGCCTATATTCCAAATCTTTATCTCCTGCTTCAATCCATATATTAGGACTTGAATGTCCACAAAGCACTGAGAACTCAGCATGTCCAAAATGAAACTCATAGAGTTCCTATTGTGGCTCAGCGTAAATGAACCCGACTAGTATCCATGAAGGGTTCAATCCCTGGCCACACTCAGAGCGTCAGGGATCCAGCATTGACATGAACTGCAGTGTAGGTTACAGATATGGCTTAGATCTGGCGTTGCTGTGGCTGTGGTGTAGGCCAGCAGCTGCAGCTCCGATTTGACCCCTAGCCTGGGAACTTCCATGTGCCATGAGTGTGGCCCTAAAAAGCAACAAAAAACCCAAAAACCCAAAAACTCATTTTATTCCCTCCAAACTTCTTCTCCTGCAGAATTGTGTCCTCCCAAAATGGCTGTACTGTTAAGGCAGCCGCCCAGCAGCCCTTGGCCAGAGTGTATCAGCTATAGCGACAGCCCTGGGGCTACAGTGTATCAGGTCTTTAACCAGCGAGAAACCAAGTGAGCCCTTGGAGAGTTGGAGAACTCAGGTTTATTATGCCTCCCGCGGGCTCAGAGGAGATCGCTCTCCAGAGCCTGAGCCCTGAAGAAGGGTTTCACAAGGCTTTTATGGGCAACCTCTTCCAGGTGTATGCTTGGCTGGTCAGACCAGAGTGAGAACAGGCAGGGTTGTAATTGCGGAAGCAACTTTACAGAAGCAGATGCATGGGGGAGGGGTGGTTAGGAGCAATTGGCTGGACTTTGCTGAGTCATCATGGCTGGGGTCTCTCTACTTTTTTATCAGGACGTTTCCTCCTACAGTACCATCCACGTAGTTGTGCTAGATGTCTTGTTTCCCTTTACTCCCTGACCCCAATTAACACATTCTGAATCCTTCATCTTCTCTCCCCACTGTCACCACCCTAGCCTTACCCAGCGTGGGCAGTCCCCTGGACTCCAACAACCTTTCTCACCTCATTTTTCTCCATGTTAATCTCCAATCTGATACCCACTCAGTAGCCAGAATCTTTCCAAAATGTCAACCAGATCAGCTCACTTGCTTCTCATGAAATAAATCATCATAGAGTAACAAAAACGGTATTTTGGAAGCATACATTCATAGACACAAGAAAGTGCCCACAATATAATCCGTAAGTGGAAAAAAAAAGTGAATTTAAAACTCCTATCAAATTTCTAATTTCATTTATGTAAATGCATAGAAAAGTGGCTGGAAAAATATTCCAAAATGGTTGGAGACATTATCTCAAACTGGTAGAAGTATTGGTCATTGTTTGTGTCCTTCCTTATATTTTTATTAATTTGACAATTGTTTCTATCGTGTAGTTGTGAATAACTTAGGTGTTTTTTTTTTCCCTTTGGTTGCAAGAGAAGAAACCCAAAGCAAATATGCTTTAGCTAAAGGGGGAAGTTATGAAGATCCTGTTCTATCTCAGAAACTAAATGATGAGAGAACAGCCCAGCCTCAGCAATTACTGGAACCAGAACTGCAAATGCTGCCTATGTTCTTTCTCCATCTCAGTGCCTTTATTCTGTTTGTCTACGTTGTTTCCTCCCTGCTTTCCAGACCAGTTTTCTCTGATCCAAGTAAGAGAAAATGTCCTGGGATTCTTAAGAAAGACTAGACTACCTGTTCCTAAATCCAAACCAGTTAAGGATTAGGGATGTCCCAGCTCAGATAAGTGTACTACCCTTGGCCAGTCACCTACAGATGGGCAGAATCATGGGGCACTCATAGTGGCTTCCATGGTGATCATGTGGATGGGTGTGTGTATGTGTGGTCGGGGGAGGGACTGAAGAAAAGAATAGTAGGTGGTCGTTTCCAGAAGGAAAGGAGCTCTGTATTTACAAAGCAATAATCACACCAACATGATTATTTTAATTTATTAAAATTAGAAAAAGTCTACAGTGTATCTTTAAAATCTCATAAATTGTTTTCAGTAACTTCTCAGTAAATCAGCACTGACTCAAACGTTTTTCTTTCAAACAGCTAACCTCAGTCCTTACTAGCTTCTTGGAGTTCCCATCGTGGTGCAATGGAAACAAATCCGACTAGGACCCAGGAGGTTTCGGGTTTGATCCCTGGCCTCGCTCAGTGGGTTAAGGATCCAGTGTTGCCATGAGCTGTGGTGTAGGTTGAAGACTCGGCTCAGATCCTGCATTGCTGTGGCTGTGGTGTAGGCCAGCAGCTGCAGCTCCGATTTGACCCCTAGCCTGGGAACCTCCATATGCCGCAAAAAAAAAGGACAAAAGACTAGCTTTCTTTCTTTTTTTTTTTTTTTTTCATCTTTTTACCTTTTCTAGGGCCGCCCCCGTGACACATGGAGGTTCCCAGGCTAGGGGTCGAATCAGAGCTGTAGCCACCAACCTACAGCAGAGCCACAGCAACGTGGGATCCAAGCCGAGTCTTCGACCTACACCACAGCTCATGGCAATGCTGGATAGTTAACCCACTGAGCAAGGCCAGGGATCGAACCTGCAACCTCATGATTCCTAGTCAGATTTGTTAACCACTGTGCCACAATGGGAACTCCAAGACTAGCTTTCTTATAAATTATTTCTACTGGTCATTTACCCAGAAAATATACAGATTATCTGCTTCAATCCTGTTTTTTTTGTTTTGTTTTTGGCTACACCTGAGGTATGTGGAAGTTCCCTAGCCAGGGACTGAACCCGTGCCACAATTGCAACTTGTGTCACAGCTGTGGCAGCACTGGCTCCTTAAGCCATGGCACCACAAGGGAACTTCCAAGCCTGTCATTTTAGATAGGATGGACTCAAGCCCAAAGGGAGGACATGGCTGGCTAAGCTCCCCCAGGGATTTACCAGAATGCCATTTCAACACCATCCTTGTCCAGCCATTTCTGCTCGTCTATCTAAACCTCCCATCTTCCTAAGCCACCTCCAGCTTGTGTCCCCAAGACTATTCAGAACAAAGTCTCAAAAGTACAACAAGCCTGACAGGCTCTTGGCATATAATTACTGTCTTCAGCTGCACTTCCTAGACCTAGACGTTCATTGGGAACCTTGAGTCTTTTCCTGCATAAGTACTCTAAGTCACTGACATTCCAAAGAGCATAGGTAGGGCAAAGGCTTTCAAGGATATACTGGCGAGAATGCAGGCACATTCTGAAGAAGGGGAGCCTCTTGCCCTTAAATCCTACAGATTATAGATCTGGGAGTCTAAATACCTGAACACATCCAAACAATGAGATTGCTGAAAAGACTTCCCCACTCACCCACCCCGGCTTCATTCTGCCGCCTTTTTTTTTTTTTTTTTTCTGGTCTTTTTGCCTTTTTTGGGCTGCTCCCACAGCATATGGAGGTTCCCAGGCTAGGGGTCAAATTGGAGCTGTAGCCGCCGGCCTATGCCAGAGCCACAGCAACTCGGGATCCGAGCCACATCTGTGACGTTACACCACAGTTCATGGCAACGCCAGATCCTTAACCCACTGAGCAAGGGCAGGGATCGAACCTGCAACCTCGTGGTTCCTAGTCGGTTTCGTTAACCACTGCGCCACAACGGGAATGCCTGCATTCATTTTTTAAGAAGCACAGTATTGTATGAGTAGCATACTGCAGGATGTGCTTCAAGTATGGACTGTCAGGCCTGGGTTGATTTGTTGGCCGTATTGCATGGCTAGTTCATCTTATAAAGAAGGGATGGTAGGAAGGGTAATGGCTGGGAAGAAGAAAATGACTCAGTGTAGCAGGAAGCCCCTAAACCGACTTCCAGTGGTCACACCCTTGTTCATCTTCTCTCTTTAAGTGTGGGCTGGACCTCGTGGCTCTCTCCTAACAAATAGGGTATTGCAAAAGTGAGTCTGTTACAAAAGAATGTGACTTTCATCTCTCTCTCTTGTTTGGAGTGCTTGGGTTAGGGGAAGGAAGCTGCCGTTTTGTGAGCTGTCCTGTAGAGAGACAAGAAACTGTTGTCTCTGGCTAACAGCCATGGAGGACCTGAGGTCAGTCGACAACCAGAGGTAAGCTTGGAAATAGACCCTTCCTCCATCCTCCTGTAGGGATATAGTCACCTCCCTGAACGTTGAGGTGACTGCATCCCTATAGGAAACGTTGAATGCAATCTGAAAGAATTTGATCTGGAGTTCCCCGGAGTTCCCACTGTGGCTCAGTGGGTTAGGGAACCGACGTCGTCCCTGTGAAGATGCAGGTTCCCTCCCCGCCCTGGTTCAGTGGGTTGGGGATCTGGTGCTGCCATGAGCTGCTGTGTAGGTCACAGATGCAGCTTAGATCCAGTGTTGCTGTGGCTGTGGTGTAGGCTGCAGCTGCAGCTCCAATTTGACCCCTGGCCCAGGAACTTCCTTATGCTGCAGGTACAGCTGTAAATATAAAAAATGGAGAAAAAGAAGAAAAAAATGTACCTGAGCCAGAGGACCCAGCTAAGCCATGCCCAGATTCCTGACCGATAGGAACTGTGGGATAGTAAATATGTTTTGTCATTGTAAGCTACTAAATTTGGGGATCATTTGTTATGCGGCAATAGTTGGCTAATAGTCAAAAGCTACTTCATATGGAGAACATGTCATAAATTTTATAAAATGAAGGCTACTTATTGCTGAGCTGGAGACATCCTAGCTGCACATGCTGAAAGAGAAACTTAAAAGGGAACGATGTTTTTAAATCTTTTTTTAAAATTTTTCACACGTTTTTTATAGCTGGTTTATAGCGTTCTGTCAATTTTCTACTGTACATCATGGTGACCCAGTTACACATACATGTAAAGATTCTTTTTCTCACATTATCATGCTCCATCATAAGTGACTAGGTATGGTTTCCAGTGCTATAGAGCAGGATCTCATTGCTTTAAATAGAGCTGTGACTACAAATCTGATGATAAGTAATTTTGCCACATTCCTACTTTGTTTTTTGGTTTTTTTGTTTGTTTGTTTGTTTTATGTTTTTGGTCCTTTTTAGGGCCACACTTGCAGCATGTGGAGGTTCAGGCTAGGGGTCTAATCGGAGCTACAGCTGCCAGCCTACACCACAGCCACAGCAATGTGGGATCTGAGCCTCGTCTGTGACCTGCATTTCGTCTCATGGCAACACCAGATTCTTAACCCAACTATTGCGGCCAGGGATTGAACACGCATCCTCATGGATACTAGTCAGGTTCATTGCCACTGAACTACAACGGGAACTCCAACAACATTCCTATCAGCACATCACAAAGGGTTTTCTAATAAAAAGTTCCATATTTTTAACTTTGCATGATGCTTTTAGGAATGAGACTCTTTTTTAAGGAAGTTGAATTTTAAAATTTTTAAAAATTCTGATTTTTTTTTTAAAATTGGGGGGGAGTTCCCTTCGTGGCTCAGAGGTTAACAAACCTGACTAGGATCCGTGAGGATGCAGGGTTCCATCCCTGGCCTTGCTCAGTGGGTCAGGGATCTAGCGTTGGCTTGAGCTGTGTTGTAGGTCACAGATGCAGCTCAGATCCCATGTGGCTGTGGCTGTGGCTGTGTCGTAGGCCGGTAGCTGTAGCTCTGATTCGACCCCTAGCCTGGGAAACTCCATATGCTGCAACTGTGGCCCTAAAATAGCAACAAAACAAAACAGAACAAAAAAACCCCAAGGCATATGGAAGTTCCTGGGCTAGGGATCAAATCTGAACTGCAGCTGCCATCCATGCCATAGCTGTGGCAATGCAGTTCCTTAACCCACTGCACTGGGCCAGGGATCAAACTTGCACCCGTGCCACTGCAGAGACAACACCGGATACTTAATACCCTGTGCCATATAAGGAACTCCAGAATTCTGATTTTTTTTTTTGTCTCTAAAATTGTTAAGTAAATTAGTAATGAGTCGAAGTCCCTAATGTTTAGGAAAATTGATTTTCCCCATTATCAACTAACACAGTTCATTTTGGTCCTTAGCAGCATAGTGTAGTGATCAATAGCACGGAATTTTTTAGGAGTTTATTTAATTTGGTTTATCTCATTATCACTCAGACTCTTCAGTAATGTGCTTAACTTCCCAACCATTCATTTCCTTTAGTGGAAAAAAGCCTCAAAAATGTATTTTTTTGTTTTCTCCTGCTTCATCTAGTTAATGTATATTTTTGTATGGCACATCATATTATACATAGTATTAGACCATTTTTAAAACAGACATATAGTTTTCTACTACAGTTTTTGCATGTCTGACCTAAGATTACATTAATTCTTGGATGGAAAACAAATAGCACAACTTCCCGACTGCACATGTTCCAACTCTAACTCCATGAGTAACTGGTTCTGTGACTTTGGGAAGTTACTTAACCTCTCCATCGGGAAAATGGGGATAATAGTGGTATCTGCCTCATAGGGATTTTAAAATGATGGCACAAATTAATAAATATAAAGCAATTAAAACAGTATATAGCATATACTCAGTGTTATATTTATATTTCTGTGCTAGGAGGAGGTTGGAGAAGGCGTTGAGTGAACCAGAATGCAGTATCTGCCTAGAAACAGTGCATTTTGATAGGAAAGTTAGTGTAGCAAATGCCGCCCTCCCAACCTCCCTGCCCAAATGCTGGGCAGAGTGGGACCCAACAGTTTGCATGGGACATAAGCCATGTTGGAGAAAATGTGGTGGCCAGTACTTAAACAGTTAGTGGAGGGGTTCCCTGGTGGCTCAGCAGGTTAAGGATACAGTGTTGACACCACTGTGGCTGGGGTCGCTGCTGTGGCATGAGTTCGATCCCTGGCCTGGGAAATTTTGTATGCCATGGGCATGGCCAATAAATAAATAAGTACAGTGTATGAAGAGAACTTAGTCTCAGAAAAACAGACAGTTGGAAAAAGGAAAAATACCCCCCAAAAAACCATAAAGTTATGCCATGAAATTTTGATTACATAAGAGGTTAAAATTTTAGATTAGCATTTCTTCACTTGGCCACTCCTATTTGCATCATGCATGGATTTGGTTGAAGGCTGGGTCAGTGGTTATTTCCTTGAAATATCATTAGCATTTCTGAACACACTTTTCCACCCAGGAACTGACCTCATCTACTGCAATGATCTCTCCTGAACTAACACTGACATTTACGAAATAAAACAAAAAATGTTGGTTCTAAGTTTCAAATGCTATGTACAAGACCAGTTATTTCATTTTTACTCTTGGTAGCAGAATTATTTTACAAACTTGAATCAAGGAAAAATTTTACCTTGCCTTCATTTCTCCACATCCACTAAGGTCCTAAAATACTTACTAGATAAGCTCTACAGGAGACAGAGGGAATAACTCAAGAGCTCCAAGCAGTTTTTCATTCATTTAATTAAACAACACTGAATACACCTGCTGTGACTAGGCACTGTGCCCTACTAGATGTCCCAGATGACATGGGCTCCTCCCTCAAGAAACCTACAGTCATGTATCAAATTAAATTACAGGAGCTCCCATTGTTGCTCAGCAGTAATGAACCCGACTAGTATCCATGAGGATGCAAGTTCAATCCCTGGCCTTGCTCAGTGAGTTAAGGATCCAGTGTTACCATGAGTTATAGTGTAGGTCGCAGACATGGCTCAGATCTTGCATTGCTGAGACTGGTGTAGGCTGGCAGCTTTAGCTCTTATTTGACCCCTAGCCTGGGAAATTCCATATGCTGAGGGTGTGGCCCCCAAAAGAAACACACACACACACACACACACACACACGCATGCAATCCATCAGACATAAAAGAAGACAAATAAATGGAGAGACACACATGCCCCTGGATGGGAAGACTCAGTATTATGAAGGGGTTGGTTTTCCTCGACTTAAACTGTAACCCAATCTCAGAATAAATCTCAAACCAAATTTGGCCTCCACAAAATGATTCTAGGTTCACCTGGAAAAGAAAAATGAAAACATAAAGAAAATTTTGGCAAAAGAAGAGTAAGGAGGAAGACTTCCCCTGAAGATAATAAGGTACATGATATAGTAATTATATCAGAACACCAAATAGCCGAAAATGATTAGAAATCAAAACAGGACAGGGAAATGAAAAAGAATAAAGTCTAAAAATGGATGCAAGGAGATACAAAAATTCAGAATATTGTTATTTTGTTTTTCCAAGCAGTATATTGATTTTCAGTCCAAAATTATTGTTTAGGAGTTCCCATCGTGGGGCAGCAGAAACAAATCCAACTAGGAATGACGAGGTTGCAGGTTCGATCCCTGGCCTTGCTCAGTGGGTTAAGGATCCGGCATTGCTATGAGCTGTGGTTCAGGTTGCAGATGCAGCTCGGATCTGGTGTTGCTGTGGCTCTGGTGTAGGCCAGCGGTATAGCTCCGATTAGACCCCTAACCTGGGAACCTCCATGTGCCACAGAAGCGGCCCTAAAAGGACAAAAGACAAACAAAACAAAACAAAATTATTGTTCAATAAATGCAGTTAGAGCCACTGGCTAACCACTTGCAAATATATATATATATATATATATATACACACATGTATATATATGTATATATTTGGGATTCCTACATCATATTTATATTAAAATCTGATTAAGTATTAAACATAAAAAATAAAACCATGAAAGAATAAAAAGAAAATGTAAGTAAATGTTTTTACAATCAAAGGGTGGGATACACTTCCTTAAATGTTTGGCTTCAGTGGATACTGCCAGTTTTCCAGGGTGGTTATTAAACAGTTTAAAGTTCTTCTTTTTTTTCTTTTTTTAGGGCTACACCCATGGCATATGGAAATTCCCAGGCTAGGGGTTGAATCAAAGCTGCAACTGCCAGCCTACACCACAGCCACAACAAGGCCAGATCCAAACCATGTCTGCAACCTGCACCACAGCTCATGGTAATGCTAGATCCTTAACCCACTGAGCAAGGCCAGGGATCGAACCCACATCCTCATGGATACTAGTTCGGTTCATTACCGCTGAGCCACAAAGGGAACTCCTTAGTTTACTCTTCCATCAGAAGAGTATAGAGTTCAGTTGCTTCATGTTCTTGCCCAAAATTGGTACCATCAGCTTAAAATTTTTTACACATTTTGATAGTTGTAAGGTAGTGTCTCATTGTGGTTTTAACTTGCATTTCTCTGGCAACCAATATTAAGCACATTTCCTTTGCTTATAAATATATGTACATTTTAAATCCAGCAAGTTTACTTCTAGGATTTTAGGTGCATTTATACTGTGAAATATGATTATCTAGTGATAACTACCATTAATGTCTTGATTGTGGTTAACCTAGGTAATAGAATAATGAGTAATTTTTTTTATCACATTTCTGGTTTCATCCTGACAGGTGATTTTTAATATGTTCTTGATTTTTAACATTTTCTGAATTTTTCACAATGAGTGTATATTGTTTTTGTATTTGGAAGACGTGGACAAGTATTCCTCTTTTATTTGGGAACAAATAGAAATAAAAATATAGCCCAAATAACTTGACAGAATATTCACAGTTCAATCCTGAGCAATGCCATTTGAGGTCGCATCCCTCATTTAAAATGGAAAAGATATATCTAGTATCCATATCTTTCTAAATATTATTTCATCTCTAAAAAGAAGCAGGGCTCCTTGGAGGAATGGCTGAGTCCAGGTCTGGGGCAGGGACAGCACAAGATGAGCCAGAAACATAGGGACAGCCTGGTGTATCAGAAAGTAAGGAAACGAAGGAGTTCCCGTCGTGGCGCAGCAGAAACGAATCTGACTAGGAACCATGAAGTTGTGGGTTCGATCCCTGGCCTTGCTCAGTGGGTTAAGGATCTGGCATTGCCATGAGCTGTGGTAGGTTGCAGAGGCGGCGTGAATCCTGCGTTGCTATGGCTCTGGCATAGGCTGGCAGCTGTAGCTCTGATTCAGCCCCTACTCTGGGAACCTCCACATGCCGTGGGTGCAGCCCTAAAAAGCCAAAAAAAAAAAAAAAAAGGATTGCTAAGTCTAGGAGGTGAATGGGGGAGTTTGATGAGGAAGAGGGTGTTACAGAATTCTGAAGTATTTCTTCACAAATTGCTTGTTAGTTGCAAGGGTAAAAAATAACTACACAGTGGAGAAACCTGACAACACCTGCATCAGTTGATCAAAATTAACCAACAAGAGGCAGGATGACATGGTGTGCTTCCAGATATGGTTCCTGGAGAAGACCAGAAGAGCATTTCTGTGTTAGTGGGTAGGGGACCCATGTCCTGAATCGAGTCATGAAGAAACATCAGGCAACTCCGGCAGAAAAGTATTCTACAACACAACCAGCTTATAGTCTTTAAATATAGCAGTGTCATGAAAGTCCAAAAAATATTAAAGATCTTTTCCAGATTAAAGAGACATGATAATTTAATGCATATGCGATCCTTGGTTAAAGTTTCTACTAGAGGGGGAAAATGCTATAAAAGAATTTTATTGGTATAATTGACAGAATTAGAATGTGGATTGCAGAATAGAAAAAAGTATGGATCAAGTTAAATTTCTGACTTGATAACAGTTTTGTGCTTATGTGAGACACTATATATTTTTCTTTTTTAAAAAAAATCTAGGAGTTCCCGTCGTGGCGCAGTGGTTAACGAATCTGACTAGGAACCATGAGGTTGCGGGTTCGGTCCCTGCCCTTGCTCAGTGGGTTAACGATCCGGCGTTGCCGTGAGGTGTGGTGTAGGTTGCAGACGCGGCTCGGATCCCGCGTTGCTGTGGCTCTGGCGTAGACTGGTGGCTACAGCTCCGATTCGACCCCTAGCCTGGGAACCTCCATATGCCTCGGGAGCGGCCCAAGAAATAGCAAAACAAAAAAAAATCTAATTTTATTGGAGTATAGTTGATTTAAAATGTGTTGGTTTCAGGTGTACAGCAAAGTGAATCAGTCATACATATAAATATATCCATTCTTTTTTCCCATATAGATTATTACAAACTATTTATTTATTTTTGTGCCACCTGTGGCATATGGAAGTTCCCAGGCTAGGGGTGGAACTGGAGCTACAGCTGCCAGCCTACACCACAGCCACAGCAATGCCAGATCTGAGCCATGTCTGTGACCTATACCACAGTTCAAGGCAATTCCAGACCCTTGACCCACTAATTGAGGCCAGGGCTGGAACTCGCATCCCGGTAGATATTAGTCAGATTCATTTCCTCTGCATCACAGTGGGGACAATCATCTATTTTATACAGTAATGTGTATATGTTATTGCCACCCTCCCAATTCTTCCCTCCCCAAATGATTTCACTTATGGCAATCATAAGATTGGTTTTGAAATCCCTGAATTTGTCTCCATTTTTTAGAAACAATACTTTTTTTTCCCTTTTTTTGGACACCTGGTGGCATATGGGGTTCCCTGGGGCAGGGATCATATCCGAGCTACAGTTGCAACCGACACAGCAGCTGCAGCAACAACAGATCCTTTAACCCTCTGCACTGGGCTGGGGATTGAACCTGTGCCCTAGTGTTGCAGAGACACCACTGATCCGGTTGTGCCACAGTGGGAACTCCTAGAAACTATACTAAATAAATAAATAGAGTTCCCATTGTGGCTCACTGGGTTAAGAACCTATGAGCTGTGGTGTTGGTCACAGATGAGGCTTAGATCCTGCTTTGCTGTGGCTGTGGTGTAGGCTGGCAGCTGTAGCTCCGATTCAACCCCTAGCCCTGGAAACATCCGTGTGCCTAGGGTGCAGACCTAAAGAGCTAAAAAAAATAATTTTTTTCTTTGTAATGGTGATCTATTTGTTTCCTTGTTTATTGAGAGGCATCTTTCATTGCCTAATTTCAAGAATATAGGAGTTTTGTTTGTTTGTTTGTTTACAATAGAAAAATAAACCCCAACCCACTGAGGGAGGCCAGGGATCAAAGCTGCCTCCTCGTGGATGCCAGTCGGATTTGTTTCTGCTGTGCTGCAACGGAAACTCCCTAAAAAGAAATTTTTCTCGTGAGCACCGTGGAGGAGATGTTTGTGGCCACTGGAACGGGACTGTCACACCTGTCAGGAGTTACATTTGAAGAAGGGAACACACCTTAGAATGGTAGGTGTATCTTTGACATACCTATAAGAAATCCTACAATTTTAGAGTTCCTGTAGTGGCTCAGTGGTTAACGAATCCAACTAGGAACCATGAGGTTGCGGATTCGGTCCCTGGCCTTGCTCAGTGGGTTAAGGATCTGGCGTTGCCATGAGCTTTGGTGTAGGTTGCAGACGCGGCTCAGATCCCACGTTGCTGTGGCTCTGGCATAGACCGGTGGCTATAGCTCCAATTGGACCCCTAGCCTGGGAATCTCCATATGCCAAGGAAGTGGCCCTAGAAAAGGCAAAAAGATTAAAAAAAAAAAAAAAGAAAGAAATCCTACAATTTTGCTAACATGATAGGTGGAATACAGTTCAATTATGTAAGGCCCGTCCAGCAAAGATTTGTTGATATTTAACTTTGCCTTTAAAACTTCCCACTGGTCTGGCCTTTGAAAAAGGCAAACCTGAGTTACTGTTGTGGCTCAGCAGGTTGGAAACCCAACATAGGGTCTGAGGATACAGGTTCAATCCCTGGCCTCGCTCAGTGGGTTAAGGATCTGGTCCTGTGGCAAGCTGTGGTGTATGTCACAGATGTGGCTTGGATCTGGCGTAGGCCAGCATTAGTGGCTCTGATTTGACCCAAAGCCCAAAAACGTCCATATGCTGGAGCCGTAAAAAGAAAAGAAAAAGAGGAGTTCCCGTCGTGGCGCAGTGGTTAACAAATCCGACTAGGAACCATGAGGTTGCGGGTTCGGTCCCTGCCCTTGCTCAGTGTGTTAAGGATCCGGCGTTGCCGTGAGCTGTGGTGTAGGTTGCAGACGCGGCTCGGATCCCGCGTTGCTGTGGCTCTGGCGTAGGCCAATGGCTACAGCTCCGATTTGACCCCTAGCCTGGGAACCTCCATATGCCGTGGGAGTGGCCCAAGAAATAGCAAAAAGCCAAAAAAAAAAAAAAAAAAAAAAAGAAAAAGAAAAAGCTTAACCCAACCCATTCATTTTCCACCTCCCCTCCTTAAACCTTATGGAGACAAACAAAAATAAAACTAGTAAGCCAGACCCGAAGGCTGGATACAGCTATGATTTAGACTTGGACAAATGAGCTTTGGAGGAGACATTAAGATTTTAAGGTCATGGGAGTTCCCACTGTGGCTTAGCGGCTTAAGAACCTGACATAGCGTCTGTGAGGATGCTGGTTTGATCTCTAGCTTTCTCAGTGGGTTATGGATCCTGTCTTGCTGTGGCTGTGGCTGTGGCTGTGGCTGTGGCTGTGGCTGGCAGCTGCAGCGCCAATTCGACCCCTAGCCTGGAAACTTCCATCTGCTATGGTGTGGCCCTAAAAAAAGAAACAAACAAAAGATTTTAAGATCATGAGGTACCAGTTATTACAATGAGGCAAATGTGTTCATCCAAGAGGAGGCAGATGGAGTAAAGGGTTTAATGATGCTTCCAGGGATACATGCCATTCACCCCAGGACAGGCATCAATGAGGGAGAAGATGGCTAATTCTAGCCAAAACTTTCTACACGTATGTTATAAATCTTCCTTTGTTTTCTTTTATTTTTTTATTTTTATTTTTTGTGTTTTGTCTTTTCTAGGGCCACACCCACGGCATATGGAGGTTCCCAGGCTAGGGGTTGAATCAGAGATGTAGCTGCCGGCCTACACCACAGCCACAGCAAAGCAGAATCTGAGCTGTGTCTGCAACCTCCACCACAGCTCATGGCAATGCTGGATCCTTAACCCACTGAGCGAGGCCAGGGATCAAACCTGCAACTCATGGTTCCCAGTCGGATTCGTTAACCACTGAGCAGTGATGAGAACTCCCTTTCTTTTATTTTTCTTTTCTTTTATCTTAAAAGCATGTATTTATAATGAAGTATTAACTTTGCCCAAGGAACTAAAAATAGTAGAGAACCAAGAAAGGTAAACATATGTCAAGCCCATCTTTTTTTTTTTTTTTTTATCTTTTTGTCTTTTTAGGGCCGCATCCATGGCACATGGAGGTTCCCAGGCTAGGGGTCTAATCGGAGCTGTAGATGCTGGCCTACATCACAGCCACAGCAACGCCAGATCTGAGCCATGTCTTCAACCTACACCATAGCTCACAGCAACACTGGATCCTTAACCCACTGAGTGAGGCCAGGGATTGAACCCTCATCCTCATGAATGCTAGTGTGTTCGCTAATTGCTGAGCCATGATGGGAACTCTGTCAAGGCCATCTTTATTAAGAAAGTCTTTGAGAGAGCAAAACTGCCTTCCAATGGCTCATCTCAAATTCTATGTCTTACTTAACCTCAGCTTCTGCAGCTTAATTTTCCTGCCAGCGGTGTCTTCTGTTTCATTAGTGAGTAACCATTCTAGAGTTCCTGGGAGCAGTCCACTCAAGAAACAGTCCTTAAAGCCACCAGAGAAAAGGATGTCAGAGACTATGTGAATGTGACGTCTACTGGAGAAATAAGTCAGATGTGAGCAGCTTTATTCAGCAGCCCACACTCAACCTGAAACCTGGAATCTACCTTTTTTTTTTTTTTTTGGTCTTTTTGCCTTTTCTAGGACCGCTCCCGCAGCATATGGAGATTCCCAGGCTAGGGGTCTAATTGTAGCTGTAGCCACCGGCCTACACCACAGCTGCATCTGAGCCGCATCTGTGACCTACACCACAGCTCACGGCAATGCCAGATCCTTAACCCTCTGAGCAAGGCCAGGGATCAAACCCGCAACCTTGTGGTTCCTAGTCGGATTTGTTAACCACTGAGCCACAACGGGAACTCCTGGAATCTATCTTATAGAAACACTCAAGATGCAAGATGTTTGTACAAAAGAGTTTATTGCAACACTGTTGGAATAGTGATCACTTAGGAGTAATTTAGATGCCCTCATCATTACAGAACTGGTTAAACTGTATGCCCATATTGTGCAATACTTTGCAGCCATTAAAAGACATCTTATTTTGTGGAAAAAGCAAATTGAAGAACAGCATAAACAGCATAATCCTTCTAGATTAAAAATCTGGGCGTTCCCATCGTAGCTCAGTGGTTAACGAATCTGACCAGGAACCATGAGGTTGCGGGTTTGGCCCCTGGCTTTGCTCAGTGGGTTAACGATCCGGCATTGCTGTGAGCTGTGGTGTAGGTCACAGACTCGGCTTGGGTCCTGTGTTGCTGTGGCTCTGGCGTAGGCAGGTGGCTACATTTCCGATTAGACCCCTAGCCTGGGAACCTCCATATGCCGCAGGAGCGGCCCAAGAAAATGGCAAAGAGACCAAAAAAAAAAAAAAAAAAGACATCTTATTATGTGGAAAAAGCAAATTGCAGAACAGCATAAACAGCATAATCCTTCTAGATTAAAAATCTGTATAATACATGTGCATGTGCTACACATAATTGCATAGAATGGGGAATGGGGAGGGAAGGATGGCTGTCAAATCACAGTTCTAGCTCATATGGGGGAGGGACCTGAAAATGGGGGGTGGGAGGAAAGGTGACTTTCATAGTTTGCTCTCTGGAATTGATTCTTGTTTGAATCTTTTATTGTAAGAAAGTGGTCATGTCACTTGCATAATTTTAGAAAGAACGTATGATGCATTTACTCTCCTAAAAACAAGAAGTGCTAAATTCAGTGAACCTCCTTGGCATCTGACCTACCCACAGCCGCCTTCAAGAGCTCAGAAACAATTGAGATGATTTCTGTGACAGCTCCTCAAACTCACCTCCACTCACTTAATTGGTATGACGTCTCTTTGTCCTGCCTTCACAATTGCAGGGGTCTTTCCCTCTCTTTTGAGAGCAGATGGACTTTCTTCTGTCCCTGACTGCTGCATTACCCTGGTTGGTTTTCTCAGCCAGCCTGCTCCTGGCCCTTGGGTCCACTGATGGCCTAACATCCTGTTTAAAATCTCCAGCCTGTAAAATGAGTTGTAGGGTCAGCTTTCACTAAATTTCTTATTTGGATGAGGGGAGCTGACGGAGGGTTCAGAGTTCTAGCGTCAGTTAACAACAATTCCTCTTGATCACTGACTTGCTTGTTTCACCTCAAAAAGGGGGAAGTCTTTTGAATCAAAATGCATATCAGATTCTGCCCAGGAGAAGTTTGAGCCAAGGGAAACTCCACTTACTCCATGAGTCAGTTATTTGTTTCTCAAGATTCAATGGCTCATCTCTGCTCCCCATGGCATCAGCTGGGACAGCTTGGCTGCAGGGCAGGAGTCACATGCAAGATGCCTCCATCAATGGCTGGCCAACTGAGCTGTGCACTGGGAACTCAGCCAGGGGCCTCAGTTCCTCTTTAGATGGGCCTCTCAACAGAGTGTTTGGATTTCCTCACAGCATGGTGGCTGACTCCAAGAACCATTGTCCCAAGAGAACAGGGCAGATGTATGTATTCTAATCTACCTTCGGAAGTTACCTAAGGTCAGTTCCACCATCCCCTGTTGGCTGAGGCAGTCTCATGATTCAAGAGGGGGAGATACAGACTCCATCTCTCTCTTTTTTAAATTTTTATTTATTTATTTATTGTATTAAAATATAGTTGATTTACAATGTTGTGTCAATTTCTGCTGTACAGGAAAGTGACCCAGTCACACATGGATATACATTCTTTTTCTCATATTATCTTCCATCATAGTCTGTCCCAAGAGACTGGATATAGTTCCCTGTTCTGTACAGTAGGACCTCAGTGCTTATCCATTCCAAATGTAATAGTTTGCATCTACCAGCCCCAAAATCCCCATCCATCCCACTCCCTCCCATCTCCCTCTTGGCAACCACAAATCTGTGTGTCTCTTTCTGTTTTATAGGTCAGTTCATTTGTGTGATATTTTAGATTCTACCACATGTAAGTGATGTCATATGGTATTTGCCTTTCTCTTTCTGACTTACTTCACTCGGTATGAGAATCTCTATTGCATTCCAGAATCCCAGACTCCATCTCTCTCTCTCCTTTTTTTTTTTTTTTTTTTCTTTTTAGGGCTGCACCGGCAGCATATGGGAGTTCCCAGGCTAGGGGTTGAATCAGAACTTCAGCTGCCAACCTAGGCCACAGCCATAGCAACTCGGGATCCGAGCCGTGTCTGCGACCTACACCACAGCTCATGGCAATGCCGGATCCCTGACCCACTGATTGAGGCCAGGGATTGAACCTGCATCCTCATGGATACTGGTCAGAATCATTTCCACTGTGCCACAATAGGAACTTCTCCATCTCTGGATTGGGGCAAATGTAGGCCATCTATCGGCCACCCCTGAGTTTTGAGAGAGAGCATAGACAGAGCTCACCGAATCCAAAGAAGCATATAAGCAGTTAAGCAAATGCAGACTGAGAAATTGATCCTCCCAGATCTTCCTCAAACAGAGCTTCTATAGTTTGGTTGATAATAAATTTTCCAAAAACCCTGAATTATTCATCTGCAAATGTAAATGCAGAAAGAATAATAACTCAAAAACAAAAGCAGAACCTACTCAATCCAGCAACCCTTCCAAAAAAATCCAATTTCAATGTCAAAACCAAATTTCAATTTCTTTTTACATTTTGACTTATCTAAACCTCCCTTTAGAAGGAAATAAAGTTAATTACATCCCATTATATTATTTATTAAGTAGTTCAAGATCAAATTTTACTGGGATTTTGAGTTAAGGAAGATAAAGTCATTGTTAAGGTTATTAGGAACATTGCTATGTCACCTATTAAGATAACTTTCTTGCATTCTCATCTCTCTTTGGTGGGAAGAAATAATCCAGTGGAAGTAATCATTTCCATTTTTAGCGGATTAAATTTTGGTAAAATTAGTGTTTCCAAAAGCGACGCTGTTGCTGTTCCATTCGGCTGATACACTCTGTTCAGAGGAGCTTTCCCCCTTCCGTTGGTTTTGGATATTTTCTGAATTTTGTGCATGAATTGATGGGGAGGGATTGTGGTGAAGAGAAGGTAGAGTAGGAACAAATTCAAAGGAGAACCTTTGGGGCAAAGCTCAGAAGGATATGGTAAAAGGTGCCATGCACTCCTGAAGAGTATTGTGAGCTTCTAGGAAAGGGGTTCTATAAATGCAAGATAATAGCACAATTTTATATACACATATAGTCCTTTTAGGGCCACACCCATGGCACATGGAGATTCCCAGGCCAGGGGTCTAATCAGAGCTGTAGCTGCCAGCCACAGCCACAGCCACAGCCATATGTGATCCGAGCCTCGTCTGCGACCTATACCACAGCTCACGGCAACGCCAGATCCTCAACCCACTGAGCAAGGCCAGGGATCGAACCTGCGACCTCATGGTTCCTAGTCGGATTTGTTAACCACTGAGCCACGACGGAAACTCCCAATTTTATATTTTAAAATTGGGTAGGAGACGGGAGAAGACTATTCTCACAGGGCTGTAACTTGGAAAAGCTCCTCTACCCTATGGCAGTAAAGCCTTTTAGCGAGGAGGGCAGGAGCAAGATGGAGAGAGAGCTACCCTTCAGGAGGGGACAGAGCAGAAAGCCACTTGGGAAATTCCAAGTCAGCTGGGGATGGTGGCCACCGGGCAGCAGGCAGAAAGTCACTCCTTCTGACGCAGCATTCCCAGAAACGAAGGTAAATGAAGTGTGGTGGCATTTGGGCCGGGAGATGTTTGCATTGGCACAGGAGCAAAGTAAGCAGAAGCGATCGTGAGTGAACAAATGGATTAAATTTATGTGTGTAGGAGAAAAAAGAGATAGCCCCCGCCCCCAACAGAACGGGCAAACAGGCACATCTACAGAAACAAAAAATTTGTTGAGTTCTCTGGTGGCTCAGTGGGTTAAGGATCTGGTGCCATTACTGCTGTGGCTCAGGTTCGATCCCTGGCCCAGGAACTTCCGTATGCTGTAGATGAGACCAAAAAAAAAAAAAAAAAAAGAAAAGAAAAGGTAGATTCATGGTTGTCTGAGGCCAAGGAAGGGAGGTTGGGGGCAGAAGGGGATGACTGCTAGTGAGGAGGTGTTTTGTGGGGAGGGGGATGATGGAAATTGTTCTAAAATTGATCATGGTGGTGGTTGTAACTCTGTGAACACATTGAAAACCATTGAATGGTACAGTTTAAATAGGTAAATTGCACGTATATGAATTATATATCAATAGAGCTGCTATTTTAAAAAAAGTAAATTCCACAATTGAATATAAATAAAAGTATATGGATGTGTAGATTTTAAAAAATTGTTATGTTGCATAGAAAGTGTCTTTATCATCTATTCATTCACCACTGTGTCCCTATTTCATTTCTCAAATCATGTAATCTCTTTTGCTAGTTTCTTCTGTATCTTTCCAGGGCTTTACCAATGCTTATGGAAGCAAATATGAATATGTATTCTTTTGTTCTTCCCTTTCTTGCATGAAGGCAGCATATTATGTAGATTGTTCTGCTCTTAGTATTTTTCTCTATACAATACATGTCAATGATCTTTCCACATTGGCACAATTTTTTTCTTTTTTGTCTTTTAGGGCTGCACCCGTGGCATATAAAAGTTCCCAGGCTAGGGGTCTAATCAGATCTACTGCTGCCAGCCTACACCACAGCCATAGCAACGCCAGATCTGAGCTGCATCTGTGACCTACACCACAGCTCACAGCAATGCTGGATCCTTAACCCACTGAGTGAGACCAGGGGTTGAACTTGCGTTCTCATAGATACTAGTCAGGTTTGTCACCACTGAGCCACAGTGGGAGCTCCCTATTGGTGTAGTTTTAATGTTGTTCCTTAAGATCAATAAAGTTAAGCTCTTTTTCATACTTAAGAGCAACTGAATTTGTTTTTCTGGGAACAGTCCGTTAATATGTTGTGCCCATTTCCCCCCCATTTATCATGTGTCTTGACTTTGAGATTTGTTTTCCATTCTGAAGTTTTTAATTTTTATGGAATCAAATTCATCAGTGTTTTCTTTCATGACTCTGGATTTTGGGTGATGGTAAGATAGGCTTCTTCTTCCCAATGTTACAAAAGAATTCACTTATATAGTGTTCTTCTGGTACTTCTATGTATTTACTAAATGCTTTGAAGTATTTCTCAAAATGAAAAGTTGAGAGAAAAAAAAAGAAAACAACTAGCAATGGTTAAAATGAACATGTATTAGGAATAAACCTAGGGACTTCCAGCTGTGGCACAACGGGACTGGCAGCGTCTCTGCAGCCCCAGGACGCAGGTTCAATCCCCAGGCGGACACAGCCAGGTAAAGGATCCGGCGTTGCCACATCTGTGGCATAGATGGCAAGTGTGGCTCATACCCGATCCCTGGCTTGGGAACTCCATATGCCATGGGCCAAAAAAAAAAAAAAGAATAAATCTAGCAATATTTAAGACTAACATGTGAAGCTATCTGGAGATAATAGCTTATTTAAACAAAGGTCAATTAACTACTTTAACAATAATAAACATTAAAAGCCACTGTGTCTTTAACCAGATAAGAAACGCTCAGTGTATGAGAATGGATACTTTGTAGTGGCTATCAGGTGAGTCTTGAAGTGTCCTCAGGTTGGAAATTGGCAGAAGTCTGAAAGAAGACTTTTAGAAAAGAAGCAGAATGTTTTCCCACCTGTTGCATCTGGGCTCAGCTTTGATCAGTACAATGTGGCAGAAGTAATATTCAATGTCTGAGCCTTGTAGCTCCTCTTCCCCTTGGAAATCAGATGCCATGAAGAAGACTGGGTCAGCCTCCCCGAGACCTACAGCCAACACCAGTTCCCACGTATGTGAGTGAGGCTCTGCTAAGCCAACCAGCTCATGTCAAGCTTCAGTTTGATACCAGCCATGCAAGTAACCCCATCGGAGACCAGCAGAGGAGCCCAGCTCAGGCCAGCCCAAAGTACTGAGCCTCAGAATAATGAGCAAATAGTTGCTGCTTTAAACCATTATTTCGGGGACGTGGTTTGTTAAACAGCAATAAATAACTCATATAAATGCTTTTCTGAGGAGTTATGAATAAAGAAAAGAGATAGATTAGCTTTTGTTCATTAACTGGTTCATTCACATACTCCATCTACAGGCAGAAAGGATTCAAGATGGCTGAATTGTGCAGACCCTAAGGTAATCCCAGGGATCCCTGTATTCTTGTTTGTGCCTTTATATAATCCTGTCCTCTGGAGTGTGGGGGAAACTAATGACTGCTTCTAACCAATGGAATTTGGCAACAGCGATGGGCTGTTGTTCCTATGGCAATATTACATTACATAAAACTCCATTATGCTGACAGATTCTCAGGAAGAATCTAGGGATTCTCCTTATTGGCTCAATGAAGTCAGCAGTTGTGTTGAAGAAGCCCATTTAGCAAGAAACTGAGTGCAGCTTCTAGGGGCCAAGGGTGGCCTTCAGACAACAGCCAACAAGAAACAGAAGCCCTGAGTTCTAGAACTCAGAAATGAGTTCTACCAATAACCCAAGCAAACTTGGAAAGCAGTCCTTCCCCAGTTGAGCTGCCAGATGAGAATGCATCTCAGTTGACATGGTGATTCCAGCCTGGTGAGTCCTAGGGTAGAGGATGCAGCTGAGCTATGCCTGATGCTTGCCTTACAGAAACTGGGAGATAATAAATGTCTCCTGTTTGTTCTGCAGCCTAGAAAACTAACATAGTAGCTGCTCAGGAAGAGTCACCTTTCTTCAATTCCTAGACGGGAAAGCAACCTGTGTTCCTAGAAGGAAAATCTGTGGTTTGTGAAAAGAAGATGACATTCTACAGCTTTGGAAGGTCAGTTCTTTCTTATCACACCGTGATTCATTTAAAATCTTGGACAAGAGGGTATTCCCTGGTTGACTCAGGAAACTGAGGATAATTTATTCAGAGAAGGTGGGGTAGAGAACAAATTAAACTTGGGAGTTCCCTTGTGGCACAATGGGTCTGGCATTGTCACTCCTGTGGCTTGGGTCGCTGCTGTGGCATGGGTTCAGTCCCTGGCCTGGGAACTTCCACATGTCACTGGCCAGTCCAAAAAAAATATTTGTATACATATGTAAGAGGCTTTTTTCTAGGTAACACTGAGTAAGCTATTCAGTTTCCACTGAGCTGAATAAAATAAAGAGGTGTTTAGTACAAGAGCCTGGAGGATTATACCTAAACCTGAAGTAAATTCCAAGAAGATTGCTTTGGTCTAAAACTTCTATCACTGTAGAGATCTTTATTAATAAGTCAGGAAATGCCTCATCTCCACATCAGCGAGTTTTCATATCTGGCCTCATATAGATTATAACTAGGGATTTAACTTAGGAGTTTAGAAGACTTCCTAATGATCATGGTGGAAAGATGCCGAACTACCTGGTAAAATCATGAAAACTTGCCTGGCTAGCGTTCCAGGAAAAATGAGTAGGCAGTTGGAAAAATTTCAGAATTGTGAACTGTTTGATCTCTTGAGAGCCCCTTATACTATAGGATTCTAGAATTTGTGTGACAGAATGTTATTTAAACAAAGAACAAAAATTGTTTTTATAGCTTAACTAGTCAGTGTATTCCTTTGATGTTTACATTGTTTTCTCACTGTGATCTTCAAGAAAGGTGAGAGAAATTGCTTCCTTCTACATTTGTTTAAAATTTTAAATCCTAGTGCAAATTTATTAGTTAAAAAAATAAAAATTTCTTTTATTATTCCAAAAGTATATTTGTTTTTCATTATCTCCCTATAGCAATAGATAGGGAGTAAACATTTTAACCTAAAAATTAAAAATGCCTATTAGAAAAAGCACATTTTTTTCCCTGGGAGTTCCCCTTGTGGCTCAGTGAATTAAGAACCTGACATAGTGTCCATGAGGATGCAGTTTTAATCCCTGGACTTGCTCAGTAGGTTAAGGATCTGGCATTGCTGCAAGCTGTGGTATAGGTCGCAGATGCAGCTTGGATCTGGTGTTGCTGTGGCTGTGGTGTAGGCTGGCAGCTATGTCTCCCATTCAGCCTGAGCCATATGCCCCGTGTGCAACCCGAAAAAGAAGAAAAAAAAAAAAAAAAGAACAGCACATTTTTTAAAATCCAAATTTTTTTCTTAATAATATAGTATTCTGGCACATGCTTCCAGCTAGATCCAATTCAGAGATCCCTAATTTTTGTTAATAACATGTTTATTGGAATGCAATTTATGTACCATACAATTCACCCTTTTAATTATTTATTATGGGTTTTTCTGGTTTGGTTTTTTTTTTTTTTTTTTTTTTTTTGCTTTTTAGGCCCACACCCACAGCATATGGAAGTTCCCAGGTTAAGGGTTGAATTGGAGCTGCAGCTGCCGGCCTATGCTGCAGCCACATGATGGGAACTCCCAATTCACCATTTTCTTCTTCTTTTTTTTTTTTCGGTCTTTTTTTTTTTTTTTTATCTTCTTAGGGCTGCACCTGTGGCACATGGAGGTTCCCAGGCTAGGGGTCTAATCAGAGCTGCAGCCGCTAGCCACAGCCAGAGCCACAGCAATGCAGGATCCAAGCCGCATCTTCGACCTACACCACAGCTCACGGCAATGCCAGATCCTTAACCCACTGAGCAAGGCCAGGGATCAAACCCGCAACCTCATGGTTCCTAGTCGGATTCGTTTCTGCTGTGCCAAGATGGGAACTCCAATTCACACTTTCAAACTGTGTAATTCAATGGTTTTTAGTATATTCACAAAATTATGCATCTGTCGCCACAACTAGCTTTAGACCATTCCTATCACCCCCAAAAGAAACTTTGGACCATTTAACAGTCATTCCCGTTTCCCCTTCATCCTCCTTAGCCCTGGGCAATGCTAAGTACTCTCTGTTTCTGTAGAGTTGCTTATTCCAGACATTTCATATAAACAGAACTGTACAACATGTGACCTTTTGTGGCTGGCTCCTCCCATTAGCTTAATGTCTTCAAAGTCTCTCCATGTTGTAGCATGTATCAGCACTTCATTCCTTTTTGTTGCCTAATATTTCGTGATGTGGCTACACCACATTTTATTTATCCATTCACTAGTTGGGTTTTTGGTATTTTGGTATTTTGGTGTTTGGGTCACTTTTTCAATATTATGAATAATACTGCTATGAATATTCATGTACAGGTTTTTGTGTAAACATACATTTTCATTTATTTTGGGTATATAAGTAGACATGGAGTTGCTGGATCATATGGTAAAATCTATGCCAAATGGTTTTCCAAAGTGGTGTACTATTTTACATTCTAACAAGTACTATGAGGGTTCTAATTTCTCCAAATCAAAATACTCGTTATGGAGTTTCCATTGTGGCTCAGCAGTAACAAACCCGACTAGTATCCATGAGAATGTAGGTTAGATTCCCCAGCCTTGCTCGGTGGGTTAAGTACCTGGTGTCACTGTGAGCTGTGGTGTAGGTCACAGACTTGGCTCAGATCCTGTGTTGCTGTGGCTGTGGTGTAGGCCAGCAGCTGGTGTTCCAATCCAACCCCTAGTCTAGAAACCTCCATATGCCGCACAAGCATCCCTTAAAAAAAAGTATACACACACACACACCACACACACACACACACATATATATATGTTAATAGCTGTCTTTTTTATTATTGCCTTTCTAGCAGGTGTAAAGTAATATCTCATTATGGCTTTGACTTGCTTGTCTCTGATGATATTGAATGTCTTTTCATTTGCTTATTAGCTACTCTTTTATCTTCTTTGGAAAAATGTCTACTTATATACTTTGCCTATTTTTAAATTGGGTTATTTGTGTTTTTATTATTGAGTTGTAAGAGTTCTTTATATATTCTTGATATGATTTATAACAAGGGTTTTTTTTCCCATTACAAGGGTTGTCTTTCCTTGATGATGTCCTTGAAAGCATATTTTCTTAGTGGTGTTTTTTAACAATGTTCAATTTATCTCTTTTTTGTTTTATCACTTGGGTTTTTGGTACATATCTAAAGAAATGTTGCCTAATCCAAGATTATGAAGATTTATGCCAATGTTTTCATCTAAGCATTTTGTATTTTTAGCTATATATTCAGATCTTTAATCCATTTTAAGCAAATTTTTGTACATGATATAAGGTAAGAGTTCAACTTAATTTTTTAAAGCTCTTTTTATCTAACAGGATTCTTTGTATGTGGATAAACAGTTGTTCCTTCATCATTTGTTGAAAACACTGTTCTTTCCTTATTGAATTTTCCTGGCACCCTTTTTGAAAATCAACTGACCATAAATGTGAGTGTGTATTTCTGGTAACTTTTTGTGTGTATGTGTGTTCTTAAAGTTTACTTTGTCTGATATGAGTATAGTCAGTCTAGCTTGTTTATGGTTGCTATTTGCATAATACATATTTTACCACCCTTTATTTTTAACCTACTTTCGTCTATGGCATAATAAATTACTGCAAGTTCGGTAGCTTAAAACAACACATTTATCATTTCAGAGATTCCGTTGGTTAGGAGTTTGGCATAGCTTAACTGGATTCTTTTTTTTTTTTCCATTGAAACGGTCACATCAAGACCATTTTATTATTGTATTTCTTTTAAGTACATTGACCTCCACCAAAATGAAGTTTATGCCCTAAACCATATACAAAATTTTTAAAGATTGGCTTCATTGAGGTATAATTTACACAAAATGATTTTTCACAAAGTTATACATACAGGTACCACCACCATGATGGACATATAGATTATATCCATTAGCCCTTCCCATTTGACCCTTACCTGCTCTGTCACGTGCCACACATACTCTCTGATGTGCTATCACTACCATTTAGATTTGCCTTTCCTAGCCTTTCATAGAAAGGAAAGCATTAGTAAGCTCTTTTTATCTAATGGGATTCTTTGCTTAGAGTTTCACAAGGTTGTGATCAAAGTGTGGGCTGGGTTACATTCTCACCTGGAGCTTGGGGTTCTCTTCCAAGGTCATTCATGTTGTTGGCATAATTTAGTTATTGTAGTTCTACGACTGTGACCAACGACTCTTAGAGGTTACCTCTATCTATCAGCAGTTCACAACACAGTTTTCTTTTTTGAGAGAGTGTCTGGAGAGTCATCAAGAGAATGCCTCAGCTGACTCAAGTCTCTCATTAGGGAAGGGTTGGATCCACTTTCAAGGCACCACATGATTATACCCACCCAGGATTATCTCTCTTCTGATTAGCTCAAGGGAATTTATTCGGGACCTTAATTACATCTGCAGCATCGCTTCCCATTTGCCATCTTCTCATGGTTAGAAGTGAGTCACACTCAAGGAGAGGGGATTACACAAAAATGTAGATACTAGGGCAGCAAGAACTGAGGGCCATGTTAAAATTATGCCTATGACAAGATGGGGACACGGGTAGGAGCACAAGGGTCTCTATGTACGTTCCTTCTATCCATTTTGATTTTTGAAGTATGTGAATTTACTATTTACAAAACAATAACACTTTAAATCTTTGAAACTTTGCATTTGTGTCACTGGACTTTTATGTCTCTTACCTGCTTTGTGTAGCGGTTCTTACTGTAAAAATCACTAAGTCATTATGAGGTGTTGGTTAAGAACATAGACTCTGGAGGCAGGCTGAGCAGCTTTGAGCAAGCTATTTTATCTCTTTGTGCCTAGTCTGTAAACTGGGGCTAATTATAGCACACAGGATGTTGTGAGAACTGGGTTAACACATTAGTATCAGATACTGCTGCTTGACGACACAGAATCTTAGTAGCATATAATAATAAGCATTTATTGCACCAATCATCAGGTGGCTAGAATGGCTCTGCTGATCTCAGCTGGACTTGGCTAGGCTTGGCTTGGCTCTGGGCTGTGGATTAACTTTTTTCTGCTCCATTCTCATTCTCCTGGGACTAGCACACTACCCAGAGGAAGTATTTTTATGGCCATGATGGAATCTCTTCTTATGGCAGTAGTCAGAGCACAAGAGGACCAGTACATCTGCACAAGCTTATTTCATGCCTCTGTTTGTATCACATTAACTAACATCTTATTTGCCAAGACAGTCTCACATGGCTAAATTCCAGGTTCCAAGCCCAACATCAAGGAGTGATGAAGTATACTTCACGCACTATGAGGTGGTGGCAAGGATATGGATGTATAATATGACTAAAGGGGAGTGACAAATTGAGACCTATATAGTTCAGTCTAAAATTAACCTGTAAGACACTTATAGCTGTTTTACATTTAAGACATTTACAGCTGGAATATAATAAATGCTCAACAATCTTTGCTGTCATTGTATCAGATTTTTTAAAAAAAGAAATAATAATATTGCTGTCCTAACAATAAAGCTGGTGTAGGAATATAAAATGGTAAGCCCTACTGGAAAAGGGTTTGGCAGTTAAAAAAATAACAAAAAAAACAACTAAACATACACTTACCATATGACCCCAACTGCACTCGTGGGTATTTATCTCAGAGAAATTAAATCTTATGCCTGCACAAAAACATGTACACTAATGTTTATATCAGCTTTATTTGCAATAGACCAGAGTTGGAATGCAAAAGTCACTCAATAGGTGAAGGGGTAAACAAACTATAGAATATCCATACTGTGGAATACTCAGTGACAAAAGTGAACAAACTATTGATACACACAAATTGGATGGATCTCAAGGGAAATATGCTGAGTGAAAAAAGACAGTCTCAAAAGGCTACCTAGTATATGATTTCATTTATATAGCAATCTTATATGACATAATTATAGAGATGGAGAGCAGATTAGTGGTTGCTAGGGGTTAGGGATGGGAGCAGGGAGGCGAAGGAGATGGGTATGACTATAAAGAGGTAACATGAGGGATCTTTGCGGTGATGAAAGTTTTGTATCTTGATTGTGGTGGTGGTCACATAAATCTACACATGATAAAACTGCATAGAACTACACACACATGTGCACACACACGCACACACAAATAAATGCCTATAAAACCTGTGAAATACGAATGTCTGTGGATTGCATCAACATTTCTTTCCTGGTTTTTGTATCCACTATAGTTATATAAGATGTTATTCTTGGGGGATACTGGGTTAAAAGTATATGAGACCTCTGTACTAATTTTGCAGCTTCCTATGAATCTATAATTATTTCAAAAAAATTTTTATTGGATTTAGAGTCATAATGAGAAAGGCTTCTCCCCTCCAAGTTTATGAAAGAGTTTACTTGTACTTTTCTTCTCATGTTTTTATAGTTTCATTTTCTGGGTGCTTTGAAATTTTTATTAGATTAAAGCAGAAAGCTCCTGTACATCCAGCTATATACACAGCATCTCCTCTTGGGAGTTTCATATGCTTCACAAAAAGAGATAAACTCACACAAACCTGGTCAGGGCCCTGTGGTCCCTGTCGCATTGAATGGCTCTCCTGTCCACACTCATATAAGTCAGAAGTGAGGATTCATCCATGAAAAACTCTCTTCCTAATACCTCACTCACTCCACAGTCAGTATTCCATTCAGTTCTATCAATTTTACTTCCTAAGTATCTCTTGAAAATATTTGCTTCTTACTGTCTCTTCTTTCATGATCATAGTTATCATCACATCCTTTGGGACTACTGCAGAATGAACATGCTCCTGTTTTCATTGTGACAACTCCTTGGTGTATCCAGTGAGCTTTTCCAAGTACAAATCTGATAATATCACACACACACCCATTCACCCTTTCCAGCCTTCCCCAAGCAGGGCATTTAAAAGCACCTTTGATGGCTTCTCATTGTGTTTGGTTGGAAAAAGATGAAAATCCTAAAATGATCTCACAGCATTGTATGATTGACCCTTGTCTGTCACTAGTACTTTTATTTATTTATTTATTTATTTATTTTTGCTTTTTAGGGCTGCACCTGTGGCATATGGAAGTTCCTAGGCCAGAGGTCAAATCACAGCTGCAGCTGACAGCCTACACCACAGCCACAACCATAGCAATGCGGGATCTGAGCCACATTTGAGATCTACAACACAGTTTGAGGCATCACCGGATCCTTGACTCACTGAGCAAGGCCAGGGATTGAACCCACATCCTCGCAGATGCTAGTCAGGTTCATAACCCTCTGAGCCACAATGGGAACTCCTGGTTTAGTTAACCTCTGTCCATTCTTTGGCTTACTACTTCCTTAGAGTTGCTTCCTTTGAATCCTAGGTAAAATATGTTTCCTGTATATTTGAGTGCACATGCTCTCAGAGTACTGCATTCCTTCTGTATTCAAAGTATTTCTCAATTTATACATTAAAGTGATGATTTGCTTAATATCTGTGCCCTTTACTAAACAGTCTCATGAAAGACTATGTGTCTCGGCTTACTGTGATATCTCCTTGCTGAGCATAGTGCCTGGGTGTTAGGGCAAATATGCATAAGTATTTGTTCAGTGATTGAATTAGGGACCTGGGTTTCAGCCACAGGCTTGCAATTTGCCAGATGTGTTATGTTGGGCAGATTACTTAAATGGGTGTCTCAGTCTGGGGTTCCCAGAAAGCAGGGACTAAGACAAAAGCTTTCGTGCTGCTGTTTCGTGAGGCAGTGCAACTCCCAGGAACCAGGAACGGGAGCCAGGGGGAGGGAGTGAAGAGTGAAGCAGGGAGAGCCCTACACAGAGTGTGTAGTTGAGCTTGCTGTAGCTAACTGCCACTGAGAAGCTGTATAAATTACCTATAAATAAGCCATTTGGGGAGAGACAGAGGAACATTGATCCACCAGCTTCAAACCTGCTAATTCCTGCACATTTCCAGTTGACCCACTGGGTGTGAGGTGTGGTGCTGACAGGCTGCACTGGGAGAGGTGGCTGGACTCCATGAAGAATTGCAGTACAGCAGCAGCAACTAATCTGCAGGGACTGAAAACATGCCTGGCACATATTCAGCAGTCAATAAATGAAGGGTCATTGACATTAGGAGTACACATTTTGATCCCCAAATATAATTTATTTCCTCATGCTCCTCTTTTTCCCTCCTTTTCACCCTTCCTTCCTCCTCTCTTTCCTTCCTTCCTTCCCTCCCTGTTTCTTTGTATACAGACAAAGTGATTTTGAAGTCTACCTTGTGGAATATATAAAAAAAAAATGCTAGGAAAACTCTAAAAAACAGCAACAAAGGTATGTAAAGTCTCAATAATTTCAAGAGTGTGATACAGGTACATGAATAGTAAGACAATGAGCATATATTTTTGGGGACAAAATATATGTGGCTCTTCATTATATTTATTATAGCATTGCTTGTAATAACAAAGAACTGGAAACAACCTAAATATCTGTCAATAGAGGACTAAAAAAAATTACAGTATGTTTATACAATATAACTGAAACAAATCACAAAGAAGCTCTTAAGTATTGATATAGAATATAGAGTAATATAGTTGTCACTCATTTGTGTATATGCCCAAGTATTCTGGTACTTATTACTGTATAACAGATTACTCCAAATTTAGCAGCTTAAAACAACAAATATTATCTCACTGTTTTTGTAGCCATTCAGGAATAGTTTAGCTGGGTGATACAGATTCAGAATCTTTCATGGAGTGGCAATTAAGAGGCTAGGTAAAGGTCTGACCTGGGCTGGAATCCACTTCCAAGATGGCTCACTCACATGGCTGTTGGGTAGGAGGCCTCAGTTCCTTGCTACTAGACCTCTTCATAAGGCTGCTTGAATGTCTTCATGATACAGCAGCTGGCCTCCCTTGGAGTGAATGATCCCAGAGAGAGCAAAGGTGAGCAAGGAAGAAGCTGAGGACTTTTATGATCTAGTCTAAGTCACACAGTCATGCCTGCCACATTCCTTCATTTGAAGATAGTCACTAAGTTTGGCCTGCACTCAAGGGGAGAAGAATCAGGCTTCACCTAATGTGTTGACATATTTTAAAATCACTATGGGGCGGTGGGGGGGTGGGGTGGGGGATGGAGATGGTAACTGGGTGAACAGGGCCAAAGTTTTTTCACTATATCTATCTTTAAACTCTTTCAACTATGTATTTGACTATATCGATCAAATCATTAATTGTATTTCTTTTAAAAAGCAACATTTTAAGCTGTTTGGGAAAGAAGTGGAAGAGAAATTAAAAAAAAAAAGAATTGAACAGGATTGTGAATGAGAGAAATTGGTTGAAGTGAAACTGACCTTTGCTCTAAATGATAGGAGAAAGGGATAGTTGACTTTGTGGTCACCCTCCTCCTCACTCCAGAAGATTTAGTTTCTCACTTTCCAGGGCATGGGGTGGCAGTGATGGTGAATGGCCACAAGATTTGTGGGTAATGGGTCTGTGGAAGGGGAAGAACTTTGTTTTTTTTTTTTTTTTGGGTCTTTCTGCCTTTTCTAGGGCCTCTCCCGCAGCACATGGAGGTTCCCAGGCTAGGGGTCTAATCGGAGATGTAGCCTAGGCCAGAGCCATAGCAACGCCAGATCCCCAACCCATTGAGCAATGCCAGGGATTGAACCCACAACCTCATGGTTCCTAGTCGGATTCATTAACCACTGCGCCACGACGGGAACTCGCAGGAAGAACTTTGTGTTCAGAACGTTCTATGGGACGATTTTACTGTGGACGTTTATCACTTACTACAGTCCTGTTAGGACAACGCATTCCTCATCTCCAAATCTTTCTGTAGCCACAGCCTGTGGTCACTGTTGATTTTAAATAATATCGGATGGCATACAATGCCATTTCTGGATAATGTTTTGCTTAGAAGGTCTACTTTTCTGGATCTCCAACCTCCCCCCGCCACCCCCCCAGGTTTGACGCTATTCTTTAACATAACTTGCACAAACTAACATGCATGCCAAGAGGATTTAACCCACTGATTAAATTGAAGGAGATTTAATGTGTACAAAGACGTGGCATGAAACCCAACGGGTTTATTGTTTCTATAAAAGGTTCGTTAAGGTCGACTGACTGACGTGTGCAGTACTAACTGTACTTACTGCTCCCTGGTCCGGGAGGGAGGAAGAGTTTTACAAAGAAAACTATTCAGTTCTTTCTAACCTCTCTTTCCATACCGTCACACACCCAGAAAACACTAAAAGTCCACTTTCAAGCCATTTAAAAGCAATTGTTCCTCCTGAAGTCTGGGAACGCGGGCAGAGGACGCACCCTGCCCTCACCCCATCAGCGCTGAGCAAAGTCCTCCGAGTGTCTCCTGGGGACCCCGGATTCCAAGACAGGTCCCTTCAGCCCTATCCGAGGGCAACTCCGAGGTCGGTGGTGTCTGAGGTGCTAAGAGCACAGCTCGAGGCTAAACAGGGTTCACGCTCGCTAGGCCACGGGGGTGGCCCCTATTCGCGGGGGCCTGGCCAATCTCTGGCTCCAGCCCGGGCTCCTCGACCCGCACAGGGGAAGGCGGGCGGAGGGCGGACACGTCACGGGAGGGGGGCCGCGGGCCGAGCGCGGAACGAACCGCCAAGGAAAGGGCGAGCGCCGGGGAAGACCCGGGGACCGGGGAAGGGGTCGACGTCCACAAGCTCCCACTCCCACCCCTGCCCGGGGCCGCCAGGTCCTCGCCGGCCGCTTCCGGCGCCCTCCGAGCCCCTCCCGCGCCGGCCGTGCCACATCCTCTAGTGACGTCAGCCAGCGCCGCCATATTGGAAAGGTGCCGCCGCCGCCGCCGCCGCCGCCGCCGCTGCCTCCTTCACTGCTGCTTCTTTCTTCACCGCCTCCGCCACCGAGCTCCGGCTGCTAGGGGGTCTGCGGCAGCAGTAAGAAAGCAACCCCTCGCTCGCCCCGCCGACGCCCAGCCCGCCCGCTTCGCCGCGGCCCGTATCCCCATGACTGCCTCCTGTCCCGCTGTCCGCGGACGTCGCCCCAGCGCCCGGGTTTAACACGGAAGCGCGGGTCGGGGGCTGCGGAGGGAGGAGGAGGGAGACCCGGCCGGTCCCGCGTCCCTCTCGGCCCGGCGTGGCGCCTCAGCCGGAGCCATGACCTCGCTGACCCAGCGCAGTTCCGGGCTGGTGCAGCGGCGCACCGAGGCCTCCCGCAACGCCGCCGACAAGGAGAGGGCGGCGGGCGGCGGCGGCGGCAACGGCGAGGACGACGCGCAGAGCCGCCGCGACGAGCAGGACGACGACGACAAGGGCGACTCCAAGGAAACGCGGCTGACCCTGATGGAGGAGGTGCTCCTGCTGGGCCTCAAGGACCGAGAGGTGCGGCCCCGGCGGGCAGGGCGGGGGCGGCCGGCGCGGGGCTCGGGCGCCAGGCGGGAGCCCCGCCACTGGTTCCGCGCGTCTGCCCTCCGAGCTCCTGAGCTCCGCGCCCAGGAGCGCCCAGCCGGCCCGGTGCTTCCAGATCCTCCCCGCACAGATTGTTTGGATTTCCCTTTCTCCTTTCACAGTCACTCCTTAAATTTTGACTCCCCGACAGTCTGTTTCTTCCTCGCTTTTTTTCCAGCGTGTCTAACCCGTATAGACCCCAGGGTACAATTCCCACCTGGAGACTGCGGGTTAGAGTGAACACATGGAACCACCAGCGCCCCGAACTCATGGTTCTGCAGGTTTTAGGACCTGGGAGGGATCCACGAATCTGCCTTCTGGGGGATTTAAAAAACAAACAAAAAACAAACCCAACAGCTTAAGGTGTACCTTTTGGAATTTTGGGAAATTAAGGTGAGATGGTAATGGAGGCAAAAGTTGTTTTGCTGATAAAGTTAGAAGTCCAACAAAATTCTCGTGAAGCCTCCTGGAAATTGACCTTCTAGGTAAACTTGCTTTGGGTGAGAGATTATTTTAAGTATTGCTTTTACGTTTTATTGCTTGACTGTGTTCAAAAAAGTTTTTACATTCTCAAGGAAGGACTTTTTCGTGGGGGTGCTTGAATTGCTAGGTTTGTTATTTGATGAAAGGCCTGAAAGTTTCAGTAGATAACTTGTGTTCAGATTTTGAAATGATTATTTTCACTCCAGTATCTTGTGAGAATGTTCACACATACAGAAGTTAAGAAAACACTGCAGTGGACACCTATATACTCACCTCCTAGGTTCTGTAATCATTATTTTATTATATTTGTTTTATCATATGTATATGTCTCCAAAAATTATAGACTTGCAGAGGGTCGGACAGGTCAATGTATATTGTATAAATTAGCTATGGTGGGGAGGGTTCTAGAAACTTGTTTTATCTCCATATGGAAACTACAGACAGCACATTTTAGAATCAGATACAAAAATATCTAAGTTTTTAAAAAATTTTAATAATATTTTCCCAATTCATAGAGGTGGGCAAGAAAAAATTAGTTCTTATTAAAGCAACTTAGTCTTATTTCACCAAGATTTATCAGATATAGGTGAGTTTTATATGGATTATTCGTGGACTCCTGATATTTGGTAATCTCATGAATTAAAACTTACCTTGATGGAAATGGCAGTATTTCCAGAGTATTTGCAGTATCCAGTTTTACATTTTGCTCAGGTTTTACTGATAATCACTTGGAAAAATGTTGACGTCCCTTGGCTATTAAAGGGCCTGGTATCTGTTTTTGAATTATCGAGTTATGATGAAAGCAGCCTATATGTGAAATATCTTTTCGTTCTTTGGAAAAACGAACTAGATGTACAGTGACCAATGTGACTTTTAGAAAGTACTCAACTTGGTTTTTTTTAGGCTTCACACCTTAAAACTGTGGTTCTAAACATTTTTCTTTAAGGCTTTATATCTTTTTCCTTTGAGACAAAAGTAACATTGTAGAAAATACCCCCAGGAGTTCCCTCTGTGGCTCAGCAGAAAGGAAACCGACTAGTATCCGTGAGGATCCGGGTTTGATCCCTAGCCCCTCTCAGTGGGTTGGGACTCCAGTAGTGGGTTAGGGATCCAGCGTTGCTGCAAGCTGTGTTGTATCTCGCAGACTCGGCTCAGATTCCGAGTTGCTGTGGTTGTGGTTGTGGCTTAGGGCTGGCAGCTGCAGCTCCAATTGGACCCCTAGCCTGCGAACTTCCATGTGCCACATGTTCAGTCCTAAAAACCAAAAAAAAAAACAAAAAACAAACAAAAAAAAGAAAGACCCCCCCCCCTGGCAAAACACCCAAAGTGAAGCAAACAAGTTATCCGTGTTACCGAGTGAACAGTTTGGTTTTAGTTTTTGAGACTTTTCTATGTGAACACTTTGTAAAACTAAAACTTAGAAGCTAAAACCAAAACTAGTTTTTGGACTTCTGAGTCACTTTAAATGAGAAATTATGGTGAGAAAGTACCTTTTTTTTTTTTAAGGTATATGTTACTCTAAATGTTTAACCTGAAGTGTATTAGCATGCTGCTTTCTTTGTGATGAGTTTTCTTGATAATCTAAAGAATTATTTGTTGAAGCTTAATGATACTTACACAATAAGTTCTTGGGTGGCAGGTAGTTCACTGTACTTTGCCATGTCATGGCCAAGGTCCAGACACTGGCTAATTCTCAGCATTTCTTGCTGATTTCAAAAACCACAGAGGGAAACTTTTTCACCTCTTTTTTTGTGGCAAGTCCTGTAGTGGAGGTGGGTGGGATTGGGACTTTGTATTGCTTTAGTTTTAGCTTTTAGATGTTAACGTGTATATTTTTCCCCTGTCCTCACATCTTTACATAATAACTAGCCCTGGCAACTCATCCTACCAATGCTCCTCCCATGTCTTCAACTCGTATCACTCTTTAGGGGACAGGAATTATTCTCTTACATAGGTTCGAGGCATTTATGCTTGTTAATGTTATATTTTAACTTACTAAATTAAATGTTAACAAGTTCTCAACTTCAGCCACGATATACAGCTTAGTTAATTCACAGCTTTAACTCTTTGTTATTTTTTTTTTTGTCTTTTTGCTGTTTCTTTGGGCCACTCCCATGGCATATGGAGATTCCCAGGCTAGGGGTCCAATCGGAGCTGTAGCCGCCAGCCTACGCCAGAGCCACGCCAGAGCCACAGCAACGCGGGATCCGAGCCGCATCTGCAACCTACACCACAGCTCACGGCAACGCCGGATCGTTAACCCACTGAGCAAGGGCAGGGACGGAACCCGCAACCTCATGGTTCCTAGTCGGATTCGTTAACCACTGCACCACGACGGGAACTCCAACTCTTTGTTATTTTAACTTAGTGCCCATCTTTGTGATATCTGGGTACTCCTAAGATTTAAAAGCTAGATTTAAAGTTTTGGTAGGTCGTTAATGATAGACACATTTTATATATATGTGAGCTAATCTTGTTTGAAATAAAAACAAGGAAAATTTTAAAGAAATTGTGGAGTGGTGAAGTTAGTTTGACTCTAAAAATGCTGGAGACTTATGGCTTGTAAAAAATAATTTTTGTTGAATAATAAACCTTCACATGAGTGTGAAGAATTTTTGCAAACTGAGCATACCTGCTAAACCAGTGCCTCGATCAAGAAACAGGACATGTCCAGGTCTCCAGAAGCCCTGTCTGATTCCCGTTCCTGTCACTGCCTGGTCCTCAGGGGTCACCGCTCTCTTGACTTTAGAATTCAGCGTAGAATAATTTCACCTAATTTTGTACTTTTTCATTTGTGCCTTTGTTCAGTATTGTTTGTGAGCTTCAACCATGTTGTGTGACGTTGTCATTTGTTCATACTCATTGTACTGTAACTTAACTTTTTAACACATTAACAATCTACAGTATTTTAAAAAATCATATCCTGAATCTAATACTATCCCCTTCACCCCTTTACTGAACAGAAGGCTCAGCCTGCCTGCCAGTAAGCATATGGTCTGGCTTCAGATTACCTATTAGGGGTGACTATAAAGTTATTGTGAGTTTCATTTGAGATTTTTTTTTTTTTAACCAATGATTTTCCTTTCTGGCTTTTATTAAAACACAGATGCCTGGGCCCCTCTGGGGATTCTGGCACTCAGTCTAGGCAGAGGACTTAAGTGTTGAAGTAAATCTTCAGAGGCCACAGCAAGGATGGCAGATAAGTTTAAATTTGAATTCAGCTTCCAAATAATTAGCAAGATTTCTGCAATCTCCCCTCTGAGGGGGAGGGGCAACAGACAGGCCGGGTTTTTTTTTTTTTTTTGGTAGGCAAGAAATAGATTTATTAAGATGGGGTGCTTGTGAGAGATGTGAGTGGGCAGGAAAGGAGGCTCTGCCAAGCCAGGTATTTTCTTTTCCCCAACTATTTGATTTTTCTGTAGAGGCCTTAATAGAGTGTTTTTGGAATGTCTTACTAAGGATTATCTGAAATAACTTGGTGTCATATACTTTTAAATATCTTCATTTGTGGTAAATCTTAGTAGAGTTGGATTTGATTATTTTAAATAGCCAGGTGTAATTTAGAGTGTGCATATGGAATAGCTAAGGGGAAAGAAGGGATGTAGTCCTGGTCTGAAGTATATTCTTTGTTTTACACAATAACTGAACTCTGAGCCTCACAGCAGCATATGGAGATTCCCAAGCTAGGGGTCAAATCAGAGCTACAGCTGCTGCCTACGTCACAGCTCACGGGCAATGCCAGATCCTTCCCCCAATGAGTGAGGCCAGGGATCGAACCTGCAACCTCATTATTCCCAGTTGGATTTGTTTCTTACTCTGTCACAATGGGAACTCCTAGTAAAATCTTTTTAAAGTTAGCCACAGTCAGTTACTAATGGTTTGTTTGTTTTTAAAATTTTATTGAAGTATATTTGATTTATTATTTTCTGTTAATTTCTGCTGTACAGCATAGCGACGCATTATATAATGTATTCTTTTTCATATTCTTTTCCATTATAGTTTATCACAGGGTATTGAATATAGTTCCCTGTGTTATACAGTAGGACCTTGTTTATCCATTCTATATATTAATAGTTTGTATCTGCTAATTCCAAACTCCTAAACTGGAGGAGGGATGGATTGGGAGTTCAGGACTAGTTACTGATGTTCTTAGTTCTTACAGATAAGAATCTGTTGTTTTTTGTTTTTTTTTTGTCTTTTGTCTTTTGTCTTTTTAGGGCAATGCTCACAGCATATGGAGGTTCCCAGGCTAGGAGTCGAATCAAAGCTACAGCTGCTGCCTACGCCACAGCAATGTGAAATCTGAGCCTTGTCTGCCACCTACACCACAGCTCATGGCAATGCTGGATCCTTACCCTGCTGAGTGAGGCCAGGGGTCAAACCTGCAACTTCATGGTTCCTAGTAGGATTCATTTCCGCTGCGTCATGACAGGAACTCCATGAATCTTAATGCCATAATTTCACTCTGTATCTTGAAAAATAAGTAGGTGCCTGAGCTGGATAATATACAGTTAGGATAAAATAGGTAACTTTATCTAAAATGGAACTGATTTTTGTGTGACTTTTAAACTGGCTCCAAAGATTGATCCAAAGATGTGTTCCATTTTTGGAGTAAGTTTTTCCAAGGTTGCTACTTTGAAATACAGTATTTATCAAAGACTTCTGAGTTTTGGAATTTTGTTATTACTTTAATACAGATAATATGCTTTTCATATTTTTGAAAGATTTGAATTTTTATTTTTTTCAGCTGTCTTTAAGACTAAGTATAGGAGTTCTCTTGTGATGTAGTTGGTTAAGGATCCCCTGTCACTGCTGTGGCTTAGGTTGCTGCTGTGGCGAAGGTTCGATCCCTGGTCTAGAAACTTCCACATGTTCTGGGTGTGGCAAAAAAATAAAAGAGTAAGTACACAACTATGAGATAATCAGGATCTCAAAAATCAGTTTTTGGGTTCATTGAACCACTTGATTGTATCTTTTAAATAAGATTTTGTATTCATAAAATCACTTTTCATTGCCTTGGGGTTCTTTCACAGTATGGCAAAAAACACTCATTGTTCATTTTATAAGTCATACTAATGTTTGATATTTATTAATTTTAAACCATCTGAGCATTCCTGTATGGGTCATTTTGAGATTATCTTTTAGAATTATAGTTTGAAATTATTTTGATCAAATAGTTTGGGAGTTTTTCTGATGTTTGAAAAAATAGCCTGTAATAGTAAGTGTAAGCTTACATGTAAATCTCAAAAAACCTTGAGTGCATTATACTTGTCCTTATGTCATGTTCAACTTTTGGGCCCAAATCCTTTATGTCTAAGCAAACTTTCCCTGTTTTGTATCAGCATAATTTTTTTTTTTTTTTGCCATTAATCAGAGTAAATTGTATCATTCAAAGTTGCTATAGTCTTTGTTTAGGGAATTTTATTTTCATGAATCTCCTTTGGCAGGAGATGCATGACTATAGCATGTGGAAGTTCCTGGGCCAGGGATTGAACCCGTGCCAAGCAGCAACCCAAGCCACCTCAGTAGCAACGCTGGATCTTTAACCCATTGAGCTAGGGGCCAGGGATCTAACATGTACCCTCATGGATACCAGTTGGGTTCATTACTGCTGAGTCACAATAGGAATCCTAAAACAGGGTGCTATTCACATTATCTCATCTTAGTAGTTGTTTGGTAAAACCCTGATCTGCCGGAATACAATTAATCCTAAAGTACATTACATTACAGAAAGAATGCCTCTGGTAAATACACTTTTAAGCTTGAAAAAGTTAAATTTTAAATGAAAAAAGTAACTTATTTTTGGATTTAGTCAATTGTATGTAGTTTACATATTCCTTTAGTGGGGAAGTTCTTAAATTGAAGTCTACCGGTGGAGTTTCGCAAGTTCGTGAACACTCTGAAGTTGTGTGTGTTGCACATGTATGTTTTTCTGGAGACAGAGAACACAGATTTCACCAGATACTCAAAGCACTTAGTGAACGGTTTACAAATGATCCAGTAGAAACTGTTTCTTTATTTTAGTTTAACTTTTTTTGTTTTTGCTGACTACAGAAAATTTTAGGTTTCAGGGTTGCAGTGAGTTGGATTTTCAGTTCTGTGAGATTTGAGATAAGAAGCTAACATTTCTTTAGTCTGGTCATCTTGCTAAATGACATAAGGTTTGTAACTACCACATGGAGAGTTGTGACAGCTTTATGCATTCATCATATGTTTATTGAGCTAAACCCTTGATGAGTTGCTAACACTAGCGTGAAGGTCTGTATCTTCAAGCCCATTTCATTTTAGTTCTTTTGGGTTAAAACTCTTATAGTAAATTAAAGAACTAAATTGTGTTGCTGTCATGGAATTTTTCCATGGTGAATATCTTAGCCTGGCATATAGCTACCACTCAGTAAATGTTTATTAAGTAAATCATGTATTTTCAATGAGGGCAGTGTCATCTCTAAGGGAGGGAAAGTTAGTTCTGGAGGTGGTGGTAAAAAATTCTTAACCCCTTTTATGTATAAACGGATATACATGCGGTATATAAACTGATACACGTTGTGCCCACTTGCTAAAATTTTATGGGAGAGGATGTGGTTAGGGAAAAAGTCTGAAAAAGCTATTTTAGGGGGCAGTGATGAAAAAAAAAGTTGAGAAATACTGAAATAAATCAGTATTGAAAAATACTAAGTTTGTGCTTAGCTGAAGGTTTAGAAATCTTTTTCTCTGATAGGAATTTTTATTATAATGTGATTTTTTTCAGTAGTAGGAGGAACAGTTTTAGCATACTGAATTGTAAGGAGTTGTGGGTTAAATTTCAAAAACAAAGTTATTCTTGTTAATAACATGTAGGTAAACTTTTTATTCCCTACTCGCTACCATCTAGCCTCTGGAGTGATTGAAAATTAAAGGACTGCGTAGCCATTTCTAATGGTTGTTTTGACTATGGTTTTGTTTTTTAGTTTCAGTTTCTTATATGCAGCTGTTAAACAGTTCTTTACCATGTTAATAAAATAAGCTTAGAAATAGCATTTTTACGAATTTAGCTTAAATTTTAGTGCAGTCATTGAAATTGAGCTCGTTATTTTTTTGTCTATACCCTATTACATAAAATGGAAACAGATTTAGTTCAGTCCACCTATTGAACACCTATGTGTCAATGTCTTTGCTAGGTGGTAGGGTTAGAAAGAAATACTTCTTACCATCAAGGAGCGTCCAGTCTATATACGGAAGCCAGATTTACAAATGATGTCACTAAAATAGGTACTGACTTTAATGGAAGTACATGTTAAGTGTGGTAGGGACATAGAGGGATGCTTTGGATTAGGAATAAGAAGATTGCCATGTGCTTGAATCCCAGCCTTGTTCTTGACTAGTTAGAAGAGTGAGGATAAATGCTTTGACTTCTTAGACTCTCAGTCCCCGTTGGACACAAAGGGCCTACATTTATGGGCTGTCCCATAACCTCTAAATTGTCATGATCTAATGAATTGGCACATGTTCAAGTGCTGTGAAAACAGCAAGGTGTTAAACAAATGTAAATAGGTAGTACCTAGCCTAGGGAAGTGAATTAAGATTTCTAGTGATCTAAACAAGTATTTAATATTTCCATTATTTTTATTATTTCTTTTTCTTTTGGCCACACTCACATCATGCTAGTTCCTAGGCTGTGGAGTGAACCTGCTTCACAGCAGCAACCTGAGCCACTGCAGTGACAGTGCTGGACCCTTAACCTGCTGAGCCACAGGAGAACTCTTTTATTATTTCTTGACCCTCTTGTGCTCTGCTGGGTTTCGTGAACATTCCATTCAAATGCAATTGCTTACGGGAGTTCCTGTTGTGGCTCAGTGGTCAACGAATCTGACTAGGAACCATCAGGTTGCGGGTTTGATCCCTGACCTTGCTCAGTGGGTTAAGGATCTGGTGTTGCCATGAGCTGTGGTGTAGGTTGCAGATGCCGCTCGGATCTGGCGTTGCTGTGGCTGTGGCATAGGCTGGCAGCTACAGCTCAGATTAGACCCCTGGCCCGGGAACTTCCATAAGCCATTGAGTGTGGCCCCAGAAAAGACCAAAAAAAAAAAAAGCAATTGCTTACATATGCTTGCCTATTTGTGCACTTGTCCTGAACCTACTACCTGTTTTATTTTTTTGGTAATCCCTGGCCTGCTGTACAAGAAATCTGGCAATCTGAAGTACTACTTCTTGTTCTTAGGCTAAGTCCAGAGTCTTCCTTGAACAATTATAGGTACTGCTGACTCTCTAGAGACAACAGAATCCTCCAGTCCTCCAAAATGATTAATGACTGTAATGATAATTAACTAACACATTTAACATGCCTAGCATAGTTGTATTAGCATAGTAAGTATTAGGTTTCATTATGTCTTGGCTCTAAATTGGAGAGCTTTATGGAGTTCCCTGGTGGCCTAGCAGTGAAGAATCCAGCGTTGTCACTGCTGTGGCTCAGGTTCTATCCATGGCCTGAGAACCTCTTTATGCTGTGGATGCAGCCAGAAAGAAAAAAATTGGAAAGCTTCAAAAAAGGTCCTTGATCTCTTCCAGCCCCTCTGGATCACCAATTCTTCCCACCTTTTATTGTTTGCACCTCCTGTTTTTGATAACCCTTCCCCCATTTTTTAAGGTAGAGGAGTCCTTCCTGTCTGAGTTCAAGGCCAAGACCTTCTTAAAGTGGTAGGGCTGGGTCCCTAGAAGGCATTGGCCCACAACCCTTTTTAAATTTATCTTTATTGAAAAATTTCCCCCATTTCCTTTCTATCTTTTAATTTACTTTTCATCTCTCCTTTACTGTAGGTTCTTTGGCTACCTGAGCCCTTTTCCCGCCGAGGTTGAGAGTGGGGAAAGATGTGGGAACAACAATTTCCCCAAATTGCACCAAATTATACAGTTGTACTCTATGCAAAGCTTTTTGTTAAATGAGAATAGGAATAAAAGTAACAGGAAAAGTCCTAGTCTTCACAAGTTTATAGTCTGGTAGTGGGGAGACAAGGCTCTTGAGAGTTAAAGCAACAGTGTGAAGTAGTATCCTTAGTGCCGCTTGGGTAGTAGAAGACAATACCTTTTTGGTTCAGAGGAAGTAGTGAGTTAGGCTGAGCAGAGGAGAGTTGCCTTGAGCATTGAGCGTTGAGCTATTTGAGACAGAGGGGCATTTCTTTGTAGGAGAGTAGGGCAAGCCAGAGCTTGGGACAGAACCTCCCAGGGAATTCTATTCACAAAATAGTGTGGAGCTGACTGGAAGTTGGTTTTGGAATTAACATTTGATTGTCGCAAATAGTATTTTAAGATGGTGTTTATGAAATTTTAAATTAAAATTTAAAACGTTTTAACGTACAATTCAGTGATTAAAAAAATATTTAATACATTTAGAAATTGTTTTTAAGTTTTGAACTTAGTTTTTCTTTTGGCCGTGCCTGTAGCATGTGGAAGTTCCTGAGCCAGAGATCAAACCCGCGCCACAGCAATGATCTGAGCCACAGCGGTGACAATGCCAGATCCTTAACCTACTAAGCCACTTAAAGTATTTAAGTCTACCCTTCCATCCATTCATCTCTCACTTGTCCTTGAGTAGTTGAGGATCTTTTATCCTCTGGACAGTGTTCCTAGTGTTGGGCGAGAAACATCGCAATAGTTCCCTTCCACCGTCTCCATAGTCTTAATGTGATTGATAGGTGTCGAAGAAAAACTAGGTTTTTTTTTTTTTTTGTCTTTTTGCTATTTCTTTGGGCTGCTCCCGCGGCATATGGAGGTTCCCAGGCTAGGGGTCGAATCGGAGCCGTAGCCACCGGCCTACGCCAGAGCCACAGCAACACGGGATCCGAGCTGCATCTGCAACCTACACCACAGCTCACGACAACGCCGGATCCTTAACCCACTGAGCAAGGGCAGTGACCGAACCCGCAACCTCATGGTTCCTAGTGGGATTCGTTAACCACTGCGCCACGACGGGAACTCCAAAAACTAAGTTTTTAATTTTAATTTTTTTATTATGGTAAAGTGTACATAACATGTACTGTCTTAGCCCATTTAGAAGCGTACAGCTCAGTGCTGTTAAGGGCCTTCACATTGTTGTTACATGCACATTGGTGAATGTTGCATCCACCATCAATCACTCTTCTGTTCCAAACTGAAACTCTTGCCATTAAATGTTAACTCATTTCCCCTTCTCCCTGGCCTCTGGTAATCACCATTTCATCCTACTTTCTATCACTGTGAATTTGACTATTTTAGTCACCTCATACACGTGGAATGATACGTGTCCTTTTGTGTCTGTTTTACTTAGCATAAATGTTTGCAGTGGTCACTCATGTCATAGCATGTATCAGAATTTCATTCTTTTAGGCCCGAATAAGCTAGTATATGTATATACCATATTTTATTTATCCATTCATCTATTGATGGCCAGTTTGGTTGTTTCTGCCTTTTAGCTATTTTGAATAAGGCTGCTTTGAACATTGTAGTACTTCAGCTGAGTCCCTGCTTCAGTTGTTTGTCTGTTTAGGGCCGCAGGTTTGTTATATAGAAGCTCCCAGGCTGGGGGTCAAATTGGAGCTATAGCTGCTGGCTTACACCACAGCCACAGCAATGTGGGATCTGAGCCCAGTCTGCGACCTACACCACAGCTCAGGGCAATGCTGGATCCTTAACCCACTGAGCGAGGCCAAGGATGGAATCTGCATCTTCATGGATACTAGTCAGGTTCATTTCTACTGAGCCACAGTGGGAACTCCCCTGCTTCAGTTCTTTTGGATATATACCTAAAATCAGGTTCTTGCTCTTTCAACTCCTTTTCCTGTATCTGTCCATCTCCTCCAGTGACCAACCACACACTACCATTTTGAGCTTTGTCATGGCTTTACTTTCCCCATACCTTTGTGTGGGGGGTTTCTGATCATAACCTTTGTTATTAGAAACTCTGCTTTCAGTAAAATTGGTATTGAAGGCCTAGGATTTGTGTTTCTTATATGGTTTCTTTTACCGTTTGCTGGAGGAAGTGGCTTTTCTCTCACTTCCAAATTTCTTTGATCACATTTTGTCTGATGCTTTTGCCTCATCTGTAAAACTGTGGCAGCCTCTTTCAGTTCGGGGGAAATTTTTTTTTTTTTAAATCATCTTAATAGCTGGTAAGAGAAGTGAATTCCTTTAAAGAGTGGAGTTCCTCATGTGGGCACTTGTCCAGATTTCATGAAGAGTGACTGTCATCAGTGGTAGAGTGGGTAGGAGTGCTGACTGCTGTGGGGACTGAGGCAGGTGAAGGTGACTTGCAGTTGCGGAGTGTGGCTAAGGAGGACTGTTGGAAATGGTAGGGAACACTTGGGGAGATAAGTTTTGAGCGGAATTTCGGATGAGATGTAGCATGTGACTTGATAGGAAACTAACATTTGAGACAGGATGTATTTTGATAGATTGCTATGTATGTGAAAGTAACTAGATGGGAAAATTATCCTAAAAATGATGTGGTTTTACACAGCTAAACAAAAAAATCAGACTTGTTTAATAATGAGAACTTGTTTAATATGATGGGGATTGTGTGTGAAATAGGGAAAATGAAAAGTCATTAGTACCTTAGGAGCTTTAAACATGGTTAGAAGTGATATTGGAGGCAGTTATAGGTTTTCTTTATTTTGTTATTTTTTGTCTTTTCTAGGGCTGTACCCACAGCATATGGAGGTTCCCAGGCTAGGGGTCTAATCGGAACTGTAGCCGGCCTGCACCACAGCCACAGCAACTCAGGGTCCAAGCTGCATCTGCAACCTACACCACAGCTCACGGCAATGCTGGATCAGATCCCTAACTCACTGAGCGAGGCCTGGGATTGAACCTGCAACCTCATGGATCCTAGTTGGGTTCATTAACCACTGACCCACAAAGGAAACTCCGGAAATCACATTATTAATTTTTTAGGCCTTTATGCTTACAGTAGTAGATTCATCTATGTAGGGTCTCCCTTTCTCTACCTGGCAGCCAATTCTTTACCCATTTCTTGATGCCAGAGTTTTACTTCACATTATCCTAACCCCAGAGGGACCATTCGGTTGCTCTCATATCCCTTTTCCTTATTGTTGTGTACACCTAATACGTTGTCTAGAATCCTGTAGGTGTTGATGCATGTGTATTAGTCTGCTGGGGCTGCCGTAACAAAATACCTACAGAAGTGTAACTAACAGAAATTCCTTTTCTCATTGGTCCTGGAGGCTGGATGTGTATGCAGTTAGTTTCTGGGGAGGTTCCTCTTGCTGTGTCTTTGGCAGAGAGAGAACAGAATCTGATATCTGTTCCTATAAGGGCACTAGTCTCATCCTTATGACATCATCTAATCTTGATTATCTCTCAGAGGCTTCATTTCCATATACCATTGTATAAGAGTTAGGTCTTCAACATGTGAATTTTGAGACGTGTGGAGGTGGGGGAGATCCTGTTGAGTTCATAGCATGTTTTTGGAATGAATGAGTGAATGTCATTGTATTCATATCAGTATTAGGATATTTATTACATTGAATTATAATGATTATTTTTTCTTTTCATTCTGTACCTTGGATTTTGGTCATCTCTGTCACCTCTGCTTAGCAATGTCTTAGTACTCAGTGGGCATTTATTGAATTAAAATTATATTTTTCTTCAAGAATTAAAAACATTTTTTTACTTTATGTAGTTTTAAATCTTATGTTACTTTGTGCCCTTGCCTGCCCAATGGGGTTGGTTTTTTACTAGGGAATCATGTAGAGGCCAACATCTAATAAATTTGTTACGGTGACTTGATAGAAAACTTAAAATGCTTTCCTGATTCTATATGCTTTCCAAAATGTCCTCAATTTAAAATATTGACAGTGTAATGTAGTGTTGAAAGCACTATATCTAGAGTCACAGCACTGTGGCTTTCAGCATAACTGCTGATGTGTAAATGTGGTTGTACTTCCTAATTTACCTAAATTTCAGATTCTTCAAATGTGAAATGATAACATTTTACTTGGTCATTGTGAGATGAGGTGATAATTTACATATGTGAAAACAGCTTTGTAAACTGAAATGTTATTGTGTTGTGTTTACTAAATTAAAACTTTGTTTCCTAGGGAAAAATTAAGGTTATAGGATTATAGTTCAATCTTGTTAATAAGATACTGTTAAATATACTTTATTTATTTATTTATTTATTTTGTTTTTTTGCTATTTCTTTGGGCCGTTCTGCGGCATATGGAGGTTCCCAGGCTAGGGGTAGAATCGGAGCCGTAGCCACCGGCCTACGCCAGAGCCACAGCAACGCGGGATCCGAGCCGCGTCTGCAACCTACACCACAGCTCACGACAACGCCGGATCCTTAACCCACTGAGCAAGGGCAGGGACCGAACCCGCAACCTCATGGTTCCTAGTGGGATTCGTTAACCACTGCACCACGACGGGAACTCCTAAATATACTTTTTAAGGAGTTCTTTTGTGGCTCAGCCGGTTAAGAACCTGACATGGTGTCCGTGAGGATGAAGGTTCGATCCCTGGCCTCACTCAGTGGGTTAAGGATCTAGCATTACTTCAAGCTGTGGTGTAGGTCGCATATGCCACTTGGATCCTGCATTGCTGTAGCTGTGGTGTAGGCTGGCAGCTGCAGCTCTGATTCAACTAGCGGGGGAACTTTGATATGCCATAGGTGTGGCTGTAAAAAGAAAAAATATGTATATATTTTTAAAAACATTGCTAGTCAAAAACATGTACATTTTTGCCACATATCCTTCTAAAAATTCATTTGCTTGAGAGGAAGTCAGTTTCTGCTCACAGTTTTTGTGCTCTGCAGTGAAGTGAACAATGGCAGGTATGGAAAGAAAAATGAGTAATACCTTCCGTTTTCATGGGGGCTGAAAGGAAGCACATGTGCAGGAGAGGAATAATAGAGCTGTGGCTTTGGCGCTAGGGAGACCAGTTTCAGTTCCAACTTTGCCTCTCAGTAATTGGCAGGTCTCTTAATTCCCTTGTGCCTCAGTTTCATTATCTTGTAAAAATGAAAGAATAAATCCTGTTTTACTAGGTCTTCTAAGGATTAGATATGATGCACATCAAATGCTTAGCCCAGGTTTAATAACTTAGAGTAGTACCCAGGGTATGTGTGCACATCGGATATGTCCCAAATGTTAATAGACTGTTATACTTGAGGGAAGTGAGTGATGGGTGGAAGGGGAGGGAGGAGGTAGAGACTTTAATTTCTGTCATACAGTTCTATTTGAAAAACATTTTTAAACAAGTGAGAGTGATTGAGATGTCTCAAGAAGAGTGTATAAATGAGATAAGAAAAGATTACTTACACAATAGGTAGAAGTGTAACCTTTAAAAGCTTGAGCATTTGTATCTTTTTTTTTCAGATTCTACATATAAGCAATATCATGTGCCATTTGTCTTTGCTTTGTCTGGCCTATTTCATTTAGTGTGATAATCTCTAGGTTTATCCATGTTGTTACAAATGGAATTGTTCTTTTTTATGCTGAATAATATTCCATGTATAAATATACCTCCTCTATCTGCTCCTTGGTCGATGGACATTTAGGTTGCCTCCATGTCTTGGTTGTTGTAAATGTTGGAGTGCGGGTATCTTTTTGAATTACAGTTTATTTGGGATATGTGCCCCGAAAGGGGATTGCAGGATTATATGGTAGTTTTTTAAAGAACCTCCGTACTGTTTCCCATAGTGGCTGTACCAGTTTACATTCCCACCAACAGTAAAAAAAATAATCTGGATGAACTTATATACAAAACAGACATTGACAGCAAACTTAGAGTTACTTAAGGGAAAAGGGGTGGAGGGATAAATTAGGAGTTTGGGGTTAACATACACACTATTACATATAAAAGAGATAACCAAGAACGTACTGTATATAGCACAGGGAGCTATACTTAATGTTTTGTAATAACCTATAAGGGAAAAGAATCTGAAAAAATATATGTGTAACTGAATCACTATGCCATATACCTGAAACTAATACAATGTTGTAAATCAACTATAATTAAAAAAAAAAAAAAAGAAAAAGCCTTAAGTAGGCGCTGCAGAGGAAAACAGGAGAGCAGTGTTACGGAAGCCAGAGGAGGAGGGAATGTCAATAGTTTTTGTGGGTTACTCAGGAGAACTGTATCTGTTGTTGAGAACTGGATCAGATTGCAAAGGTTGGGAAGTGAAATGGAAGTGGGGGAAATTATTTTTTGACTATACTTTTAAGAAGTTTGCCATGAATGGGAGTAAGAGAGCCACATTGGTCCTTGTTTGTCCGTCTCTTTCTCTTGATGGGGCAAACTTGAGGATGTTTGAATGTCACTAGGAAGGTGCTAATAATACATATGCTAGAGGTTTAAAGTATTTTAGGAGGGCAGGAGTTCAGAGCAAAGGTACATCTTGAGGTGGGAGAGAGTGGATAGAAGAATTAGCCTTAGGCGGATTTCCTATTTTAACCAGATAGAAGAATGAGTATGGACTATGAAGTTGAGTTTGTTGGTGTGGTTCATTGCTGAAAGTTGAGGTTGTTCCTATCTGATGGTATTTACTTCCTATGATGACATCTGCTGAAAATGAGCCAGGTTGGGATTGGAGGGGAATGTCGTTTTGAAACAGTTGCTATGGAGAGTGTGTAAAAGTTTGATTAGGGAAATGTGGAAGGATTTGCCAGGATGGGTTTAGTTTAATTTGTACTGAGATGTCACGTTTTCTTTTTTTCCACCAGGAGTTCAGAAGCACAGGTACTGAAAAGGAGAAAGTGGACAGTTGGCTGGATCCTTTGGAATTTTGCTAGGTGAATGCAATAGAAGAAAAAAGAAAATTCCTTTAGGAAATTATTAGCAAGACTGTAGTTGAAGTGGTATAGTCTCGGCTTATTTTCCCTACTGTGGAATTGGGGGTGATGATAATAGTACTTACCTCAGAAGGTGGTGAAGGTTTAAGCAAACTACTTAGGATAGTACTTTGGCACAGAATGAGTGCTCAGTAAGTGATTGTGCTGCAGAGAGCTGAGGGTACTGATGCATAGAAGGGAAGGAGGCGTGGGATTGGAGTCTGCACAGAATTGAGAAAGAATTGCACATAGATTGAATTTATTACTTGGATTGGGTTCTAACAGAGGAGTTCTTGGTTCGAGACTGGTTTCCATGTTCCCAGGGAATAGATTGGTTCTTAGCCTGAAGTCACAGGTGGAATCCTCGGTAAAAAGCTTGGGTGGGAAAAGTTATTTCTTTATTTTTAAAAACTTATAACCGAAAGTTATCATCTACTTAGTTATGACTATAGGAAAGCTGAAGTACTGGTAGCAGTATCTGTGAGTTTGTCATCAGTAGAAACCAGAGATTATTTTTGTATCACATTATATATTACATTTATTTAGACACATTGTCTGTTCATCACTGTTGGAATTATGGTAGTTATAAGACTTATGCCACTAGAATTTGTTGTTTAATAAGGAAGAACATGTAATACCACATTTGTTTATTTTTAATATTTTATTAACTTTTAAGTTTGGTTTCCTTTGTAATCCTATGCTTTTTATTTTATACACTTAAAAAGCGGGATAAATACAGTAGTCCTTAGATATCTGTGGGGCATTGTTCTAGGACCCCCACATCCAAGGAGATACCAAAATCCTCAGATGATCAAGTCTCTTATATAAAATGGTGTTTGTGGGGTTCCCTGCTGGCTCAGTGGGTTAAGGATCGGCATTGTCATGGTGTGGGTTTGAACTCTGGTGTGCTTGTGCTGTGGCTTTGGCCAAAAAACAAAGTGGTGCTGGCATATAATCAACACATATCCTCCTGTATACTCTAAATCATCTTTAGATAACTTACAATATTTAATGCAGTGTAAATAGTTGCGGCCACATTTTTTAAAAAGTTTTATGAAGTATAGTTGATTTACAATGGTGTGATAATTTCTGCCATACAACAAAGTGACTCAGCTATACATGTACACAAATCCATTCTTTTTCAGATTCTTTTCTCACATAGATCATCACAGAATATTGGGTAGAGTTCTCTGTATTATGCAGCAGGTCCCTGTTAGCCAATCATTGCATATACCTCATTGTGCATATGCCAATTCCAAACCCCCAGTCTATCCCTTCCTCCCTGACCTGTCCCCTTCAGGAACCATAAATTTTTCAAAATCTGTGAGTCCATTTCTGTTCTGTAAGTAAGTTCATTTGTATTCCCCCCCCCCCCCCCATTTTTTTTTGCTTTTTAGGGCCATGCCCATGGCATATGGAGGTTCCCAGGCTAGGGGTAAAATCAGAGCTGTAGCTGGCGGCCTACACCACAGCCACAGTAATGCAGGATCTGAGCTGAGTCTGTGGCCTACATCATAGCTCACAGCAACACCTGATCCTTAACCCACTCAGCAGGGCCAGGGATCCAACCTGCATCCTCATGGATGCTAGTGAGATTCATTAGCCCCTGAGCCATGATGGGTCTTTGTATCCTTTTATGAGATTCCTCATAAATGGTATATGATGTTTGTCTTTCACTGTCTAACTTCACTCAGTGTGATCATTTCTTGGTCTATCCCTGTTGCTGCAAATGGTGGTATTTCATTCATTTTTATGGCTGGGTAGTATTCCATTGTATATATGTACCATATCTTTTTTTTTTGGTCTTTTCAGGGACACACTGCAGTATATGGAGGTTCCCAGGGTAGGGATTGAATTGGAGCTGTAGCCACCGGCCTACGCTCTAGTCATAGCAACACAGGATCTGAGCCACGTCTGCAACCTACACCATAGCTCACCGCAATGCTGGATCCTTAACCCGCTGAGGGAGGCCAGGGATCGAACCCCGCCTCCTCATGGATGCTAGTCGGGTTTGTTAACCACTGAGCCACGATGGGAACTCCCTATGTACCACATCTTTATCTATTCCTCTGTCAGTTGACATTTAGTTTCTGTCCATGTCTTGGTTATTGTAAATGGTGCTGTAGTGAACATTGGGGCACATGTATCTTTTTGAATTATGGTTTTCTTCAGATAGATACCCAAGAGTGGGATTGCTGGATCATATGGTAGTTCTGTTTTTAGTATTTTGAGGAACGACCATACTGTTTTCCATAGTGGCTACACCAGTTTACATTTCTACCAACAACCTTTCCACACCCTTTCCAGCATTTCTTGCTTGTAGACTTTTTAATGATGGCCATTCTGGCTGGTGTAAGGTGGTACCTAATAGTAGTTTTGATTTGCATTTCTCTAATACTTTGCAGTATTGATTTTACAGTGTAAATGGAGGCAAATTCAAACCCCCCCCTTTTTTGGCATTGCCCTCAGCATTTGGAATTTCCTGTGCCAGGGATCAAACCTGTGCCACAGCAGTGACCAAGCTACTGCAGTGATAATGCTAGATCCTTAACCCGCTGTGCCACAGGGTAACTCCAGATTCAAAATTTGCTTTTCGGAACTTTGGATTTTTTTTCCCCTAACGTTTTGGATCCAGTTAGTTGAATCCTTGGATGTCAAGGGCTCACTAAAATTAAAATTCTTTTAAGTGCTGAGTTTTAGAATAAGGAGTTAGTGTCTTAGTTACTTTCAATGAGTTGTGGGTTTTTTATCTTTCTTAAAACTATGACTTGTAGGTTTTTTTAATTGTTGTGTTTCAATCACTGGTATAATTATTCTTTTTGATGTTCGAGTTGTCCTACCTTTGGCTTATGGGAATTCATTTCTTTTGGCTTCAGTATTTTTTTGATATGGCTTATTAACCTTTGATACTTCTTGCCTTCTGGTCAGCACTAGCAAATGTCCCAGGCTTATCTTGTGCATGCCCTGTTTCAGACCTGGGACCAGTCTTCAGGGAATCCTAGTTTTTATTAGTGGGGAATGAACTACAACCTGGGTACTGGGTGTACTCAGTTTTATTGAAATGTCGCTGCTTCTAGGACTTTTCAGCATGTAGAGATAGAATATATATTTTTGAAGGGGCAGAGCTTGTATTTTGCGAGGAGGGGAAAAATCAGTTTACCCCGCTTTTTTTTTTTTCCTTCTTTTTATGGCTGCACCTGTGGCATATGGAATTCCCTTGTTCAGGGTTAAATCAGAGCTGCAGCCTGCAGCCTACAGCCTACACCACAGCCACAACAGCACGGGATCCAAGCGGCATCTGTGACCCATGCCACAGCTTGCAGCAGTACTGGATTCTTTATCCGCTGAGCAAGCATCCTTATGGACACTATGTTGGGTTCTTAACCCACTGAGCCACAATAGGAACTCCTTTACATGGTTTTTGATTCAGATTTAACATTATGGATTTTAATTTCACATGCTGAATTTTTATGCTTTTTTTCTCTTAATTGAAAGTCTTGGTTCCTAAAATATTAATTTATTTGCATGGACTTACTACATGTATTTAAATAGTTTCAAAATAATAATACTGTCACTATTGCTACTGATTGACAATTAAGTTCAGCCTAAAATTTCTTTGCAGTGCTTTACTAAGGATGTACAGTTAAAATATTGCATTCTAAAGTCAGAATAGTTACTACTTCTTTGTGATTGTATCAGTAAGTAGTATACAGTTAGGTTAGTTCATTTGTTTTCATTATTTAAAAAATCTTGTTTCTGTTTTGAATACCTGTAACTACAAGTTAGAAGTCTCATTTCCATCATTCCTCTACCTCATTCCTTTCTTCTCCTGTTGGCCGCTTTTAAAACTTAGTTTGGGGTTTGTCTTTCCAGTATTTCTTAGCAAAATTATACATATATTCATTCTGACCCCTCTCGTCCATATATAAAAGGTAGCCCATCATATGTGCTGTTTGACATTGCTTGAAGATTGTTCCACATCATTATATAGAGATTTCTTATGGCCGTATAGTATTCCATTATGTTTATATGTCTTCATAAAGTCATTCAGGTTTTTTTTTTTTTTGCCATCATGTGCAGAAGCTTTATGTGGCATCTCAGTTTCCAGACCGGTGATTGAACCTAGGTTACAGCAGTGAAAATGCTGAATCAAAACCACTAGACCACCAGGGAACTCCCCCTCATTCAGGTTTTTTTTTTTTTTTTTTTTTTTGGCTTTTTTAAAGGGCTGCACTCACAGCTTAAGGAGTTTCCCAGGCTAGGGGTCGAATTGGAGCTGTAGCTCCTGGCCTATGCCACAGGCACAGCAACACAGGATCTGAGTCGTGTCTGTGACCTACACCACAGCTCACGCCAAGGTTGGATCCTTAACCCACTGAGCAAGGCCAGGGATCGAACCTGCATCCTTGTGGATGCTAGTCAGATTTGTTAACCACTGAGCCATGATGGGAACTCCCCTCATTCAGTTTTTATTGATGGATTTATGGGTTATTGCCAAGCTTTTGCTACTTCAGATAATGTCACACTTAATAACCATATGCTATATTATTTCATATTGATGGGGATGTATTTCCAGAGTAGATTCCTAGAAGTAGATTTCTGTGTCAAATGTCCTTTTTGTCCCTCTTTTACCATCTTCTTTTGTGTTAAATAGAAAGTTAAAATTACACTGTTTAAATTTCCTTTTCCCCTCCTTCTCTCTCTCCCTACATACCTATATCCATTTGAGTGTTTTCCTCAGTAGTTGCTCTAGGGGTTACAACATGCATCTTTATCACACTCTTGATTTTTGTAATACTCATTTGATTCCAGCAAAATATAGAAACTTTGCTGTAGTAGTGCTTTATTTAATCCCCCTTCCTTTGTACATTGTCATTGGAAATATTACAAGTTTATGTGTTATAACCTCATTTGTACTATTTTTATTTTTATTTTATTTTATTTTTTATTTTTGTCTTTTTGCTATTTCTTTGGGGCCACTCCCGCGGCATATGGAGGTTCCCAGGCTAGGGGTCGAATCGGAGCTGTAGCCACTGGCCTACGCCAGAGCCACAGCAACGCGGGATCCGAGCTGCATCTGCAACCTACACCACAGCTCATGGCAACGCCAGATCATTAACCCACTGAGCAAGGGCAGGGACCGAACCCGCAATCTCATGGTTCCTAGTCAGATTCATTAACCACTGCGCCACGATGGGAACTCCTATTTTTGTTATTTTTGACTGTTCCTGTGGCATGTGGAAGTTCGTGGGCCAGGGATTGAACCCGTGCCACAGCTGTGCCCTAGCTGTTGCAGTGACTCCAGGTCCTTAACTCCTAGGCCATCAGGGAACTCCCCAACAGTACTGGGCAGTTTTATACTTATTGTTTTATGGAGTCCTTTCCTTTCAAAGAGAGAAAATATGTAGTCTTTTCTAGTTATTTACCTTTGTTTCTTTTCTTCACAGGGATGTGAAATATTGCCTAATGTTATTTACTTTCAGTCAGCAGGGCTTCCTTTATTATTTCTTTTAAGACAGGCCTCCTAGCAACAAATTCAGCCTTTGTTATCTGGGAATGTCTTTATTTCACCTTCGTCTTTTTTTTTTTTTTTTTTGCTTTTTAGGGCCGAACCTGTGGCATATGGAAGTTCCTAGGCTAAGGGTCGAAATGGAGCTGCAGCTGCTACTCTACACCACAGCCACAGCAGCGCCAGATCTGAGCCACATCTGCAACCTACACTGCCTCTCATGGCAATGCCATATCCTTAACCCACTGATCGAGGGGGTCTTCATGGATACTAGTCAGAATCGTTACTGCTGAGCCACAGTGGGAACTCCCTCACCTTCATTTTTGAAGGTTAATTTTGCTGAATATAGATTCTTAGTTGATAGTTTTCTTTTTTCCCACACTTTGAATATGTTATCCTAATGCCTTCTGGTCTCCAGTATTTCTAGTGAGAAGTTATCTGGTAGTTGTATTGTTCCTGTATGTGTGTTGTATTGTTTTCTTGTGCTTCTTTCAGTACAGTCTCTTTGTTCTTGTCAACAGTTTGACTGTGATGCACCTGGGTGTGATGATCTCTTTGTATTTATTCAGCTTGGAGTTTGTTGAATATCTGGATCTTAGATGAATATTTTTCACCAAATTTGGGAAATTTTCAGTTGTTATTTTTTTCTGCTGTCTCCTCTCTTTTTCACATTTCTATCACTTCTGGGAGGCTTCCTTTTGAACACTTTAGTTTCTGAGGCTTTCCTCATTTTCTTCATACTTTTCTCTTTTTGTTCTTTAAATTCAAGTCATTGATTTCTCTCTCATCTCAGATCTGCTGTTGAGTTCCTATCGTGAACTTTTTATTATAGTCATACTTTTTAAAGAATTTCCATCTCTATGCTGAAATTCTGTATTTGATGAATCATTGTTTTTCTTAATGAGTCATTGTCATTCCTTCCTTTAATTCTTTAAATATGGTTTCCTTTATTTCTTAACCAGTTATTTGATGGAATGTCCTTCGGTTCGAATTTGTTGTGTAAATGATTTTTAATGTGTATCTTAATGTGTGTGTGTTTTCTATCTTTGTAAGGTTGAGGATGTCAGGGTTTCATTTGCTTCTAGTTAAATGAGATTAATTGGAATGTGGCACTTTAAAGTGTAGGTGGTGTTTGATTAATCACAAATCCTGATTTGCTCTCTGACAGATGGATTTAATTGGTTTGATGGGACTGTTTGTTTTCTAGTAAGCAGCTGCCCTTATTGTGAAAATTACACTTACTTTCTAATAGCAACTAAAGGTTAAATGTATGCAAAATTTGAATTTCTTGGCCATGCATAATATTTTTTAGCCTATAATGAATCTTTTAGTTACAGTTTCTATGCTTAAATTACAGAGACCTTTGTTAGATATCACTGGTTTAATATTTCATTAAATTCCTTTTGATAACACTAAAAGTTGCTTGCAAGAACAGAAATCTTGGGAGTTCCTTGTGTGGTACAGTGGAAATGAATCAGATTAGTAACCATGAGGGTGTGGGTTTGATCCCTAGCCTTGCTCAGTGGGTCAGGGGTCTGGTGTTGCAGTGAGCTGTGGTGTAGATCGCAGATGCACTTAGATCCCACGTTGCTGTGGCTCTGGCGATTTTCCCAATTAGGTTATTACGGAATATTGAGTGGATTTTTTTGTTTAATTTTTCAAGTTCATTCTTTTTTTTTTTTTTTTTGCTATTTCTTGGGCCGCTCTTGCGGCATATGGAGGTTCCCAGGCTAGGGGTCTAATCGGAGCTGTAGCTGCCGGCCTACGCCAGAGCCACAGCAACGCAGGATCCGAGCTATGTCTGCAACCTACACCACAGCTCACGGCAACGCCAGATCCTTAACCCACTGAGCAAGGGCAGGGACTGAACCCGCAACCTCATGGTTCCTAGTCGGATTTGTTAACCACTACGCCACGACGGGAACTCCTCAAGTTCATTCTTAAACAACAAAATGCTTCTGGTTAAATATTCTGGAGCTCATGACTTGAATAATGAGAACTCTTCTCAGTGTGCATATTTAGGGGCTCAGTGAGCAACTTCCTTTTTCTCCATTCAAGTTGGGTCACTTGAAGAAAAAAGTAATCGGGCAAATAGAAACAGGCCAATTTCTCTTTTTTTCACTGAGAAAAAATTGTGCTGGAGGTGGTTGCTTAGATGTGCAGCAGCATTGGGTTTCCTGTATGTAGTTTCTGTCTTCTTAAGTGTAGATCTTGGGACTGCCCACCAAGGAAAGGATTCTGTCTGCAGAGTTTGTCCTTGATCATTGCCTTGTTTGTTATTGTACCATTCATTCTTTCTCCTCAGGTCCTTGCTTCTGAGTGGCATACTGTTTGGTAAAGGTCATTTATCCCAGTTTGAGTTACAGCCTTCTCATGAGCTCTGCCTAAAGGTTGGCCAGTTTCTGCTGCTGAGTTTTACCAAGAATGGAAGATTGATTGGAGTGCTCTGTAGTTAGTTTGCTGGCTCTGCATTGGGAAGGTCTCCACTTATCAGGTTATTATTAATATTTGTTGTTATGAAAGTGGAATGCTAGTGAAAGGCAAGTAGAGGTTCCTTGAATTAGTTTCCAGGGCTTTTTGATACCCTGTCTCTTGTGTTATTCTTGGTTTTGTTGATGGCCTGTGAACTGCACGTGGTATGACTTTTGAATGTGCCTGTTTAAATTTTCTAGCATCCCAGCTCACTGATAATAACCATATTAAGGCCTTAATGGCATCCTTATTCTTTCATGTTTCCCATTGTTTTGGACCCATGACCCTGATGAAATCATATTTCTCTAGATTCTGTGGGAAGTAATGTATGATCCATCTCTACCTGGCATATTTCTGCCTCTCCCATCCTTGTATTTTAGAAATAGGAGCTAATTCTAATCATAATCTTGAACTTGTAGGGTCCCCACATAGTTTTTTTCTGGTCATCTAATCTCCATCAGGACCCAGTTGAGTCTTCTACGGTGATTGCGGGACATCCTTAAGACCCTGTAGTTACTGGTATTCCTAGTGCAGTGCTGCTGTTTTATCTTAAGATGATAGTGGTTCTCCCTTAGTGTGATCCTAAACTTTGAGCATTAGTACCATGTCCTTGAACTGACCCAGAGCATGAAGATATTTCCTCCATTGCTGGTGGTGGCATCTCAGACCCATTTGGGGAACTGAAATCATTATGGGCATTCAAGCACAGAGCTGTGTCATGTCACTAAATACATAGTCATAATTTTTTTTGTAATAATTATTGTTGCAACTTTACTCTTTTACAATATGGTTGCAAATGTAGCTAATTGTGCTTTTGAACCAAATTATAAACTGCTTGATATTGTCAGGCCTTCCTCACTTATTTTAACCATCATTTTTACTGTGGTTGGCTTGCTTTTTTTGACAGAGGGTATAAGGGTTTTTTTTTTTTGGTGAGTGGCAACAAAGACGTGGACTTTATTTAGGCACAGCTACATTTCCCAACAATTAAGAAAGTGGTTTAAAATCACAGCTTCCCCAGGCACCTGGTTCCTATGTACTTCTGACAGGAAGGTAGGAAGTAGGGTGGGGAAGTGGGTTATAGCATTAAGGCCCAAGAAGCTCACTAGTGAGGAGGAACTAGGTAGGAGGAACAGAGGAAGAGAAGCCTTGCAGGAAGAAGAAAAAGAGGGAAGGGAAGGGTCCTTGAGGAAGGTGGAAGAAGAAAAGGAAGAGGAGGAGGAGAAGGAAGGGAAGGAAGCCTTGGAGAACAATGAGGCAGTTTAGGATGAAGCTGGCCTCAGATCATGTGCAAGAGGGTGTAAGATTTTTACTGGGGCATAAACAAACTCATGTCCTGAATATATAAACCATCCTGTTTAGATTACAGTTTGTTGTAATTGTTTCAGGGAGTAGTGGTTTGAGGACAAAATCCCTCTGTCCACTTTGGTTGTTACTAACCTGCTTTTGTAAAATCTTTTCCGCTGAGAAGTCACGTGGATTGGTGGCATGCCTGGATCTGGATGTTCAGTCACGCATTCTTGTACCAGGTTCTAAGTACTCTCAGTAACTGTCAAGTTAGATCCTAGTTCATCATTAGACGGAGGTACCTGTGAGACCTGTGCTACATGTCTTTTCTCTCTTCCATGGGTTTAGGTTAGCTCAATAGCTATAATACCATATTTCCTTTAATCTAAGGTACTGTCTATTTTAAAATGAATCCCAATATAAGAGATACAGCTTTTTGCCCCTCAGTTTTATTAAAATAACTGATATACATCACTATATAAATTTGAGATGTGTAGCACGATGGTTTGATTTACATATGCAGGCATATTTTATTATATAGTGGTTTGGTTTATTGTGCTTCACGGATATATGTCTTAAAAACTAAAGGTTTTGTGGAAATGTGTTGTCAGAAGATCGTTAGTATTTCTTTCCTTTTTTTTTTTGCTTTTTGGAGCCAAATCCGTGGCACATGGAGTTTCCCAGGCTAGGGGTCAAATCAGAGCTACAGTTGCTGGCCTACGCCACAGCCGCAGCATTGCCAGATTGGAGCCATGTCTATGACCTACACCACAGCTCACAGCAGTGCTGGATCTTTAACCCACTGAGCAAAGCCAGGGATCGAACCCTCATCCTTATGGATCCTTGTCGGGTTCGTTAACCTCTGAGCCAGGAAGGGAACTCTGATCGTTAGTATTTTTTTAGCAATAAGGAATTTTTAAGTTAAGGTATATACATTTTTTTTTTTTTTAGACATAATGCTATTGTACACTTAATAAACTATAGTATAGTATAACTTTTATACACACTGGGAAACAAGAACATTTGTGTGACTTGCTTTATTGTGGTCTGGAACCAAACCACTGGTGTCTCCAAGGTATACGTGTATTTTAAAATGATTTCCACAGGTGGGTTTAGTTAACATCCATAATCTCATTTAGAGATAAACTTCTAAAATGTCATTTTGGGGTTGATGAAATGTAGTTTTAAGGTTAGCACTAGAGACTAAAAGATGAAAGTGCTCTTTAGCACTTGGCAAGGCGTAAGCTGGTGCTCCAGCTTCTCTGTAGTTCTGCCTGCTGTCTCACACGTGTTGTGACATGGATTCACTGCAGAATTTTGCTGGCCTAGGTCATGACCAAATTCCCTCAACTCATTCCAGTGTACTGCTTTTCCTCTAATATACTTAATTCTCAAGGATGGCACTGCCATCTGACCCAGTAATTCCATGAAAACTTTTTACTTAACATTGCCCTTTTTAGTACCCTTTCTCTCCCACCCCCCATCTCCTGCAACTTGGTTAATTCCTGATCGTACTTTTATGATGTAGATTTAGTGGGTGTCATCAACATGCGAGAATATTCTGTTGCTTGCTATGACTTCGATGGCTTCATTTATCTTGGAATATTGCTTGTGAGTCCTAGAAGCTTTCCTACAGAACGCTCCAAGCCCATTTTCCCACATGAATTCAATTCTGTTTAAGCTTGTGTCTTTTAATGTTAATTCCCTAAAACCATTTGCTAAATGTAGATCTTTAAAGTCTGTTATTAAAGACTCCAATTTGCTGCCATATCTGGGTATATCATTATGCTGGGAGCAGTCAAGGTTGAGATGCATTTCGTTCTCTGCTAGCAGATAGAAGCTTCTAAAATTTCCATCTGTCCATCCGAAATGTCCAGGTTGGAGAAATAGCATGTTCCTGTCCACATCCATCACTGTTGTATGAGATGCTCTCTGTTGTTTATAGTTTGTAGAGGCTCACCTAGAAATTCCATCTGTATGTTCAGGCCAGTTGTAACTTGATTTCATGTGAATCCATTCCTAGGCTTCTTAGAGCTTTAATTGTCTTGGATCCATAAGCCATGGATTTTACCTAATATCAGCAGGTTGGTCTTATTAACCATTTAGCTAGTCACCAGTGATCTTAATATAACCAGATACCTAACCAAGTTTTAAAGGATTCCCTCAAATCCAGTCAGTGCCTGCTTTCCCTGCCTCACATTTAAATCTTTTTTTTTTTTTTTTGGTCTTTTTGTCTTTTAGGGCTGCACTCGCTTCATACGGAGGTTCCCAGGCTAGGGGTCCAATTGGAACTGTCCCGCTGGCTTACACCACAGCCACAGCAATGTGGGATCCAGGCTGCATCTGCAACGTACACCACAGCTCATGGCAACACCGGATTCTTAACCCACTGAGCAAGGCCAGGGATCAAACCTGGGATCGAACCTGCAACCTCATGGTTCCATCGGATTTGTTTCCACTGAGCTGTGATGGGAATTCCATCCTAAATCTTCTTTAAATTGCTCTTTTTTGTTTATCCCTTGTGGCTCCCTTAATCTAAATTGTTATTCTCCCAAAGCATTCATTTGCAGAAGTGGTGGCTTTGTTATTTAAGTCTCTCTGTCGGTAGTGAAGTCCCATGGACCCTGATGATCAGTATTTCTCCAAAGTACAAGCTGACCAGTGTGACCTGGCAAAGTACTAAAACTGACCTCAAGAAAGTACTAGGACCAAGGATCTAGGCCTTCCCATTTCTCTGTCCTCCATTCTTCAAAGAATCCATTAATCTGTTCTTCCTCCCATCAAGATTATATGTTACCCTGTTCCGAGTCTTAACTAGAATCAGTTACAGCTTCTGCTTTCTCCTCAGAGTTAGGTACTCTAGTAGCTGGCAGCCCTGCTGGCAAAGTTCATGGCTTCATAATTTGGACAGTCCCAGTTATTAGCTCTCAAAGAGTGCCGTGACTTCATCTGGTGATACTTGTTTGATTGGAGTATTCCCAAATCCCTAGACATCTATCAGTCTCATTCTGTTTGACTGCCTACTTTGGATGTTGTCCTTAAATTTCTCTTTGTTGGGGCGGGGGAGGTGGGGCACCCATCTGATGGCTTTACTGTTTGTTAGTTATTCAGAACTTTAGGCATGGCTCCATATGTAAGTTTTCTGATATATTCTTCCAGATGTAACCTTGTGCTTTTATCTTAGCGTTGAATTATGTTCTAATTCTACATGAGGCCACGTTGGGCTAGAGTATTTTTCCTGAGCTTCTTAATTTGTCCATGTATTCTAGTAATAAACCACTATAATCTAGGGCTGAGCAGGTGACCCCTGAGTCCTGCAATCTAAAGAGCCTAATATGCACTCATAACTTAGTGACTTCCAAAGTTATGTGTTGTTTATCTACATGAAAGTGGTAAAAAAAGACACTTAAATTCCTGAAAATCCTATGTTAGTAATCTATAGTAATTATATTTTTTCAGTATTATGGAAAGACATGAAAGGTAAAAGTCATAGGAAATAACTTTGGCTAAAAATAATTCTGTTCTTGGCTCTGAGCACAAAGCAAATTAGCTCTTTTGTTTTCTTTTTTAATAGGGTTACACATCATTTTGGAATGACTGTATATCATCTGGATTACGTGGCTGTATGTTAATTGAATTAGCGTTGAGAGGAAGGTTACAGCTAGAGGCTTGTGGAATGAGACGTAAAAGTCTATTAACAAGAAAGGTAAGAGGGGGCTATATAACATCACCTTTTAAAAGAGTTTGTGCTGCCTAAAAAATAAGACCGTTTCTGCTAATAGCTTTCAACAATTAAAGAGGAAGTTGACTTTAAAGTTGTCTTTATTGAATCATGTCTTTCTAGCATCTTGGTTTTTTGGTTCTTTGTACGTAATGAATAATGTAATTCATTGTTATGATCACTGGCCATTGTGTCTTGAATCTTCAAAACAACTCTACTTTATTTGCTGCTCCTGAAAGTCTTGATTTGGATGACTTGATATAACTACCTAAAGGTGATATTGTGCAGATTTAACTATGCATAGGCTATTTATCTCTTTGCCAGAATACGAATACTTTTCAGATCTCTGCCTCTCCACTGTGAAGGGCTGTGTAAATAGAGGTAGTATTGGCTAATTTTTAGAACTTCAACCTCAATCTAAAGTATTCAAGACTGTTTCTCTTCTAGTCTGTCATTGTTTCTTGAGGAGCATGGGGTGTTTCAAAACTATTTTTCCCTTAATACACTGTCTTAAAATGAAGTCCACAAAGTTTTAGGTGAAAACTGAACATTTTTTGATTGATGTGGTAGAGTAATAATCCTATAGGAAAGAAAGACTTAATGTATTCTTTAAAGTTACATGCAAAATAAACATGGTAAAGGAGAAAATATTCTGCTTACAATTTAAAAATTCAGTCTAGTCCTGTAGAGTAGAGTCAAAATGAACTGGCATGAGATTAGGTTTAAAATTACTGTTTTAGATATCTGTCATAAAGGAGAATATAATTTTATTTATTTATTTATTGTCTCCTTTTTTGCCATTTCTTGGGCTGCACCCTCGGCATATGGAGATTCCCAGGCTAGGGGTCGAATCAGAGCTGTAGCTGCCAGCCTACGCCAGAGCCACAGCAATGCAGGATCCGAGCTCATCTGCAAACTACACCACAGCTCACGGCAACGCCGGATCCTTAACCCACTGAGCAAGGCCAGGGATCGGATCCGCAACCTCATGGTTACTAGTCGGATTCGTTAACCACTGAGCCACGATGGGAACTCCAAGGAGAATATAATTTTTATTTCCATTTTACTGTACAACCATAGATTTATGGAGGACAAAAACATTGAGAATCTGCCATTATAATATCAATGAAATATACACATTGGTTACTTCTTCTAATAAAAATTATAAGTAATTTTGTGCTAATGTTATGGAGCCCTGACCTAAAGTGAAAAGATTTTGATACTGTTTTTGTGTGTGTGTGCGCGCGCGCGCGCTCGTGTGTAGGCAGGAACAAGAAACAGTTTTGTGTTATCAATAAATTATTTGCTCTTTCATTTATTTATGTATTCATCATGTATTTATTTAGTGTTCTATGCATTGTGTTTGACCCTGGGGATACATTGGTGACTAAGAGACATATGTTCCCTGCCTGCATGGGCTTTTTATTTTAATCTACTTGTTTGTGTGACCTTAACTAGGTAGTTGATATGTCTTTTGGAAAAATACTCCAATGTGATTTCATTTACTCACTTAAAAATAATTGACTTTATTAAGCGAATACATATAGTTATAAAATCAAATTGTAATGAAACAATAAAAAAAATAGCGGTTTTCTACCTACCCTTCCTCACTTGTTAGTCTCGCACCTGGGAGACACCCCAGTCCTTCTCTTGTGTGCTAAGGCTGCCTTAACAAATTACCACAGATTGGGTGGCTTGAAACAACAGATGCTAATTCTCTTACAGTTCTGGAGGCTGGAATGTGCTGTGCTCTTGTTGAACGCTCATTGAAGAAGATTTTGTTCCTTGCCTCTTAGCTTCAGATGGCTCGAGGCTTTCCTAGGCTTCTGGCTGCATCTCCCTCTCTCTTCTATTTTCGAATCACCTTGTCCTCTGTATGTTTCTCCTTTGTATGTCACTTTCATTGCATGTTGGCTCATCTGGGATAATCCAGGACAATCTCATCTCCAGATCTAATTTAACTTAATTTTTATCCACAAAAATTTATTGAGAATTAGGTTCTGGGGGTTAGGTCTTTTGGGGACCACCATTCAACTTGCTACAGTTCTTGGTTATTTTGGCATTTATTTCCATATTTCTAAATAATCTTATACCACTGTCTCTTGAAAAATCAATTTGAGGTGCTGTTTACTTATATCTGTTACATAAAACCACTTTTACCCCCACTTCTCAGTCTTCCTAATAGAGTTATGTTACAATTTTTGGCAAAACAGTAATGATTGTTTTATATTATTACTACTATGTTAATACTGTTTTCTGCAGAGTTACGTTATATCCTATTACTTCCTTTCTTACATTTTTTCCTCCTAGAATTAATCTCTTTCTCTCTCTCTCTCTCTTTTTTTTTTCTTCCCCTTTTATAGCCACATCTGTGGCATATGGAAGTTCCCAGGCTAGGGATTGGAGCCGAGCTGCATCTGCAGGCCTGTGCCACAGCCACAGCAACACTGGATCTGAGCCGCATCTGTGACCCACACTCCAACTTGTGGCAACACTGGATCCTTAACCCACTGAGTGAGGCCAGGGATCACACCTAGATCCTCACAGACACTATGTTGAGTTAACCCGCTGAGCCACAATAGGAACTCCAGTCCCTTTTTTAAATAACGTTTTCTACATGGCTGTTCTTTTTTTCTTATATGCTCCATCAGAGAAAAATCAGCATTATTTTAAAATGTTCAGATACATCAGTTAACTCCACTACAATTTGCTTGTGCTCCATCCAGTCTGGACTAGTTGTGCTTTGGTTCTACTGGGACTTCCTTTCACGTTTTAACTGCTTTCAGCCCCTCAGCATGTGGAGGGTCCTAGGCTAGGGGTCCATTTGGAGCTGTAGCTGCCAGCCTATACCACAGTTATAGCCACACCAGATGCAAGCCGCATCTACGACCTACACCACATAGCTCATGGCAGTGCTGGATCCTTGTAACCCATTGAGCAAGGCCAGGGATCAAACCTGTGTCCTCATGGATGCTAGTCAGATTCGTTACCGCTGAGTCATGACGGGAACTCCCCCACAGAATTTTTAAGGCATTTCCTCACTGTACTCTAGTGCACAGAGTTGCTATTAAAGTCTTATGCCCTTTTGATTTTCATTCTTTGTATGATACCTGTTTTTTCTTCTCTGGATACATTTAAGATAATTCTGTTTTTTTCTGGTGTTGTGAAATTGTGGGTCTTTTAAAATTCATTATGCTTGGACTTTTTCAGTCTAGAAATCTGTGTCTTTTGATTTTGGAAAGTCTTCTTCAATTTCTTGTATCTTCACCCTGTTTTCTAGAACTATGTAAGTTGGATGTGGACCTCTTGCCTATTCTTTTCTTTTTCTTTTCTTTTCTTTTTTTGTCATGTGAGGATCACTAGGACCTTTCTATTTAAAGATAGCACAGTCTGCTCTATGTATACCCATAAGTCATTAAACTACATTCTCTAAAACTTTTGCTTGTTCTGTTCCAATGTTTTATTTTTTTAAAAGATTTTAATTTTTCCATTATAGTTGGTTTACAGCATTCCGTTGGTTTTCTATTGTACAGCAAAGTAACCTAGTCACACATACATATTCTTTTTTTTTTCTTTCTGGTTTTTATGTTCTTTCTGGTTTGTTTCCTAGCTGTATTGAGATATAATTGACATGCTCTTGGTCTCTCTTATCTTTTAACCCTCTCTTGAGTTTTTCATTTGGGCTTTTATGTTTTTGATATCCAGGAATCCTTTCTTGTTTTTTCTTTTTTTTTTAAATTTTGGCTTCTTTTTCTTGTCTTTATCTGTGCTTCTGTTTCTTCAGTTTTTGTTTTGTCTTTTGGTCTCTTTCTTGTTAAATAATTTCTTGCAAATGTTTTGTCACCCTTTATTACCTGTTTAAGAATCAGCCTTGTCCTCCCCCCAAAAAGTAAAGAGAAATTATATGTTTGGGCAGAGAATATTTGCTTGTGGGCTACCCCATTGCTGAATTTTGTTAAGGAGTTGGGACTTGCTCTGAGAAATTTAAGAATTTTAAGCAGAAAGTAGAATATCATGATAAGATTTGCCTTTAGAAAGAGTAGTGAGGAGAATGGATTGAAGGGGCTAAATCCAGTACAGGGAAGCTAGTTAGGAAACCTAATCCAAGGAAAGATGCCAGATTAGATAGATTAGAATGATTGCAGAGGTGATAGACAAAAATAGTTGATCTGAGACAGATTTAGGGTGTAGAATTTCATAAGAAAAAAGATCCGACTATACCCGGCTTATCGTGACTCTGAGGCTTGTCTCAAAGGGATGGACATGTGGTAGGCTTTGAGGCCGGATTGCAGTGGATTTAAGGAAGTTAAGAAATGGTATAACCACAGCATCTAGACATACAACATTTTCTGCCAGGGTTCTCCTTTTCTTCTCATTCTCTCTGACTTTCTACTAAAAGCATGGTCTAGAACAGCACTTTCCAATTAAATGTTCTATGATGATGAAAATGTTCTATATCTGCACTGTCCAGTATGGTAGCCACATGTGTCTTTGAGTTGGACATTTGAAGTGTGGCTAGTGCAAATTGAGACATCCTCTAAATAACAACACACTGGATGTCTGAAGACTTACTTATTACTATGGAAAAATAAGAATGATAAAATATCTCAATTTAAAAATATTTATTATCGGAGTTTTCTTGTGGTACAGCAGGTTAAGGATCTGGCATTGTCACCAGTGGCTAGGGTCGCTTCTGTGGCATGGATTTGAGACCCTGGCCTAGGAACTTTTATATCCTGCGGGCATGGCCAAAAAAAGAAAAAAGTGTGTGTGTTTATTTATTTATTTCTTATATGTCAGTATTTTGGATATGGTGAGTTAAATATATTAAAATTAATGTCACCTCTTTCTTTTCCTTTTTAAATATAACTACTAAAAATTTTTAAAATAGGTTTGTGGCTTGTATATCTGGTTCTAATTTTATTTGCATTGGGTCACGCTGTCTCAGAAATAGACACTGTATTTTTTTTTTTTTTAACCTTTCATAAGATTGAGCAAAAAGGAAAGGTCATACTGTTGAGGACAAATTTTAAGTGAGGGCTGTCCCATTTAAAACATAGTACTGTTAAATTTCATAACATTTTAACAGCTAACGTCAAGTAATATAACATTCAACTTTGATATTAAAGAATTTCAACTAGAAATTTGTTGTTTAGCCAAGAACATTAATGAAGTCTATATAAAGATCTAGAAGTTGGCTGAAGTGGTATAGCATTTTCTTCTCTCAACTCCACCTACTCTTAAGGTGGATTCTCTATCCATCTTAAAGTTTTGTAATATTTAAGAATTTTATGTAATCAAACCTATTAGTATTTTCAAGGTTTCTGCTGGTTATCACAATTTTGAAAAAACTTTCTCATTATCAAAATTTTATATATATAAATTTATATATATATAATTTTTTTTTTTTTAGGGCCCCAAGTGTGGCACATGGGAGTTTCCAGACTAGGGGTTGAATTGGAGCTACAGCTGCTGGCCACAGCCACAGCCACAACAATGCCAGATTCAGACTGCATCTGCGACCTCTGCCACCGCTCATGGCCACGCCAGATCCTTAATCCACTGAGCAGGACCTGGAATTGAACCTGCATCCTCATGGATACTAGTTGGGTTCATTTCTGCTGAGCCACAATGGGAACTGCTCCAAAATATATTTTATATTTGAATCTTAATCTTTCATTGTGGTATAAGCTCTGAGGAGCCAAGTCTTAATTTTTACTTTTAATTTGTTAGCCAGTTGTTTTAGTAATGTCTGTTGAAAAAGTGTTTTCTCCACGAATGTGAAACTCCACCTTTATTATGTAGTGAATTCTTTTTTTTTTTTTTTTTGTCTTTTTGCTATTTCTTTGGGCCGCTCCCGCAGCATATGGAGGTTCCCAGGCTAGGGGTTGAATCGGAGCTGTAGCCACCGGCCTACGCCAGAGCCACAGCACCGCGGGATCCGAGCCGCGTCTGCAACCTACACCACAGCTCACGGCAATGCCGGATCGTTCACCCACTGAGCAAGGGCAGGGACGGAACCCGCAACCTCATGGTTCCTAGTGGGATTCGTTAACCACTGCGCCACGACGGGAACTCCATGTAGTGAATTCTTATATAGGAGTCTGTTGTGGAACCAATAAGTGTTTACAAAAATGAATCTGGATCAAATAGCTCAAGGTTTAGCAGTGAAAGGAATCACAGTGAAGATAAACTGTTCTACCATTTTGCTTTTCTACTTATTGCACAGTAGGTATATTTTCCCCATTTGTGGTAGTGGCTAATCTGGTTACGCTAAATATTGGAATTCCTTAATATAGAATTAATTTAATGTATGCTGTATGAACACTTGTTGCTGTATGAACACTTGTGACTTTAAGCATAATGAAGTATTTGCATAATTATTTTCTATTTAAAGAGATCAAGTGGATGATGTGATTCTTGTTGCTTACATTTTAGGTAATTTGTAAGTCAGATGCTCCAACAGGGGATGTTCTTCTTGATGAGGCTCTAAAGCATGTTAAGGAGACTCAGCCTCCAGAAACGGTCCAGAATTGGATTGAATTACTTAGTGGTAAGCTTCTGTGTATGAATTAAAAATCAAATTCTCTAAAAGATTTTTGTAAAAGTTTAAAATCCTTTTGAAAGGAACTTAGACAAAATAGCCCAAAGCTTATTTTAGTTAGGCAAACTTGAAAGTTAATCAGTCATAAATGTAGAAAATTGTGTTTTTTAAAATTTTATCACCTTTTCAAGACCAAGTATATGTTGAATGAGATATAATATACTTCTTTAGAGCTCCTATCATTCTTTATCAAAATTACTTCATGTTACCTTATTCTGATAGGCGAGGTTAAGCTGTGGTAACAACCCTAAAACCTCAGTGGCTTAAAGCAGATGAATCTTCACTCATACTGTAAATCAGTCACAGGCGACTTTATTCTCACTTTGACTTCTGGGCAGATGGAGCTGCTACCATCTAGAGCCTCATAAGTCACTACTATAAAGGGGAGAAGAGGGAAGCACATCACCCAGGCTCTTAAATTGCCGCTCCGAAATGACATGCAGTTTGGGTTTCATTGGTCTGAGCAAGCCGCATGGCCTTCCCTAACTTGAAGGAGACAGAAATTGCAGCCATAGGAAGGAACACATACTTGGTTGACAGCAGGAATGACTACATTTATTTTAAAGTTATTTGTGTATTGGTCTAATCTTCAGATAGTGAACTACTTGAGTATAGGACCTAATCTACCTTGCTCTTTTCTCTACTGTTATATAAATTGTACTTCTGCATACATTTATATTCATTTCATTTTATGTTTAAATAAATGGCTCTTTAGAGTAACTGTTTTAAAAACATTTGAAGATTGTCAGAGATTGGTAATTGAATATGATGTCAGTTTTCTTAGGAAACTCTATGAGTTGTATGATGAGGATGTTCTTATATCAGTATAAGATGGAGTTTTGCATGTTTATTTAAAGCTTCAACACTCATTTTCCATTCTTAGCTAATAGGACAATAAATGGGCACTTTTCACTTAGGGCAGGGTTCATTCTTCTTACAGGTAGAGAACATACTTAATCACAAGATGTGGTCTTGATAATTTTGAGGGTGTTTTGTTTGTTTGTTTGTTTTTTACTGTCCACTTGTAGATCTACTGATAAATTTCTTTTTACCTGATTGTGTAAGAGAAACTTTAATGTGACCCTTTTCCTCTCTTTGTGCTTGTGATATTAGTATTATCTTCAATTATAATTTTTTTTTGTAGGAAATCTTTTTTTTTTTTTTGCTTTTTAGGGCCAAACTCATGGTGTATGGAGGTTCCCAGGCTAGGGGTGGAATCAGCCACTGGCCTATGCCACAACCACAGCAACGCCAGATCTGCCCCACATCTTCAGCCTACACCACAGCTCATGGCAACGCCAATCCTTAACCCCCTGAGCAAGGCCAGGAATTGAACCCATGTCCTCATGGATACCAGTTGGGTTTGTTACCTCTGAGCCACGATGGGAACTCCCTCACAACCCTCTTTGGGTGAGTCTTCCACTTAGGCCTGTCAGCAGACTGTGGCCATCTGACAGACACTCAGTGAGGGCATGAATGTTAATATAACTCCATATGTTAAATATTAGCAACTATAATTTTTAAAGATAAAACCAGAAGTGCTGGAGTTTCCATCGTGGCACAGCAGTTAGCGAACCCCACTAGCATCCATGAGGTCATGGGTTCGGTGCTGGCCTTGATCTGTGGGGTTAAGGATCCAGCTTTACCCTGAGCTGTGGTATAGGTTGTAGATGTGGCTCAGATCCCACATTGCTCTGGCTGTAACATAGGCTGGCAGCTTTAGCTCTGATTGGACTCCTGGCCAGGAACCTCCATATGCCATGGGTGAAGCCCTAAAAGACGGGGGGGGGGGGGGGGGGGGGGGGGGGGTGAATAGAAGTGCCGATAACTTCTGACTGTACCTGATTGATCATGTCTACATTCTCAGGAGATAACTCGCCTAAGTAGTCTTTGTGTTGAATTCATGTTGTGCTGCCATTGTTAGTGCATTCCCACTTCTGGCAGTATAAATTAGACTTTGTAATTACGCTCTCAGCTAGCCAGAAGGGGGGTTTCTCAGAGTTGTAATTACTTTTTTGGCAGAGTGTTAAAGTTCTTTTTATGGAACAAGGTGGAGATCTTGCCTTAATGTCATTGTTATTGATACCCACTTTGGTACCCCTTAGCACTGTGGAGGTATTTTCAGATGCTCTGTCCATCAATGATCTCTTTATCTTATATTATGTGTGCTGGCAGCATTATATGGGATTTGACTTTAATAATATATCTTAGACCACTGAATTTCCTCTGACAGCTTATATACCAATCATGTACATGTGTATGCAAAGAGTATGGCTTGGAAAGAGTTGCATTTCTCCATTTATGGTGGCATATATTTCTTAAATTTATGTAACATTTTATGCATGTATATAGCTTACCCGGTACTCAATGTAAATGACACTTACTTTAGCTGCTGTGTGCTGTTCTTACTTGATTGAGAAATGAGAGGAAGGCAGAAGTCTATAAGCTTTTCTCAGTTTTATTAAATACAATTAAGATTTTGTGAAACAGTGTCCATTTGAGCTGAGAATTTGTGTAAACCAAGAAGCTAATACTTAATAAGTGTTTTTTTTGGTTTCGTTTTGTTTTGTTTTTTAGCGTTGCACCTGGGGCATATGGAAGTTCCTGGGCTAGGGGTTGAATCGGATCTGTAGCTGCTGGCCTACTCCATGGCAGTGGTGATGCAGGATCTGAGCCACGTCTGTGACCTCACAGCTCACACAATGCTGGATTAACTCACTGAGTGAGGCCAGGGATTAAACCCACATCCTCATGGATCCTAGTTGGGTTTGTTACTGCTAAGCCTAGCAAGTGGTTTTTAATTTTTGTTTTAAGCAACATCCTGTGAAGTTTAGGATCTCTGTAAATGCCACAATATTGCCTGTAGCACTTTAGTTGCATGTTCTTGATGTATAATAGGAATAACATACAATTTCAATGTAAAAGAATCTAGAGTGGGAGGAGGAAAAAAGCAGTTTTTTAAAATTAAGAAAAAATGTCTACTTCCCATCTAATTAAAGTACAGCTAGTGCTTGCTGATTTTTTTTTTTTTTGCATGTGGTAAGATATAGCCAACCTAACAGCATTTTAACCATTTTTAAATGTTCAGTTCTCTGGCCAGCTTATTGATTTAAAAAATTTTAGTTTATTGATTTAAAAATTTTTAGTTTAATAAGTGGTATCAAATATCAGTTACTGCAGCAATACTGATATAGGTACTGTACAACTCCATACTGAAAAAAAAAATCTTTTTCTTTTTTTTTTTTTTAATTTTATTTTTTAGGGCCACACTCAGGGCACATGGAGGTTCCCAGGCTAGGGGTCCAATCAGAGCTACAGCTGCCGGCTTACCCCACTGCCACAGCAACATCAGATCGAAGACTTCGTCTTTGACTTACACCACAGCTCATGGCAATGTCAGATCCTTAACCCACTGAGTGAGACTGGGAACCGAACCTACAACCTCATAGTTCCTAGTTGGATTCGTTTCTGCTGTGCCACAACGGGAACTCCTTGAAAGAATCTTAAAATCTGTTTAGGGGATGGTTGTATTTTTCTAATAACAGATTAGAGTTTAACAGTGTGGTTCTCTGGAGGTGAAGTAGCTAAGAAAAGAAATCCTTTAGTAGTTAGAGGTGGAAGTGGAACTTGGATTAGGCCTTTGAAGGGTGAAAATGAGACAGAAAGAAGGAAGTGTTCCTATTCAGAGGGATTAGAGGAGGTGGTAAAATTGGTGGACTTGTCCTTACACAGCTAAGTCTTATGTGGTTTTCAAAACTGTATATTGTACTGAATTGTTGAGGGATACCTGCATAGGTGGCAAGTGTATATGTAAGGAAAAAAGAAGGATTAACCTGAGTTGATCTGGTGATTACTCCGAGGCAGTGTACACATGTTAAAACTGCTGATATTTAAAGATTATTTATATATCTTGTTAATTAAAAATTAATAAATGTGTATATTTGAGGCAAAGACTTAAAAAAGTTTAAAGACTACTTTTTAATAGAGTTTTTTTGCTTTCTGAAATCTGGACATGTAATTAATCAGTTTAGTCACAAGGTGTCACTATACTGCCAAATTTATGAATAAAGCTGCTTTTTTTTGTAACATGATGTCAAGGAAGATGGAAGTTTTTTGTTGTGAAATTATTTAGGTACCTGCCAGTATGTCATTTTCACCGAAATAGTTGTTGGGCAGCGGATATAAATAACCTTTGAAGAACTTTTCCTCTCTGTATGTATTCCTCACAGTTTCCGCAGTAAAAAAGTGAACTATAAATAAATTCTGTACCTTTCAAATTTGCTTATGTAACTTAGAAAGTCTTTTCGCATGGTGAATAATTTAGGATGAATAACAATGTGGATCACAGTAACATCTTTTAACCTAGAATTTTGAACATTATTCATCCATTAGGTGTTTGTTACATTGTGTTTGAAAGATATTCAACTTTCTGCTAAAATTGAAGCAGCTAAATCTTTAGTAGATAGTATAGGTTAAACCTTTCTTCTTTTCACTTAATCCAACTACCCTCTTCTCATCCCAGTTTATGCTAGTGTCTTAAGGATGCTCATCTCAGGGGTCACTACTCTTTAAATTGAGCTTAATTTGGTTCTTTTAAAAGAAAAGGCAGAAATGTTAGGGTGCCAAGACGCTTTGACCACTTAGGTATTTCATTGTGCTTTTTCGGGGTTGCCCAAAAAGTATTAAACCACTTTTGACATTACTCACATTGGTTTAGCCTTCTGCTTATGGGATTTCTTCATTTTTTTTTCAAATATCTGAGATCTGAGTAACATTTTTGTTGGAGTGAATACACAAGATTTGCCTCTTTCCAGGAAATTACTACAAAAGATGATGATGTTTGAGTGCTTTTTTTGTTACTTCCTCTGAAGCAGAAATGATTGCTCCTAAGAAGGTCCAATCATGAATGGACCACCTTATTTTTAAAAATTTTTGTGGAATACCTTATCGAAGGTGGGTCTTTGTTCAGGCTCTTCTCATTTTTAGTAGCAACATTAAACTAAGCATACTTTTTTTTTTTTGGCTTTTTAGGGCCACACTCGTGGCATATGGAAGCTTTCAGGCTAGGGGTTGAATTGGATCTGTAGCCACTCGCTGGCTTACACCACAGCCACAGCAATTCGGGATCTGCGCCACATCTGTGACCTACACCACAGCTCACAGCAATGCTGGATCCTTAACCCACTGAGTGAGGCCAGGGATTGAACCCAAAACCTCATGGTTCCTAGTTGGATTCATTTCCACTGTGCCGTAAGGGGAGCTCCCAAACTAAGCATATTTTGGATTTGGGAGATTTGTCACAGGGACTTTATAAGCATTACTTGTTTTATGGGTTGCAATACGTAAGCTTTAAATGTGGCTAAGGTATAGATAAACCTTAGCATGACTGCAGTATAATAGACAGTAGGTTATAAACTGCTAATCCCATTTATTTCCAGTGAGAGTGGAAGAACTGGCAAATTATTACTATAAATATAGCTACCTTACCTTGGATTTGAACTAGAGTTTTTTGTGGGGTTTTACATAAATTTGACTATGGATTATTTTATGTTCCTTAGTTTAAATTTCAAAAGTCAATTAGGAATGTTAGAAAACACAGCCTAGCCAGTTCTAGCCTACCACATGCCAATGACCTTAGAAAACACAAAACAAAGCCCAAACTGTCTCTTGAAAGGTATAGCAGGCAGGCATTTTTGGGGGGAGACAGTGGGCTGTCAGTATCACAATTTAAAAATGGAAGTCAACTAATTTTTGAAAGAAAGTGTGTGACTCTACTCTGGGGCTCATTATTTTTTGTGCATGATCACTGTCTATTCGCTTTGTTTCTTCTGCCTGAGCAGGCTCCTCTTTCATAGGATGTCAAACCCTGCTGCATTTCAAGGTTTAACTTGAAAATTCTTTCCCCTGTAACTTTCCTAGAAATACCCCTTAACGTCAAACCCAGGTAATTTCTTATTCTTTTTTAAAATACTGTTTTTATGGCCCTGTTTACATCTTATTCTAGCCAGTACAGTTAGTTCTTATATTATGAATCTCTTTCCTTCACTTGATTTAAAATTTCTAGAGTTAAAAATATGTCTTACTAATAATGTTTGCATTCTCAATACCTAATGTGATTTTTTTTAAGACCATTATAAATAGGATAAACTCTTTGTGCCAACGTGCTGATTCTGCACATGTATAAATAATAATAGCTAACATTTATTGAGAGCTTGCCATGCACCAGGCTCTACTCTTAGAACTTGATATGTCTTTAACTTACTTAGTCCTCATAATAACCCTTATGAGCTGGATGTAGTTGTTAACCCTTGCTTTACAGATAAGGAAACAGTAACAGAGGTTAAGAAGCTTTGCCTGAGGTTGCACAGCTAAGAAATGACCAAATTGGATTCAAATCCAAACAGTCTGGCTGCTCTTAAAACCTGTTATGCTATAATGCTTCTTCAAGTAACTATTAATGATTTCCTTCTCTTTTGGTCTTTATCTCTCTTTTTTTTTTTTTTTTTTTTAAAGGCCGCACCCTTGGCATATGGAAGTTCCTGGGCCGGGGTTGAATCAGAGCTGTAGCCACTGGCCTACACCACAGCCACAGCAATACCAGACCCGAGCTGTCTGCGACCTATGCCACAGCTCACAGCAACTCGGGATCCTTAACCCGGGATCAAACCTGCAACCTCATGGTTCCTCTGCGCCACGATGGGAACTCCTCCAGTGATTTCTTAACATTAAATGTCTTACACCAGGTGTTGGAAGTAAGTAGAATTTCATTTATTATTGAGTTATATTTTTCTTTTACACTAAGTTTTAAAATCCAATATAGTATCAAATATATTTTAACTCTTTTACTTTTTGAAGTTATCAAGGAAATTGAATACAGTGATTCTTATTCTTTGTGGAAGCTGATTTGCCAGGGTTTTTTATTTGAAAAGGTTTTTTCTTTAAATGCAGAAGATGACTTTAATTCAATAGTAATTCATGGTACCAGTCCTTAAATACTTGACAGTTTTTTTCAAGTCTTTAGTTTTACAAAGTGAATCACAAAATACAAAATGGCAATTCCAGATCACTTGTTCTATTTTTTTTTTGAGTGGGTTTTTTTTTTTTTTTAATTATGGTTGATTTGCAATGCTCTGTCAATTTCTGCTGTATGCGAAGTGACCCAGTTATGCATATATTACCTTCTTTTTCTTACATTATCTTCCATCATGTTCCATCACAAGTGCAGATCATTTGTTCTTTAAAAAAAAAAATCTTATTTTCTATTCATTGTGTTCATATTTCCCTTTATTTAGATAGTTGTAATAGCCATTTTTAAGTACTTGTCTGCTAATTCATCATCTCTGTCATTTCTGGGTCATAGAAATGACCAAATAGATTTGGTTGACTGTTTCTGTAGATTTTTTTTCCATGTAGTTTTGGGTCACATTCTCCAGTCTTGTAAATTTTTTTGTCTTTTTTGGGGCCACACCCACAGCATATGGAGGTTCCCAAGCTAGGGGTTGAATCAGAGCTGTAGCTGCTGGTCTACAACCAGAGCCACAGCAACACCAGATCCGAGCCACGTCTGTGACCTACACCATAGCTCACGGCAATGCCATATTCTTAACCCACTGAGCAAAGCCAAGGATTGAACTGGTGTCCTCATGGATACTAGTCAGATTTGTTTCTGCTGAGCCACACGGGAACTCCCCAAGTCTAGTAATTTTTATTGATTGCTGGCCATTTTGAATGCTGTGTTGTTGTGTGCTGAATTTTGTTTGTCTTTAAATAGACTTCCTGCTGTGGTACAGTGGGCTAAGAATCTGACTGTAGTGATTCAGGTCAATGTGAAGGTGTGGGTTTGATCCCTGACTTGGCATAATGGGTTAAAGGAACTGTCATTGCCACAGCTATGGCTCATATTTGATCCCTGGTCCAGGAACTTCCATGTGACATGGGTATGACCATAAAAAAATAAAGACTTTGAAATTTGCTTTGCTAGGCAGTTATTTGTAGTTCGGTTTGTTTGTAAGCTTTGTTAGACCAGGTCTTGAGTAGCCTTTATTCAAGGGTGAGTTTAGCTGTACTACTGAGAAATGATCCTTCTGAAGTCCTCTCTGGACAAATGTCCTGGGTGTTCAGTAAGACCTTTTCATGTTAATTGCGCTCAGATTTTCCCCAGTCCTCTGTGAACTATTGGAATGTTTGCCTTACAACTTTCTGGTAGTTTTTGTTTGTTTTACCTTGCTTTGTGGAGTTTCTCACCATAACGTGTGGCTTCATTTTTAGCCAGACTCAAGTAAACACCACGCAGATTTCTAGAGCTCGTATTCTGCATAATCCCCTTTTGTCCATCATCCTGCCTTATGTGTTCCAGCTGCGTTAGCCTATCCCGACTCTGATCTTTGCCTTTTTAACTCCTTGTGAAGCCTGTGCTCTGCTTGAGGTCTTCGGTCCTGCTGCCTGGGATGTGCCTTTAGGTAGTAAGTTTGGGCAGCAAGCAGTAGGGCTCACTTAAGATTTTTCTCCAAGATCACAGCTCTGGGCTTCCTTTTGACTAGCTTCTGAAAATAGTTGTTTCATGTATTTTATCCAGATTTCTGATTATTTCAGGTCAGAGGGCAAGTCCAAGACAAATTACTCATAGCCCTATATTCTTCAGTGTTAAGTCATATAGCAAAATATTTTTGGCCATGCCCATGGCATGTGGAAGTTCCCAGGCCAGGGATTGAACCCAGGCTGCTGTGGTGACAACACCAGATCCTTAACCTGCTGAGCCAGGACTAATGGCACCACTAAGAGAACTCCACTAGGGCTTTCTGTGGCAATTGAAATGTTCTATTTCTGTGCTGTCCACTCAGTAGCTTCTAGTCCCAGTTTGCTTTTGAGCACTTGAAATGTGAGTAGGGCAGCTGAGGAATTGAGGCTTTTATTAATTTAAATTTAATAGCCCTATATAGTTAATGGCTCCTGTAGTAGACAGTGTAATTTGTTTTTTCTCAGTGTTAGCAAATTTTATTTTTACAGCTTTTGCATGTGATAAAAATGTCTGTGGTTAATCTCTAACATGTCCCAATTTAGAAAATTACTATAGTATTTTTTCAAATTATACAAATAGTTACATATTCATTCGAGATCATTTGGAAAATACAGAAAGTACAAAAAAGATAATTTGTCACATATAAGCCCAAAGATAATCAAGATTAATACTTTGATTTATTTCCTTTCAGTCATCTTTAAGGGAAAAAAAAGTTTTAGTGAAAAATCATTCGGTTTTATTTTAAATATTTGTCTTGGAAGAAAATGTGCATAGATGACAAGATTTAAATGATGAAAATGTTTTGTCCTTCTGCCATTAGCTTTATATTATTTGTCATCAAACAATAGCATTGCCTAAAAAGGCTTTCTCCTAGCTTTATAGACCAGGTATATATGTAGCAGTTTTAGAAATAGTGTATTAATCAGGAGACTTTTGTATTCTTTCCTCTCTTTGTTGCAGATTGGTGTTTAACAGAAAAGACATCTTATTTTGCTATTGACTGCTTTTTGACAATAGCCAGAGAGAGGCCAAATATAATTTATTATTAGGTGGACTGATTTGAAGACTGCTTTTATAAAGTTTGGTCTTTTGAGTAATTACTGTGCCTGAAAATCATGTGTCAGGGACTTAGAAACCAGAGGCCTGGCCCTTAAGGAATTTTAGCTGGCAAGAAAATGTAGTTGGATTTTCTTCTGTTTCTCTGGAAGAAAAAAAGTCAGATGTTGCTGTTCATTTTACTAGTACACATTTTAATGAAATTAGAGAATACCTATCATTTCTAACTTCTGAAATCTTTTGTTAGGTGAGACTTGGAATCCATTAAAATTGCATTATCAGTTAAGAAACGTGCGGGAACGGTTAGCTAAAAACCTGGTGGAGAAGGGTGTACTGACAACAGAGAAACAGAACTTCCTGCTGTTTGACATGACGACACATCCCCTCACCAATAACAACATTAAGCAGCGCCTCATCAAGAAGGTACAGGAAGCCGTTCTCGACAAATGGGTGAACGACCCTCACCGCATGGACAAGCGCCTGCTGGCCCTCATCTACCTGGCCCACGCCTCGGATGTCCTGGAGAATGCCTTCGCTCCCCTGCTGGACGAGCAGTACGATTTAGCCACCAAGCGGGTGCGGCAGCTCCTGGACTTGGATCCTGAAGTGGAGTGTCTGAAGGCCAGCACCAACGAGGTGCTATGGGCGGTGGTGGCCGCCTTCACCAAGTAACTCAGTCCCGAACCAGGCGCTGTCCTTTCTCTCGTGTGAGCCAGTAGTTTTTCTTCTATGGACTTCTGGTTTTCTGCAGTTTGTCCTTTCCACACTATAATTGGCTTTTGTTTTATGAAACGGTGGGTGGCTTTTTCTTTTCTGTATGTATGCAGGATTCTGCTGGTACGAGAGGCCTTCTTTCTGTTTTAAAAGAAGTTTTACTGCCATATTGGCATTCCATTCCTTGTTGCCATCTTCACTGTTACCTGTTTTGGGTTTCTGGTGTACTTTGGCTTTCAGAGTACCTCCAGTCTCCTCACATGCACATCTTTTGGATTACCTCAGGTTGAGTTTTTCCCACATGTGCACATACATCTAGCATTCTGCCTGCAATTCAGACAGAAGTCACAAAAAGGCCTTTAACTCACCAAAGGTAAATATCTGTATCTATTAGGACATTTTATACATAGAACTCAGTTGAGATGTATACTTAACAAAATTATTTTTAAATTGAAACAACACAGTAAATAATATAAAGTGCCCCTTGGATTTTGCTTCCCATGTAAATCTATTGTATTATTACACTTGTTATAATTTTAACTATTAAATCATAAAGGTCCAATTGTTTCACAAAGCCAGTTTGGGATGGGCTGCATTCCAGTTATGCTGTATATAGTTTGAATTATATATAAATTGCTCTTTCTTCTGGCCACCCCTGCCCATCTTAGTATTTTGCAAGATATAATTATCTATACACCTGGTGCCCCTTACTTGCTACAGTCATTATTATTTGATGGCAAAATAGCCCTCTCATCATTGAAGGAGAGAGAAAAGATGTAAGTAATTCGTCTCAAGATTTTTTGAGCTGTGCCATTCATGGTACTCTTTGCCTATGCATCTCCTTTTTTGAATTTTTTTTTGGTCTTAACTATTTTTATCATTTCTGTAGGGAAGAGGCTTGTGACCAGTACTAATCTTGAGTACAGTTTTATCTTTTTCTGTCCACAAGTAAATTAATGTCTGCTCTTAAATGTCATTTATCTACTCACACTTTCTTGGGAGAAAAAAATCAAATGTCAGTTCTAGCAGATGTTGCATGTAAATTGTTAGCAAGTAATGACTACAACTCAGATGATTAAGAATTTTGTAACAGAAAGCTCTGCTGTTTTAATTTTTATATACAATTATGATTAGCACATTGTAAGAATATAAACCTTTGCTTTTTAAAGTTTATTTTTTACTATTTCTTTATCACTGTTTATCGTATCACCTTTGGTTTCATAATGTAAATACTATATATTGAACAAATTAAATGTCAGATTTTTTATTACCATAGTTCATGTTACTAGTGGGGCTTTCAGGTGTTTAGAGATTTTTTTTTGGTTAACATTCAATGCAAAAGTACTAGATGGTGTATAACTCTAGGTTGAATTTTAAGGGATTCCCTAATATGTATCTTTTTATCTGAAGTAATAAATAAACTATGATCTTGAAAGTGCCTGAATCAGGTCAAGCAAGTATTTTTGTATTCTAATTTCTGTGTTCTTAGTTTTCTTTCTGATGAAGTTTTACTTAGCTGTAGTAGAGTGTGGGAATATTTCAGTGCAGGAGTTGGCAAACCTTGTCTTATCAGGCCAGAGAGTAAATATTTCAGGCTTTGAAGCCATGTATGTTGTCACAGCTACTCAACTCTGCGGAATGAAAGTTGCCATAGACAATAGAAATAAATGGCTGAGGTTGTATTCCAGTTAAACTTTATTTACAAAGGCAGGCACCTGGCCAAGGGCAGAAGTTTGCCAATTCCTGCTTTAACGCTTGGAAAAAGATTTTTCCATCCATTAAAATAACCTCCTCTACCTCCAAAACTGATATATCACTGGTGGTAATTCTGTAAGATGGTATTATAGTTTCTTCCCATAAATGAATCTTTTTTTTTTTTTTTTTTCTGGCTGCATCCATGGCATTTGGAAGTTCCAGGGCCAGGAATCAAACCCAGACCATAGCAGTGACAATGTGGATCCTTACCCGCTAGGCCACCAGGGAACTCCTCAAGTGGATGCTTGAAACTGATACCAGGGTCCTGGAATTTCTTTTTAAGTGAAGATTCACTGTTTTTCTTCCTTCCTTCCTTCCTTTTTTTTTTTTTTTTTAAAGATTTACTGTTTTTCTCCTGAAAATATTTTAGAAATAAGGTAATAAGGAGTTCCCTTCATGGCTCAGCGGTTAACAGACCCGACTAGGATCCATGAGGATGCGGGTTCAACCCCTGGCCTCACTCAGTGAGTTAAGGATCTGGCATTGCCACGAGCTGTGGTATAGGTCACAGACGCGGCTTGGATCCTGTGTTGCTGTGGCTGTGGTATAGGCTGGCAGCTGTAACTCTGATTCTACCCCTAGCCTTCCATATGCCGCAGGGGTGGCCCTAAAAAGGCAAAAATAAATAAAATAAGGTAATGGATATTTCTAAGGTATTCTTTCCTTTGACTTTCTTTTTCTTTTAGGGCCTCACCTGTGGCATATGGAGGTTCCCAGTCTAGGAGTAGAATCAGAGCTGTATCTGCTGGCCTATGCCGCAACCACAGCTCTGCAACGTATACCACAGCCCGTGGCAACGCTGGATCCTTAACCCAATGAGTAAGGCCAGTGCAAAGAGTCTGTTTCTTTTTGACTTACTCATACATTGTTTAATTGCTAGTCCCGATCTAGATTAATGCTCTAACAGAAGGGAGAAAGGAAACTTAATGCATAGTCTGGTCTTAGTATTTTATATCTTGTGTTTGACCTTCCAAAATTCCAGTTACTATCTTCATTTAATGAAGAACATGCTCAGAGAGAGGGATTTGCCCAGTCTCACCTTATCTGGTAAGTGTTTGAGCTTTTAATCCTGAAGTGATGGAAATAATGGCATTCAGCTATAGTTTTTCCTTATTTGGGCATAAGGAGGTGGCTTCTTTGAGACAAAAACAGAATAGCTGGCATGCAAAAAACTCTCAGATGGTGCAAAATACAATGATAAAAGGATGTCTCTGCTTTATTCTAGTATCTTGGTATATAATTTAACATAAACTATCTTTGGAGGAATGAAAAAGTTGACTAATTCTATATGTTCTCAAAAGAAGGAAGTGTTGTTAAGTGTCAGATGTCCAAGAAAGCCTTGGCCTGCTTGCTGAAGCAAGATTGCCCTGTGGTCTCTGATGTGCTCTGTCCCTCAGTTCTTCCCATCCTTTGGTGTCTGACTGTTTCAGTGGTGATACAGGACCATGAGTAACGACATCCAGCCTGACAATGGCAAAGGGTCTATGACTGCCATACATGGCTACTCTTGCCCCAGGAACTTGGAAACTATTAGTCACAAGTCTATGTGAGATACTTACTTTGCGAAGTTTAATTCAACTCTGCGGCCACTCCATTTACATTAACATGTATATTGTCGGATAATATTGTTATATTTCACTTTCATCCAGATCAAGGTGGCTGACACCCTGAGGTGATGTCCAGTTCATTGTAGCCCACTGGGTTCCAGAATGATATCCCCGGCTCTTACAAATTCTGCACAAATGTCATATATTCTTTAATAGCACCAGTAAGGTAGTGGTATTAATGTTTATAACCTTGCAGGCTACTCTTCAAAGAGGTATGGATGGTAAAGTTAGATTGATAACCATACTTCCTTAGTCCAGTTTTAGAATTATATAGGCATCTACTCTTTTTTTTTTTTTTTGTCTTTTGTCTTTTTTTTTGTTGTTGTTGCTATTTCTTGGGCCGCTCCCTCGGCATATGGAGGTTCCCAGGCTAGGGGTTGAATCGGAGCTGTAGCCACCGGCCTACGCCAGAGCCACAGCAACGCGGGATCCAAGCCGAGTCTGCAACCTACACCACAGCTCACGGCAACGCCGGATCGTTAACCCACTGAGCAAGGGCAGGGACTGAACCTGCAACCTCATGGTTCCTAGTGGGATTCGTTAACCACTGCGCCACGACGAGAACTCCCTTTTTTTTTTTTTTTTTTGGGGGGGGTCTCTTAGGGCTGCACTCAGGGCATATGGAGGTTCCCTGGCTAGGGGTTCAATCAGAACTGTAGTTGTCGTCAGCCTATGGCAGAACCATAGCAATGTGGGATCTGAGCCATGTCTGCAACCTACACCACAGCTCACGGCAATGCCGGACCCATAACCCACTGAGTGAGGCCAGGGATTGAACCTGTATCCTCATGGATGATAGTTGGGTTCACTAACTGCTGAGCCGTGTCGGTAACTCCTAGGTGTCTACTCTTGATAGAGCAGTGGTGTACTACAATTCCCACTAGCATCGTTAGATACGCATGTGCAGTTTACTTTTTGCCCTTATATTGTGGAGAACTTTCAAAATAAGCACACACTCTTTTTAATCAATTTTGGCTTCATTGTATAACTTCTCCCATTAATGGACGTTTGGATTATTCTCATGTCTTTCATTATTACAAACAGTATTGTATACTTTTGTACATATCTTTATTTGATTTATATAGGAATTAATAGAACTGAATTTGCTCAAATGGTATGTCTTGGTAATGTAAAAGATAAAGCCAAAGTTTCTAGGATGCATGTTAATGTGTACTTTGAATAGTGTAAATATGGGTTTCCTACATCTTAGCTATTAGTGTAGAGGATATCATCAGTCTTCATCTTTGCAAAGGTAGTAGTAAGGGAGATTGATCAAATTTTAATTATCGAAGGGCTGAGTATCATTTACTGTCTTTACTGGTAATTTGCATCTTTTTTCTGCAAATTATCTGCTCATTTTCCTCATTCATTTTTCTAATTTAGGGTATTAATCTTTTTATGAGTTGATTCACCAAGACTTTTCATATGTTATGGATATTAACCTTGTGTCCATGATGCAGTAGCTTTTCCTAGTCTTTGGAGTTGGTATACATGGTAAGTTTTTTTTTCCTTCATCTTTTTTTTTTAACCATTCAGAAAAATGTTAAGTGCGGTGCTCAAGCATGGATTCTGTGGAGACCTTAATTGTCATACTAAAGAGATCTACATGGTATCCTGGTTTTGGGATATGTATATATGTTTCATAAAAGTCTGGAGGAGTATGATTAAACATAACAAATACATGGAGTTCCCACCATGGCACAACAGTATTGGTGGCATCTCTGCAGCATCAGGATGTAGGTTCGATCCCAGGCCTGGTGCAGTGGGTTAAAGGATTCGGTGTTGCCGTAGCTATGGCTTTGGTCACAACTGTGGCTCAGAATCTCATCCCTGACCTGGCAACTCCATATGTTGTGAGGTGGCCAAAAAAGTGTGTGTGGGGGGAACATAATGTATAACAATCCAGTGTATGTCGTGTATGTAAACATTTCATTTACTTTTATTTTTACTATTTTTTTTTTAGGGCCTCACCCGCAGCATATTGAGTTTCCCAGGTGGGGTTGAATTGGAACTATAGCTGCCGGCCTACACCATAGCCACAGCATCTGCGACCTACACCACAGCTCAGGGCAACGCCAGATCCTTAACCTACTGAGTGAGGCCAGGGATCAAACCTGTGTCCTCATGGATACCAGTCAGATTCATTTCCACTGAGCCATGATAGGAACTCCTACTTTTCTTTTAAACTCAATGAATTTTATTACATTTACAGTTCTACAATGATCATCACAACCCAATTTTATAGCATTTCCATCCCAAACCTCCAGCCCATCCCCCTTCTCCCCCCCAGTCTGTCTCCTTTGGAAACCATAAGTTTTCCAAAGTCTGTGAGTCAGTATCTGTTGTGCAAAGAAGTTCATTGGGTCGGGTCCTTTTTTTAGATTCCCCATGTAAGTTACAGAATATGACGTTGATGTCTCACTGACTGATTTAGCATGATAATTTCTAGGTCTATCCATGTTGCTGCAAATGCCATTATTTCTTTCCTTTTAATGGCTGAGTAATATTCTATTGTGTATATATACCACATCTTCTTTATCCACTCCTCTGTCAATGGACATTTAAGTTGCTTCTATGTCTTGGCTATTGCATAGAGTGCTGCAGTGAACATTGGAGTACATGTATCTTTTTGAGTCTTGGTTTTTCTTTGGCTAGATACCCCAGAGTGGATCAAATGGTAATTCTGTTTTTAGTTCTTTTGAGGGATCTCTATACTGTTTTCCATAGTGGTTGCACCAATTTACACTATGTAACAGTCTCTTACAGACTTTCCGTTTTCTCCACACCCTCTCCAGCATTTATTGTTTATAGACTTTTTTGATGATGGCCATTCTGGCTGGTATAAGGTGGTACCTCATAGTAGTTTTCATTAGCATTTCATTTGCATTTCTGTAGTAATTACTGATATTGAACTTTTTTTTTTTTGTCATATATCTTCTTTGGAGAATTGTCTCTTTAGATCCTCTGCTTTTTTGAGGGGATTGTTTGTTTTTTTGGTATTGAGCTGTAGGAGGTGTTTATAAATTTTGGAGATTAATCCATTGTCAGTCACTTCATTTGCAAATATTTTCTCCCATTCTGTGGGTTGTCTTTTTGTTTGGTTTAGGGTTTCCTTTGCTGTGCAGAAACTTTTAAGTTTAATTAGGTTCCATTTGTTTGTTTTTATTGTCATTACTCTAGGACGAGTATCTGAGAAGATACTGCTATGGTTTATGTCAGAGAGTGTTTGGCCTATGTTTTCCCCTAAGAGTTTTATAGCTTCTGATTTCATTCTTTTCCATGTGGCTCTCTAGTGTCCCCAGCAGCACTTATTGAAGGGACTGTCTTTTCTCCATTGTATATTCTTGTCTCCTTTGTCATAGATTAGTTGACTGTTGGTGCATGGGTTTAATTCTAGGCTTTCTATCCTGTTCCACTGGTCTGTATTTCTGTTTTTGTGGCAGTACCATACAGTCTTGATGACTGTAGCTTTGTAGTATAGTCTGAAGTCAGGGAGCCTTATTCCTCTAGCCTCCGTTTTTTCTTTCTGAGGCTAGTTTTGGCTCTTCTGGGTCTTTTATGCTTCCAAACAAATTTTAAAATATTTTGTTCAGTTTGATATATACCACATTAACAAACTGAAGAATAAAAGCCATATGATCCTCTCAATAGATGTGGAAAAAGCCTTTGACAAAATCCAACACTCATTTCTGATAAAAAAACTCTTCAGAAAGTGGGCATAGAGGGAACCTACCTCAGCATAATAAAGGTCATATACGACAAACCCACAGCTAACATCATTCTCAATGGTGGAAAGCTGAAAGAATTCCCGCTCAGATCAGGAGCAAGACAATGGTGTCCCCTCTTGCCACTACTATTCAACATAGTTTTGGAAGTCCTAGCCACAGCAATGAGAGAAGAAAAAGAAATAAAAGGAATCCAAATTGGAAAGGAAGAAGTAAAACTATCACTATTTGCAGATGGCATGATACTATACCTAGAAAATTCTAAAGATGCTACCAGAGCTCATCAATGAATTTGGGAAAGTTTCAGGATACAAAATTAATACACAGAAATCAACTGCATTTCTATATGTTAACAATGAAAGATCAGAAAGGGAAATTAGAGAAACAGTCCAATTTACTATTGCATCAAAAAGAATAAAATACCTAGGAATAGACCTACCTAAAGAGACAAAAGACCTGTACTCTCAAAACTGTAAGATGCTGGGAACTCCTTTTCCTAAGTATCTTAATTATGTTCTTTTTGACATAAACATCACTTTCAAAGTCTGATTATATCATGATTTTCTTTCCCTGATGAATGCATTATTCTTTTTGCCTGGAGCCCACAGAATTTTTCCTCTCAATTTCTTGCCAGTAATGTTACTACTGGTATTGGTTGTTGTGGATCAGTACTCCCAAGTACATGGTGTTTTTTTTCAATACATAGCATCAAATTTTTTTTTATTCTCTAGTTTAGGAAAATTAAATTTTTAATGTTTGTTCTGTTCCCTTGTTTAGGCTTTCTTATTTGGGGATTGCTCTTATGTGTTTAGGCTTTCTTATTTGGGGGTTGCTCTTATGTGTCTTTTTTTTTTTTTGGTCAGTTTTGCTTGGGTTCTTTATTACTGATCTTTAAGTGTTTCATGCTTTTTATCTTCTCTTAAGATGTACTGTTTATTCACTGTGAATGATCTTTCTAGTTTAGTCCTTTCAGTTACTTTAATTTTTTTCCTGAGTTTTAATCTAAATTTTTATAATTTCTTGTTGATATCATTTATTCATATTTTGTGTCATTTTCTCCAGCTATTTTAATTCATTTTGGGGTTTGTAGTTTTCATTGGTTCCTGAGTTATGTCTTTCTCTTGTTCTTTTGTTGTCTGTAGGGATTGTATTTGCTCCTTATGCTCTTTTTTCTTAAGGTAACTTTGTATGGGATTTGACTTAGATTATTTTCTGTTGTCCATTTTTTCTTGAAATTACTTTCCCCTTCTTTTAGAAGGGAAATTGTGGGTCCAGGTAGCTCTTCTAACTTTTTATTTTCTAGAGCTCCTTCTTCTGTTTGATTATAAATATGACAGCATGCTTTCTGAGATCTGGTTCTGCTATTCTCACCCACCTTTATCTGGGCCTTCCTTTTTTTTTTTTTTTTAATCTCTATTGCTCAATTTGCATTTTATTCCCAGTAGTTTTTCCTTAGTGTGGAACATTGGCTGATCATTTTTGAGAGTGAAAAAACTGTTTAAGTTTCAGGGGTTATTATCTGGTTAGTCCTCTGAACATCCCTGGTAATTATAGGACCTTGGGTAAGAGGGTGGGGATGGGGTGTGCGTCTTAGGGCTTTCAGATACCCAGTCGCTTCCTTCTACTTTTGCACAGATTCTGCTTCCAAACTGGCTTATTGTTGTTAGTAGTTTGTCCCTGCTCATTTGTACATTTTGGGGTTTGTGAGGGTACTTTCACACCTACTTTTGCTGTAGATATTTACCTTGGCTTTCTGCACTGGTTGGTGTGTGTGGGTGTGTGGGTGGTGTTAGTGGTGGGGAATGGGAAATGGGTGGGATATGAAGAGATTTAAACAACTGTCATTGTTCTTGCCTGAATCTACTGGGACAACCCATAGTGGTTTTTAGTTTGTATGTAGTCAGGTTAAATTATGAGTCTCTTGCTTTATACCTTCTGAATTTGTTAGCCTCATATTCACTTTATGATTAAAACAATATATTTAGCTATTTTGATGGTTTTTTAATTTTCCTTTCTTGGTTTTAAATTTCTGTATGATGACTCTGGAATTTTATTTTGTTGTTAAGGATTTCGTTGCAAGGGATTTTTTCCCCTAAAATACCTAGCCAGTTTTCCTAAAACCAGCTATGTTGAATAATCTGTGTTTTCTGTTACTAATTTATGACACCCTTTTGAATTTTCTTTGAATTCAGAATCCATCTCTCTGTTGTTATGGCAGTGGTTTGCCAGTCTATGGAAGAGGAGCCACTGTTTTAATTATAGTAGTTTTCTGATGATGTTGTCATAAGAATAGTCCCCCACTTATTATGCCTTTTTCAAAGTAATTCTTGCTGAGTTGTGTGTGTGTGTGTGTGTGTGTGTGTGTGTGTGTGTGTGCGCGCGCGCGCATGTGTGTGTCTTTTTAGGGCCACTCCCATGGCATATGGAGGTTCCTGGGCTAGGGGTTGAATTGGAGTTAGAATTGCCAGCCTACACCACAGCCACAGCAATGCCAGATCCAAGCTCCATCTGCAACCTTTTTCAGGTTAAAAAATTATTTTGAGATCATTGTTGGACCTAATATTATAAACTAATTTGAAGAGCTCCCATTTTGGCTCAGTGGGTTAAGAACCTGACATAGTCTCTGTGAGGATTCGTGTTCTATCCCTGGCCTCCCTAGGTTAAGGATCTGGCATTGCTGCAGGCTATGGTGTAGGTTGAGGATGTAGCTCTGATCCTTTGTTGCTATGGATATGGTATAGTCCATCAGCTGCAGCTCCAATTTGACCCCTGACCGGGAACTTCCATATGCCCCAGATGTAGCCCTAAAAAGAAAAAAAAAATTATAAACTAGTTTGAGGAGAATTTTTTAGTATTGAATCATCCTATCTAAGCTATATCTCCCCATTTGTTTGAGTTATTGTTTTATATCCCTTAATAGAATTTTGTAATTCTTTTTTTTTTGTCTTTTTGTCTTTTTGCCATTTCTTGGGATGCTCCCTCGGCATATAGAGGTTCCCAGGCTAGGGGTTGAATCAGAGCTGCAGCCACCGGCCTACACCAGAGCCACAGCAACGTGGGATCCGAGCCGTGTCTGTGACCCACACCACAGCTCACGGCAACACTGGATCCTTAACCCACTGAGCAAGGCCAGGGATCAAACCTGCAACGTCATTGTTCTTAGTTGGATTAGTTAATCACTGCACCACGACCTGAACTCCTCCAGAATTTTGTAGTTCTTTTAGTCTTGCTGGTTCATGCCAAATTAAATATATTTTCAGTTACTGTTGTGAATAGGTGTTTCCTCTTATAATATGTTTTAACTGGTTATTTATAAATAGCAAAACTCTTGTTTCAGTGGATAATTTTTGATACGACCTTACTGAATTATATTTTAATATTTTTAAGTTGATGCGTTTTGCTTACATGTACCTAGATATATCTACGCAAATTATGATACTTTCTTTTCCACTATTTATACCTCTTTAAAAGATTTTTGTCTAATTGTATTGGTTTGTACCTCTAGACTATTGTTATCCAACAACAGTGAACATTATTTTTGTGTGTATTCCTGATTCTAATGGAAATGATTCTGGTGTTTCTCCATTAAGAATTTGAGGCAGGCTTTTTAGAAAGTATGTCTTTTTGTTGTTGTTGTTGGGTTTTTTGTTTTGTTTTGTTTGGCTGTTTTTAGGGCCACACCTGTGGCATTTGGAGGTTCCCAGGCTAGGGGTCAAGTTGGAGCTGTAGCTGGTGGCCTATGCCACAGCCACAGCAACACCAGATCCAAGCTGTGTCTGCGACCCACACCACAGCTCATGGCAACTCTGGATCCTTAACCCACTGAGCTACGCCAGGTGTTAGTGGTGGGGAATGGAAAATGGGTGGGATATGAAGAGATTAAAAAACTGTCATTGTTCTTGCCTGAATCTACTGGGACAACCCATAGTGGTTTTTAGTTTGTATGTAGTCAGGTTAAATTATGAGTCTCTTGCTTTATACCTTCTGAATTTGCGTCCTCATGGATGCTAGTCAGATTTGTTTCCACTGAGCCACGATGGGAACTCCTAGAAAGTATGTCTTGCACAGGACTTTTTTTTTTTTTTTTCTTACTGATATAATGGACTACATTTATAGATTTATTAATTTCAAATCATTCATGTATTCCTAGAATTAACATCACTTAGGTTTGGTATTTCTTAATTGTACTACTGTGTTCTATTAGCTCATTTAATTAAGATGTTATTTTATTTTTAAATTTGCTTTGTTTTCATTTTAGTCTAAGCATTTTCCTTTTTTAAAAAATTTATAGAGTTGATTTACAATGTTGGTTCATATTCTAAGCATTTTTCAAGTTCATCAAGTTTATCTTCAATGTCACTGACTTGTATTTCTGAATTTGATTTGACTTGATGCTTCTTTATATGGCTTTGGTTTGGTAAAGTGCTTTATTCAGTTTCTGTTCTTAGTTCTACCAGATCCATATTAATAACATTTGATTTTCTTATCTCTTCTTTGATCTTGTGCTTCTTAGAGGTCACATTCTCTTTAAGTGTATTGAGAATACAAAACTGTTTGTGTTTATGATTTTCTTTTGATTCCCAAGTTGGCTCTCCAAATTATATTTTTCATCTGACTTTAGCTTATTATGTTTCAGCATCCTTTTACCTTTCCTGGTTTTGTGTTCATGAGAAGGACCCTTGTTGAGCCTGACTGTTTAGCTGGGAAGATGGGATTCTCCAGCCTGCCATTTGGTCAGTGGTGGATCCTTCAGAGCTCTGTGTTTAAGCATTGTTCAGCTCGTTTCTTAGGATGAGCAAGGAAGGTTGGATACCAGCTGCTTTTAATCTTCAGATCTCCTTAGCTCCTTTGGGGGGATCGAGAGGAGGGATGTGGATTGGCACTTGGTATGACCTTTATGGGGTTGGGTGAGCTCTGGCCACTAATCCCTGAGTTGATCAGTGATCCCTTTTGCAGCAGGAAACCTGTGTGGTAGGAGTGCCCCTCAGATCAGACTGTCCCTTGCCTGTTACTCCTCTGACTGCCAAGGCTGACTTAGTACCTGGGGAAATTAAAGTGACCCACCTCTTCAACTTCACCTTCCCTGCCATTCTGAGGAGTGGAAATGGCTCCAATTCTGGGTGCTTCCTTCTTTTTCTGGGGCCCACCTTCTCCTGCAGTTGTCTTTCTTCAAGGTAAGTATTTGGTGACATTCTTCAGAACTCTCATTTCATACCACCTTTGCTCCTCTTATTCATAGAGAATTGTATCCCATTTCATTGTTCTCCTTCAGTTTGGTCTCAAATTTTATTTCTGGTACAATATGGTATGTAGCCATCAACATTCACTGAATGGATTTGTGACTATTTCTGTAAGATATTAGCATCCTGCCACCCCAAAAAAGCTCAGCCTTTTACTTTTATGTATATATATAAAGTCAGTCAGCAAGCCTGTATGTCCAGAGAAATTCTGTGATACAGAGTGGGGCCAAAGTTAGGACCCTACTTTAAGAATGCCATCTTAAGTAAAGGTGTGAGGACCTGGGGATAAGGCTACCAACTGGCAGAGGGAGGAGAATCGAGTCTGCAGAAACACCCACAAACTGCAGTGGAGCCCTGTCAGTGGCGGTGGGGGGGGGGGCACTGAGTGATGACCCAGGAGCCACGGAGGTCCCTCTGTCTTTGTGGCCTGGTCCTATGCTAAGTCCTGTTCTTGGCTTTCTGTGAGATGCAATTCTGCCTTCTTCCTTGGGTTACTCTAGGTTGTCTGCTTTTGAAAACCAAAAGAGCCTAAAATCAAGTAGATGCTTTTTATTTCACTGTGAAGCAAGGTCCCAAGATCATCCAGCAATAAGGGTGGGGTGATGAATGGGTAGGGGTTTTAGGAAGAATCAAGAATATAGTCATGGTGAAGAAGGAGAGAAAAAACTGACAAGGAGACAACCATTGCATACCATCCAGAGTCCAGAGGAGGTTGGGAATGGAATTGATAGCAGCAGCATTCTGCGTAGGTGCGATTTTCTCTGGGATAGGGAGGTAGGAACCAGGGAGCTGGCTGGTTGGAAGGGTCCCAGATCCGTTGTGGTGAGGGAGCAGAGTGCCTCTGGGCTGGGTGGAGAGGGTTGTGCTCTACCGTTGGTCTAGTCTCAACAGAGTTGGGGGGGAAGCAGTGGAGGTTCTGAAGGGGGAGAAAATTGGTGGTCTAGGGATTGGAGGGCCTGTTGAAATTGAAGAAGCAATCCTGGGAGGAAGGGGAGAAAGCTCCAGGCGGTCAGGAGTTTGTAAAAGCCTGAGTGTTTATCAGGTTTAGAGGTTCTGGTTTTGGATTGTGTCAGATCTGAGTGTGGTCTTGGGAGAAGGGTAGCTGCTGAGTTCTGTTGCCTTTGTCCCTCTCACCCACTCCTGTAACCAACATTTTTTTTTTTTTTTGGTCTTTTCTAGGGCCAAACCCACAGCATATGGAGGTTCCCAGGCTAGGGGTCGACTCAGAGTTGTAGCCACCAGCCTATGCCAGAGCCACAGCAACGCGGGATCTGAGCCGTGTCTGCGACCTACACCACAGCTCACAGCAATGCCGGATCCTTAACCCACTGAGCAAGGCCAGGGATCGAACCCAAAACCTCATGGTTCTTAGTTGGATTCGTTAACCACTCGGCCACAACAGGAACTCCTCAACATTTCTTATCTTGCTATTTTAAAAGGTTATTCTGTAGATGCAGAACTAAATAAACACACCCCTAAACAAGTAGTAAACAGTTTATTTTTTTAAAATTACTTAAAAAAGGTTGTTTATAGAGATGTGGATTTACATAACTTGGCGACAACATTTTTTAAAATGTACAGGCTATTTCATATTATTGCACTTACTCTTTAATAATATATAAGGCATTTTATTTTACATAAATAAAGGATAATGTATAATATCATACAACAGGTGTGATGCCAATTAAGTTAACCCTAAAATTAAATGAGCTGTGTATGGAAGGATAGAAATGAAACCCAACCTACTTCAACCTTCACGGTATATAGCCTTGCAACTAAGACTGACTTACATGTTATAACAGTTACCATCATAGCTTATTGTGGATGACTGACTGACCAGTTAAGAAACGAAAACAAAGCAAGTTTTAGTAGGACAACACCATTAGTGTTCATGTCAGGAAGTGTGGGAATTTATTAGACTCATTAGCAATACTAGTCATGCCTTGAACACTGACGACAAATAAATAGCTTTCTATATCTTAGGGTCAAAGTTGAGCTTTTGCTTCTTCCCTTAAATCCCAGCTGCCATATTGCAAGGGAACTGTTTTGGCAAGGTCTTCTAGAAATGGCTGATGACTTTAATACAGTTTAGTGAGCCAGAGGGCCACCCTTGCATGCTTCCGATACAAGGAAGAACCAGAACAAGGTCTCCGATACAAGGAGACCGTTCCATTGCTCCCACTGCTCTAGAAATTCCTGTCACACAGGACTGTGCATTTCTGTGTAGGCACAGCTGGAAGAAGGGAGGCAAGAAGTTTAAAAGGAGTTTTGACCTCAAATAGCCTCTCATCATTTAGGCAAGAAAGCAGAAGCCACCAACTGACCCCAGAGACTTAGAAACAATCTAGCATGCACCTTGCACTGACTGACTTCCTATAGTATCCTACCTGGAACTGTAATAGTGAAAAGTAGAAGCTAAATTAATCTGGTCTTTCTAGCTAACTCTTGAACTACATTCTCTTTTGTATAACCTGTTTAAAAATGAGAAATCTGGGCTCATACAAGCCAGATAGTTCACTGCCATCTGAGCGACCTCTCTGGGCCAACTCCAGAGGTTGACTGGGATTAGTCACTCAGAAATAGGTTAATTAAAGAAATCGCCAACAGAAAGCCTTAGCGTCACCATGCACGCAGGCATGCAGGCTCACCCGTATTCATAGGACTCATTCAGCTTGTGTCACCCAAGGATGTGGGTTGTCACCACACAGTTCTGCTCCTTCCCTTGAATGACCACTCACCCTCATTCTCCATCTTCTTCTTACATTTTGGTAAATTAAGCTGATGTGGGTTTGGATTTTAGGGAAAGAAGGTACAGTACGAGGGGAGAAGAGCCAGTTTTGTGACGAGGAAGAGCACATCGAATGGGAACAGATACTCTGAAGAAGCTCGTGCTTTGAAAGAGCAGCTGGGTCACAAGCAAGCATGAGTCACAGCAGTATTCTGCAGGGAAACATTTTTGGCAAAAGGAAGACTTTGCAAAACAGGAAAACAAAAAGAGCAAAAATTTCAGTCACTGCAGGGCTATGTCATTACACCCAGGTCAGAAGAATAGATCCAAGGCTTAGAAATGCTACATTTCTTAAGCCTGTCCAGAAAGTTGTGGGGGTGGGGGGTGGGGGGCATTCAAAGAAAAAATGTTCCATAAAAGGATTATTTTAAGCTCCTCTATTTGGATTATAAATCCAGGGATACTAAAAAGATAACTGATTTCTAAAAATTTACATTAGTAATTGGAGTACATAAAATATAGAAATGGAAACCCAGTGACAATGATATTTTTGTTTGCTCTTTTGTTGACCAGTCTTGAATTCAAGAATTTATTCAAGACAAGTTCCAAACTAGATGCAAGGTGCTTTCAGAGCTGGAACTTTCTGCTCATTCTAAGCAGCAAAGTTCATGGCTATTCAGTACAGTTTATTGGAACTGCATCCCTATAAAACTGCCTTATGACATACACTTTTAGATCATGATCAACACTTAATGGTGATCAATAACCACTGAGTTGAACTATGCATCCATACGCTGCACATTACACTCACTAAAAATACCACTTTCTCTATTTTGCTTTTTCATTTTTGGATAAATTCCTGAGCTTAGCCTAACCAATTGGTCATAATTGATTTTGTTTTTCAAGTGTCATTTTCTTTTCAGGATAACACACAGACCCAACGGCTCTTTCCACTGAATGTGCCTAAAAGCCTTCTGTTATTTACTTACAAAATTATATAAAACTACAGTCCTTTCAGTTGGGACAGTTGTGTTGCTCCTCAGATTGTTAGCTCCCTAATTGCCAAGACTGAGTATGCTGGGACAGGTGGCAAGAAGGATTCGAAGGTCTCACTAAATGTTTCAAGTGAAGAGGGGCATGCCGCATCTTGTGTCCCCATCAATGAACATAAAGGGTGGTAGGGGACAGGCACTGGAACAGGATGAGCCCTCCTGGCCTAGGTGATTCAGTCGGAAGACTTCTGGGGTGCAGCTCCATTGCTGCTGTTTCACATATAAGTAAAAACTTGGAGAGTTTGATAGTCCTTGCCCACACCAGTGCTTCTCTGTTGTTTCTGGAACCCACTGTTGAAAGTCTTTACGGTTTGCTAAAGAAAGAAAAGAACTGAGAAGAGGAGATTCTGGTTAAAAAAAAAAAAAAAAGTAACAAGCACTATTAGTGTTACTACCAGTGCTTGTTGCATGAAGAATTCCTGTGCTTTCTAATGACTAACTGCACAGGTCCCTCTGGGACAGACTTCATAATATTCCAGGCATCAAAGTGCACGAGCCCAACCAGAGATTTCCCATTAATGGCAAGAATTTCATCTCCAGCTTCTATTGTTCCAGCTTGCTCAGCTGCACCACCTGTGAGGATAAATACAGAAATAACAGCTTGATACTTTCATAGAATCCAGAATAAATTCCAAGTAAACTAAAAACTTAGGTGAGAAAAATCATGTGCCTGTATTCTTTTTTTTTGTTGTTGTTGTTGTTGTTGTTGTTGTTGCTATTTCTTTGGGCCGCTCCTGTGGCATATGGAGGTTCCCAGGCTAGGGGTCCAGTCGGAGCTGTAGCCACCGGCCTACGCCAGAGCCACAGCAACGCAGGATCCGAGCCATGTCTGTGACCTACACCACAGCTCATGGCAACGCCGGATCATTAACCCACTGAGCAAGGGCAGGGACCGAACCCGCAACCTCATGGTTCCTAGTCGGATTCGTTAACCACTGCGCCACGACTGGAACTCCTTGTATTCTTAATAGAGGGAAATTTTTCTTAAACAGGACAAAGCATATATCCATAAAAAAATTAGACTACATGAAAAATTCAAATCTGTAACCCTTCTTTCCTCAAAACATAAGCAACTGATGAGGGGAAGAGTTTTTCAATGTATTTAGTCAACAAAGCGTTAATTCCTAGCTGAGCTAAAAACCTGTAAATAATGCAGAGGAACAAATTAGTGACTTGGTAGGTAGAATAATGAAATTACCCAATCAGGACAGCAGACTGAAAACCAAATGAAAAAACATGAAAGCAATACAAGAGATCTATGGGATAATATAAAGCAGGCCAATCGACGCATAATAGGGGTTCCAATTCCAGAAGGAGAAGAAAAAGAAAAGGGGACTGAAAATATATTTGAAGAAATTATAGCTGAAAAACCTTCCAAATCTAAAGGAAACATATCACGAAGCACAGAGGGTACCAATCAGGGTGAATCCAAACAGGCCCACACCAAGACATTATAATAAAGATGGCAAAAGTTAAAGAGGATTCTACAGGCAGCAAGAGAAAAAACAGAGGTAATTACAAGGGAGCCCACAGGCTATCAATTGATTTCTCCATAGAAACAATACAGGCCAGAAGAGAGTGGCAAGATATATTCAAGGTTCTAAAAGGGAAAAATCTGCAGCCTAGACTACCCAGCAAGAATATTTAAAATAGAAGGAGAGGAGTTCCTGTCATGGCGAAGTGGAAACAAATCCAACTAGGAACCATGAGATTGTGGGTTTGATCCCTGTCCTTGCTCAGTGGGTTAAAGATCTGGTGTTGCAGGGAGCAGAGGTGTAGGTCACAGACCTACAAAAAAAATTAATAATAATAAAATAAAATAGAAGGAGAAACGAATTTCTCCAACAAACAAAAACTAAAAGAGTACAGCAATACTAAACCTATTCTAAAAAATATTGAGAGGGCTCTAAAAAAAGTAAGAAGAACTAGGATGGAGGAAATCAAAACTGGAAAGCAATCATCTAGATAAGCCAGTATACAGATCTGAAAGAAAAAAAAAAACTATTGTAAAAGTGATGATAAACATAAGGAACATCAAAAGGACAGACATAAAAATGTTAAAAAAGGATTTCAAAATCATAAAATGTGAGGGAGGAAAGTAAGAAAATCCAGCCTTTTTTTTTAGAATGTGTTTGAGCCTGTATGATTATCAGACTAAAGCAAGCAGATACAGGAAGGAGTTAACATCTTGAAAAACAGGGCAACCACAAATCAAAACCAAATTTTACATTCAAAAAAATTAAAAAGAGGACACAAACATAAAAGGAAATCATCTGACTAAAAAAAGAAAAGAACAAAGGAGAAACAAAATCAACTGGAAAACAATGTTTAACATGGCAATAAAGTAGTTCCTGTTGTGGTGCAGCAGAACGAATCCGACTAGGAATCATGAGGTTGAGGGTTTGATCCCTGGCCTCACTCAACAGGTTAAGGATATGACATTGCCATGAGCTGTGATGTAGGTTGCAGATGTGTCTCAGATCTGGTGTTGCTGTGGCTGTGGTGTAGGCCGGCAGCTGTAGCTCTGATTCGACCCCTAAGCTGGGAACCTCCATATGCCACGGGTGCGGCCCCCAAAAGCAAAAAATAAAAAATAAAATGGCAATAAATACATATTTATCAATAATTAACTTAAATGTCAATGGACTGAAAGCTCCAATCAAAAGACATAGAATGGCAGAATGGATAAAAAAGCAAGAGCCTACAATATGCTGTCTACAAGAGACTCAGCTTAGGGCAAAGAACACATATAAATTGAAAATGAGGGTATGGAAAAAGATATTTCATGTGAATGGAAAGGATAGGAATGCAAGAGTTGCAATACTCTTGTCAGACAAAACAGACTTCAAAACGAAGCCAGAGTTCCTGTCCTGGCTCAGCGGAAAGAAATCCGACTAGGAACCATGAGGTTGCAGGTTCCATCCCTGGCCTCACTCAGTGGGTTAAGGATCTGGTATTGCCATGAGCTGTGGTGTAGGTTGCAAACATGGCTCGGATCTGGCATTGCTGTGGCTGTGGCGTAGGCCAGCAGCAACAGCTCTGATTCGACCCCTAGGCTGGGAACCTCCATAGGCCATGGGTGCAGCCCTAAAAGGACTAAAGACAAATAAATAAATAAATAAATAAATGAAACGAAGGCCATAAAGAAAGACAAAGAAGGACACTACTTAAAGGGATCCACTCAAGAAGAGGATATTACAATCATCAATATATATGCCCCTAACAGAGAAGCACCCAAATACATACAACAAACACTAACAGACCTAAAAGGAGAAATTGATGGGAATACAATATTAGTAGGAGACTTAGCACCCCACTCACATCAATGGACAGATCCTCTAGACAGAAAATCAATAAGGCAGCAGAGATCCTAAATGATGCAATAGAAAAGTTAGACTTAATTGACATTTCAGGGCATTGCATCCAAAAAAATCAGAATATACATTATTTTCAAGTGCACATTGAACATTCTCAAGGATTGACCACATACTGGGGCGCAAAACTAACCTCAGCAAAAATTAAGAGTATAGAAATTATTTTAAGTGTCTTCTCTGACCACAACGGCATGAAACTAGAAATCGACAGGAAAAGAAATGAGAAAAAGCTGACTACATAGAGACTATACAATGTGCTACTTAAAAACCAATGGGTTGGAGTTCCGATCATGGTGCAGTGGTTAATGAATATGACTAGGAACCATGAGGTTGCAGGTTTGAGCCCTGGCCTCGCTCAGTGGGTTAAGGATCTAGCGTTGCTGTGAGCTGTGGTGTAGGTCGAAGATGCGGCTCAGATCCTGTGTTGCTGTGGTTGTGGTGTAGGCCCGGGGCTATAGCTCTGAATAGACCCCTAGCCTGGGAACCTCCATATGCTGTGGGTGCAGCTCTAGAAAAGATAAAAATTAAAAAATTAAAATTAAAAAAACCAATGGGTCAACAAGGAAATCAAAAGGGAAATTAAAAAAAACCCAAACGATAATGAAAACAACCATTCAAAATTTATGGGATGCCACAAAAGCAGTTCTTAGAGGGAAGTTCATAGTGATACACGCCTTCCTCAGAAAAGAAGAAAAATCTCAAATTGACAACCTACCACCTAAAAGAATTAGAAAAAGAACAAACAAAACCTAAAGTGAGTAGAAGAAAGGAAATCATAAAGATCAAAGAGGAGATCAATAAAACAGAAATTCAAAAAACAGTAGAAAAAGTCAATAAAACCAAAAGGGTAAACAAAATTGACAAACCTCTGTCCAGACTCACCAAGAAGAGGATAGAAAGAACTCAAACAAAATAAGAAATGTAAAAGGAGAAATCTCCACAGATACTGCAGAAATACAAAAAAAAAAAAAAACATAACAGAATACTATGAACAATTATATGCCAACAAATTTGACAACCTAGAAGAAATGGACAACTTTCTAGAGACATACAGCCGACCAAAACTGAATCAAGAATACAACAACTAAACAGAATAATCACTAGAAATGAAATTGAGTATGTCATAAAAACACTCCCTACAAATAAAAGTCCAGGACCAGATGGCTTTCCAGGTGAATTCTACCAAATATACAAAGAACTTATACCCATCCTTCTTAAACTTTTCCAAAAGACTGAAGGAACACGCCCATAGACATTCTATGGGAACCTCCATATGCTGAGGGTGCAGCCCTAGAAAAGACAAAAAAGGCAACAACAACAACAAAAGATTAACATTCAGAAATTGGTTGCATTTCTGTATACTAACAATGAAATATTAGAAAAGGAATATAAAAATACAATGCCTTTTAAAATCACACCCACGAAAATTAAATACCCAGAAATAAACCTGACCAAGGAGGTAGAAGACTTATGTGTTGGGAACTCTAAAACATTAATCAAAGAAATTAAAGAGGATTCAAAGAAATGGAAAGATATTCCATGCTCCCGGATTGGAAGAATTAATATCATTAAAATGGCCATCCTACCTAAAGCAATATACAGATTCAATGCAATCCCTATCAAATTACCCATGACATTTTTCACAGAACTAGAGCAAACAATCCAAAAATTTATATGGAAGCATAAATGACCCAGAATTGCCAAAGCAATCTTGAGTAACAAAAACCATTAGAAGGCACAACTCTCCCAGACTTCAGACAATATTTCAAAGCTACAGTAATCAAGACAGTGTGGTACTGGCAAACAGCAACAACAACAAAAACCCAAAAAACAAAAAACCAGACATACAGACCAATGGAACAGAAAACCCAGAAATAAACCCAGACCACCTATAGTCAATTGAAAAATAAGGTGTGTACACACACACACACACACAGTGTGTATATATATATATATTTTTATATATACACACATATACCACACATACATATGTACATATACATATGAATATACACACATGCATATACATATATGCATATATACACATATGTATACATATATACATGTATATACAGTATATACATGTATATATGTATATACACACATATATATATAACTGGGTCACTGCTGTACAGCAAAAATTAACAGAACATTGTAAATCAACTATCTTAAAAAATAAATTAAAAAAAGGAAAACTCCAGAGTTCCCGTCATGGCTCAGTGGTTAACAAATCCCACTAGGAACCATGAGGTTGCGGGTTTGATCCCTGGCCTTGCTCAGTGGGTTAAGGATCCAGTGTTGCCAAGAACTGTGGTGTGGGTCACAGACACGGCTCGGATCCTGCGTTGCTGTGGCTGTGGTATAGGCCAGTGGCTACAGCTCCGATTAGACCCCTCGCCTGGGAACCTCCATATGCCACGGGAGCAGCCCAAGAAATGGCAAAAAGACAAAAAAAAAAAAAAATCCTACATCTAAAATAATTTTCTAATTAGATCTCAAAACACTGAGCAGATAAATCTATTTCATCCTAAATTTGTGAAAATCATTGTTAAATATTATTTGATATCAATACACACGTAATTATAGTTGATTTCAAAGATTGACAAAATTAAAAAAATATAGCTGGAAGAAGGTAAGTTCAAATGCAACGCACACATGGACAAAAATGTTTGATGTTGTTAATAACAGACACAGATCCAGTCTTTGGAAAAGAGATGAGACCAGCATCAGCCCCACAGTGGGAGCAAAGAGCCCGATTTAGTCCCAATCATTTTTCTCAAGATACACAGTTTTGGAGGAACCAAAGCAATGTTGTCTGACATATCCAATTATTCTGTGTTGGCATATTTTCTTTTCTACAAATATCAACTAAAGGCCCCGAGCAGATTATGCGAAACCAGAGAATTTTCTTAGTGTTTATCCGGGTCTAAGGACGTGGAGGGTTCTGTTAATGAAAATAGGAGGCTGTGAGTTAGGTGAAAAAGCGCCTTGAATGAATAGCAGGCCATCAGAGTGGTGTGGCCTCAAGTCTGTGACTTCAAGCAAGTTACACGTTTCTTGAAACCTGTTTTTTTCTCATCTGCAAAATTGTGGTGTTACCCTGTCTTGGGTTATAGCAGGCATCCACTGAGATGAAATAGATCAAAGTCCTTGAGGAACCATTCAGTGCTGTGCGGACCAAAGGAAGTGCCAGCTTTTGACTTATACATAAGAGAGAAGTACATTTCTTTTGTTTAAACCACTGTTATTTGGGGTTTTCTATTACATGGGGCCGAAAAGAATCCTAACTGATTTGATCAGGCTATGTCTATTTATTGAGGTTTTTTTTTTTTTTTTTTAAATGTCGTTTTAGAATGCCTTTATGCTGTTCCCCAAAAAGGTCATTGCATAATTTGTGTGTGACACACTGTTAGGTTCTTTCAGGTTGTTACTGTGATTTGGGATCATACAGTACTGACTCTGCTTTTAGCTTTTCCCCCCATTCAGCACTGCTCTTGAGCTGGTATATAGATCTAACTTGCTTTTTTTTTTTTTTAATTACTCAATGAATTTTATTATTATTATTTTTGTCTTTTGTCTTTTTAGGGCTGCACTCACACCATATGGAGGTTCCCAGGCTAGGGGTCAAATCGGAGCTGCAGCCACCAGCCTGTGCAGCCACAGCAACTTGGGATCCGAGCTGCGTCTGCGACCTACACCACAGCTAACAGCAATGCTGGATCCTTAACCCATGAGCAAGGCCAGGGATCAAACCCATGTCCTTATGGATGCTAGTCAGGTTCGTCAACCACTGAGCCACGGCAGGTACTCCTAACTTGTTTCTTGAACTGCTATATAGTTTCCTTTTTATGGATGTAGTATATTTTACTCATCACTTTGCTACAGATAGATATTTAAATTATTTCATAGCTTCCATTTCAGCAAACACTGCCAAATTTTCCCCCAGAGAGATGAACCATTATATGTATTTCTGCCAGAAAGTATGAGTGTTCTCCTTTCCCTACATTTTGCCAACACATCACACTATGGAATTTCTCATTTGTGACCAACCTAGCTTTAAAAAAATTATTAAATTATTAGATTTCTAATAGTTATAATGTTCGCCCAATAACTAATAGAAGTTTGAGCATCCTTCCCTGTATTTCTTGACCATTTAGGTTTTAACTTTGGTCTATTTTCTATTCATTTCCTTTACGCAGGTTTTTTACTTTGTATTTTTCTTATTGAGTTATAGTTCTAAATTTCCTATATATCAGCAATAATCACTATTTTAAAATGCTATAGAGAGGACTACTAAAATATCACACAAAAACACATCATAAAAGAATATATATAAAATGTCGAGGCGTTCCCTTGAGGCTCAGCAGTTAAGGATCCAGCACTGTCACTGCATTTCAGTATGAATACTCCTGTTGTTTTTCAATAGTCATGATTTCTCCAAATATTTCCTCTCTTATTCTCTTTATTTTTATTTTTTGCTTTTTAGGGATGCACCTGCAGCATATGGAAGTCCCAGGCTAGGGGGCAAATTGGAAGTGCAGCTGCTGGCTTCCACCACAGGAATGCCAGATCCGAGTTACGTCTGCAGCCTACACCCCAACTCCCGGCAATGCCTGATCCTTAACCCCCTGAGCAAGGCCCGGGATCGAACCTCCATACTTGTGGATACTAGTCAGGTTTGTAACCCACTGAGCCACAACATGAACTCCCTGAATTATTAATTAATTGCAGAAATATACCACGCTGCTACTGCCTAGAGGGTCATTTAAAAAATAACAATCCTGGAGTTCCCGTTGCGGGTTTGGTACTAAAGAGACACACACACACACACAAAAGGTAACAATCCTTACTTAAGAAGAATTGACCTTATTACTTGTTGACTTACTTATTCAGTTATAACCTGTTGGAGTGTATGCTATCCTGCAGGAAAGTAAGATGGGAACAGTAGGTATCACTGGAATAGCTGGTAGGAATGAGATCTCTTCATGAACTTGAATAATTCATTTTATGATCTTGGACTGTTACTTTAAATCTCTTCAGGTTCCTGAACTAATTATATTAACAATTACCAGTATATGTGTGCAATAACAATATCAAAATATAACATATATTGTATATAGGAAATAGTATTATAGTATAAAATATTACATGTAATAGGATATATAATCAGCATGTATGTGTATATATATAAATATATTATGTCATTAGTATAATTATGTTGTTAATTTAATTGCTCAGCTCAGGGACCAGAAGAGACTTCTGAGAAACGTCTAGGATCCTAAAACGAATTATTCCAGTTCATGAAGAGCCCTCACATCTACCAACTATTTCAGCGATAGCTCCTGCTCCCTGCTGCAATCCATTATTTGCAGTTTTAAGTGAATATGATCTTGGCCAACATTAAGTACCCTTGACTGGCAGTTCTGACGGCATCACTTAGCTGTCAGCAATGTGAACACAGCAAGCTAATAGTCAGAACACGAAGGCATGACCATGGAATTAGGGGTCCAGTATAGAAACTGGGGCACAGGCTCTGGAGCCAGACTGCCTGGCTTCAGACTTGGTTCTGCCACTTACATCTGTGTGACCTTTGGTGCCTGCGTAACTAACTGCCCCGTGGCTCCGTTTCTTCTTCTGTAAAACAGGGATGATGAGAGAACCCATCTTATGGAACTGTTAGGTGGACGACATGAATTAATATGTGTAAAATGCTCACAACAGAGTTGTGAGCACACGGTAAACCCTGCATGTTAGGAAAACACTTTAGATTTAAAACAAGTTTGATTTCCAAATGGAAAACAACGGCATACACAGAGAGAAAACAGGTACCAGGCAGCCCGCCGGGCTTTCAGGACATTACCTTTGTACACTCTTTTAACGAACAGGGGCCCATCTCCAGACATAGATGATTTCCCTCCGTCCAGACTCAACCCCAGCCCAGCTGAGGTCTTCAGCACTTCAACACACAGAGCCTCATGGGCAGCCAAGCTTCTCCCTGCAGCAAGTGCGTTCGTAAAGATGAGAATGACAGGGACACACATGTACCCTCCTGCCCGGTGCTCCAAGTGTGTTCCTCTGGTACTAGGGGTCTCCTCTGCCTTGAAGTGTTGATAACATTTGAGACCAGCTTCAGGGATGGTCTCCCAAATTTGAGCTGCCCTCAAATTTGGCTGTGTCCTTGCTGTCCCTGTCCCTCTGTTCTCCTAAGCACTTCCTGCAGGTATGGAGACTTCATTTATGCCTAAGCAGAAACCCCCAGAAGCCAGCCTGCTCCTGTCAAGACCACACAACTGGTGTGTGTCTCGCTTGGGGAATCAAATTTGATTTCCTGCCAACCTTGGCTGCCGATGGCAGCAGAGCGTCACAGTCTGGTGCCGACAGCCTGCAACACCCAAATGCCAAGCTTCACGTGAGACATGGAACTTCCCTCCCCTTCTCCCATGCCTGTCCCTCTGAGGGTACCCCTGCCTCTTCTTGTCTGTCTGCATCACACACTAGCTGCCTTCCTTGCCAACTCTCGCTCCACTGTGGGAAGAGCGTTTCCATGGTGATGCCTGCTCCATAGCAACGAGAGTGTGCCTACTTTCTGTGTTAGTTTGGAGAGGCCAGACTGGGACCTATCATGGGGGTCGGGATTGTAAACTTGCTTTTTGTTTCTCTTACTTTCATGCTGTATCAGTGAGGATGTCTGAATTAAGTGGAAAGGGGCACTTAATTGCTTGGGAGGCAGGGCAAGGACCACAAATAGATTAAAGTGCCCACTAGGGTTGATGCCAACCTAGCATCATCGCCTTTGAACATAAGGGCCGTAAATGGTCTGAGAGAAACTTACTAACAGTGGGAGCAGCACCATTTTTCAACAGCTGATTTTACTTGCTGTTAAACAGGAAAACAGACCCATTACAGTGGTCCTCAGTGCTGGCTACACACTGGAATCACCTGGGGACCTTAAAAAGATATTGGTGCTGGCCCCCGCTCCATCCCCACCCTTCAGAGTTTGACTTATTGAGCAGGGTCATTTCCTGGGCATCAGGAGTTTAAAAAGCTTCCCAGGTGCCTCTAACATCCAGCCTCCTGCATCAAGCCCCAAGCGCGATGCTCTCAGTTAAGGAATAATTGCATAGGACCTGGTAAAACCCTGGGGCAGGGGTATTTTAAGGAATAGGAACATGAAGAAGTAAGTTTAAGCCCTGAACTTAGTTCTTGCAGTTTGGTAACTGTAGAGGCAGGTTCAAGGCTAGATGCCTTGAAGGTGTCACAGGAATACTTAATAATTACAAATTTCGGGATAGCCTTCCAGATGTGTTCATGAGTCCTAAAAACTCTGAAAGCTGTTAGGACTAAGTGCCAAGTGGTTTCCTTTGAAAGGTTAAGTTTCCAGGATCCCATGGAAATATACCAAACAGTTGAGACGCTGCAGAAGCAAAGGGGATGAGGTGTTTCCCTGTAGCAGGAAGGGCTTCCACTTTCTAGAAGAATAAGAGCAAGACAACAGAGCAGAGAGAGGAATAAGAACATCCCCAACACCGTGGAGGCATCTGGACAAGAAGAGTTTCTCATCTGCTCAATGGAATCAGTGCCATTTTCAGCAAAGTCATTACAAATAGCTCAGGCTGCCATGAAGGCCAATTGAGCAGAGAGGAAATCGGCCAATTTCACTGGGGAGAGATGCTGAGAAGAAACAAAAGGCCCTCCCAGGAGGCAGCACCCTGACCTGAGCTGCTGTAGCCTCTTTTGCCCTCTGGTCTAAAGCAGCCTTGCTCCTGAACCCTAGGTAGAGGACACCACTGAGGTCTGCAGTATTTACCTGAGAGCGTCATCAGCCTAGGTTTCCGAAATAAAAGCGGTACTTAGATTTGCGTTAAGTACTCAGATGGCTTCCTATGTGGGCCTTGGTGTGAGAGAAGGGAGGGCACACAGAAAATCTGTTTCTGAACCTCTTATAGGTTCTTTGTGATTAGGGCTATAGCTTTTGCTTTTTTTTCTTTTTGCCTTTTCTAGGGCCGCATCCCCGGCATATGGAGGTTCCCAGGCTAGGGGTCGAATCGGAGCTGTAGCCGCCGGCCTATGCCAGAGCCACAACAACAGCAACGCGGGATCCGAGCCTCGTCTGCAACCTACACCACAGCTCATGGTAACGCCGGATCCTTAACCCACTGAGCAAGGCCAGGGATTGAACCCGCAACCTTATGGTTCCTAGTCAGATTTGTTAACCACTGAGCCGCGATGGGAACTCCAGGGCTATAGCTTTTGTTTTTAAACACCTTGCCCCCTCATTTCCTTGTGTTCTTCTAAAACAGAAAAGACTACAAACCCTGATGTGTCCCAAATCTCAGTTCTGGAATTTCTCTCTCTCAACAATGATTTCCTCTATCACAAGAGTTTCTTGTTTTTACTCACCAGCCATTTAAGTTCCAAAGAGGGCTGTAAATGTGAAAAGGATTCCCTCTTAGGACATTTAGAGAAGCTATAAAACAGTCATTTAAAATCTTCAGGGAGTTCCCGTTGTGGCTTAGTGGTAATGAACCTGACTAGAATCCATGAGGACATGCGTTTGATCCCTGCCCCACTCAGTGGGTTATGGATCTGGCGTTGCCATGAGCTGTGGTGTAGGTCACAGATGCGGCTCAGTGCCCACGTTGCTGTGGCTGTGGCATAGGCCGGCAGCTGCAGCTCCGATTCAAGACTTAGCCTAGGAACTTCCATATGCCACGAGAGCAGCCATTAAAAAAAAAAAAAAAAAAAAAGGACCAAAAAAACCCCTTCAACAAACAGTGTGGTTTTAGCTAGGGTTTTGTTTTTCTTTTTTTAAAACTTATTTGTAACACTGCTTTTAGAAGAAGCATCCATAAACACTCGACTTCACTACATTTCATTTCTCCAACCCAGATAATGGTAGTGATTGTCTTTGTGTTCAGCCAGAATCAACTCTTGCCAGCTGTTCATCCCCTGTAGGTAGCTGAACTGCTGTCTTACCCATTCCAGCCTCCAGGGGGCTGCTCTTTCCGGACATCAAGCCCTTGCCGTTGGCTGTGGGAGGCTCCTGCCTGGTGGAGGGCCTGGGCTGATCACTCCCTTTCTTGATGACCACGAGGACATCCTTGTGCAGCTGAGCCTGGTGCAGAACCTTCAAGACATCCCCGTGGGCTAAGCCTGCCAATGAGGTGCCATTGACTGATAGAAGGAAATCCCCTCGGCTCACGGTCCCTTCCTGAGAAGCCGCCCCCTGAGAAAACACCCTGTGGACCTGGTACAAGGAGAGGACAAAAGCCAAGTTCATTTGCGACCTCTAATAAAAGCAAAAGGGCAAATCTGTAGTAAAAGAATTTTCTAATGGCAAGTTTTCCAAATCATACAAACACTTGGTTTGTTAAAAACATTTGGTGCGAGGAATGGCATTAAAAACGTCAGTACCAGCACCTCAGTACATTTTCACTCTATCCTTGCTAGTGTCTAAAGTGTGCCTGGCACTCCATGGGGCAGTAACAGTAGAAGATGAACAGGACCTGTTCTCATCCAAGGAAGGTGGCCTCTCCCTAATGATCTCAAAGCCCTCCGGGTGGTATAAAATTTTAAGTTGTTGATTTTAAGCAAGAAGTGATTTATAAGCAAATGCAAGTTTTGGTCAATTCGTTCTAATGTTCTTCTAGTGCTTAAACCAATAAAATATTTAAGTGGATACAAGGATATAGACAATCGTGTTTAGATGTATTGGCATCTAGGAGGTCACTCAGCTTGTACATCAGCCAGCCAGCCATGTATTAAAAGTGCAGGAGTTCCCTGTCATGGCTCAATGGTTAATGAACCTGACTAGTATCCATGAGGACGTGGGTTCAATCTCTGGCCTCACTGGGTTAAGGATCTGGTATTGCCATAAGCTGTGGTTTAGGTTGCAGACGTGGCTCAGATCCCGCGTTGCTGTGGCTATGGCTGGCAGCTACAGCTCTGATTTGACCCCTGGCCTGGAAACCTCCATATGCCGCAGGTGCAGTCCTAAAAAGACCAAAAAAAAAAAAAAAATGTGTATCTGTCAATGAAAGTTAAGTATTACTTTGCCATGTTCCGATTTTTGTATGGGAGCAGAAAACAAACACCAGCATTCTTTGGACCCACTGCCGTGAATTCTGTCCTGATCAAATCCTGAGGCTGCTTCAGGAGGGACTCTCAATGGCATCTCGATGCTGTCACTCACCACAACTGCTTTTGGCTCCACGTCTGTCCCTCCTGCCACACTGAATCCCAGACCTGAGCCTTCTTTTTTATTCAAGACTATGAAGCAAACATCTTCTTTATTCTAGTGGAAAGAAACAGAAACAAGTATATTCTTTGTGCCAGAGTAAGGAAGTTCTGGTGTAAATCCTCCTGTAGAACCGCAGAGCTTGTCACCACTAACCCCAACGGTCCTGCAGGAGTTTCCACACCATGCTGGAACTAGGGTGCCCGTGTCAGACATCCTGCATCCCTCCTGGGTGGTGCTTATGTGGAGTTTTGAGGGTCCATCCTGTAGCTCCAGAACCACGAGGAAGATAAGATGAACCAGGGTGGTGGCAGGGACAGGGACACTTTAGAAGCCATTCTTGGCACCAGCCTGTGTCCCCCCAGATCAGATCATAGCGACCTACACCACAGCTCACAACAATGCCGGATCCTTAACCCACTGAGCGAGGCCAGGGATCAAATCTGTGTCCTCAGGGATACTAGCTGGGTTCCTCACTGCTGAGCCATGACAGGAACTCCCATAGCACATATTTCAATCATGAAGGAGATTCTTTATAATTTTCTAAGTCTATAATTGAGCAGAGCCTCTGTTCTCAGCAGCTGAGAGAAGCAGAGGTGCCAAGAGACAGAATAAGAGCACATTGAGGCTGTAAGTTCTATGTCCCCTCCCACCATGTTCAGTTCTTTGGGTTTCAGGTGCCATTGAAGCTGGCAGTCATAAAACACAAACTGCGTTGAAAAATAAAAGAAAATTAAAACTATTTGTCAACTCATATTGAGACTAAAACAGTCTTAGTAGGTTCCTAGTATTAAGTAACAAAAGACTGTCTTGTGTTTCATGCATCAATTGAAAGATACCTTTGGAATAAAGATTTTTTTTTTTGTCTTTTTGCCTTTTCTTGAGCCACTTCCTGTGGCATATGGAGGTTCCCAGGCTAGGGGTCTAATCGGAGCTGTAGATGCTGGCCCGTGCCAGAGCCACAGCAATGGGTATCCAAGCCACGTCTGTGACCTGCACCACAGCTCATGGCAATGCTGGATCCTTAACCCACTGAGCGAGGCCAGGGGTCAAACCTGCAACCTCATGGTTCCTAGTCAGATTCGTTAAGCACTGCGCCATGACAGGAACTCCAGGAATAAAGATTTTAAAGTGAAAAAAATTAGCTGGGTTAATTATTTTGAATTTTGACCTCAACCCACACAATAGATATGATTCAGCATCATTTTAAAGATCTGTGTTGCCAGGTTTCTCATGAAGTGATTTATAATTCATCAATTGGAGGTGTTCTCAAACACAGCGATAGAAAAAGAATCTAATAATAATCTTCCAGGATTGCTTTGACAGAGAAAGTAAAGATGTTGGAAGAAAAAAACCATCTCTGTGTTGTGCTGGGGAAAGAACTCAATATTTAAAAGAAACAGTGCTTTTAATGTTCTTAGTTAAGTCATAAAGAATCATCCCAAACACTTTACACCTTTTTAACAAGTTCATTCAAACCAAAGCTCCATATGCTGACACTACAATATCCTGCAGAAATTTGGGGGCTGGGGGCTGGGCTTTTGGCTTTATGGGCAGGTCAAAGCACATGTATGCTCAGACACTGCTGGAGAGAACAATGATTACTAGGCGTTCTCACAAAAAAACAGGAACATGTGGTCTGGGAAATGATCTCTGTGCAGTTTCAGGAAGTCTGATGCAGAAATTGAAATACTTCTCAGATATTTACATGCCTCATTGGAGCAAAGAGACAGAATATTTGAAAATGTGACACTTGCACTCCAGGACGTCTCGTCAAAAATTTTAACTTTTTCAAATTCTTTCCTTTTCCACTTGTGTTTGAGGATACAGGTGTGCAAGAAGCTGTCAGGCCAAGACCTGCCTCCCTGAGAAGCACAGCGCAGCATCAGGGAAGCTAGATAGATCACCTCAAGAGCTTTCCAGGAATTGCCCGTGTGGAAGTCACAAAACCAGGGCTTGTTTCCTGACTCTCGCTAATCTCTTACAGTGCCCTCCAGAGGCCACATGGAGTCATCTCATGCAGCTCCCTTTTTGACACCTACAGACCACACTCATCGGAAAAAAGCAAGGCTGGAAACTTCTGGTCTGAAGGTGGCAGAGAAAGGACATCTCTCCTCACTGCTCCTCTCTGAAATTATCTGAAGACAGTAAGAGAAAAAGGGAAAAGAAAGCTGCATTCTGATGAAAGGAGGAATAATCTTCAACACAAAGCCACGGTATCTGCTGGTGGTGAAAATGGAGCCAGAGCAGGGGATGGGGGAGGCTCAGAGCACAGCCCACCGTGGTGCTCAGCACCCACCTTCTCCAAACAAAAAGTCTCTACTTCGTTTGTGCTCCCTGATGATGTGCCTCTCATCTGTGAGGTTGGTTGAGACGCTTTGGTTTTCTCCTTATAGCTCAGACTGTAAAATGTCTGGAGCAAAGAGGGCCTGGCAAAGTGTGAACCCACTGGGCCACCATGACTCAAAATCCCAGAGTAACACTCTCATGCTTTGTCATGAGTTGAAGGAGGAAGGGAGAGGATGGACCAGTCCCTTTCACTGAAAGGAAAAGATGCCACATGTCTCAAGGTGTTTCCTCATCGCACAGATCCAAAGCAGGGCTGAGAATCCGAAGGGAGTGGAAGATGAAAGGAATTAGTGTCCTATCCCACCCTGTCTCCTCTCCATCCCAGCTCACTCCTTAGATGCCAATGTCATGGCTCTTCTGGGTAACAGAATTGTTGGAACAAGTTTGTGGGTGATATCAGTGGCCAGATACAATGAGCCACTCAAGAAAAATTATTCTTATTTGCTTTTTTCTCTAAATAGAAAATATTCATTTGTTAGGGTTCAGATCTCTGTGGGGCGTTCTGAGAAATGAAAGCGCTTCAGAATTCCCTTCATGGCTCAGGTGTTAATGAATCTGACTAGGAACCACAAGGTTGCAGGTTCGATCCCTGGCCTTGCTCAGTGGGTTAAGGATCCGGCGTTGCCGTGAACTATGGTATAGGTCGAAGACGTGGCTTGGATCCCATGTTGCTGTGGCTGTGGTGCAGGCCGGCAGCTGTAGCTCTGATTCGACCCCTAGCTTGGGAACTTCCATAGGCCACGGGTATGGCCCTAAAAAAAAAAAAAGTACTTCAGAGAAGCATTCTAGATATGAACTCATGGTTTCTTTTGTTATTGTTTATTGCCACAGCCAACTTATTGAAAGACTTGTAATGACTACTCAGCTTCTTTGAAGCTCTTATACTTGGGGCCAAGGTAGGGCTACACAGCTGTTAACTCTTACTTGCCCAGCAGGTGGCTCCCTTGACAGATGGTTTACGTCCACTTAGGTGGACAAAGGTACTTGTGCCTGTTCCCCACCAGATGCCTAGCCCTGTTTGAAGGATTCACTGCAGACAAATTCTAGGTGTCGGGGGTAAGTGGGGAGGATGGTAACCAGTTGCTACCAGGGAATTAAAACATCAGTGGTAGTAGCAATCTAACACTAAAAATTCAAGACAAGCAAACCTCTGAAGCAAGTGAGACAGAAGTCAGACTGAGTTGCAGAACTGGCCACTTGAAGGGCTCACCTGAGCACTAAGGTAGTGGCTGTCCCATCTTCCTGTGTTTTCTGTATTTCACTCACCTCTGATTGCGCTTTCGCTTCCTGAATGAGAGTTAGGACAGTAGATTTTGACCCCACGGATGTCAAAACAGACTGCAGTCTTTGCTGGTTCCCCGCCGAGACCAGAAGTTGATGCAAACTAAATAACATAAATGCATTTGAAGAACATTAATGAAAAAAGCAATTTCTCCATTTTATTAGGATGCATTTAAAACTATCTCCTTTCTACATTATTGCAGGTATTTTCTGATTTTCAAGCTCTTTTGCTCGCAATTCCCATTCCAAACTGCTTGAAGAATCCCACATGCTGAACAGGAATTTCATTCACTACCGACAGCAGTGGAATTCCTACGGATTCTGGGATCCCTCCAAGATGTTAGGGGATGTTCTGGAGTTTAACAGAAAATCTCAGACATATTAAATATTTTATAGGCTCAAGTGAAATATTTTAAAACAACCTAGAAATTTCCTGTTAAGATTCCAGTCACCTTCAAAGGCCCCGATCTTCCCCTGTCCTGCCATTTCTCTCACAGTGCTTCTGCCTAAGTGCCCTGCCCTACAGAAGCCTCTCTTTAGCGCAACATTTTGGCAAACACTTTTCCTTGCAGGCTCTTTATTTTTCCTGTAATGATATTAAGAACAAAATTGGAGGCTAGAATAAAAAAAGGACGTCAGTGAAATTTATTCAGAGAAATCTGAATCAAGTCTTTTGTTTAGCTACTTGTGTTCTTCCAACGTAACTTCCCACTTTTGACAAACGGACCGTGGGTTATGTAAGATTTTTTTTTTCTTTTTTTACTACTGCACCGGCGGCATGTGGACATTCCCAGGCTGGGGGTTGAATCAGAGCTGCAGCTGCTGGCCTATGCCACAGCCACAACCATGCCAGATCTGAGCGGTATTTGTGACCTACATTGCAGCTCGCAGCAACGCCAGATCCTTAACCCACTGAGTGAGGCCAGGGATTGAACCCGCATCCTTACAGACATTATGTTGGGTTCTTAACCTGTTAAGCCACAATGGGAACTCCACGTAAGAGGTTAACATTAGAAGGAGCTGGGCGAAGGATACATGGAAGTCTGTACTCCCTTTGCAACTTTCTATAAATCTAAAACTAGTCCATAAAAAAATTTATAGAAATAAAAGAGGAGGGGCAGATACTTACTTAACTGACCAGCTTTTTCCAGAAGGCAGATCCTGGGTTATCTCACTCATATCGTGGGCTGAACTGGGTACCCTGGGCTCAGTGGCTTTAGGGCTGGCCCTGTCCGCGCCCTTCACGGGGCATGAAAAGGCGGTGGACCCCCTGAGGCCTCCAGGAGAGGAGCCAAGTAACCTCTGGGGGACGATTTCCAGCTCGGTTTTGAAGAGCACAGCAGTCGGCCCAGCTGAGAAGTCCTCGCTGCAGAGCTTGTCAAGGTCAGGCATGCTCAGGGCTCTCAGCTCCTGCAGCTTCGAGCGGGAGAGAGGTGAGGCCTGGGTGTGACGCACGGAGGACTTATTCCTTTTGGCGGGAGACGCCGGGGTCACCGCTGGGGTGGGGATTCCCGAAGGACCCAGCGATCTCTTTGGGTCCGAGTCAGAGCCCTTGTTACCGGCCTCCACCAGGCTCTGCCGGGAGATGGTCAGCATCATGCTCGATGGGGACTTGGTCATCGGGGGGATGACGGTGCTGGCTTCACCTTGGCTTTCGCTGCAGGAACTCAAGCTGCGTCTCAGTGACCTCGATATTGGGTCACTGGCGTGGCCGAGGCTCCCGGAAGCCACGCTGCCAGATGACCGTCTCCCAACAGGAGGCTTGGAGCTGACGGACAGAAAAGGGGAGGCCCCGGACTTGGCCACAGGCCGGTCAGAATTGGCCAGGTTCTCAAAAGACTTGATCCTCTGCTTCACAGAGAAATATGAGGTAGATTCATGGGGCCAGTTCTGCTCTGCGTAGTAATGTCTTCTGGTGACTTTGATTTTGTCTGTGAGCAGGCAGCTCGTTTCCTGCACTGAAAGGACATCCCCTTCGTCTGTTGTTGGAAGGTTCCTTGATGTCTCCAGCAGGGGCTTTACGCTATACATCCCCTGTCCATTAACCAGGCCCAGCACACCACCTCTGGATGCCTTGGCCTCCAGGTGGCCCCCGCTAGTGGCAGGGCTCTGGCTGTCCCGGGGGGTGCGCCCTGGGCTGTGCAGGATGTGCCCCTCTCGGCTGAAATGGCTGGAGAACTGGGCCGGCATGGAGTAGGTCCTGGTCGCTGGCCTTGGCGTGAAGTAGGGATGGTCATCCAGTGCCGAGCCCGCTGGCGCACTGCTCCTGGACGTCCCAAGGGCGTCTGACATCTGGCCTGACTTTCCCTGGCAGGGATCTGCCTTTCCAGCTGGCAGCTGCGGGGAGGAGGAGGAGGAAGTCAGTTTCGCCACGGTGAAAGATCTCTGCGTTTCCAGCTCTCCCTGGGAGATCCGAGGCGTCAGTGAGGATGGATGATTTGGGGATGATTCCACTGACTGGTGACAGAGCCTGACTTCACTCTTCTCCTCACAGTTGCTCTGGGCCAAGAACTCTTCCTGTCTGTCACTCTCAGCTGTCTTGTCACCACATGTGTTCTTTGGCATCCTTTCAGAAGAGATCTCAATGATTTTCAGCTGGTTAGTTCTTTCTAGAGGCTCACCAGCAGTCACTTTGCTTCTTTTGTCACCAGTCACCCCAGCCTGGGTGGCTTCTGCTGCTGAGTCCAAGTGACTGGATTGGGGCCGCTGGCCCTGCCTGGGAAGGGTGGCTTCCCACTTGCTGGCCCCCGAGGACCCACTCCTTGGTGCCAAGGGACTCGCAGGCCCTGAGGCTGCAGGGGGAGCCTTGCTTTCTGGTCCACACTTCGGAGACCTGGGTACTGCTGGGCAACCTTGGTTGGGTTCTGAGTGCACAGCTGGGTGAAGCCTACCGCAGGCACCTTGCTCAGGAAGAGTCCTAGGGGAGGACAAGGGTGACGTGAACGTCCTGATGCTGGTATCCGAGGCCGAGGGCTTCAGGGAGCCTGGGGCCCCCAGAGGAGGCTTGCCCTCCAGCACACTCTGGGGAGATTGGGGGGCTGCTGCGGTGTTTTGATCCTGTTCCTCATGGTCAGCTGTGTGGAACCGGTGTGCCACCACCTTAGGAAGCATTTTGTGGGTGGCTTGGGGGGAAACAAGGGTTTTCCTGGGCTCAGTGCTCCCAGCCTTCCCCATGTGAGCGGTGGGGGCCTCGGAACTGACTTTGCTTTTGCTTTTGATGCTCAGTCTCTTCAGCTTAGGACCAGCTTTGGTTTTCTGACAGTTACTCAAAAGGGTTTCCACGGAACTTTTTTTGGGCGGGTCTTTATTCTCAAGATTCAGCTTCAGGAGAGGAGAGCTATCCAGCACAGCAATCCCCCTTCTGTGGCTTGAGCCCAGTGCCTGACTTTTGGGGTCTGGACTTCTGGCCAGCATCGTGGTTCGTTCTGTTTCGGCTTTGCCCTGCGGATGTGTCCCTTGGTTGTTTTTATTTATCTCTTTAAACCAGGCCACGATGGGCCGCCTGGAGATCATTTTCGGCTTCTGTAGTGAGTCATCTGGGTCCTGACTTTCGGAGATGTGCAGGTTCCCCAGGTCCCGCAGGCCGACCTCAGGGACATCTGCACTGAAGGAGGACCCACGTTCAGTGGTCTGCACGTTTGTTTCTTGTTCCTTAGGTGGGGTCTGCTCCTCCAGCCAGTCGTGCTCCAAACCATTCACCATGTTAGGAGAGCTGGGGGTGTCAGGGGGGCCTGGAGGGGGCCGGGTGGCTTCCCCAGTGTCCCCTGCCCAAGGGGGACTGTGGTCCAGGGACACCCTTGCAGCCGCAGGAGGGGGTGGCTGGGGAGGGCCCAGGGCTGTGGGGCCCGAGGCAACAGGTGTCAAGGAGGCTGTGTGGCGGGAGTCTCCCTTTGCTGGGCCCAGGGCTCCCCGCTTGAAGGGCAGGACCTTGGCGAAGGCCGGGCCGGCGGCTCCCCGGGCAGAAGCAAGGGCCGGAGCGGAGGGCCGGTTGGGGGATCCACTCGAGGAACAAATTTCAACCTGCTCCTCCTCAGACTCTGTAGTGTCTCCCTTGTGAGAAGACCCACGAGGACAGGGACGCGGAGGGGACCAGCTGTCCCGGGTGGGAGCTCGGGGGGCTTCAGAGAGTGACTCAGGCTCGGAAGATGAGTCCTCAGCATCTCCGTACATGGACGAGAGGGACGGCTCCGTGCTGTCGCCCAGGCCCGAAAGTGACGTACTATCTTCGTGGAGGTTGCTGAGATTTCTAGAGTAGTTGCTCAGAAAGCTTTTATTCACAGTAAAGTGTTTGTCGGGATTGATGGAATCCAGAACCGAAGGCTGGGCAACCCACTGCGGGGGCGGGGCCGGGCCGGCGGCACGGGGGCGCCTCGGGGTGGTGTCGGGGGTCTGGCTCTCAGCGGCCGGCGGGGGGCCCTGGGCAGTGCCCTCCTGGCTCAGTGGCTCCCCTTTCCTGGTAGTTGGGAGCCTGGCTCCAGAAGCATCCAGCTCCTCGATGAGCGTGTCGATGTCAGTCATGGGGCTCCCCTGGGGGCAGCCGGTTCCCAAGGCACTGCCGCCTCCCTCCTGGGCCTCCTGGCTAGGGGACTGAGGTGCCCTTACACACCCGGAGCCTGTTCCCTCCTGCAGAGACAACTCCTGGCATTTTTCAGGGACGAGGATTCCTGTGGTTTGCAGAGCCTTGCTCTGGTGACCTGGAAGCTCCTGTCGTTTCTCCTGGGACGTGAGGTCTGGTGACAGCACGGCGCTACCTGGAGATGTCCCCTCGGCTTCGGATCCCACATCCCTATGCCCAGCTGCCTTCCTGATGGCATCCGGTGAGCTGGCTTCTGAGACTGCTCTCATCTCCAGCTCAGGTCCAGCCATTGCTGTCTTCCCCAGGGATGTGCTGTCCTCAGACATGGGGACCCTGGGTGACTCTGGCTCTCCAGGGCCCTCAGGATGCCTCACTCGCCCTGTGTCCACAGAGGTCTTGCTGGAGTCAGGGTGAGCCTGTCCCGGGGAAGGGACAGGGCCTGGGGAGCTGTCTTGTCCTGTGTTGAAAATGAAAACAAAAGATGGGTTGGTGGGGGAGACAAAGGGGAAAGGTGAGAAAATAGAAAACCTCTCAATTAAAAAAAAAACCAGAAAATTGTAAACAGTTTCAATCTTTTTGGGTCTTTTTCAGAAGACATCTCACAGCTTTAATGTAGGCCTTCTTGTCGTTCTGTTTTTGTCTCTAAAATTACAGAGTGTTCACATCTAACAAATACCACCCTGCTTTAGAGGCTCTAAAATAACTCAGACTGGCTGGCAGACTGAACCTTTGCTTCTGCCCTTTTTGGATATTTTTAAGGATGGGGACACCAGAAATCCTTCCACTTGTCTCTCTACACCATCCGCCCTGTGATGGAAAAAGCCACAGGAGTCAGGCCGTTGTTCTATTTTTTTTTTTCTGTCTTTTTAGGGCCCCCACCCCATGGCATATGGAGGTTCCCAGGCTAGGGGTCTAATTGGAGCTGTTGCCACCGGCCTATGCCTCAACCACAGCAACGCCAGATCCAAGCTGAGTCTGCGACCTACACCACAGCTCAGAGCAATGCCGAATCCTCAAACCACTGAGCGAGGCCAGGGATCAAACCCGCAACCCCATGGTTCCTAGTTGGAGTCCTTTCTGCTGAGCCACGACGGGAACGCTCCGTTGTTCTATTTGACTCCTTAGCTTTGATGATTCTGCAGATGTCCCTGGTTGATCACATGGGGGTTGAGCCCAAGGCAGAGAAAAGGCTAAAACAGTCCAAGCGGGGAACTTTAGGGACTTACTGCCTAGGGCAGGAGAGGAGACTAATTTGGGAAAATACACGGAATGCTTCAGATGGGATGGTAAGCTGTCCTGGGCTCTAGCATGTCCTGACCAGCTACAGGGAGCGGGTGACCTAGGAGGTCAGATTAGTCTGGAAGCTGTGACAGAAGAGTGGGGACTTGAGTGGGGTTCTGGAGGGACAGTTTCACTCCAGATGCATAAGTGAGGTGGGATAGGGCATCACATCCCTACCCAGAGAAGCAAGAAAGAGCACGGAATATAAATGAGGTGCCGGCAAAGATGACACCTGCCTGGAGAGAGTGGGAAGTCAAGTCACCCCATGAGATGAGTTCTAGGGCCACTCTGTCCTGGAAATGCCTGCTGAAAAGGCCTGCATACAGGCTATCCTGTCCACCTCTGGCAAATGGCATCGTACAACAGGTGGAGAAACTGGCATAAGATCACGGGATCTCTATTTTCTTACAAACTCTGGGTCTGAGGTTGGAGTGAAAGACTCACTCACAATGGGAAGCATGTCTCCCCCAAAAGTTATATTCACTCCACATCTCCCAAGGAAATCATCTTAACTGCATATGTCATACCCTCTGAGGTGCCTACATCAATAATTAAGAACTAGGAGTTCCTGGTGTGGCACAGTGGGTTAAGAGTCCAACTGCATTCGCTGGGGTTGCTACAGAGGCAAGGGTTCAATTCCCAGCTGAGTGCAATGGGTTAAAGGATCCGTCATTGCCGCAGCTGTGGCGTAGGTCGAAGCTGTGTTTCGGATTCAATCCCCAGCCCGGGAATTTCCACGTGCTATGGGCAGGCCATAAAAAAAATTAAGATCTAAAATACTAGGACTTAGCACTGTGCTAAGAGTTTTTCATGCACTTAATTTTTCTCCCAACAACGTGAATGTCTGCACTGGAATGGTGGGGAACCGAGGTACAGAGTGGTCAAGCAATGTATTCAGGGTCACAAAGGTTGTGGCCAAGGGGCACCCCAGGGTCCTGGCTCCACAGCCCACCCTGTTACCTAAACTCTGACAACACAGCCTCTGTAGAGAGCACCTCGCAACAAGGCATCGAGACACCCCTGGGGACCAGACACAACTTCCCCAGGTCCCCAGTGGGCACGACAAGATTCCCATACACAGCCTCTGTCCTTCTCTGCTCAACCTTTTTGAACTCCCTTCAGCGTGACTTTGCTGCTTCTGCTGGTGCCAATGATGGGGAAAAGTAGCAACAAGGAGACAAACAGAGGGGATGTGAGGCTGTTTTTCGGGCTGACTCACTTGCTGAACCTTAACATTTTGCTAGCCATTTGACTTTTGTGCAAAGTATGTAATGTCCAGGGGTTTTACTGAAGGAGATTAAATTATATGAGGCAGTCCATGATGTCACCTTTCAAAATATTCTGTCACTTGGAAACCCCAAACACCTGATAATGGGAAGCACATTGGCTCTGTTATGGCACCTCATGGAGCAGAAGGCCATGCAGCCTTCACAACTGGTGTCGTAGCTGTAGAAGGACATTGAGGGTTTGGTGCAGCTTCCTAACTGGAGTGGGTTACAGGTGTGCTGATAACCCAAACCACCGGTGCTGGGGACGACCTGCCAGTCACTCAGGCCTGGGAGTGTCTTGCTGACCTTAGCAGGCTCCTTGGCTCTTAGCTTCTGTGGTTTCATGAGGTTAAAATGTATTAATGTTTTATTTGTCCTCTGTGGAGGTTTCTGCTGCCATGTTTATGATTTCACAGAGGCAGAGTTTCGGACGGGTAGGCTAAACTTCTGTTTCATCTCCTGACTCATTCATTAAGGTACGTGTCACAGAAGGGCTAAAGACTGTGGACTGGCTGAAGATGGATGCACTCGACATGGAATTTAAACTATGAGTTTACAGAGTTCCCGCCCTGGCTCAGGGATTAATGAATCTGACTAGGAACCATGAGATTGTGGGTTCGATCCCTGGCCTTGCTCAGTGGGTTAAAGATCCAGCATTGCCATTATCTGTGGTGTAGGTTGCAGACACGGCTTGGATCCCGAGGTGCTGTGGCTGTGGTACAGGCCGGTGGCTACAGTTCCGATTAGACCCCTAGCCTGGGAACCTCCATATGCCATGGGTACAGCCCTAGAAAAGATAAATAAATATATAAATAAATAAACAAACTATGAGTTTAGGCACAGTGATCTAGTAAAGTTGTTAAATGCAGCTAGCTTTAACTATCATTAATCTGCCTAAGATTTCCTGCGCCCTCAAAAGTTTTCACATGTGATGCTTTTATTAAAGTAACTTCTCCCCTCCCATCCTGAAGCTTCACAAGTGATAAAATAATCTTACCTGTTTTGGATTGTTGCCCTTGCTTGGGTGCAGCTTCAGGTGGGTTCTCTGTGGGGTGACCGGCATCTGGATGGGGCAGGGAGCCAGCTGGCCCCCAGTCGGTGGGGACCTGCCCGTCCCCAATGGTTGGCTTCCCCAGAGATTCCTGGCACAAGGACAACGAGGAGTCACTGACAATGGCTTTCAGGGTTTCTGCATCCTAAGACATCATATACAGGGGAGTGCTGATTTGGGCAAGTTCAGAGTCCTGGACTAGAAGCCATAAGGTCCAGATTCTGGGTTTAAGTTCATGATCAAGAAATTTGATGATCTTGAAATCAAGAAATCAAGAAATTTCATGATCTTGTCGCTCTTCCTAAGCCCTAAGTTTTCTCAGCTTTAAGATGTGAGTGATTAGAAAAATGCACATCTCGGGAGTTCCCATCGTGGTGCAGTGGTTAACAAATCTGACTAGGAACCATGAGGTTGTGGGTTCGATCCCTGCCCTTGCTCAGTGGGTTAAGCATCCGGCGTTGCCCTAAGCTGTGGTGTAGGTTGCAGATGCAGCTCGGATCCCGAGTTGCTATGGCCCTGGCATAGGCTGGCAGCTACAGCTCCGATTAGACCCTTAGCCTGGGAACCTCCATATGCCGCGGGAGCAGCCCAAGAAATGGCAGAAAGACAAAAAAAAAAAAAAAAGAAAGAAAGAAAAAGAAAAATGCACATCAAAACCACAAGGAAGAAATTTTCTTGTGGTGGATCAGGTTAAGGATCTGGGTTGCTGCAGCTGTGGCACGGGTTTGATTCCTGGCCCAGGAATGTTCCCATGCTGTGGGTGTGGCCAAAAAAGAAAAAAAAAAAAAAAAGCCCACAATAAGATATTACTTATACCCATTAGGATAGCTAGGATAGCTACAGTCAAGAAAATAAATAACTAGTGCTGGTGAGGATGTGATGAAATTGGAACGTCCTGCATCGTTGGTGGGAAGGAAAAAGGGTGTAGCCACTATGGAAAACAGTATGGAGATTCCTTAGAAAAATAAAAACAGAACTACCACATAATCCAGCAATCCCAGGCGTTTCCGTCATGGCTCAGTGGTTAAAGAACCCAACTGGTATCCATGAGGATTTGGGTTCTATCCCTGGCCTTTCTCAGTGGGTTAAGGATCTGGCGTTGCCATAAGCTGTGGTGTAGGTCATAGACGAGGATCGGATCTGGCATTGCTGTGGCTGTGGCTGGCAGCTGTAGCTCTGATTAGATCCCTACCCTGGGATCTTCTGTATGCCGCAGGTGCTGCCCTAAAAAGAAAAAAAAAATCAGCAATCCCTCTCCTGGGTATATATCCAAAAGAACAAAATGCAGGGTCTCCAAAAGCTATGCCTACATCCATGTTCACAGCAGTGTTATTCACAATAGCTAAAATGGGGAGGTAACCCAGTCCTGGAGAGATGAATGGATTCGCAAAATATACATACAGGGGACTGTTATTCAGTCTTAAAAAGTAAGGACATTCTGACACATGCTACAACATGGGTGAGCTTTGAGGACATTATGCTAAGTGACATAAATCAGTTACAAAAAGACAGATATTGTATGATTCCAGTTATATGAAGTATGCGGAGTCATCAACATTTTGGAGACAGAAAGCAGAATGGTGGTTTCTGGGGCTGGGAGGCGGGAATGGAGAGTTAGCAGTGCTTAATGGGTGTTTAATGGGTGGAATTTCCATTTTACAAGATAAAAACCGTTCTGGAGATAGATGCTGGTGAGGGTTACACAAAGTTATAAATGTACTAATACCTTTGAGCTGTATACTTTCATGGTAAAGACGGTAAATTTTATTTATTTATTTATTATTATTATTTTTTGTCTTTTTGCCTTTTCTAGGGCGGCTCCCGCGGCATATGGAGGTTCCCAGGCTAGGAGTCTAATCGGAGCTGTAGCCACCGGCCTACACCAGAGCCACAGCAACACGGGATCTGAGCTGCATCTGACCTACACCACAGCTCACAGCAACACCGGATCCTTAACCCACTGAGCAAGGCCAGGGATCGAACCTACAACCTCATGGTTCCCAGTCAGATTCATTAACCATTGCGCCAAAGACGGTAAATTTTATGTGTATTTTACTACCATAAAATATTAGAAAAAAGATAGGGATGATAAAATTTGCCCTAACTCAGAGTTTGACATAAAAGATGATTAAATGAGACAATGGTTACGAAACCAACATGTAGCTTACAAAAGGCTATGGAGAGGTGAGGCATTATTGTTATAATATTGCATCACGATATGCAAGATCACAATCAGTTCCTTAGGTTGGGAGTTAGTGAGTAATATGGATTCGAAAAATTAACTTTTAACATTTCAAAACTGCACTTCAATCAAGTATCAAGTACTTCATCTTCCTTCTTTTATCTAATACCTTCTGTCAAAACAATTTTTTAAACAAAGTTGCTAAAAAGGTAAATCAAATTTATTTGAAATTTACACGCTGAGCAAAGGAGTCATAAAAGTGGCCCAAAGGTGGCAGTAGAGGAAAGAGGTGAAACAGAGGAGTATCTTTTAGCTACTCTGGTTACAAAAAAACCAAACAACATTTAGTCCATTATCTGCCGAGGGAAATCTACACAACGTTTAACTCAGTGAATTTCCTGTTTACCAGTAAGGCATAAAGGTAATATAAAAACCGTATAAGACTGGAGTTCCCCTCGTGGCCCAGTGGTCAACAAACCCAACCAGGATCCATGAGGACGCGGGGTCAATCCCTGGCCTCACTCAGTGGGTTAAGGATCTCGCTTTGTGGTGAGCTGTGGTGTAGGTCGCAGACGTGGCTTGGATCTGGTGTTGCTGTGGCTGTGGCGTAGGCCGGCGGCTGTAGCTCCAACTCGACCCCTAGTCTGGGAACTTCCATATGCCCTGAGTGCAGCCCTAAGAAAAAAACCCAATAAAAACAGAAGAGTTTGGAACTAGATAGAAGTGGTGACTCTACAACACTATGAATGCAAGTACCACTGAACTGTACATTTTAAAATCTTTACTTTTATATTATATAAATTTCACCTCAGTTTTTAAAAATACTCGATGAAAACATCAGAAGACAATCCACTTGCCAAAAGAGAAAGTTTTGTTTTTTTAAGCTTCTAACATTTGAGGGTAAATACTTTATGGCAACGCATTCTTTTTCTTTCCTATATATAAGTAAAATAAAAACTGGGAATTGAAAATTTTATGATAAAAATTGAACTTTGGTACGTTTTAAATGCTGCTCAAAGTTCTTACTGGGAATACTAATTCATAATTACAAGAGCTCTTATTTTAATAGATATAAATTATTATGAATAAAACTCCTGATTTGGCTTTATACAGTTATTCAAAACTTGCTATGATGCTTTTAAAAAGAAGGGGTTTACCCATTAGTGAAACACTACATTTTAAAACACATGGGCTAGTTGGAGGTAATAATTTTTTAAGAGGTGGGAAATAAAAAACTCCTTTTGCTTAGAATAGTTATTTTTTGTTTTTTTAATTTTATTTTTAATTTTATTTTTTGTCTTTCTGTCTTTTCTATGGCCGCATCCGCAGCGTATGGAGATTCCCAGGCTAAGGGTTCAATTGGAGCTGTAGCCACCAGCCTACACCAGAGCCACAGCAACACTAGATCCAAGCCACATCTGCGATCTACACCACAGCTCACAGCAACACCGGATCCTTAACCCACTGAGGAAGGCCAGGGATCGATCCTGCAACCTCATAGTTCCTAGTCAGATTCATTAACCACTGAGCCATGACGGGAACTCCAGAATAGTTTTTTTTTTTTTTTTTTTAAATGGCTGCACCTGTGGCATATGGATGTTCCCAGGCCAGAGGTCAAATCTATGCCACAGTAGCAACTTAAGCCACTGCAGTGCCAGTGCCAGATCCTTAACCCTCTGTACTGCAAGAGAACTCCTGATCTGTGACCTTTGATGTTACTATTGCAAAAAGATTACAACTCACTGAAGGCTCAGATGGTTAGAATTTTTTTACTAGTAAAGTATTTTTATTTCATTTTATTTTCTTATTTTTGCTTTTTAGGGCTGCATGTGCAGCATATGGAAGTTCCCAGGCTAGGGGTCAAATCGGAGCTGCAACCACCAGCCCATGCCACAGCCACCACACCACCGGGTCTGAGCCACGTCTGCGATCTATACCACGGCTCAGGGCAACGTTGGATCATCAACCCACCAAGTGGGATCATGATTGGGTCGTCATGGCTGCTTGTCAAATTCGTTTCTGCTGAGCCGCAATGGGAACTCCAATGCTGGATTCTTAACCCATTGAGTGAGGCCAGGAATTGAACCCGAATCCTCAAGGATACTAGTCAGGCTCGTTACCACTGAGCCACATAAGGTACATACATTATTTTTCAAGACATAATGCTACTGCACAATTAACAGACTGTAATATACTGTAAAGATAACTTTTACATGTGCTGGGAAACCAAAAAATTCATGAGACTCACTTTGTTGCGAGTTACTTTATTGTGGTGGTCTGGATGCAACCTGTAATATCTCCGAGGCATGCCTGTATGGCCTTACTCGTCATCTCACATTCTTTGCTCAGAGTGTAATTATTTATGTTGAGGAAACTGTAATGTTTGTTTCTCTTGTTAAAGTGGAGGTCTACTAAAATTTTTTAAAATGTGTGATTTGATAATTCCGGGCCATTCTAATATACTGGTAACCAAGTAGTAACATAAATAATATTAACTTGCATTTAATGTGGTGCATTATGTGTTTCTCCGTGAATGCAGGCTTATTATTTCATGTGTACAACAAGGGTATGAGTAGCTATAATTACAGATCATTCCTGTAGAAAGTCTGAAAGAATAAGGATCAATTAGCACCTTGACAGCTAGACGTGATCACTGTTCACCTGTATCTGAGGGTCACCCCGACTCTGTGAGATGATCAGGGCGGATAGCACCATCCTACTTGACAGTCCTGACAACTGTGGTTCAGAAAGATTCAATAACTTGCCAGGTGACCACCAACGCATCTGTGGAGAAGCCACGACCAGACCCAGAGGTGTTTTTTTTTTTTTAACTGGCCTCGCACTACCCTTCCGTCATCACAGGCCCTGTGTACAGGTAAGACAGTGATGATCTCTTGGCAGAATGATCCCATGACTTAACACCTGGGTGCTTTCGCCACCAACCTGGTGATACATTAATAGGCTCCCAAGCAAGTCTGTGCATTGAAACGAATGACTCTATTGAAGGGTAACGCTCCAATCATCCTCCTTTCTTTCAGGAGAATTCTTTCCTTATGCTTAACAACATGCTTCCTACTCACTCATACAATACTCTCTAGAGCCCAAGCAACTCAGAGAAATCAATTACCTTCTCCACCGTCGCACCTGGTTGATAACCAGTCACGGTCACTTTGACGGAAGCAGTCTGGACTTTCGAGTCGGGACTGCATGGGTCACTGGCTCCATCGGTTAGGTTTGCTGTTTCTGAGATCCTGGGCCTGGCCTCAGCTTCGGGCCTCTTGCGGTGTGGGCTGACCCTGGCCACTGGTTTGTGCCTGGACCCCAGGCTGTCATTCTTCTGCTGCGGGGAAGTGGGGCCGTCCGTGCTCGCCAGGCTCTGGGTGCCTGTCGCAGCTTTGCACTCCAACTTGGGCGAACTCCGAGATCCTGAGAGTTCCTTTCTCCCCGAGCAGCCAGGGCTACCCTTGGCAGCCTCTGAAGGGGCCAGCAGGTTGGCCACATGGGGAAGGGTGTTGCCTGTGCTCCCTGGGATACTCTCCTGTAAGGCCAGTGAGCTGCCAAGGAGAGGCACTGAGGAGGCCTTGCTGACCAGTGTTTTCTGGCGATGTTCCTCTTGGTGGATCCCTGTGCCCTTGGAAGAGGCTGTCAAGACACGTGTAGAGTCGTCCTCTGTCAGAGGCCTGCTGGGACCTGAGAGGGTCCCTGGGAGGGAAATACAGTCCCCTTCCCCATCAAACTCTTCCTCGTCGCTGGCATCGTCATCATAGCAGCCTACCCTCCTCTGGCGGAGGAGAGGGTTTCGGAGGACCTGTGGGCTCCCAGGGAGACTGGCTTGTCTGGCGATTGTCACCTGCTTGTGGAAGAGCCCAGAGGCCCACTGGCTTCCGAGAGTCACAAGGCTGTTGGCTCTGGCTTTTCCTGGTTCCTTGTGAGCTGGAGGGGTGGGGGGAAGAAGAGTCAGATGAGAGAGCTTCCCGCCTGGCGTGGTCTTTTAATCTAACCCCCCTCATTCCATGCGAGTGATTCCATGTTCACTAATGCCAGATACACACCTTTGGCCACCGGACACCAGGCTTAAATGATATGGCTTCCCGGGATCTGCATAGAATAGAGAGCCAGCTTCCCTCTCTCCTTTAATCCCAGCCTCTTTTTTTTTTTTCTTTGTCCTTTTTAAAAAAATTATTATTTTTTTTTCTTTTTAGGGCCGTACCCACAGCACATGGAAGTTCCCAGGCAAGGGGTCAAATCGGAGCTGCAGCTGCAGGCATACGCCACAGCCACAGCCATGCTGGATCCAAGCGGCATCTGCTACCTACACTGCAGCTTGAGGCAATGCTGAATCCTTGACCCACTGAGCGAGGCCAGGGATCCAACCCACATCCTCACTCGTCAGGTTCTTTACCTACTGAACCACAATAGCAACTCCTCTTTTTCGTTTTTTAAATCTTAACCTCTGGATTGTTTAACTTAAACATGTGTGCTGCCTAGCAACAGAAATGTATACCTTGTCAACATCCATGATGTCTAAGCCATTACTCTGTTCAACCTAAATACTGCTGCCAAGTATTCCTGTGTGGGAGGATGCCAGGGACCAGCGAGTCCTGCACACCTGGGCCTTTTTATCACCTGACGTCCTTCTTTCATCTGCAAAAGGGGGAGCTTGATTCATGGGCGCATGAGTGCCTATAGCACAGTGCAGTGAAGCCTGAGATTACACATAATTTATAAACTCCAACCTGGGAAGGGAAGCGTGGGCTGCTCTGCAAACTCTTCACATCTTGTTAAATGTAGTGAAAAATTACACGTGCTTCCGCCTTGAAATGCTTCCATCAGAGACTAGAGGAAGCATATAGACTGCTCCAAATCATCTAGACAGGTCATCATCTGTCTCGCCTGATTCAGGGAGTTTTTCTTATTCATTAGAAATGAGCAAAAGGAAACCACACTGGCAGAGGTGAGATGTCAGTGCGGTTCACATCAGGTCATTATTTCAAATTATCCTGCAAAAATAATCAATGAGGTTTTTTCAACCCCCTTAGGTAACATTCTTATAAGTTCTGAATCTTTCCCTCTCTGCCTTCTAAAAAGAATTAAGGTAGGCTCTCTAGTGAGGGAAGGAATTTGACTAGGATTCCCCTAAAACATAAGGCCGTCAGGCGCCAGCCATGATCTGATGCCAGAGATTCCAAGACTACACTGTGTAAATAGCATCCAAGGGGGGTGGTTTCGCCTCCTTCAGCCATTGGGGTACAGAATGTGTACCTAGCCCATTGGGTGCAGACCTGGGGGGCCAGTCGCCAAGAGTAGGCTGCATTTTCCAAGAACACACTCCGAAGTTAGCCAGGGTAGGAAGGTGCCTTCCACTCAACCAGAGGCCTGGTATCCAGTTCTCCTTTCCTATCCCAGCCCCGTGACCCGTAAACCATCACATCGGGGAGTCAGAAAACAGTCATTGCTTACGGGATGGGCCGGCTGGCAGGCTGCTGTCCTTGGAGCTGCTGCAGCCACTTCCCGGGGGATCCTCGTCCTCTGAGCCGGCCACCATGAAGTCAGAGAGCGGGCCTGGGACGTCGTGAGAGAAGAACTGGGAGAGATCAGATTCAGAGGTCAGGGAGTCCTGTGGAAGAAGGCAGTGCTGGGTGAGGAAGGTGCCCCAGAGGTGGACAGTTTTAAACACTAACTGCATCCTATCTTTCTGAGAACACTTTGTCCTAATCTATAAGCACGTGAAGCAGCTGTGATGGTAAACGCCCACTTCCATTTACTTTAGGATGGGCTAAATTAAACAGTTAATGAATAAAAAGGCAATGGCTGCCAGACAGTGTTTTTAAGACAGAAGTTTTTGGCCCTGCTCAGAAAAGCCACAGCAGCAATACACCAACCATCCTGGGAAAAACCCTGGAGAAGAAATAGGAAGTAGAATGGAATTCTGAGCCACTGGTTCCGCCTATTGGTGAAACAGAAAAACGGGAGAGTTTGAGTCCTGGACTCTGATCCACCAGGGTTTGGGAACAGCTAGCTGAGAGAGTCCACACTCTCCTTGGAGTTGCAGGTCCTCCCCAAACTGACCGGGAGTCCCGTTTATTATGGAGCAGCTATTTTTCAAACTGTAGCTCAGTTATTTTGCTGCCTTTTTTTTTCTTCCTAGATGCATATTTAATCAAAGAAACACACATTTGTATATTTGTTCTCAAATGAACATTGTTGCTGTTTCCTGTGTAAAGTGGCCCAAATGTCTCATGGACAGAAATATGGGCTGGGCCCTGCGGTCTGACTTCTGGGCTCCAGGAATTGGTTCATGGGCCAACTGAGCGAGGTGGCAGTATGCCTTGACTCACCTTTTTAGCAAGAGAAGGACTCTTCAAGGGGGTACCTGTTGGGGGTGGGGGGAAATCACCATAATGTCAAAACAGTGAAGCTTGATAAATCCCTATGAACAGGCTCACTTCCTTAACTGGAAAAAGAACATATTAAGCAAAACCCTCTTTGCTTGACTGGCACAGATGGGCCACTGCATGGAGAGGGGCATGCGTGCAGTCATGCAGTCTACCTGGGTACCTAATCCCCATCCTATCCTGCCTCCCCAGATTCTCCTCGGGCCTCAAGCCCTAATTTAGATGCTACTGCTGCCCTGATGATCCCAGGTGGAATGAACTGCTTCTTCTGAATGTCAAAAGGACTTTAAACCACCTATAGACCAATTTCCATTGCATAATATAATTATTTTTTTGCATATTTATTTATTTTTAATTGTTATTTCCCCAATACACTTGTTTTTCTACTGTACAGCATGGTGACCCAGTTACACATACATGTACACATTCTATTTTCTTCCATTATCAGGCTCTGTCATAAGTGACTAGACATGGCTCCCAGGGCTACACAGCAGGATCTCATTGCTGATCCATTCCCAAATATACTATAATTTCATTAAAAGTGGATGCACCTCCTCTCCCTTCCTCAACTATTTACCTATCACTGGTCTGGCCCCGCAGTGCCTGGCACCAGGATCTAGGACGTGTTCAATGCTATTTGTTAAATGGACTGAAGACTGAATGAACAAAGGAACACCGCCCAAAAAACTCATGAAAGAACTCGAGAGGGGGTGAAATAGCTATTTTAGTTTTAGTTGAAGGACAAAGACTCAGCATTGAGATTTTAAATTACAGCCCATGAAGCAAAAAGATCTTGGGCCTGAGGATCATGGCTTAATAAAATCTTCCATAAATGAGTGAGCAGATAGGTTGGGATTATGAGGGACAGCATTCAGGCAGGTCAGGAGAATGAGTTAGTTGAATAAAGAGCCCATTATGGCTGTGCCCACTTTAAATATATTAATTACGGATGCAAATAATTAGCGTATTTCATGGTTGCCAAAAAATCGTATGCCTTCCCTTTCCTCTGACAACCAGGAACTCATGTCTCAGTTTCCTTCCGACATCAGTCTTAACATCGGTAATATCTTGTCTGCAGAGTCCCCTTAGGTTTCCACCCTACAGGAAACACTGCTTTTCAAGTTTGATGTAAAGTTTCATATTTTAAATTCTTACAAAATTCTTTCTACCTCAATCCTTTTCTGCCTGAATGTTCCTCTTAAGAAGGGGGGGAAAAATCATGATTTTTGCAGCCTCTGTTACCCCTAAGTTGAAACTGTTAATTCATAGAAAGAGCTCCCAGGTCTTTGGCTGGACTGCACTTTGGATTGTACCACGTCTACCAAAACAAGTGGTACTTTGGTAGCGCTCCATTTCAAATGCTCCACCTAGAACATTTCAAATTAATCGTGACATAGACACCTGAAATGCAGCTAACTCATTTTTGCAAGTTATCTCAAAGCAGTCTCAGAAGCATGCAGGGTTGGAATGTGGCTACAGCACATTAAATAACTACAGAACTCCAAAGCAGCAGCTGAGAATAAGCATGGAATCTCTTTGACAGCTACTTCTGCCAAACATGGTAATTACCACGACTCCAATAATACTGCACGGGGAAGTGCCCCTGGGGGGAACTTAATGAGAAACTCTTCTGAATGTTGAATGAAGATGTGCAATTACAGTACCTAAGCCAGGAGAGGGATTGGCCTCTTTGCTCTCCTGATAAGTGCTGCGTGCTATCACTTCATCCATTTCCTGCTCGGAAACCTGATTGTCGGCAGAAAGCACAAATTAGATGGTTCAGTTTATTAATTCCCCCCCCCCCCAATAAAAGCAGATAGGACCAGAGTCAGAGACGGGAGCACAGATAAAGAGGAAAATAGCAGGGCCAAAGATTATGTCAACCCTCTGAAGCAAGAACTCAGGGCACAGAAGGAGTATGGCTGGGTTCTGGGATCATTTCAGACAATGTATTTAAAAGAAGACCTTTAACTGGCTCTCAAGTTCATGAAGCAAAGCATTCAGTTCTGGTTACCGGCAACATCCGCCTCTCTCTAAAACACTCCTAAATCTTTTTTTTTTTTCTAAATTTTATTTAAACAATTCAAACCTACACAAAACTTGTAAGAGTAGCACAAGCATAGCACACTCTTCACCTAGACTATTTTTTTTAACCATCTGCCACATTTACACTCATGATTTATCTTTATACACATACCCTGCTGCAATGCTTTACTAAACTATTTGGGAGTTACGTGCAGACATCCTGACCCTTCACTTGTATGTAATGTAGCCTGGATCTCCTAAAAATAAGGACATTCTCTTCAATAACCCTGGTACTGTTATCGAGTCCAGGCAATTTAATGAAGATTAAAAAATGACTGTCTAATGTACATTTCACATTCCTAATACTACCCTTCAGAAATGCTACTCAAAATGTGTCTTTGGGCTGGAAATAATTCACAGAAAGTTTGATGCCAGCTTGGGACAAGATAAGAGCTCTCCTTGAGGATGAAAATCAACACTCAGCTTCTTTCATCAACAATGTCTTGCAAGGGGAAAAATGTCAACTGAATGAAAGTGTGTACAATGATGTGACTGATTTCCATTCTGGTGTCAGCTCCTTCTCTATCATGGGGCTTTTAGTGGACTGTCACCAGCTAACTTCTGTAAGGCTTTAGAGGAAAAAAAAAATTGGGGGTGGGACAAACCAGAATTCAATTTGGGATTCTGTTCTCATGTCTACTTCATCTTCTTTAACCCAAAGCAATTCTGAGCCTTTGTGTTTCATGATCCTGATCATTTGAAAGAAACCAGGCCTGGAGTTCCCTGGTGGCTCCACAGGTTAAGGATCTGCTGTTATTACTGCTGTGGCTCGGGTTCAATCCCTGACCCTGGAGGAACTTCCACATGCTGGGTATGCCCCAAAAAGAAAAAAAAAGAAAAAGAAACCAGGCCAATCGAAACCCTCAATTAAGAGTTGTCTGATAGTTTCTTTCATGCTTAGAGAGTATGCCTTTGGGGGCAGAAAAACTATAAAATGACAAAACTGTTTCCTTTTTGGTGCATCACAGAGGCATTCAGGGTCAGTGTGTTTCATAACTGGTAATAACTGACTGCCTGTGTGGGGTGAAGTTCACCAGACTCTCTCCGGGCTTTGCTGTTGTCGTCATCATTAATGAGCCATCTGGCAGGAGACAGTCTGAGACCCTGTCATTATCCTGCTCCCCAAAATATCCTCACCCAGTGGCTTTAGCATCATTGACTATTGGTGCTGAATCAATTACTACCATGAAGTTTTCAAAACAGTGATTTTATAACTCCTTTTTTACTTCTATATTTATTGGTATCATGGTAAATTCATGCATTTCCCCTCACGGATTGTCATTCACAACTGTAATTATTCATGGGAAGATTTTTTTAAAAGCCTGAAATATGCTAAACTATGAGTTTTTTTTTCTTTTTTTTCTTTTTTTAAGGGCCACATTCGCAGCATTTGGAAGTTCCCAGGCTAGGTGTCGAATTGGAGCTGTCGCTGCTGGCCTATGCCACAGCCATAGCAACTTGGGATCCGAGCCTTGGTCTGCAACCTACACTGAAACTCGTGGCAATGCTGGATCCTTAACCACTGAGCAAGGCCAGGGACTGAACCTGTATCCTCACGGATACTAGTTGGGTTCTTTATCCCTGAGCCACACAGGAATCCCTTTATTTTATTTTTAGAAATATTTTAAAAGACAGCTACACAACTTGTATAGTTTCTATTTTAAAGGTAAGACTATTTTAAATGTAGAATGGTAATTTTTGTCTACTAAAATAACATTTAGCATAAATACTATTTGGATAAGCATAGCAATTTGCCTTAAGAAGAAAATAAATATTTCTGTACAGGATTGAGCATTACACTTTAACCTAACAGTTAAATCCTTATCTCATCATGGCCTTTGTGTAATACTTTCTAGTAGGCTTCCCAGGAAATAAAATAGGTGCATACACCTGCACACAGGCATACCCGCAAACTCCCACACGTACCTTCATTAAGCAAAGAATCATTTTGAATAAATGAGCCATTAAACAGTAGCTGTACATTTTTCTTGATATTAGACTTTCAATATTTGCAATTACTTTTTTTTCGGTGGGAAGAAAATGGTTGGAGTTGGAAGCAAGCGAATGATTTCCTGGATAATTCTAACCATGCTGAAAGCCCCGGTACCAATTAGTATCAGACTTCTCTTACTTTCTTCTACTTAACATAAGCTAGAAGCTGCTACCCAAGCAGGTCCCAATCTTAGCTTGTCTAGACCTGGAGGGTTTGAATATCCCAATTGTGCAGTCACTGCCCCCGTCATTATGAGAAACAGAAGAAAAGAAAATCCTTGTGGTGTTTCTCTTGGAACAACATGAAAACTAAGGAAGCACATACATTTAGTATCAAAATGTACTAGTGGCATGAAATGCTGGGATAAGTGGTCCAAAAATACATTAAACGTAAAATGGAATCTTGACCCAAAGGAAAATACAGTATGATGTTACAACTAAGAACACCATGTTTATCTAGGAGGAAACACGAAATCTGGTCAAAATAGTACTGAAATTTGGTTTTGCTGGATGTATTGCCATTACTATCCTGACGACCATTTTTTACTGTGGCTGGAAACACGAGTTAACCCATGTGTGCAAGGGGATCACAGACCACCCATCCATCAGGATTGTTACGCTTTGCACTGCAAGGCCACTGTGGTGTTTGATTGTACTGGCAAATTAGGCAGATGCTTTGGGCTGAGATTAGGCAGACCTGGAACAAATCATGACCTGTGTTAGGCTGGAATGTATTTTGAAGCGGGGCATGCCTGGACGCCAAGGACTGCAAACCATGGAGAACTCAGTTTGCTCTAATGGTGCTGAGGGACGTGCTGGGTCACCCACAGCTTGCTGGACTGCTTCCTAAGGTGAGAGGTATGTTGCCACATGGGTGGTGGAATCCAGGGGAGGACACTGGACGAGGGAGCTGAGACTAGGAGGCAAAGCAGTATTTAAAGCGACCCAGAGAGGAGTTCCCATCATGGCTTGGTTGTTAACGAACCCAACTAGTATCCATGAGAATGAGGGTTCGCTCAGTGGATTAAGGATCTGGCGTCATTGCCATGAGCTGTGGTGTAGGTCACAGATGCAGCTCAGATCCCATGTGGCTGTGGCTGTGGTGTAGGCCAGCAGCTGCAGCTCTGATTCCATCCCCAGCTTGGGGACTTCCATATGCTGCAGATGCAGCAGTTGAAAGGAAAAAAAAAAAGTTTGTAGATAAGAGAAAACAATCTGGGGAACAAAAGTCATAGGGTTAAGTCTGAATCAGTCTAATGGCAATCTTTGTCCAGGCACCGTTGTTGACATCACCTTCCCAAGTCAAAGTATGGAGTCAGGGCTCAAGAGCACTTATTTGTTTGTTTGTTTATTTATTTAGTGCTTTTTAGGGGTGCACATGTGGCATATGGAAGTTTCCAGGCTAGGGGTCGGATTGGAGCTACAGCTGCCAGCCTGCACCATAGCCACAGCCACGTGGGATCGGAGCTGGGTCTGCGACCTACACCACAGCTCATGGCAAAGCTGGACCCTTTTTTTCTTTTTTTGTTGTTTTAGGTCTGCACCTGCAGCATATGGAGGTTCCCAGGCCAGGGGTTGAATGAGAGCTATAGCTGCTGGGTTGTGCCACAGCCACAGCCACAACCACAGCAATGCAAAATCCAAGCTGTGTCTATGACCTACACCACAGCTCAGGCAACGCTGGATCCTTAACCCACTGAGCGAGGCGAGGGATCGAACCCGCAACCTCATTGTTTCTAGGTGGATTTGTTTCTGCTGTGCCATGACGGGAACTCCAACGCAGATCCTTAATCCACTGAGTGAGGCCAGGCGTCAAACCTGCTTTCTCATGGATGTTAGTTGGGTTTGTTACCACTGAGCCACAATGGGAATTCCAATAGTGCTTATTTGTACAGGGAAACCAGACAATAAACGACCAGCACGGAGAGAGTGAAAATGACCCCAGGAAGTTAAGACACTAAAGAAATCTCAGATGTGGCCCATCCATGAGAGGACCCACCAGATCTCTTGGCACAGACTTCTTCCTCTTAAAATGGCATAAGAGTGCATCCAGCAGAGCAGCCTGGGATTGTTTAGGACATAATCATATTATACTACAAATGAAACAAAGGGGGTGGCCATATGACAGGAAGACCTAATGCTCTTAATGAGAGTTCTGAGTTGTTGAAAGGTCAGATTTTGTCAAACACAACCTGATTACTAAGTTAGAGACAAGTTAATTTTAAAAGATTTTTACCTAGAGTACTGAAAAAACAAAAAATAATGCTTAAAGTGGGTTGAGTTGAACTTGCTCAAGTATCCTGTGGTTAGCTCAAAAAATTAACAGCAATTGCCTAAGTATAGAAGAGATACAACCAAGTAAATAGCAGAGGTCAATGATACAGGGGCTATGATTACCTGCAAGTTCAGTATGGGTCAACAGTGTGATGCTGATGCTGAAAGGAAATTAGTGGGCTTTTAAGCCTTAATTACACAAGTGCTCTGCTCAGGTCAAGGATGGCCTAGACAGATCATCCAGTTCAATGCTCTCAAATATTCTGGATGCAGAAATCCAAAGAGGTTTAAGTATTTCACCAGAGATCAAATAGCCAACTGGGGGTTTCTCAGAAGTCAGCATCCTACCATCCACAAATTTTAAGTTCACCAATAATATTGTCAATATTTTCCAATAAAATTTTCTGAGGGTGAAGATGAAGAAGTTCAGATCAACAATTCACATCCCATGTGTATCAGTTCCCTTGGTCACAAGGTGGCCACAGGCTGATTCCCATCCCCAGCTGGATGAACTCTCATCAAAGAGTATGCATTGTCACAGGATTGGGTGTGTCATTGCTATTGGACAAACAGTGTCTTTCCATACTTAGGACAGTATGAAATATTTCACCTTTGGATTAGGGTGCCGGCCGATTACCAGGCGAACGGGTCCTGGGGGGCATTTGCTCAAGATGGCGTGGACTTTGCTCAAAGCAGCATGGCGGACGTTGACAGAGTTCACTTCCAGGATTTGATCTCCGCGGCTGGGGAGGGCAACATGATCAACACTCTGCAGTAACAGTCAGCTTTTTACACGATTTCCTTCTGGGGGAGGTTTATAATATAAAATCTTTTCTGAATACTCTAAAGATGTAAATGACATCTTCTCATCTTTGCAAATGTATAAAATAGCAATATGCTGATAAACACATTAGGTTTTAAACTGGCAAAGGTCATTATGCCCATCTTTTTGAATCTCAGAAGTAGTAAAGTTAAATCAAATTGATAATGAGGACAAGGATGGAGGCTACTAGTTCTTGAGCAAGTGGTGTAAGCCAAGCGCTATACAGAGAAATTTATATAACAATGCTTTAGATAGGTATTAGTATTCCCATTACAAGGATAAGGCTACTACAGGCTCAAAGAGGTCACCCAGATGTCACACCCTCTTGAACTCAGGTCTGTCTACCTTTTGCTCATCAAGTGATAGTCCCTCGACCACCATCCGTTTCTTTTTTCCTACCATCTTGAAATGATTATTATAATATAATTTAAGAGGAAAATATCTGGAGCTCAAAGGTTACCCAAGAATTTGTAAAAACGTTTCAAATTTGAACAAATGAGAAATTGGGGACAAGATGCCCATTTTGACTTGAAATTATAGGGAGAGAATTCAGTATGAGAGAACAAAGACTCTTTATGTGGGGCTTGAAGAATGTTCATTTGGCAGGCTCCAGACATATGGAACCATTCAAGAAAGAAACATCATCTTGGGATGTCATTAAAGGATTTTTTTTCCCCCTTGGATTCTAAAAGTATATTTTCTTTAATGTACTTTGGATGATTTGCTAAAATTTTTTTTTGTATGGAAATTCACTCTGATGATTAACTAAAAACATAATACAATCTATTAACAGGACCCCAAAATGGCAACCTCAAGGAATGTCATTTTGACAATTCCTCAACTGCTCAAAGCCTTAGAAGCTTAGCGGGGAGAAAGATGATACTGTTTGCACAAGAGCGCTTTGTGCAATGCGTGTACATTCTTGTGAAGTTTAGGTGGGCACAGACCCATTGCAATTACTATATAACAGAACACCTAAACTTCTCTTGTATAAACAGAATACCCATGCTACAACTCAACTATCTGGGCTGAGAAATCAGACACGCAGTGACTTCAGACAGTAAGCATCTAGACACCACTTCTCAAAAAGGTATGAAACAACAGGAAAGGTTCAGAAGATTGTACTTAATAATAAAAGCCTCCTGTTCGAGGGCATGACTTCAGGTCTCTCTTGTATCCAGTGATTCTGAACCACTTTGAACAGTTCCCAGCATCTTATATAAATTTTACATAAATGAATATAAATGTGAAAGAAAATATTTGGATAATCATAGATACCTGTATAGGGTTGTATCGTGTCAAGTGTCTGAAACTGAGCTTCTGAGTCCTAATAGAACAAAACTGGTAGGGAAAGCCAAGATCCAGAGTTCTCAAAACTCAACCAAATTTCATTGATATTAGCTTTTCATCTTTGGAGATGCATTTAATTATAATTACAGCTACATTACTGCAAATAATACATTTAGAATCCCGCAGAGGAACGTGATAGGGCAGTTATCTTACATGTGTACATAGTCACCTATTCACAAACACACCAGAACCCTACCCTGTCAGGTTTACAACGAACCTCAGATTGCTCTCCATCTTGGCCACTGATCCTGGGGCAAGGCTGTGAATGTAGATGCCGGGAGGGCTGTTTTCTAGGGCCAGGCAGCAGGCACCAATGCCTAGTCCAACTCTTGGCTCTGTTGAAGGCATCATTCAAAGAAAACAAAATTTAAGAAGCAAAGCAAGGCAAAGCAAAGCAAAGCAAAGCAGTCTAAGTGATTTGAAACGGCATCAGTGTATATTTAGACCAATAACCATTTATTTTTGGACCAGACTCTGAATATAAATTCTGCTTTTCTTTGTCAACATGGCCATGATTCTGTTAATGACATGAGTCCATGGCCGAACCAGGGGCTAGCTACGGACTGTGAATTAGTCAATAGCCTGTACTCCTCCCGCTCTATAGAGCCTCTTCAAATCTGCTTCTGGAACCAGGCAGAGTCCAAGTAGTATTTTTATTTATGTATTTATTTATTTTTAATTTTATTTATTTATTTTTATTACTCAAATGAATTTACCATTGTTATGGTCATTATACAACTACAGATGTGATAAATTCATCCAGGCAGTATTTTTTTATTGTGGATATACAACTTTGGGTTTTCTTTCACCTCCTTTGGTAGCAATGAATCACTTGATTCTTTGACTGCTCATCCCATTTCCCTGGTGGGTGGGGAGGAAAAGGAGACAAAGAGAAAAAGCAGTCGGATTTGGTGTCACCCAGGACTTTCAGTTACTGGGGTTAACTGTTTTCTCAACTGTGTTCTTCATTCTCTAAAATGTAATATTAGTCCTAGCATTAAGCTAGTCGGTGACATTTTTTACCATGAGTCTCCGACCCACAGTGATTCGTCTGGAGAGAGCTTAAAGGATTTATGCTCCTGGTCACGTCCCTTCCCTTTAGTAAAATGACTAAAATCTCTCCTTTTGATCCCGGTTGTCCTTTTACAGAATACCACATGTTGTCAGCAGCAGATTGTTCCATAGGAACAATTCCTCCAAACGATATGAAAAGTGAGCCTAAGAAGGGATTACAAATTGGCATTTGAGAGGGCAGAAGACAGGGGAGGGAGAGCTGGTCTCACCTTTGTTGAGGGTTACTTCCATGACAATTCTGTCCTTGGGCCCGGGGGCCTTTCGCCCCAGGGACGAGGAGCTCCCCTCGTCGGCCCCCGCCACAGAGGTCCCCGTGCTGGCGTTGAAGTTGGGGGAGCTGGATCTGCTCATGTGTGTGGGTGTCGAGCAGGGGGTGAGGCTTGGGCTCAGTAATTTGGTGCGTACCGTTAAGACAAATAAGCCACTCCGGATTTGCTGGGAAAACAAGAAAGGAGGGCTGAAACATTCAGACACATCTAGCAAAGGGTGAAAAAAAAAGCCGCCGAACCCAAACCAGAAGGAAAGAAAGAAAAACCAAGAAGATAAGGAGATCAAGAAGAATGTCATTACCTTAAAGGTGTGGATGGCTTCTTGAAATGTCAAGCCCTTGATGGGTATTCCATTTACATCTAGGATTTCATCCCCTAGGGACCAAATCGGGAGAATTACATTATCATTAAGCTTTAGTTTACTGGAATCTAACTGCTTGGTCAGTACTAGGAGATACCAGACGGTCCCAGATTTACAACTCTATAAGATGAACTGTTCCAATCCATTTTCCTTAGCTTAGCTCTTAGGAGTGTCACAAAATGGGACAATAAATGACAATGCGTATTCTTTTGCAGTAATTCTATATTTCCATTTTTAATTAAAACAACAGTGGGAGGAGTTCCCGTCATGGTGTAGTGGAAACAAATCCGACTAGGAACCATGAGGTTATGGGTTAGATCCCTGGTCTTGCTCAGGGGGTTAACGATCTGGCGTTGTCGTGAGCCGTGGTGTAGGTCACAGACACAGCTTGGATCCCGAGTTGCTATGGCTGTGGTGTAGGCCATCAGCTGTAGCTCTGATGTGACCCCTAGCCTGGGAACCTCAGAAGGTGTGGTCCTAAAAAAACAAACAAAAACAAAAAATAAACAAACAAAAAACAACAGTGAGAAGTATCAAGATCTTATTCTCTAGTTACTGCCAAGTCTGATAATATATGCCCTACATTTAGAGATCAAACTATATAAACTGAATCTCTAGTCTTCTCTTTCTTTTCTTTTCTGTTTTTTTGTTTTGTTTTGTTTTGTTTTGGTCTTCTTAGGGCCGCACCCGCAGCATATAGAGATTCTCAGGGTAGGGGTCAAATCGGAGCCTTAGCTGTGGGCCTACATACAGTCATATTAACGCCAGATCTGAGCCACGTCTACGACCTACACCATAGCTCACAACAACACCGGATTCTTAACCCATTGAGCGAGGCCAGGGATCAAACTTGTGTCCTCATGGATGCTAGTCAGATTCATTTCCGCTGAGCCACAATAGGAACTCCCCTGGTCTTTTCTTACAGTCTTTGTTTTACAACTTAAACCCCAGTGGCAATGAAGCATGAACATACATGTGAGAAGCTATTCCTATATTTATGGAAGGACAGGATGGTGTGTGAAAAACAGTTTAAATGACAGAGACACCAACCTGGTGAGGGATTATTTAAGAATGGCAGCCCCACCTCTGCAAATAGTCTAGATGCCTGTCTTATTGATAGCATTTAAGGTCCTCAGTCATTAAGCTGGCAAGTTACTCCACACTTCTATATAAGATCACTGTAGACTCCTTCAAATTGTTTTTCTCTCCCGCTCTCTCTCAAAATATCCTGCACGCATCTTCAACCCCAAGCAGGCCCACCCAGGTCATTTTTTGAGCTGTTGATAGTGTCTGCTGGGAACATAAAAGAACTTGGACATCCTGTTGACTTATCAGAGCTTGTTTCTGACTTGATACTCTTGTGACATGATCTGTTTTTGGAAATACAGTTCATCAAAAATACTACAAAGATGCCCCAGAAAGAAGAGATGAACCTTGCACAGCAGTAGGGTACAGAAGAGGAACTCCCTTTACCTATAATAAAGTACAAAGCAGACTAACAACACACATTTGTACCTGTCATGGACAGATAATGACAGGAGCACACTGGCTATTATTCCATTAAAGGGATCCCTGTATACAAGTTTTAAAAGGCAGCAATACCTCACCCATTTGTTATGTGCCTTTTCTTTTTTTTTCTTTTTAGGGCTGCACCGGAGGCATATGGAAATTCCCAGGCTAGGGGTCGAATCTGAGCTACAGCTTCTGTCCCACGCCATAGCCGCAGCAGCACCAGATACGAGCTGCGTCTGCAACCTACACCACAGCTCACAGCAACCTGGATCCTTAACCCACTGAGTGGGGCCAGGGATCGAACCCACAACCTCATGGTTCCTAGTCGGATTCGTTTCTGCCGCGCCACAATGGGAACTCCTATGTGCCTTTTCTTTAATGCAATTCCAGAAGTTCTAAAATAAGTGAAAAAAATCTGTTTCAAAATCACCTGGTATAACCAGTTACTCAACTAGGTGAGGTTTTTGGTTTGTTTCCACCTGGGAAAAAGGGTGGAAACATTAACATGATTGCTCACACTCTTAAAAATCTTTACAAGATCACTTAAAAGACAGATCATTCAACAGGTGAAAATCCATTATGATGACATATTTATTGTAAGTGAATACATATGAAAATATAGTATTTAGAAGAAGCGGGTGCTATGAACCTCTTTTTAACTATTGATTTTTTTTCTCCATTTTGTTCCACTCTACCAACACTGCAGGATGAATTTCAATCAAAAGAACACATGGTACATCCATTGTAAAAATGCTCTGCTAGAACTTTATGTTCTTGTGAAACTAGCACAACTAACACCACCTGGGAGTTAACCCTTCTTTTGAGAGAGAAATAAATATTCTGCCATCAAAATATTAAGTCTGATTGTGACTTATTGTTAGCACGCAGGCGTCTACGGTCACTCTGCCTACAAAAAAGATGACTCCAATTCACTCTGAACAGTGAAAAAAAAATAAGCTGGTAAAACACCACGGCACCTATATTTGGACCAACTGAACGGAACAGTCACAGCACTTTTGGAGGTAACTGGAAACTGTATGATTTAGTCATCCCATGCAGGAAGCATATTACTAAGGAGAAAAGGAGTTCCCATTGTGGAACTCAGTGGTTAACAAATTCGCTCAGTGGTTAACGAATCCGACTAGGAACCATGAGGTTGTGGGTTTGATCCCTGGCCTTGCTCAGTGGGCTAAGGATCTGGCGTTGCCATGAGCTGTGGTGTAGGTTGTAGCTGTGATGTAGGTTGCAGATCCTCAGTGGGCTAAGGATCCCGAGTTGCTGTGGCTCTGGCATAGGCTGGCGGCTGCAGCTCCGATTCGACCTCTAGCCTGGGAACCTCCATATGCCGCCCTAGAAAAGGCAAAAAGACAAAAAAAAAGGAGAAAAAAAAATCAGGATTCATGAGCAGGTTCTGGAGGTCCAAGGTACAGCATGGGGCCTCCAGTTGACAATACTGTGTTCGATGCTTGAAAATTGTTAAGAGAGGGGGCGCTGAATGTTCTCAGCACATGTGCACACAAAGGGCCGTTCTGTGAGGTGATGGAGACGTTCATTAACCTGGTTTGGCAATCATTTTGCAAGACAGAAGTGTTACCAGTCATCATGCTGTACACCTTCAACTGACACGATTATTCATTATATCTCAATAAAGCTGGGAGCAAAAAAGCGCTTGTCTAGCAGGTTTACATGGGGCAAAGTGGTAGATGCTACGGAGGATGTAAAAGATGTTTATGTCTTCCAGCCCCGAGGCAAGACTGGATGGCAAACATCAGGAATTTTCAAGGTGGGGAACATGATCAAGGTCCAAGGGGACGAGATACACATAAAAACCCAAATAAACCTATTAAGCCACTTCTCCTAGAACGTCTCATTTAATCCTCATAACAACTTTTTTTTTTTTTGTCTTTCGTCTTTTTAGGGCTGCACCTGAGGCATATGGAGGTTCCCAGGCTGGGGGTCTAATTGGAGCTGTTGCTGCCGGCTTACACCGTAGCCACAGCCACGCCAGATCCAAGCCATGTCTGTGACCTACACCACAGCTCACGGCAACGCCAGATCCTTAACCCACTGAGCGAGGCCAGGGATAGAACCTACAACCTCATGGCTCCTAGTCAGATTTGTTTTCTGCTGCACCACAATGGGAACTCTTAACAAGTTTTCAATGTAGGTATTAATATCCCGAGTTCACAACTGAGGAATGTGAAGCTCAGGTTACATCAGCTGTCCAAGGTCATGATGTAGTGAGTGCTGGATTCAGCCCAGGTCTACTCGACTACCAAGCCCACAGCCTTAGCTTCACGTCATACAAGGGGGAAGATTCTCCTGGAATCACAGCTCAGTACCACCCAGGACCACCAAGAGGCTTTCTCCTACCTTCTTTGAGTCTTCCATCCTCTGCAGCTGATCCATTTGGGAAAATGGTCTTGACAAAAATCCCCATCTGTCCTCGAATGCAGTCTCGACCTCCAGCAATGCTAAAGCCAAGGCCCTACATGCAAAGCAGATGGGGGTCCAGACTGTCAATACAGTATTTCACTGAGGGCACCCTTCCCACTGCAGTATTTAACTGGGGTCTCCTTCCCTACCAGGATCAGAATTAAGCGAACCAACTATAAATTCAAGGTTGTGTTCCCTTCACCATTTCCCTTCTCAGATGCATTTGCACTGCACTAGCTATGCATTACATTAAAAGATGAAACATATGAACCGGCCGAAATCTGACAGTCTTTGGTCTTCAAAGATATCAATTGCACATGGATCAACTAATAGCTCATGAAAGCCATTTTATGCCCTGCAGGTGCCGTATTTGTTTTATTCTTTTATTTTAGTCTTGCCATTTTGTATAATATCAAAATTTGGATATCAAATTATTTGGACATCAAATTATTTGTAGTATTCCTCTTATGATAATGGCAATGCCATGAAGTTCCTTCAAAAGGATAACTGGGAGTATCCTCTGCAGCTGCAGGGTCTGACTTTCTTTCAAGCATGGCAATTTACCCCACCCTCAATTGTGCCTCAGCTGCCAGGTGGTGACTCCTAACATCCTAAGGACAAAAAGGGGATGATGATGCCACTTGCAGGCCCAAGGAAAGGAGGCCAGGGAATCCACTCAAACCCACTCAAAGGCCACTGAATCTATTTTGTTTTCTACCTTTTATTTTTTATATCATGTAAAACAACAACACTAAAAAGTAACTATTTAAAACCCATATGTTGGAGTTCCTGTCATGGCTCAGTGGTTAACGAATCCGACTAGGAACCATGAGGTTGCAGGTTTGATTCCTGGCCTTGCTTAGTGGGTTAAGGATCCAGTGTTGCCGTGAGCTGTGGTGTAGGTCACAGATGCAGCTCGGATCCTGTGTTGCTGTGGCTCTGGCATAGGCCGGCAGCTACAGCTCCAATTGTACCCGTAGCCTGGGAACCTCCATATGCTGTGGGTGAGGCCCTAGTAAAAGACAAAAAAACAAAAAACAAAACCTGTACGTTAACATTTACCTGGGGAGCAAAACAGTGTCAAAAAAAACCTCACCTTGCCTTTTTCTTTGTACAGCCCAATGATAGAGATGACTGACGGCCGGATGAGTCTCCAAGGAGATTCCACCTGAGTAGTGCTTAGTGACCGGGTGGACTTCTTCACAATGTGGTATTCCTAAAAGTTAGCAACGACGTCAGACACAGCTTCCTTTATCCTGCCGTGGTCTCTCGCATAACATATACTCAGATTTGGAAGATCTCAGTTGTCTTTTGTGTAAGATGGCAAGTGCCCTCTGGTCCACAGCTGGTCCAGCGGCTTAATTAAAGTTGGTTATGAGGAACAGTGGAGGAATAGCTTGTACTGCAACTGACTGCCAAGCCTTCCTCCCCACACATAGAGGGCTGCTTGGCCACCATCTGGGATGTTCTTTCCTCTGCCCTCGTCTAAGAATAGATCTTATTTCTCGCTTTCTTGAGTGGAGTTAGGAACCTGAAACTGAGAAGCCTCAGAGACAGACAACAACCATCCTCTGGGTCAGATTCTCCCTTGGAAGTCACCCCTGCCCCCATACCAAGTTCTCAACCACGGCTAGAAAGTATCTCACCTTTTTTTTGTGTGTGTGTGTGTGTCTTTTTGTCTTTTTAGGGCCACACCATGGCGTATGGAGGTTCCCAGGCTAGGGATCTAATCGGAGCAACAGCTGCCAGCCTACACCACAGCCCCAGTAATGCCAGATTTGAGCCGAGGCTGCGACCTACACCACAGCTCACAGCAACGCCAGTTCCTTAACCCACTGAGCAAGGCCAGGGATCGAACCCACAACCTCATGGTTCCTAGTCAGATTTGTTTCCGCTGTGCCACGACGGGAACTCCCCTATCTCACCATCTTAAGCTTAATTCATTCACTCAAAACTCAGCAAGCCCTTGCTTCTTTAAAACCCAAACTGCAAGCCCAGACAACTGCTATTCCACATTAAAAAACAAAAACAAAAAACACCCCACTGAGAAACTGCAGCAGCTTCACTTCTAATCCCTCATATTTGGAAAATAAAATACTTTCCCACAAGCCACACTTTCCCGACCTGGCACACAGTGCTTCCAAATCCTGATCTCTTTATTCTGTCCATCACCCACCACATACATGTGTATAAGCAGGGTGAACTATTTATAACATAAACAAGAGACTGAATGAATCTATTGCTAAGGCACTGCTACAATCTAGCTCCTTGTTATTCTTCATAGAATAATAAATTTCGTAAATGACACAGATATTCTAGTCTAACCCCCCCCAATCATTCCATGTTTAATATGAGAAAAAGAGACATACTTACCCTTAATTAGTATATTCTACATTCAAAGGTAGAAATGAGATGCCTGCTAATGATATTTTTGTATTCTTGGCAGCTTAGAACAATTACATCTTGCAGTTTTACAAAATATCTGCCAGCTAAGTTGGCCTCTCAGACTCTCATTCATTTAAAAAAATGATGTTGGCTTGGCAAGGTTACTAGCCTTTTACCGAAACCATTATGGAAATGGCCAGACCTAACCCAGAGGTTTTCAACCCTTGAAAACAGAGGTTCATGTGCAAACTCATAAGGGAATGCTTTCTCTGAACACTGATCTCCAGACTCATCCCATAGCCCCTTGGGGAACCAGAGGCCAGCATGCTTCACCATCCTCTTTATGAGTGTCAGGGGTCCCACTGCACTTTGAGACCTCTGTTGTCCGATACGGCAGCCGTATCTATATTTAAATTAAAATGATTGAAAATGAAAAATGCACTCCTCAGTCCTACCAGCCACTTTTCATGGGCTTAATAGACACATGTGGCTACCACACCGGGCAGGACAGGCATCAGGCATTTCCATCACTGCAAAGAGCTTTATTGGATAGCTCCATTCTGGACAATACTTTTGAGAGGAGGGAGAGAGAACAGGAAAATGAAAGGTGAATCATCCTGGATCCTGGGAGAAAAAAATGGGAAGAGAAAGAACTTGAAGAGGAAAAAAAAGTCTCTTCTTTAAAATCTTCACTAGCCTATGTCTCCTGGCTCCTAGAAGTCTGGTTAGAAACAGCTATTTCTGGAGTTCCCATCATGGAGCAGTGGAAACGAATCCGACTAGGAACAAGGAGGTTGTGAGTTTGATCCCTGGCCTTGCTCATTGGGTTAAGGATCTGGTGTTGCCATGAGCTGTGGGGTAGATCGCAGACGCAGCTTGGATCTGGTGTGGCTGTGGCTGTGGTGTAGGCTGGCAGCTACAGCTCCGATTAGACCCCTAGCCTGGGAACATCCATGTGCCAAGGGTGCAGCCCTAAAAAGCAACAAAAGAAAAAAAAAGAAAAAAAAAAGCTACTTCTGGGCTCTCTATATGGTCAGACTTCCTCAGTGGGTGGGGTAGGAACTCGTCGCCTCAATGCCGGACATCCTTGGCCGTGAGGGCAGGAAACCTACACTCATCTTCGCACCACCAACAACAGTCTGACAACCCAGCTCCCCTACAACCTCCTGATCTGTCCCTGACTCTGCTGATCCAGCTGGATCATTCTGAGCAGCCTACAGACTTGTTTCTAACAGTCCCTGGTGGTCTAGCGGTGAGGATTCGGCACTTCCAGACTTGTCTCCACACATGGGTCTGGAGAACTTTTAACCAGGTTCCATGCAAGTTTTTTTTCTTTCAAGGGCTACCCCTGCAGCCTATGGACATTCCTGGGCTCAGGATCAAATCAGAGCTGCAGCTGCGGCCTACACCACAGCAATGCTGGATCTGAGCTGCATCTGTGACCTACGCCACGGCTTGCAGCAACAATGGATTTTTAACCCATTAAGTGAGGCCAAGGATTGAACTCACATCCTCATGAACACTATGTCGGGTCCTTAACCTGCTGAGCCACAACAGAAATTCCACAAGTTTTTCACTTTGATTTTTTGCTTTTTTCTCCCTGCCCCAGGGGGTGGACTCAACACAGACAGCCTGACTAGCACCTGCTTCTGAAACATGGGCACTTTTTAATTTTTCTTTTTTTTTTTTTGTCTTTTTAGGGCCACACCCATGGCAAATGGAGATTCCCAGACTAGGGGTTGAATTGGAGCTACAGCTGAAGGCCTACACCATAGCCACAGCAACGTGGGATCCAAGCCGTGTCTACAATCTACACCACAGCTCACAGCAACGCCAGATCCTTAACCCACTGAGCGGGGCCAGGGATCAAACCCACACCATCATGGATACTAGTTGGATTCATTAACCAGTGAGCCACGATGGAAACTCCAGGGCACATTTTAATTTTGTTGGTCAGGCAAAACTTCTTTTCCAGTGGTTCTGGCATATCACTGAGCAAAATACTCAACCTCTTGGGCAATCAGCTGTCCATGGGATACCTGCAAAAGAGCAATATACCAAAGGGAAGGGCCGACCAGATGCCCTGAGCCAGGCCTTTTAGAACTCCAGTACCCAAGTCTCCAGGCACTCACAGGGGTCACTATGGCCAGCTCTGCCTCCTCCTCTGCTTCACTCTAGGCCTGGAGACAAGATGCCAGGGACCCCTCTTGAGCCTTCTGGCGGACGGTGCCAGGACGGAGCACTCCATAAGTTCCCCAGAGACTGCCTCCAACTTGGTTACAAGATGTCTACCTGGTTTCAACTGGGTTGTGGCTGATGTGTTTCGGGGGGAGCCTCGTGCAGAAAGATGGAGCCCTGAGCTCTGGTGGGGATGGGCCCTGGAATAGTAATACCACCACCTACCTCCCCTTGCTCTGCAGCCTCTTCTGACCTGGACTGTCTGAGTCATTACTGTGGTGACAGAGAGGATCCCAGGCCCAGCACAAGCACACACACACTCCATCCCTCCCTCCCACGGCCCCACACCCACCCAGCCACCCAGCCACCAGGCTATGCTGACAACGACACACCCACCAAACAAGAGATGGTGGTTCACCACAGACCGTGAGGCGCCATTGTCTCCTGGCAGCTGGAAGTGCCTCTCATTGCCAAAACACACAGTAGGAAGAGGATCAAGATTTTGAGATCCAGCAAGGGATTTTTTTCTTCTCTTCTCTGTTCAAATATTAAGCTGCCTTCCTTTTAGCCTCCCTGGATAAACCTCATTGATGCTATGCTACCTCTGGCTGCAAAGGTTAGGGCTAGGGTTAGACAGACAGCTCTTCAGAACACAGAAGCTCCTTTGGTCTCTGAGAGAATCAAAGAAAACCTGGAGACCCAGGGCTAGAAACAGGCTCTTCTGTCCCCAACCCAGTAACTATGACTAGATAAGAAAGCAATAGGGGGAGTTCCTGTCGTGGTTAACAAATCCGACTAGGAACCATAAGGTTGCAGGTTGAATCCCTGGCCTCACTCAGTGGGTTAAGGATCCAGTGTTGCCGTGAGCTGTGGTGTGGGTCGCAGACGTGGCTTGGATCTAGTGTTGCTGTGGCTGTGGTGTAGACCGGCAGCTGTAGCTCTGACTCCACTCCTAGTCTGGGAACTTCCATATGCTGCGAGTGTGGCCCTAAAAAGCAAAAAACGAAAACAAATAAAAGCAAGAGGTTTCATGGTACTGAGCTACCTGTGCTGAGCCTGTAGAGTCCAGGAGCTGTGGGAGAGAGTGCTTTCGGCCATCTCGGGAGACCTCCAATATCCGGGCGCGGGGATCCCCATTTCGCACCATCAGCTCGTTATACTCTTCAACAGACTCTAGACGGTGTACGCCGCCTGGAAAACAGGGGGGAACGTGACTTGGGACAGAATGAAAATAATCTTAAGCACACGCATAGCTATAAACTGGGTGCATTTACACCCACATTCATGGTTTCTCAGAAGGCCTGGTGTCCAATACTTTCCATGGCACTATATGTACACCTGATGCATGAAACAGTCATCACTATACATGAAGAAAGCATCTGCTCCAACCATGGAACTCTACCCACCAGCAAAGGATAGTCCTCCACCCCTAAAGCCCTCTCCTGGTAGCATTCTCACTATTGTTTATTGCCTTACCAACCACAGCTGCGTCTTACTTGGATGACCCATATATATCCATGGCCCTGCATCCACGCTGGCCACTTCAACAACCAGCACATTCTTCATTGTCTGGCGCGATGGCCTGAGCACACGCCTAGCTTGTACTTGATGGTAGAACATAGCGAGCTGGGTGCTTGGAAAGTATCCGGGATCCCCATTTCGCACCATCAGCTCGTTATACTCTTCAACAGACTCTAGACGGTGTACGCCGCCTGGAAAACAGGGGGGAACGTGACTTGGGACAGAATGAAAATAATCTTAAGCACACGCATAGCTATAAACTGGGTGCATTTACACCCACATTCATGGTTTCTCAGAAGGCCTGGTGTCCAATACTTTCCAAGCACCCAGCTCGCTATGTTCTACCATCAAGTACAAGCTAGGCGTGTGCTCAGGCCATCGCGCCAGACAATGAAGAATGTGCTGGTTGTTGAAGTGGCCAGCGTGGATGCAGGGCCATGGATATATATGGGTCATCCAAGTAAGACGCAGCTGTGGTTGGTAAGGCAATAAACAATAGTGAGAATGCTACCAGGAGAGGGCTTTAGGGGTGGAGGACTATCCTTTGCTGGTGGGTAGAGTTCCATGGTTGGAGCAGATGCTTTCTTCATGTATAGTGATGACTGTTTCATGCATCAGGTGTACATATAGTGCCATGAACTTTCACCAAATGAACGTGCCGATAACCAACATCCAAACTGAGACGTAGAATATTACCGGATCCTCAAGCCCCCTTTTACACCGCCAACCACCCCTCACCAAAGGGTAACCATTATCCTGACTTCTAACACCATAGCATACTTTTACTTATTTTCACTTTATATAAAAGAATGCATACAGTATGTTCATTTTTTAATCTGGCTCCCTGTTCTTTGCATTTGTTTGTGAGATTCCACCATGTTGTTACATGCCAATGCTTTGCTCATCCCATTTCTGCATACTATCTCATTGTAGAAACATATCAGGATGTATTTACCCATTCTATTGCTGAAGGACATCTGATTTGCTTCCAGTTTTAGATCTGGAATAAGGGTGAGCAAACTTTTTCTGCAAACGTCAGATAGTGACTGTTTTAGGTTTTATGAGCTACAAATGGTCTCAGTTGTGCATTCTTCAAGAATTTTTTTTTTTTTTTTTTTTTTGCAATGCACCAAAAATGTAGAAAGCATTTCTGTCTGCAGGCCATACAAATACCTCTGTGGGTGGTAGTTTGCTGATCCGTGATCTAGAACATACTGTTACTGTACATGCCGTACACGCTGTAGCTGCTGGATGCACGTAGGAGGGAGTGGCAGTTACAGGAATACATCCCCCTTCACCACGTGGGATCACCAGGTGCAGGAGAACTCCTCTGTCTATATCCTTGTCACCCTTACCAGTGTTGATATTTTTAACTTTAGTCATTTGGGTGGATATATAGTTGTACTTCACTGTGGGTTTTGTTTTTTGTTTTTTTGTTTTTTTCCTTTTAGGGCTGTACCTGCAGCGTATGGAAGTCCCCAGGCAAGGGGTTGAATCAGAGCTGCCAGCTTACGCCACAGCCAACAGCAAAGTGAGATCTGAGCCACATCTTCAACCTACGCCATGGCTCACAGCAATGCTGGATCCTGAACCCACTGAGCAAGGCCAGGGTCGAATGTGCATCCTCATGGATACTAGTCGGGTTTGTAACACCCTGGGCCACAGTGGGAACTCCCCTCACTGTGGTTTTTAATTTACATTTCACTGTTGTTTAATGAGATTGAGCTTCTTTCAAATATTCATTGGCTGGTTTCCTTTTGTAAAGTTGTAAAGAGATGGGTCAAATCTTTTGCTCATTCTTTTTTTTCTCCTTTTTCTGTTTTTAAATGGACTACTAGAAATTTTTATTTTAATTTTTTCTTGCTCATTCTTCTATTGAGTAGTTTTTCTCTGTTGATTTATAGGAGGGTTTTTTTTTTTTTTTGGCGGTGCTTGTGACATGCAGAAGGGCCAAGGATCAAACCCTCACCACAGTAATGACCCAAGCCACAACAGTGACAATGCTGGATCCATAACCCACTAAGCCACCAGGGAAACCTAGGAGTTTTATTTTCTTTTATTATTAATCTATTTTGAATATGAGTCCTTCATGGGACCTACGTAATGCAAATATCTTCATGTCTGTGACATGTCTTTTCACTCAGTGGTATTTTTAGATGAACAACAATTCATAATTTTAACGCAGAATAATATATCACATTTTCCTTTTATGATTAGTACTCTTGCATCTTATTTAAGAAATAGTTACAGGAGTTCCCGTCGTGGCGCAGTGGTTAATGAATCCGACTAGGAACCATGAGGTTGCAGGTTCGATCCCTGCCCTTGCTCAGTGGGTTAACGATCTGGCGTTGCTGTGAGCTGTGGTGTAGGTCCCAGACGCGGCTTGGATCCAGCGTTGCTGTGGCTCTGGCGTAGGCTGGCCGCTACAGCTCCGATTCGACCCCTAGCCTGGGAAACTCCATATGCCCGGGAGCAGCCCAAAGAAATAGCAAAAAGACAAAAAAAAAAAAAAAAGAGAAAAAAGAAATAGTTACGGCAATGATTTTTGAAGAGATCTTTATCAATACCTACTTTTTATTATATGCTATTTTTAAATAAGATAATTTAAGGGAGTAATTTTTTAAAATTTATTTTTATTGAAGTATAGTTGATATATAGTATAATATAAATTATAAGTATACAATATAGTGATCCACGATTTTTAAAGGTTATACTCCATTTGTAGTTATTATAAAATTCTGGCTATATTTCTCAGCTATATCCTTATAGCTCATTTTATACCCAGCAGTTTGGACCTCTTACTCCCCTACCCCTATATTGCTCCTCCCCCTTTTCTCTCCCCACTAGTTTGTTCTCTATATCTGTAAGTCCGCTTCTTTTTTGTTAGATTCGCTAGTTTCTTATATTTTTTAGAGTCCACATATAAGTGATATGATACAGTATTTGTTTCTTTCTGACATATTTCTCTTAGCATTATGCATAATGCCCTCCAAGTCCATTCATGGTGCTGCAAATGGCAAAATTTCCTTTTTTTTTTTGGTCGCACCTGAGGCATGTGGAGGTTCCCAAGCTAGGGGTCAAACCCACTGCAGTGACAACGCCAGACCCTTAACCCACTGCACCAGAAGGGAATTCCTCTTTTTTTAAGTTTTTCTTTTTTTTATGGCTGTCGTATTCTACTGTAGATATACCACATCTTCTTTATCCATTCACCTGCTGATGGACACTTAAGTTGCTTCCGTACCTTAGTAAATGTAGACAATGCTGCCATGAGCATTGGGGTGCATTATCTTTTAGAAGTTTTTTACAGATATACACCCAAGAGTAGAATTGCTGGATCATATGATAATTCTATTTTCGGTTTTTTTGAAAAACTTCCATACTGTTTTCCACAGTGGGTACACCAATTTACATTCCCACCAATGGGGTTCAAGGGATGTTAATCTTTTTTTTTTTTTTTTGCTATTTTAGGGCTGCACCTGTGCCATATGGAGGTTCCCAGGCTAGGGGTCCAATTGGAGCTGTCACCCCTGTCCTACGCCATAGCCAGAGCAACTTGGGATCCGAGCCGCGTCTGTGACCTACACCACAGCTCAGGACAATGCCGGATCCTTAACCCACTGATCAAGGCCAAGGATCGAACCTGCATCCTCATGGATCCTAATCAGGTTCGTTAACCCCTAAGCCAGGAAGGGAATTCCAAGGAATGTCAATCTTAAATGATGGATCAATTACACTTAATCTAGTTATAATCACATTATAATGTTTACATTACACACCCTATATATGTGTATATGCATGTGTGTGTATATATATGCATTTGTATATATAGCTTTATATACATATAGATTATTTGAAATATTAAGTTCTCCTAGACTATGTAATATGTCATTTGATGACCACAAATTTCAATTTACCTAAAAATTTCTCAGGAACTTTTTCATGGAATGAATCAAGATGATTCTGTACTCTTTGAAAATAATATATTGATGAGTTTTTAATAGTGACTTAAAAATTAAAATAGTACTGATACAGTTATATTATAATGGACATCACCAAAGGCTTGGTTTTTCAAAAGCTACATATTAACTTTGTGATACAAATTTCAGGTTTTCACACACCTGAAATTCCTTAGCAATCAAAGGAAAAATTTCATTTAAAAGGATCACAAACCTAAGGCATTAACATGGATAAATCAAAAATATCAAAGTTAAAAAGGAACCCTGCTAGCAAAAAAGGAGGTATGAAAGAAAGAAAACTCTGGTTCGGATATCAGGAAAAATGTTCCATGAAATCGCTTTAGTCATTTTGGAGCCAGACTGGGCAAAATCTTAGTGGAAATGGCTGGAACCTCTTTACAGAACCTCCTTAATAATTCATGACTTAATAATTCATGACCAGATTAATCTATCTTGGCATGCTTACTCATCTGAAAAAGATTTATTCGAAGAAAATTCCTTTTGAGCTGACAGCGAAGCACTTGCCATGGACAAAAGAGAAACCACATACGGTAGTGTCTGTAGATAATATACTGATATGTGAATACCAGAGTGACTCACTTAAGAAAATATGAAATAAATATCCAAATTTACAGGACAGGGAAATTAGGAGGCGATCATATTAAAATCTCTCGTATTCAAATGTCTTTAAACTGAACATATTTCCAAGCCCTGAATGAAGAACCAGTTATTTAAGCCTCTTTAACGTGCCTCCAAATTACTTTTCCAGTCTTATCTCCCACTACCCTGCTATGTGAATTCATTGCTCTGGTCTGCAGAGTCTCGAAGGACGGGATCTGTCCTCCACCCACATCTTTTCCAAAACTGGGGAGTGTATAAACATCCCTTGAAGTTTTACCCAGTTTTGCCTGTACCATCACCTCCCATGCCAAGAATCTCCTCCCCATCTCTCGGCTGGGTTGAACTCTTCCTGTTGGATTTACTGGGTCTTTCAGATAGTTGAGGCAGAAAAACAGTGGCCAAAAACTTCCTTATCGATTTCTTTTCCTCATGGTCCCAAAATATTCTTCATGCATTTTATCCCAGGTCCAGAGCACTGCTTTCCTCCTCCTGTGTTCTACCAAGTCCTGCCAATGTACTGGCCCTCCTTTATCCTGCATCCTCTGGATGCCTCCACAACCTGGAGACTATAATCTTCATACCTCTTGCGCATGCCTTGTCAGGACCTATGGGAGTTCCTGAGAGTCTTCCTTCTGAGCCCATGCAAGCATCTTCCCCACTTGAGAGGGGAAGAGAACAAGAGTGAAAATGAAAAGGACAATGATGAATGTGATATTGGCAATGACAGTGATGACAAGAGTGGTAGCTACCATGTGGGGAGGGTCTACTGCTGCCACATTTGAGAATGGCAGTGCCATATGCTGCCATTCTGGATCTTTCAGCGAGAAAGATCTTGACTAGATCTTTCAGCGAGACCTGACACTTTTTTTTTTGTCTTTTGTCTTTTTGTCTGTTGTTGTTGTTGTTGTTGCTATTTCTTGGGCCGCTCCCGCGGCATATGGAGATTCCCAGGCTAGGGGTTGAATCGGAGCTGTAGCCACCGGCCTACGCCAGAGCCACAGCAACGCAGGATCCGAGCTGCGTCTGCAACCTACACCACAGCTCACGGCAACGCCGGATCCTTAACCCACTGAGCAAGGGCAGGGACCGAACCTGCAACCTCATGGTTCCTAGTCGGATTCGTTAACCACTGCGCCACGACGGGAACTCCAGACCTGACACTTTGAAGGCACTCCCACTGATTTGTAGAATAACTGTACCTTATCACCTTCATCTTACAGATGAAAAAAAATAGAGACCCAGGGATGTTAGGTCACCTGTCCCAAGTCACAGAGCCAGTAACGGCAGAGCTGGGAAGTGAACACAGTTCTTCCTGACTTTATGCATGTGCTCCTTCTACTATATTTCCTTGTTATGGCCTTGGATGCCTGGGAAAAAATACAGGAAGAGAGTGTGGCCTTCATTTGTGGCAAATAGTAGCCAGTTCTAGACTGACCACTCAGCTGAATGTCCTGCCCGCTCTAAATTCTGTTTTTTGTCTTTTCAGGGCCGATGTGAAGCATATGGAGGTTCTCAGGCTAGGGATGGAATCGGAGCTGCAGCTGATGGCCTGTGCCAGAGCCACAGCAACACCAGATCCAAGCTGCATCTGTGACCCACACCACAGGACACATCAACACCGAATCCTTTAACCCACTGAGTGAGGCCAGGGATTGAACCCATTCTTCACAGATACTAGCCGAGTTCTAAACCCTTTGAGCCACAATGGGAACTCCCCTGCACATTTGAAATTAATAGTATGAACAAGGAGAATCATGGATATGGAAGGTCACCGGCTGGGATTCCCTCCCCACAGCTGTACTTGTAAAGCTCCAGACTGGGGAACAGGATTCTTTCCAAGAGTCTCAGGAAGCTAAGGAGTAGGAAGCACTATGTCTGGAAGGCAGATCTTTTACCGACTGAACGAGTGACCTTTGGGATCCTCTTAACTTCTCTGCTCGCATCCATAAAAATGAGAAATGTGATCGTCCTGGTTTCAAAGGTCCCAGTATTTCCCAAGAGCTCTGTGACCCTCCCCAGGGAACTGTTTATAGCTGCTGATCAGACAGTTGACCTAAGGACCTCCTCCCCTATTGCAAGCGTACACAGGATTTAAATTAATTTTTCTGTTATTTCTCAGGATCATCAGCATGACCTTTCCCCACAGACTTATTAGTTTCTGGTCATCCCATTGCTTTTTTGTCAAAACCCCACATCCTAATAGTCAGATAGATGCTACCTAATTATTCTGAGATACAAAGCAATTAATTCATTGTGTTACGGTTTTTGTTTTTTTTTTTTAATGGATATATTTTATGGTCCTAAACCTGCCCCCTTACCGGAGAAGAGTAGAGGGGTAGGCAAAGGGAGTTGGGAGATACTCTTGCTTGACAGCCATAGACATCCCCTCCACCACTGTGGAGGTAGGAACATGAAATTGACATATCCGGGGATGGCAACACAGCATGAAGCTGGGTGTTTGTTTTAATCTGCTCAACCTTTCAAAATCAGGACTCTAATCTCCTTTTTGAGGTGAGGGAATGGAAGTTCAGGAAGGTTAAATAACCAGCCCAAGGTCATAAGGTAACTCAAGAGCTGAGGGGTAAACTTGATTCCGCCAGCCTTCCAAACCCTCGCTTTTCCTGCTAGACCAGATCTCCTTCCTGGGTGGAGAACCAAGGCTGATTTCTCCATGGGACCAGCAGACACAGTGCTAAGGGGGCCCACGCCACCTTTAGGGGCCACAAAAAGGTTTTCATTTCTTTAAAATTCAGAAGAAAAAAAAATGAACGTAATAGTAATGAACGGATGATAATGAATCCAGCTTGAAATTTACACCAACACAGCCATAAAATATAATTTTCCCCCCCTTTTTTGGGAGAAAGAGCTGAAGTGCCTCAGATCCACGAAAGTCACAATGGGTTGACCCCCCCATCTCCACCGTCCTCTTTCTATCCTGGGGCCTGGGCCAGCTGCTCTGAGGATGTGCCCAAGAAATGTCAAATCTATTTGTTATAAAAGCTTCGACTCCATCTCATCCCCCCCCACTCCCCCACTTCAGTCTGAGATGCAGATTTGCTGTTAAATAAACAGCTCTTTGCCCCAGGTTCTGCTGGACCAGGGGTGTGAGGGAAAATTCCACAGTGAAAGGGTCACTAACTTAAGTTCTGTTAAAGTAAATGAACCAAACATAACAGGAAATTTACGCTGCAGCAGAGACAAGAGATGTTGACATTCACTTCATTATGACTCAAAAATATTCACGTGGGCAGCCAGACTGAAAGGTGGTTGTTATGCCCGGGGCAGGCGCCGTTAAAAGGAAAAACAATTTGGAGGTTTTAAGCAAAGAAAGAAAGAGCTCATCCTGCTAAGAACCTTATCCTCCCACCCTTGAGGCTGGAAGCTCATCCGCAGGCAAAGAAAGTCCACTTACCTGAAAGACGACTCTTGAGCTTCATTTTATTGCTGCCCTGTTTGGGACTTTCCAAGTTCCCCTTGGATTCCTCGGGGCCGCACGAATCTTGGGGCTCCTCTGTCCCAGGCATCTGAAAGGCAGAGAGCACAGAGCTGATGGGAGATGCTGGCCTGCGATCACTGACGCCATCTGCTCTGAGAAGCTATCTCAAGGAGCAGCAATGCAGGTGTCACATGAGAAAAAAGTTCACGAGATCAAAGTATAGCCCTTCCGATCACTTGGAACCACACAGTCTCACGCTGATAAGTTCCTTCTCATCATACATCTCATGCACGGCACAGAACCTGGGAGGTTTCAAACTGGAAAGTGCCCCTTGAGCCATTTTGCTTCTTGAGAAAGTGTAGGGTCAACGTCAGCTGGGTGGTCACAAAGCCACAGCCAGAGTGCAGGTCTCCTGACTGGTGGGCCAGGGCTGTGCCTGACATTGTAAACTTCAACACATATTTAACCAGAGATTTAAATGCAATTTTAAGATTCTCAAACTACCGTAGGTGCTTTGATTTTATAGCAGCCAATAACTACATCTCAGGTCAACATTTCATGGGTTATACTCCTATGAAAAAGAAACAACACCCCCAAAATGGAGTTGCTTGTGATAAGCCCTACCCAGAATGCATATCTAAAATAACTGCAGGTGGAGTTTCTGTCGTGATGCAGCAGAAACAAATCTGACTAGGAACCATGAGGTTGCAAGTTCGATCCCTGGCCTTGCTCAGTGGGTTGAGGATCTGGCGTTGCCGTGAGCTGTGGTATAGGCTGGTGGCAACAGCTCTGATTAGACCCTAGCCTGGGAACCTCCATATGCTGCAGGTGCAGCCCTAAAAAGACAGAAAAGACCACAAATAAAATAAAATAAAATAACTGCAGAAGTTCCTTTTGTGGCTCAGCGGAAACAAATCTAACAAGCAACCCTAAGGATGCAGGTTCCATCCCTGGTATCACTCAGTGGGTTAAGGATCCGGCATTGCCATGAGCTATGAAATAGGTTGCAGATGTGTTTTGGATCTGGTGGTGTTGCGCCTGTGGTGCAGGCTGAAAGCTGTAGCTCCCATTCAACCCCAGCCTGGGAACCTCCATATGCCGCGGGTGCGGCCTAAAAAGACATTAAAAAAAAAAAAAAAAAAAAAAAGCAACTGCAGTTTCAGCCTCTCCCTGGATTAGAATTTAAACCAGTCTGGAATCTCCCAGTCAGTGAGGTAACTTGCCTGAAACCCCATCTTTCTTTAAGGGATGGTAACCTGCCTTGAAATAATCCACTCTTAGAACTTGTGGTTTCACCCTTTCTGCCTGTATAAAACCTTCCATTTGTACAACTCCCGAGCGTCTTTCTATTTTCTAGGTGGGATGCTGCCAGATACATGAAGCGCTAAATAAAGCCAATTCGTCCTCAAGTTTACTCAGTTGAATTTTGTTTTTTAACACTCCTGATACTGCTTAGACAGCTTCCAGAATCAAGCACCACCCAGGCTACATGGAGGTGTCTGCACAGTCAGCCCACACGTCTGTAAGCTGTAGGTCCACATTATCAGACCCCAAGAGGTGATGCAGAAAGGAGGACCCCAAGGCCTCTTGGTCATCCATCTGAGAAAAGCCCAATGTGCGAAGAAGAGCTATGCTTATTAGAGAGGAAAGGAGACTTATATACTTGAAAGTGTTTATAAAAATATCCAGGAACGGGTGGGGGTAAACTTAAATGCACAGAACTTTTCTGATTTTTTTTTTGTCTTTTCAGGGCTGCACCTGCGGCATATGGGAAGTTCCCAGGCTAGGGGCTGAATCAGAACTGCAGCTGCTGGCCTACACCACAGCCACAGCCACGCCAGATCCTTAACCCAATGAGCGAGGCCAGGAATCAAACCTACATCCTCATGGATGCTAGTCAGGTTTGTTTCCACTGAGCCATGATGGGAACTTCCTATATGCACAGAACTCAGGAGATAACAACGAACAAATGAGTCTCCTCCTTTGAAATTTTACTTTTCTTTGAGATTCTGGGGGAAAAAAAGTCATATTAATTCAAATAGATCAAATTCACACTAAGGAGCATGTATGTACTTTAAAAAGACACAGAGGATATCCTTTACAACTTACTAGTCATTGGAAAGTCATGTAATGATAATGTAAAAAAAAATCCTGAATTTTAACAGATAATGAAATTATATAGTAGATATCAACTTCAGCTTATGAAAATGTATAAACTAAGCAGTAAGAGTAATCTCCCAGGTTATCCCCCTTTTGAAGAGGTAATTGTTTATATCTAAATTTTTTTTTCTTTTTAGGGCCAACCTTCAGCATATGGAAGTTCCTAGGCTAGGGGTTGAATTGGAGCTGCAGCTGCAGGCCTATGCCACAGCCACAGCCACAGCAACATAGAATCTGAGCTGCATCTGTGACCTATGCTGCAGCTTGCAGCAACATCGGATCCTTAACCCAGTGAGGCCAGGGATGGAACCTCCATCCTCATGGATGCCATGTTGTGTTTTTAACCTGTTGAGCCACAATGGGAATTCCTATATCTAAATTTTATATGTAATCTAAAAGATTTGGAGGATTCCCCTCTCCCCCTCAAGTTCGATTACCTTTCAGGATGAGAAAAAGAAGAGAAGTCCTGAGAAATGAGGAGATGAAGGCAAATTGAGGAAGAGGCACTGGGAAAACAAATTCATCTTGGAGTATAAAACAAAGATGAATTTGGTGAATTCCTATTACAATGTCAGGGGTTGGCAGATCTCCAGGTTTAAATGATGAAGTAGAGGCAAGAACAGAATCCTGAGGGTGATTTTGGAGATTCTCTAGAGGGAGGTCTTTCCTAACACCAAACCAGGACACTGATTCATGCCCAGTGCAGAAGAAGCCTGTTGGAGACACGCCAGGATCGGGGGCACAGAAGGAGACATGCAAATAGGAATAATCCAGAGAGAAGCCTCGGGCCTCTCCTTTGCTTGGCTTAAAAACTTTATGGAAAGAATCTGTCTCCAGACTGTAAACAGCAATTACCGGAGACAGAGTTGAATTCCTGCTTCTTTCTGGTTACACCACCTGACCTGGGCTCCCAGAGGAAGGTAGCCCTCAGTTGGTTAGTCACTGCCCCCTCCGGTGCCCATAACGTGGGTTGCTTATTACACACTGGCCAAGTCTCAAATCATCAGAAAGGCTGACCGAGAAGCTCAGACCGAGGAAGGAAAACAATCCCCGCTTACTGTTCCTGGACCTGCCAGGTTTCCTCCTTCCGCTCTCTCTCTTCCACCTAAGATGCCCTCCTGTCTTCCTGCACAGTCCCCCGTCTGCACACACTCAGAGACACTGTGGAGGTGACAGGAGCCCAGGTGGAAAGTGGGTGCCTAAGGCTTCCCAACGCATCCCAGGCAAGGCTGTGACTTCACATTCAGTCTCGGGATTTCCAGGGTCCAAAATATTTCCCACCTCTCACCTAAGATGCTTTTCAATTAAGTCAGCAGTTTGGCTAATCAATACTGTGTTACACAGTTGGTTCCCTTCAATTTTTTTTTCCATTTAACTTTCAGAGCAAATTTGTATCTCCAAGTAAGTAACATTATCTCCATTTGACAGATGAAGAAATACAACTGAGAAGTTCCCGTCATGGCGCAGTGGGAACAAATCCGACGAGGAGCCATGAGGTTGTGGGTTCAATCCCTGGCCTCACTCAGTGGGTTAAGGATCCGGTGTTGCCGTGAGCTGTGGTGGAGGTTGCAGACATGGCTTGGATCTGGCGTGGCTGTGGTGTAGGCTGGTGGCTACAGCTCCGATTAGACCCCTAGCCTGGGAACCTTCATATGCCGCAGATGCGGCCCTACAAAAAAAAAAAGCAAAAATAAATAAATAAATAAAACTGAGACCCTAAAGAACACGCTTTGTTTACAACACCCAGGATCTAGGATAGATTGTATGTGAAGAGAGTACAGACTGAGTGATGTGGCGTTTCACAACAGCTTTTTACATGCACTAGTGTGAATCTGAAGTCTTTTTTTCTTTTTCTTTTTTGTTTCTTTTATGGCCGAACCTGCAGCATATAGAAGTTCCCAGGGCAGGGGCTGAATTGGAGCTGCAGCTTCGGTCTCTGCCATAGCCGTGACAACACCGGATCTGAGCCGCAGCTGCTACCTACACTACAGCCTGCAACAACGCTGGATCCTCAACCCACTGAGCAAGGCCACATCCTCACTGAGTCAATGCTGGGTCCTTAACCCACTGGACCACAATGGGAATTCCTAAGGTCTTCATGATGCAAACACGAATGCTGTCAACTTTTCTTGATTTTCAGAATCTGAGGGAAGTGGTTTAGGAGAAGGAACCACAGCCTAAGGAAAGAGTATTTTTTTTTTCTTCTAATCCTGAAATGCACCAAAGAATGAAATGAGATTTAGTTTCCATGATCTACAAAATACCAATAGATTATACCAAAGAAATCTTATGCGAAAGACGGTGTATGTTGCACGAGTGCTGAAAGCCTGTAGCTAAAAGCTAAAATCAATCGGAACGACACAGAGACATCTGGAAGGGTGGAAAAAGGTATCCTGATGAGTTTGAAGCTCAGTAAGGGAAATCTTAATTCAGAACTCCCTGGCCCTGTTAGCCTGAGGTACTGAATTTAAATGGAACCATTTCCTCTTGTAACAAAAAAGCGGTCTGTCGTGGTGTTAGGTGGCTTGTAGCTCAATGAACAGGAAACAGGTTGCTTAGATACATCAGTTCCAGATTATTTCAGGAAGTAGCAACATACAAAGTGCAATTTTGATTACAATAAGCCTCTCTTCAGTCCACACTCCAAGAAATTTCCTTGCCTGTATTTCTTTCTTTTCTCAGACACACAGAACAAATCAAATTGTTCTGGGAATGATGTCATTTTAGCTGTTCTGAAATGAAATGTGCAAGTTCTCCTGGAAGGCCTCTGGTTCAGAGAAGCAGCTGATATAATCTATTATTCATCAGAAATTTCTAATTCATGTGTCATAAAAACAATGCCATTATATTAATGGAACCTAACATAATTTGCCAATTTCCAGGTTGGAGCCTCTCTGTTCACAGTTTCCCACACCTAGAGCCTATGAGGTTATCTCTCAACGAAGAATCTCTAGCTTCTGGTTGAACAGTGAAGGGGTGGGGCAGCGTGGTTTAGAATCTAGCTGCCTGGGAGGTCCCAGTGTGGCTCAGCAGTAACGAACCCAACTAGTATCTATGAGGATGAGGGTTCGATCCTTGGCCCTGCTCAGTGGGTTAAGGATCCAGTGTTCTCATGAGCTGCAGTGTAGGTTGTAGATGCGGCTTGGATCTGGAGTTGCTGTGGCTGTGGCATGGGCCGGCAGCTGCAGTTCCCATTCGACCCCTACCCTGGGAACTCCCATATGCTGCAGGTGCAGCCGTAAAAAGGAAAAAAGAAAAGAATCTAGCTGCCTGAGCACAAATCCTAGTTGCACCATTTCCTGGCAATTTAGGCACATTAGCCAACCTCCAATGTTGTCATTTGATAAATAGGGCTTAAGAATTAAATGATATAGTCTTCTGAATGAAGATGGCATATTTCTCTCTTGAAACCACACTAAAATGATGGGGAAGAGTTTTTTTTTTGTCTTTTTGCTATTTTCTTGGGCCACTCCCGTGGCATATGGAGGTTCCAGGCTAGGGGTCCAATCAGAGCTGTAGCTGCCGGCCTACACCAGAGCCACAGCAACGCGGGATCCGAGCCACATCTGTGACCTACACCACCGCTCATGGCAACACCGAATCCTTAACCCACCGAGCAAGGGCAGGGATCAAACCCACAACCTCATGGTTCCTAGTTGGATTCATTAACCACTGAGCCATGACGGGAACTCTGAGATTTTTTTTTTTTTTAATGAAAGATATAATCCCACAAAGATAAAGAAAGTAGATGACAACAGCAACAAAATCCTGGAAACTGTAAGCACATGTGCAGTCACAGATCTGATTTGAGAAAGTTGAATGCTAAACTGGAGAAAGCCTCAAAGCAACTTGGTTTGCACACAGACATCCCACAAAGACTCAGGGGATAGAGGATCTCTGGCAGTGGCAATGACGATAAGGCTGAAGCAGTGGTATGAGAAATGGTCCAAAAGGAGTTCCCTTGTGGCTCAGTGGGTTAAGGATCTGGCATCACTGCAATGGCTCTGGAACTTCCGCATGTCAAGGGTGCAGCCAAAAAACCCAAAAAACAAAAACGACATGGCCCAAAGAGTTGGAAGTGACAGGGAAGAATGGATTTGATTTTGAGAGATTCTCAGATGTCAGGAATGACCTAGACAAACTTTAGAGAATTCTTATAAGCTCAGGCTACAGATGTGAAACAGAGTTATGGGACTGTGCAATTCACCACTGTCTTGGTCCAAACAGAACCAGCCTCTAAAGGAGATGCAGGACTGAGCTGGAGTCTCCCCAGTCCTCCCTGCTCTCCCAAGCTTACTCCAGAGATGGAGAACAGGAAAATGGAGGCCCCCAGCTACACCAAAGTAGCCCGTCAACTGAAGAATGTGGCAAAGTCGTTATCATCTGGCTGCTCTCTATTCAAAATAGAGGTATTTAAACAGCAACTGCGGGAACCTCTAGCCCACGCTCTGTGTGAACTACAAGCACATGAAATGTATACAAAATATAATTCAGTTTATAATTTATGCATTGTAGGTATAAATTATAAACTGAATAATTTATAATTATTATTTAAATTATTGCTTATGTTAATAGAGCATTGATATCAGAGGCAGTTCTTTGATTATGTAAAATAAGGAATGATAGTACTTATTTTTAAAGGGTTAAAATTACCTCGTAATTATTTTATAGGGTTATTATGAGGAATAAATATGAATGCACTTAAGAGTACTAGTAGACTGTCTACTGTGTATCATGGTGGTACAGTGAAAGTTCAGTTGAAATTAAAAAAAAAAAAAAACACCCTCAAGCTTTCTCCCCACCAGATCTCAGGATGCTTCTGGATTTGATGATTACATGATTATGGCTCTAGACTATGTTTCAGCTTCATAACTACAGAAAGGAAATAGACTTAATTAATGAATACAACAAATCAAATGAATAAAACAAAACCCAAAGAGAATATACCAACTTCTTGGATTCACAATGAGAAAGAAGCTCCAACAAGTGACTGCAAACCTAACAGCTGAGAAGGCAGTTTCAAAGGCACATGCCTGGAGCACTCAGATTTTAGCAATCAGGCCTGCACAGGACAGCAAGGAGGATTTGAGACACACTCTGATCTGATAATCAGAAGAAGAGCAAAAGAAGAGAAAACATAAAGAATACACAGCAGGAAGTTCCTGTTGTGGCTCAGCAATAACAAGCTCAACCAGCATCCATGAGGATGTGGGTTCCATCCCTGGCCTCGCTCAGTGGGTTAAGGGTCCAGTGTTGCTGTGAACTGTGGTGTAGGTCACAGGCGGGGATCGGATCCTGCATTGCTGTGGCTGTGGTATAGGCCGGCAGCTGTAGCTCTGATTCAATCCCTAGCCTGGGAACCTCCATGTGCCGCAGGTGCAGCACTGGAAAGCAAAAAAAAATAAATAGAAAGTAATTAGCTAGAGGAAGGAGCAACCACCTTGGAAGAAAAGGGGAGATCTTAGATGGCAAACCAGACAGTCACAAAGGAGAGATATGGTGAAGTCAAGGGTGAGAGCTGTGCCAGCTCCTGACCCCTACTCTGAAATTGGGCATGGTAAACGTGGGAGACACTAGTTACTCTTAGATTCAAGAGGGTGGCTGGAAACTGAGGAAATCTAATGGAGAAAGAGAGGCAAAACCACAGAGAATGGAATGCAGCGACTCCCCCATGGGGATCCCAGTCCCCAAAAACAATGAGAGATGTGATTTATAAACAAAGTGCAGGTAAAGAGCTTGAGTAGAGGATATGGAATGGCTCTACCAAGAGGGATCAGAACGTTTGGACAAAGGGGGTAAGAAGACCAGGAAGAGTAAAAAAAATATCCTGGGTATATTTTATTTATTTATTTATTTATTTATTTGGGCCACACTTGTAGCACGTGGAGGTTCCCAGCCTAGGGGTCGAATCAGAGCTATAGCCACTGACCTATACCACAGCCACAGCAACACCAGATCCCAGCCGCGTCTGCAACCTACACCACAGCTCATGGCAATGCTGGATCCTTAAACCACTGAGCGAGGCCAGGGATTGAACCTGCATCCTCATGGATGCTTTGTTTCCACTGAGCCATGACGGGAACTCTTTGAGTATATTTTAAAGGGATGACGATATATACACACATATATATAGTTAGATAGATAGTTACATATATATATGTATGTGTTGTTATATGTATTTATGTAATTTTTTTGCCCCAACAACTGTGGCCTGGGAAAGAAATGAAATTAGGGCTATAAAGAAGCAAAAAGGCATCCCAAAGTGGAGCCAGGCGGGATAGTAATAAGCCAGAACTCGACACTGGTCTGATGGGAGAGTATTTCTTCAGAGGTGGTGATGAAGATGTATTAGAACAACAGATACTTTGGTGAACAGATGCCTCACTGATTCCACCTCTATCACAGTGATGGGCCCCTGTGACAGAATCTAGAAGAGTCTTTTAGGAAAAAAAACCTGGGTCGGAAAGCAAAGGAACAGGAGAAGTAAGAATGGCACACAGATTCAGCAAGCAGGGCCATGCAAGAAGGTGGGGAGCCTTTCACAGAAAGGGGAAAGGCAAACAGAAACCTAAGCGAGTCTTTCTCAAAGGGGACAGATAGGAAACACTAGAGGCATATCCAATTACTAACGCCTCCCCCCCCCACCAAAAAAAAAAACATAGCAGGAAGGACTACTCGACCCCTGAAATATTCAAAACCTGAGGAGCAGGTGGCAGAGGTTTTAACCTTTAGCAGTTCATTAGGATATAAGCTTCAGAAGCATCATCCACAGCAAGTCTGGTTCTCAAATCTGCAGAAGGTGTTCTTCCAGCTGTGTAAATGGGGAGGAGAGATGCAGCTTCCTCCAGGCAGAGCACTTCCATGCCCAGAGGCAGCAGGGATGGGAAAGGTGGTCCAGGATCAAGAATGCCTGCTCCTGAGAACCGGAAGCTCTGACAGAGGCACATTCCCCACCCAGTGCAGTACATCGAGAGGCCTGTGCTTTCATCCCAAAGTGTAAATGCAGATAAGCACTTTAAGCAGGACCAGGCTGATTTCCTTCACCCAGACCGGGAGGCAGATTCCTGCCAGTAGGCTTAAGTTCATGGTCATAGACTCCAAATAACTGTTATAGACTGACTGTCATCTTTCAGAAAAGCCAAGAATATTTTCTTTTTTTTTTTTCTCCTTTCTTTCCTTTTTTCTTTTTTGGTCTTTTTGCCTTTTCTAGGGCTGCTCCTGCGGCATATGGAGATTCCCAGGCTAGGGGTCTAATCAGAGCCATAGCCACCGGCCTACACCATAGCCACAGCAATGCAGGATCCGAGCCGCGTCTGCAACCTACACCACAGCTCACGGCAATGCCGGATCCTTAACCTACTGAGCAAGGCCAGGGATCGAACCTACAACCTCATGGTTCCTAGTCAGATTCATTAACCACTGAGCCATGATGGGAACTCCAAGAATATTTTCATCATTGACCCTTTCCCCCTTCAGTTGCTATGACTATGTCTCTGTCACAATGCTGGGAGACAGTTCTCTATGGGTCTCCCCCATTTCTATGAGGCTTGTGAACAGGGGCATAGGCTGCTTTTATTCTGGATTATCTAGCTCTTCAAGGATGTTTATTGGGTGAATAGCCTTGAACTTTAGAGACAGTGTCTTAGAAGGAAGGGGTCGGTTTGTTTACTGTCCAGTGTAATAAAGATAATGTCTCTTTTTGGAGCAAAGGGCAGTCAAGTTTGCTTCCAGCCCATCATAAAAGATTCAGGTTGCCTACGCTCAGGGTTTCTCAGCTGTGATGCAAATCTCCTGTGTGTGTATCTACCTGAGCCCCTTGGCATCACCCCTTAGGACTTGGGGGTGGAGGGAGTGGGAATTATGCAAACATGAGGCTCTAAACTGGGATCAGAGAAAGCCAAAAGCTACTAGCTGTGTCAGGAGTAATAAAGTCATTTGTCTCTGACCCAGGAATCTCATGTCTCCTACTAGCATGCATGAACCTGTAGTGTCAAATCTCAGGCCATTTTTTTTTTTTTTTTTTTTTTACAATTCTTGATGTGGCATTTGGCAAAATTAAATTAGGTCATGGAGACAAAGTTTTGCCTGGGACAATTGTCCAGGGGCTAGGGATTGGCTCATTTTTCTAGATGTCAAGGGTGTGGGGTCAAATGACTTGAGACCATTATGGGTCCACTTACTCTTTGTTCAGTTACATTTCACGAAAAACTAAAGCACACATGAGAGATAATATTGAACAACCCCAACGTTCTTGGAGCTCAAGGAGCCATATTTGTTCCAACAGAAAACAGCCCACTCTGCAGACGCCGAGCAGAACCCTCTCTCCCCAGCACCCAGCACATCAAGAGTCTCGTCTGCTAAGACAGAACACAGGAGGAAATTGGAGAGATCGAAGGTGGCCATTAGTACTTTGGTTTTTAGAGTTCCCACTGTGGCACAGCGGAAACAAATCTGACTAGTATCCATGAGGATGCGGGTTCTATCCCTGGCGTCCAGCATTGCTGTGAACTCTGGGGTAGGTCAAAGACATGGCTCGGATTCTGCACTGCTATGACTGTGGCTGGCAGCCACAGCTCCAGTTTGACCCCTAGCTTGGGAACTTTCATATGTTGTGAGTGCGTCCCTAAAAAAAAGAAAAGAAAAGAAAACAAAAGTACTTTGGTTTTTAACTCAAAAGCTCAAGGAAATTTAAGTTTGGATGTTAATTATTTTAGATTTTAACATCTTTGGATTAGGTCTTGTGAGAGGATTTGTATTTGCTGGCACTTTAATTATTTGAATATAACTTTCGTGTTGGCGTTTTATTTCACTATAGAACCTCTGAAAAGCTCTACTGGATAATGTAGCTAGAAATAATTTTGGATGAGAAGCGGCAGAGGGATTGAGTTCTAGCTTCTGGCAAATTTTAGTCTTCTGGAGATGCGGAACGAACGAACCATCATTATCCATGAGACAGGCCCCTTGGGTCCAAACAGAAAGTCTAGTACTTAATGTCCTATAATTGTGGTCTAAAGCATTTATGAGATCTCCTTGAACACACTGTGACTAATATCATGCTTAACTCCTAAGCACCATCTGTCTTTCTCAATTAATTTTTGAAGTCTTACAGACAACCCATGCAAAGTATGGCTTTTATCTCCAACTCTTTCCATTGAGGAAGCATATCTGATCCCAGGGAAAACTGCAGGGGGACTGGTTGCACCCAGTTCATGCCATGTTTTTATGGTTCCCAACACTTGAAAAAAAAAAAAAATCTTCAGATGTGACAGAAGACATCCAAGCTCCGAATCCCTAGGAAGCTGTGTTGGCTCGTTCTTACAAGACAGGGGAGCGTGGTGATTTCTCTTTCATGCTTTAGTCACACTAAGATTATTTTTAGGCTGCCAGAGGAAGCTCATTTTCCAAATCTCTGGGGCAGATGTTTGAATGACCAAAGGAGAACCAGATGGCCATCAGAGAGGCCAGTGCTGGGAATGAATAACCATTCAGGAAAAGGGAATCAGAAGAGCAATAAATCAGCCCAAAGAAGCAAGAAGCCTTCGAGTTGACTGCAGAAATTAAAACACAAATTGACTGCTACACTATAGACTCATTGCTTTCCAACAAAGAGCCTAACTCAGGACTGAAGAGGAAAAGAGGACGAGTGAAACGTAGAACTCCCCGCCTCCACCCCAGCACACACAGCGTCAGATGCAGCTGGGGAAAAAGCAGCTGATGTCAACAGAGGCACTCGGGCTGTGGCTTCGCCAGAGAAATAATATTGTCCTTGTTCTAGCGGAGCCCATTTCTGGTTTCCTCACATGTATCATCCCCACACAACGTGAAGGCGCTTCACAGGCTCTGTTGGCGATTACTTAGATGATTTTCATGCCTACACATTCAATAGATCTCTGGGTCCTTTAAAAAGGGGAAGCAAAGACATCACCTTTAAGGGCGAGGTCACTGGCCCACATGTGCCCCTCCTGCGGTGGGTCTGTGTCACCTTCCCCAAGAGAGGACAGTGTGCTCAAGGGACTCTCAGTTCTTCAAAAATAACAGGATAAACTGCATGTGTCCCTCCTTGGTTTTGATTTTAAACTAGGCAAGGCAAGACCAGACATTCTCTCCAAAGCAGTGGGCTCTCATTCTTACCACGTTTCCACGATCGAGCGGGATGTCTGTGGGGTCCAGAATTCTTCTTCGGTTTTGTGGGCTGGGCACCAAAGGCAGACCCTTGTCTGCCTCGGGTCACTTCTCAGCAGGAGCTGGCTTTCTGCTCCCCTTGGACAGATCTCTGGGTGCAACAGGTCTGGGATATACTTTACCCTAAATTCCGGGATGATAAAATCAAGAGTGTGTGTGCGTGTGTGTGTGTGTGTGCGTGTGTAGGAAAATCGAGACATATAAAAAGTACAGCATGGAGAGCTATGGAGAAAGAAAGGCATGCAAAAGACCTAAGAAGTAAACAGGAAGAATGGCAGGAAAGAAAATAAGAGATGAGTTATCTGAGGTGCCCTAATACAGCTGCTGAGTCAAATCCAATTCAGCAATAACGATAAACAGGCCCGATTCTTCCAGGGCCTTTTTTCTATGCAAACATTTTAGAGGAAGTTTTACATGATTCTACGGCTTACTGTAATAGAAAAAGGCTGTTTTAACTGGACATACCATCTAGGCAGGTTTTAGATGAAAGTGACTGGTCATGCTGAGGACACTGTGGTGACATTTTGGTCTGCTGCTAAGTTCCAGGCAGTACCCTAAGGACTTCTGCTGCCTTTTCCAGCTTAATGTGAGCTGGACTCAGAATTCTTTATTTTCCAGGAGCCACAATGAATTCACACTGATTTACTGGTATATGTTTCTTTCTTTCTTTTTTTTTTTTGTCTTTTTGTCTTTTTCAGGGCCATACCCTTGGCACATGGAGGTTCCCAGGCTAGGGGTCTAATCGGAGCTGTAGTTGCCAGCCTACGCCAGAGCCACAGCAACGTGGGATCCGAGGCACATCTGCAACCCACACCTCAGCTCAAGGCAATGCCGGATCCTTCACCCACACTGAGCGAGGCTAGGATGGAACCTGCACCTCATGGTTCCTAGTTGGATTCGTTAACCACTGAGCCACGATGGGAACTCCTGCTGGTGTATGTTTCTAAGGGTATGTAACTCCTTGAAGAATGGGACCTGAAAGCTGAGATGTGTTCCGTGGAGCCACATGGGAAGCAGTAATAGGAGAGGCGGACCCAGGCTCACACATGATCTTCCACAGCAGGAGTCAGCAAACGGCTGCCCGGGGGCCAGATCTGGCCCCACACCTGTTTTTGTAAAGTTTTATTAGAACCCAGTCATGCCCATTAGTGTGCTTACTGCTTACGACTGCTTCTGCACTACAAAGCCGGGGTGAATGGTTGCAACATGGACCGCTTGGCCAGCAAAGCCTGAAATATTTATGCTCTGGCTTTTATAACTGCCGACCTCTCATCTACAGGAATAATTCATACCCTAGCCCTACCCATCGCCCCACCTCCATCCCCAGCTAAAGTCACTGGGAACAAACTGGAGAATTTGTAGGAAACATCACTTTCTGAGTTGAAGGGAAAGTACTGACAAGTACAGACATCCTAAGGAAGCTGCTCCTGGAGGCAAGGCTTACTGGTCGACCTTGGAATTTCCTCTAAAAACATCTTTGTCATTCAGACTTTTGGGGTTTTATCTTTAAGTTTCATTTTTTAAAGGATCCTGATAAGAACGTCATTTGAAATAACAAGGATTCTGTTTTAAATGCACAGGCTTTGCTAAGTGTCATAGAGTTATTGGCCATCATTTAAACTGGTTTAATTGGATGGCTTTGGAAACAAACCTACTGCTTGGAAGAAACAGAAAGGGTCTTTTTTTTGTTTGTTTTTTGGTCTTTGTTGTTGTTGTTGGTGGTGGTGGTGGTGGTGGGGAAAGTGGAGAAAATGACTTGGAGAAGAAGAAAGGAGAGGGAACCTCTTAGGGGAGAGGGGGAGACTGTGGGTGTCTGGATGAGGGAGTTTAGAGCAGTACAGGGATGCTTGGCTCTAGAAAACCTGCAAAGAGGGACCAGCAAGTCCCTCTTTGAGGTGAGAAGGTGGAGGAGGAGGTGACAGGAGGCTGGAGAGTCAAAGGTAACCAAATCCCAGGCAAAATACTGCCGAGGATCAGTCCTGCCTTCAGAAAAAGAACAGGTGTTGGGGTTGGGGGAAGAATCTTACTTCTTGGTGGGAACCAAGCAGCCCTGCTTGCAGAACCCAGCACTCCAGTGGGCCAGTCACACTGCTTCCTGCCTTTCCATCAGTATGGCCACTGTGGCCACCTCTCCTTCAGTCCAGGCTCTTGACTTCTCCATGGAGCTAAAGCCAAGGCCTCCATCTCCATCTCTGCCTGTCTTCAGCCCAGCTCTTCTTCTACTTCACTGCTTGAGGAACCTTAAAAACTCTGATCCCGCCATTCAACCTTCAACCTGTCAATGAGTGTATAACTTGCTGGTAAAGCTGATACTCAAATTTAGAAGTTGTGGTATTTTAGTGTGGAACTAAAAGCATCAGCTGAACATTTGCACTTAATTGACTATTTGTTGATCCTTGAACAAGCCTTGAAATCCAACTTGTGGACCACTGTACATGGTATTTTTCCACTCCAGGATGTCACTCGCTCCTGCGGGTGCTCCTGTGGAAATCCTATGGGACAGTCAAACATTACCCAATCCGCTGAGCTCCCCCTGACCTCTGGAAGGAATAAGACATCCCTTCCAGAGATCAATGTACCATATGGCTCCTAAGGATGTATTATAGGAAAGGGGGGAATATGAAAAGTGTAAAAATAACTAGCATTCATCATAGAATATAATAAACACCGTAGGAGAGGAAGACTGTGACCTCTGCGTCCCCCAGAGCACCCAGCCTGGTGCTCAGCATGTAGACAGCAATGTCCAGCAGGCTGGCACCATGACCTGGTTGTGGACACCTGCAAGGCCACGTTATCAATTTCTGAGGCTGTGTCTGGTATCAGTGGGAAGCGCGTTAGGAAGAATTAGAGAGACATCCACTCTGGGAGCTGAAGAGGTGGTGTGTGGTGCCAGGCAGGTTACCTATTCGCCACTACTAGCTTAAAAAGACAATTCTGCAAATATTTGTTAAGTAAATACATTTGTTATTCTAGGGGAAATAAATTTGAATATCAGCTTTACCAAGAACTTTTTGAAAATCCCTACGCCTTTATAAATCAGGAGGGGCCCTTCTGACTTTTAAGTGCGCCAATGTGAGAAATGGGCCATCAGAGAAAAGAGAGCGGACAGAAGGCTGGCAGAATTAGAAAAGTCTCTGAAGAATGAGTCAGGAGTCAAAGGAAGGAGAAAAAGCCAGAACCAGGAGAGAGAGGCATGGTTTTCTTTTTTCTGCAAGTGTCATTCACTGAGCTAAGTCGGTACTTACATAAAAAGCTAGGCAAGCAAAGCAAGCAAACAAAGAGCAAACACAATGCCAGGCAAACCAATACAATCACAACAGGGGGTGGGTGGGGAGGGCTCTATTCCTGTTACACAGCTCTGTTTCTTTGAGAAATTTCTGCCCTGGATTCCACAGGGGAACTTCTGATCTCTTATATTTTGCTTTGTTTTTATTTCTTGGCTCGGAACCACCATGCTGCATACCATGGCGTGAAAAAGCAGAAAGCAAACAACAACAATGGCAGGAATCCCTCCCAATCTTACACGTCTCATGAACTTTTCAAGTCAGGTGTGTTTCTGCCTAGCACACAATTGCCTATTTGCCTAATTCATCTAGGCACTGTGATTTTCCTAAAAAACCCCCACATGATAACTGGAATGGAAACCAAGCAGGGATATCCAGTTTCTCTTAAGAGAGTGAGAATCTCACTGTGCATATCAGCACACTGTCCCCACGTAAAGTCTCAAAAGACACGTCCATCTCAAGGATTTCTGTACCTCGGAGGCTTAGCAAAGCTCACCAGCAAATAAAATAAATCACCCAAGAGACACGGGGCACAAATGAGTCACAAGGTCCTGTTTTTGGCCCCTGTGTAATCACCGTCATTTTGTCTATTTCGGTTTCATGTCTGCCACCTTCCTTCAATCTTCATCTGTTCTACTTTACATTTCAATGCGCAGGCCACCGATTTAGATTCCCAGACGACATCAGAAGCTCAATTAATAAGGATGGCATTTATAAGAGGAAATCTTGTAGTAAGAGGCATGGCTCAAAGGCATCTCGGGGTACTTGAACAGAACACCCAAAGATGGGACAGAGTCACTTCATGACCCCTACGGTGCTATTTTCATAAAAGAATATAATTTGAGGGCAGAGCAACTTTTTTACATGCCCTAGTCATCCATATTTTCTTTCCACTGAAATGTGAAGGAATTTTCACATCCAAAGATGATAATAAAGTTGACGGCATCCTGAGGCGATTTCTTTAACTGTATTTCACGCTGCTCCATACTGTGATGTCAACCTTTGCAGACTGTGTAGCCGGCAGGCATTCCCAACATAGATTCATAAATTATAACTCCATGCTACCGCTACCGTACTCATGTAAACCCACTCTAAAACACGAAATGATCTAAAGTGAGATAAAACCTATACACACTCTAATCCTTTCCTCCCACTCTCCAAAGGGACCATCAGGCTCCCCTCCCCACCCCTCACCCCGGGGAGCGGGGTGTGCTCACCCTGCTTTGGAGACCGCTGTGCTAGGAGGCTAGGCTGTACAGTACGTTTGCTTTTCTATGCAAATTCACTTGGGCTGTTTACTTCCTTGAGAACAGCAAATGGCTAGGATGAAAATGCAGCACAAGGCCAGGTAACGAGTTGGAACAGGCCCCAGAAAATGTGCCATGGGAATAAGCCCAATTCCAACTTCAGCAGTTTTCTGGGCAACGCATCCAGGCCAAATAATTATTCTTATCTACTCCCCCCACCTATTTAAACAATCTCATCTCCTGAAGTATGTAAGCCAAACCAAACAAAAACCACCCCTAAACTCAAATCTTATTTTCTTAGACCAGCCATCATGGCAGCCTGTCTGTCTCATCTTGCTCTGGCAATTCCACTGCCACTATGAGTTTCTTTTTTTCTTTTCTGGTCTCTTTAAAGCCGCACTTGTGGCATATGGAGGTTCCCAGACTAGGGGTCAAATCAGAGCTGTAGCCGCCAGCCAACACCGCAGTCCTAGCAACGCCGGATCTGAGCCTCGTCTGTGACCTATACCACACCTCATGGCAACGCCCGACCCTTAACTCGCTGAACAAGGCCAGGGATCGAATCTGCATCCTCACGGATACTAGTCGGATTCATAACCTGCTTAGCCACAGTGGGAATTCCATCCACCATGAGTTTCACACAGCCTCATGCATGGCCTGAGCCAGCTCAAGTGTTACTTAAGCAACATCCAAGTGCACTGAGACTTATTTAGGGAAGTCTAGAACTCTGAGGCAAAGAGAGGGGTGTTCCCAATTTGGGACGGGGGGGTGGGGGGGCAAAAAATGTACAACTCAGGGGGAGTTATGGATCAGCATGAGTTCCTGGCTGGTTCAGGCTGGCAGCAGGAACAACACAGTTTCTGCATTAATCACAGCAGCCCATACACCAGGAGCTGGTGTCTGTAAAGGCAACGAGAGCCAAGATGTACATGCAAGTCTGTGTTCACTAAGGAGCCCCAGAGCGGGCTCGGGGATCTGTGCTGCCCATCCCCCCCACAAGCAGCAGAAACACCAGCACAGCCCTCTTCCCATGTCCCAGGCTGCAGGAAGGAAAGAGGCATCTGGAGGCTTAAAAGTTCCTCTTATCTCAGAGCAATGCACAGATGGGTCCCTGGGTCTCATCCAGCCCCCAGCCAAAGACACTTAGGAGCCCTGCCACTTGGTGTCACATCCTGGAAATTAACATATGGCCAACAAAGGGGTGTGGTCAAACCCGCCACTTCCAATCAGAATCAATTGGGAAGCTTCTGAAACTAGGCTCCCCTCAACACACATACTGAGATCTGCCAAAAGGGGCTCTCCAGCGTGGAGTCTGGAAAGTGAATGATCAGCCGAAACGCTGCATTTTAACATGCACCAGAGGGTGGAGCTACCTGTGTACATTTCCGCGTCTGTTCCACACAGCTATCCCCTCACGTGTCTGTGAAGTGCGTTTGCCTTTTCCTTCAGGCACTTTTGCATCTCCCTCGTTGCTGCCTTGGGCTATCCCCGACTTGTCCAAGGGAACAAGTTTGCTCTCGCAGAGCTCAGAAGTCTTCTCTCTCACGATGGATTTCTAGCCTACACAATGCCAAGTTTGGAGCAGCTAACCTGCAAGGTTCCTGGTAGCTCTGACACTTTGTGGGTCTATGTACCAGAAGTTGCACTTGTAAGACTCCTGGTTCTGAGCTCCCCAGGGCCTTTCTGGCTGGTCTTTTCATGACTTGACTTGCCACTTACTACCTCACTGTGCCCTGGGGTTAGTCAATCCTTGACTGTGGTTGATTGTTAGAAATTCCCTATTTTAAATTCTCTTTCTCGCTGCTAGAAGCTTTCAAAGCTTAACGAAATAGAAAATAAGAAATCTATTCATTTGTTAATGTGGTGGTACCACGAACGTCCTATTTTAAGCAAAGGGACACTGTTGTCCCAATGCTCTACTTGGAAAAACGATTTCTGTATCACTGATGTTTGTATCCCAGATGGGAACTCCCAGAAGAGAGAGACAGGTACAAACAATAAATGCCTACTACGCGCCCTGCCCATTTTAAATTCATGGAGTGCTGGGCAAGGTGGACAAGTTTAGAGAAGACAGCTAAGCCTTACGATGAAGGGTATTTGGGGGGTGTTAAGGAAGGAGAGAGGGAACATCAACCATCCCCCTATCTGCCCACCTGTCCAACCATCCATCCATGATACACATTGAGAGCTGACGTGAACAAACCTGGCATGGGCCCTGCCCCCATGGGTCCTCTACTGATGGGAGAGGATGATATTAAGCAAGCAGTCCCACAGGTAAACACATCATTACAATCTGTGTTAAATAAAGGTCATGAAGGAAAACACCGTATATATCACAAGCATGAAGGATATGTGTATCCAGGAAGACTTCCTGGAGGAGGTGAGCCTTGAAGTTAGATCAGTAGAAAGTAGAGGCCCAAGGAGGAAGAAAGGCTGTTCCGGACCCAGGAGCAGATGGAGGATGTCTCTGAGCAGTGGCTGCTACTGTCTTGTGCTCAGAGGGACCCCGAGATTCAGCAGCAGAGCCCACCGCTGCCCATAGAAGCAGCCTGTCTTAACATCCTTCCCTTGAGGCTTTAGGGAAAGAACATTTGCTCCACTTACAAAAAGCTCAGGGAGCCCTGAGGCAGTGTCTCTCTGCTAACAGAGTTAATAGTTTCACTCTGTGAAGATCTGATTTTCTGGTCCGACCCTGGGACCTTCCTGCTTTAATACGAATCACAAGTTTGCATCCTCAGTGTTCACTATTCCTTGCATTAGCCTCTAAGTTTGATTCACCAGAAAAATCTAGCTCAGGCCCCAAACAAGAGACAGTTTCCCATCCAAGGATGCCCTGATTCCACCAGAAATGGCACCTTCAGACACCTTAATACAAGTCCTCAGTGCCCAGACACTTTTGGAAACTTTGAAAGCCAACACTTTACCAATTATTCAATCGAACACAAACACAAGAGAGCCTCTCTTTTCTCTCTAGTATAAATTTCTATCTACCCCCCAGGATGCTGGATTTTCCACAAGAGTGTGACTCAGGTTCACACACCTCAGGGCTAAGCCACCGACAGAGAATCAGACACCGACAGCAGACTTACAGAATCCTAAGATCCAGTTTGGCTCGTCTTTCCTTTTGAGAGACGAAGTCCTTTATGCCTTCTTAAACGGCAATATCCCAAAAGTCCTCCAAGATTTTCCAAACCAGCGATACCAAAATGTTAGAACCGATTCCCTTGATGCCAAAGGAAGCCGGATACAGGTCTGCTGATTGATGTGCTAAACAAAATCTTCCCAGCTGAGCTTCGACAACTGCAGATTTGGCAGAGACAATCATGACTTCCATTTTCGTTTTTTGTTTTGTTTTGTTTTGGTTGAAAATGTAAAAAGGGAAAGACTGGCTCCAGATCACCTAAGAAGTATTGCCCGTGTCACACCCTGTTACATTAAAATGCATCTTGCCCTCTTCATTTTAAAAAGAGCCACTCTCTCAGAAGGCCAGATATATGTTTTTTTCCCTTAAACGTCTCATTTTTCAAAAGATGAACTATAATCACTTACACTTGAGAAAGGATATATGCTTTTTAAAATAGCTAATAATAACACGTGCTGCTCATTTTACTGGCAGGCTCTAAAATTCTCAAACGTTAGCCTGAGTTCAAGTCACTGGGAAGGCTTTTTAAAAACAGATTTTTAGATGCCATCCTTGGAGTTTCTGATTTAGCAGTTTTGGGGTGGGACTGGAGGATTTTCATTTCTACAAAATTTCCAGGTGATGCCGATGTTGCTGGTCCGAGGACCACACTTTGAGAACCACGGCTTTACAGATAGCTTTATGGTCCAGAAATATGTACTGCGCATTTATTGAATACAAAGTACTTCACTGGCTCCTGGGGACCCAAGGAGGGGATACCTGACTGCAAAAGTTTTCAAACTGAAGCATTTTCTTTCTTCTCTCAAAGACATATGCAGCAACAAATAAAGAGAAAACAGCAGATGTTAAATACCAGGGGAGCAGTGATTTAGCAGATTTGGAGAGTGCCAGGCGAGTGCTGTGTGTGTGCGTGTGTGTTTAGGGCTGCCAGGAGCACATACAGGAGGAAAGGCAGCACAGGCAGGCTGGAGCTGATGTGCTCTACTGTAAAGGGGCTGTGACTTTAACTTCATTGTGACTGAGAGCAACTGAATGACTTTAACCGACATGGTTAGATTCTTATTTAAAAAAATTACTTCTCAGAAAACCAATAAAGTAACAGAGATCCTAAAAGAAACAATAGAAAAGTTAGACTTAATTGACATCTTCAGGACACTACATCCAAAAAAATCAGAACACACATTCTTCTCAAGTGAGCATGGAACATTCTCAAGAATTGATCACATATTGGGACACAAAGCGAATCTCAACAAATTTAGGAGCATAGGAATTATCTCAAGTATCTTCTCTGACCACAATTGCATGAAACTAGAAATCAACCACAGGAAAAGAATTGAGAAAAAACCTACCACATGGAAACTAAACAACAAGCCACTAAAAAACCAATGGGTTAATGAGGAAATCAAAAAGGAAATTAAAAAATACCTTGAAACAAACAATAATGAAGGCACAACATCTCACAATCTATGGGACACTGCAAAAGGAGTGCTCAGAGGGAAACTCATAGCAATACAGGCCTTCCTCAAAAAAGAGGAAAGATCTCAAATTGACAACTTAACCCTCCACCTAAATGAATTAGAAAAAGAAGAACAAAAAAGACCTAAAGTCAGCAGAAGGAAGGAAATTATAAAGATCAAAGGGGAAATAAAAAAAAAAAAGAGACTCAAAAAACAATAGAGAAAATTAATAAAACCAAGAGCTGGTTCTTTGAAAAGGTAAACAAAATTGACAAATCCCTGGCCAGACTCACTAAGAAGAGGAGACAAAGAACCCAAATAAACAAAATTAGAAATGAAAAAGGAGAATCACAATGGATACTGCAGAAATACAAAAAAGCATAAAAGAATACTATGAACAACTATATGCCAACAAATTTGACAATCTGGAAGAAATGGACAACTTTCTAGAATCTTACAGCCTGCCAAAACTGAATCAAGAAGAAACAGACCAACTGAACAGACCGATCACTAGAAATGAAATTGAAGAAGTCATAAAAACACTCCCTACAAATAAAAGCCCAGGACCAGATGGCTTCACAGGTGAATTCTACCAAACATACAAAGAGGATCTGGTGCTCATCCTCCTTAAATTTTTCAAAAGGTTGAAGAAGAAGGAACACTCCCAAAGATATTCTGTGATGCCACCATCACCCTAATTCCAAAACCAGACAAAGATACCACCAAAAAAGAAAACTATTGGCCAATATCTTTGATGAATATAGATGCAAAAATTCTCAACAAAATTTTAGCCAACCGAATCCAACAACGTATCAAAAAGATCGTACACTATGACCAGGTGGGGTTCATCCCAAGTTCACAAGAATGGCTCAACATATGCAAATCAATCAACACCATACACCACATTAACAAAAGAAAAGTCAAAAACCATATGATTATCTCAATAGATGCAGAAAAAGCATTTGACAAAGTCCAACATCCATTCATGATCAAAACTCTTGCCAAAGTGGGTATAGAGGGACCATTCCTGAACATAAAACCATTTATGACAAACCCACAGCAAATATAATACTCAATGGAGAAAAACTGAAAGCCTTCTCACTCAAATCTGGAACAAGACAAGGATGCCCACTCTCACCACTGCTATTCAACTTCAGTTTGGAAGTCCTAGCCACAGCAATTAGACAAACAAAAGAAAAGGCATCCAAATAGGAAGAGAAGAGATAAAACTGCCACTGTATGCAGATGACATGATACTATACATAGAAAACCCTAAGGACTGAACCCCAAAACTACTTGAGCTGATTAACAAATTCAGCAAAGTAGCAGGATATAAGATTAACATTCAGAAATCAGTCACATTTCTGTATACTAATAATGAAATATTAGAAAAGGAATATGAAAATACTTTTTAAAACTTCACCCCAAAAAGTCAAATACTTGGGAATATATCTGACCAAGGAGGTAAAGGACATATATGCTGAGAACTTTAATCAAAGAAATCAAAGAAAATGTAAAGAAATGGAAAGATGTTCCATGTTCCTGGATTGGAAAAATCAATATTGTAAAAATGGCCATACTACCCAAAGCAATCTACAGATTCAATGCAATCCCTATCAAATTACCCATGACATTTTTCACAGAACTAGAACAAACCATCCAAACATTTATATGGAACCACAAAAGACCCAGAATCACCAAAGCAATCCTGAGAAACAAAAACCAAGCAGGAGGCATAACTCTCCCAGACTTCAAGAAATACTACAAAGCCACAGTCATCAAAACAGTGTGGTACTGGTATCAAAACAGACAGACCAATGGAACAGAATAGAGAACCCGGAAATAAACCCTGACACCTATGGTCAATTAATATTTGACAAGGGAGGCAAGAACATCAAATGGGAAAAGGACAGTCTTTTCAGCAAGCATTGCTGGGAAACCTGGACAGCTGCATGCAAAGCAATGAAATTAGAACACACCCTCACACCATGCACAAAAATAAACTCAAAATGGCTGGAAGACTTAAATATACGACAGGACACCATCAAACTCCTGGAAGAGAACATAGGCAAAACACTCTCTGACATCAACATTATAAGTATTTTCTCAGGTCAGTCTCCCAAGGCAACAGAAATAAAAGTAAAAATAAACCAATGGGAACTAATCAAACTGAAAAGCTTGTGCACAGCAAAGGAAACCAAAAAGAAAACAAAAAGACAACTTATAGAATGGGAGAAAATAGATTCAAATGATACAACAGAAAAGGGCCTAATCTCTAAAATATACAAACAACTTATACAACTCAACAGCAAAAAAGCCAATCACCCAATTGAAAAATGGGCAAAAGACCTGAATAGACTGTTCTTCAAGGAAGATATACAGATGGCCAACAAACACATGAAAAAATGCTCAACATCACTGATTATAAGAGAAATGCAAATCAAAACTACCATGAGATATCACCTCACACCAGTCAGAATGGCCATCATTAATAAGTCCACAAATAACAAGTGCTGGAGGGGGTGTGGAGAAAAGGGAACCCTCCTACACTGTTGGTGGGAATGTAAACTGGTACAGCCACTATGGAGAACAGTTTGGAGATACCTTATAAATCTATACATAGAACTCCCATATGACCCCACAATCCCACTCTTGGGCATCTATCCGGACAAAACTCTAATTAAAAGAGACACGTGCACCCGCATGTTCATTGCAGCACTATTCACAATAGCCAAGACATGGAAACAACCCAAATGTCCATCGACAGATGATTGGATTCGGAAGAGGTGGTATATATACACAATGGAATACTACTCAGCCATAAAAAAGAAAGACATAATGCCATTTGCAGCAACATGGATGGAACTAGAGACTCTCATCCTGAGTGAAATAAGTCAGAAAGACAAAGACAAATACCATACGATATCACTTATAACTGGAATCTAATATATAGCAGAAATGAACATTCCCACAGAAAAGCAAATCATGGACTTGGAGAATAGACTTGTGGCTGCCTGGGGGGAGAGGGAGGGAGTGGGAGGGATTGGGAGCTTGGGGTTATTGGATGCAAACTATTGCTCTTGGAATGGATTTACAATGAGATCCTGCTGTGTAACACTGAGAACTATGTCTAGATACTTACATCGCAACAGAACAATGGGAGGAAAAAAAAAATGTATACATGTACGTGTAACCTGGTCCCCATGCTGTACAGTGGAAAAAAAATTATTTCTTTAACCCTTTAAAAAACTGAAGTATAGTTAATTTACAATGTTGTATTAGCTTCAAGTATATAGCAAAGTGATTCAGTTACACACACACATACACACACACATTTTTTTCAGATTCTTTTCCATTATAGGTTATTATGAGATATTAAGTATAGCTCCCTTTGTCCCCCCCCCCCACTTCTTTTTACAGCCACACCTGTGGCATACGGAAGTTCCCAGGCTAGGGGTCAAATTGGAGCTGCAGCTGCTGGTCTACACCATAGCCACAGCAACACTGGATCCAAGCCGCATCTGCTACCTATGCTGCGGCATGCACTTGGGGCAACACCAGATCCTTAACCCTCTGAGCGAGGCCAGGTATTGAACCTGCATCCTCATGGATACTATGTCAGATTCTTAAACCACTGAGTCAAAAAAGGAACTCCCTATACTTCCCTATGTTATACAATATAGGTCCTTTATTTTATGCACAGTAGTGTGTATACATTAATCCTAAACTCCTAATTTATCTCTCCCCCCACCCCACCCTTGCTATCCCCTTTGGTACCCACAAGTTTTTTATTTCTCTGAGTCTATTTCTGCTTTGTAAATAAGTTCATTTACATCATTTTTTAAGATTCCACATATAAGTGATATCATATGATATTTGTGTTTGTCTGACTTACTTCACTTAATATGATAATCTCTAGGTTCATCCATGTTGCTGCAATGGCATTATTTTAGTATTTTTTTTCTGGCTAGTATTCCATTGTGTATGTGTGTGTGTGTACACCACATCTTCTTTACCCATTCATCTGCTGATGGACACTTAGGTTGCTTCCAGGTTTTGGCTATTGTAAACAGTGATGCTATCAACACTGGGGTGCATATCTTTTAGAACTTGTTATCTCCACATATATGTTTAGGAGTGGGATTGTAGGATCATATGGCAGCTCTATTTTCAGTTTTTTAAAGAACTGCCATAACTTCTCTCCATAGTGGCTAGACGAATTTACATTCCCACCAACAGTGTAGAAGGGTTCCCTTTTCTCCCCACCCTCTCCAGCATTTATTGCTTATAGACTTTTTAATGATGACCATTCTGACTGGTATGAGGTGATACCCCATTGAAGTTTTGATTTGCATTTCTCTAATAATTAGCAATATCCAGCACCTTTTCATGTGTCTGTTGACCATTTGCATATTTTCTTTGGAGAGACATCTATTTAGGTCTTCTACCCATTTTTGATTGGGTTGGGGTTTTTTTGATATTAATCTGTATAACCTGTATAAATATATATTTCATGGCTGTGCCCATGGCATATGGAAGTTCCTGGGTCAGGGACTGAATCTGATCTACAGCAGCAGCAACACTGGACCCTTTAACCCAGGGATAGAACCTGCACCTCTGTAGCAACTTGAGCCATTGCAGTTGGATTCTTAACCCACTGTGCCACAATAGAAACTCCAAGCCATATATTTTGGAGATTAATCCTTTGTTGGTAACATCATTTGCAAATGTTTTCTCCTAGTCCACTGGTTGTCTTTTCATTTTGTTTATGATTTCCTTTGCTGTGCAAAAGCTTTTAAGTTTAATTAGGTCCCATTTGCTTATTTTTGTTTTTATTTCCATTACTCTAGGAGACAGATCCAAAAAACATTATTGTGATTTATGTCAAAGAGTGTTCTGCTCGTGTTTCCTTCTAGGAGTTTTATAGTATCTGGTATTACATTTAAGTCTTTGATCCATTTTGAGTTTATCTTTGTATATAGTGCTAGAGAATGTTTTAATTTTATTCTTTTACATGTAGCTGTTCAGTTTTCCCATCACCACTTATTGAAGAGACTGTCCTCCATGTATATTTTTGCCTCCTTGTCATAGATTAATTGGCTATAGGTGCATGGGTTTATTTCTGAGCTTTCTATCCATTGATTTACATGTCTGTTTTGGTATCAGTACCATACTGTTTTGTTTACTGTAGCTCTGTAGTATAGTCTGGACACCTCCCTATCCATCAGCAGACAGGCTGCCTAAAGACTTTCCAAGCCCACAGCAACCTCTAGACATGACCCTAGATACAGCCCTGCCCACCAGAAGCAAAGACCAGCCCCAGCATCTCCCACTAGGTAACCTGCATAAGTCTCTAGACCAGCCTCCCCCACTGGGGGGCAGATACCAGAAGCAAGAAAACTATGGTCTTGCAGCCTTCAGATTGAATCTGCCAACAGAGACCAGATTACCCTGGGATCAGCAGGCACTTGGCCCTTGTGTGACACGAGTAGGTTACACTGCTCTACACTGCTGGAATGCACAGGCTACCACAGAAGGCCACTTCTCCAAGGTCAAGAAACATACCTAACCTACTACATATACAAAAATACAAATAGAAATTTAGACAAAATGAGGTGATGGAGGAATATACTCAGACAAAGGAATGCCATAAAACCTCAGAAGAACTAAGCGATGTGGAGATAGGCAATCTACTCTAGAAGGAGTTCAGAGTAATGATTGTAAAGATGATGGAAGAAATTGGGAGGAGAATGGATGCACAGAATGAGAAATTAGACATTTTTAACACAGAAAATATAAAGAACGAAAAAAGAGAATTGAAGAAGACAGTAACTCAAATGAAAAATACACTAGAAGGAATCAATAGACTAACTGAGGCAGAAGAATGGAGTAATGAGCTGAAAGACAGAGTAGTGGAAATCACTGCCACCAAACAAAAAAAGAATGAAAAGAAACGAGGGTAGTTTAAGAGACCTCAGAGACAACATCAAGCACACTAATATTCATATCATAGGCATCTCAGAAACAGACTGTCATTTAAAAATTATCATTGCAGAGCAGAAGACAATTTGGAGAAGAAAGACTTAGAGCGGCCATTCAGGTGGACAGGCCCACAGTCAGAAGTCGGGGGTGGGGTTAGACCCAGATATTTCTGAGACCAAATTGGGAGTCTTTTATACTGGATGTGGTGGTGGATGGTGGAGGGAGGTACCTCTCACTGAAGCCAGACCCCGCTGAGATGAATGAATATTATGCAAATGACTGTGGGGTCTCGCTCTCCCCTTCCCCCTTTCCTTTTCCTGCCTCTAATCCTCACACTTGATGTTCAACATATGGTTCTACTCAAAGCATGGCTGGAGCTTTTCACAAGGAAAACCTCATTGCTGTTTACTGTGGTCATGAAAAATAAATCATAAGGGTGCTCGTGGCAGATCCCGAGCATTTGTATTACATTTGCTCCATCCAAGTGCTTGGAGAGCCCAGGACTTACAGGTGCAAGAGGAGTCAGTGTCAGAGTGGAACTTGGCAGCAGGTTTAATCATTATCATCTGGGAAAGAAAAGGCTTTGTGACTTAGTTGAATAAACAGTACTAAGTTTCTTTCACTGAAGTGGTTCAACAGTATTTAAAAATTATAGAAGAGTCTTGAATTGTAAACATAGAATTTTAAAAGGTTTTTTTTTTTTCTTTTTCTTCTTCTTCTTCAATAGTTCAGCATCTTTAAAAGGCCCAGTGGGGCAGACCTTGGGCTGATGGTGAAGTTGGGAAAATGTTATGTGCCTATTTCCTGGCCCTGGGGCTGTCTCCTGTCTGGGTCTTCTAGCATGAAACCAAAGCTCAGGAGAAAGGCTGGCAGACAATGAGCATTCAGGAAAAGGTGCTTCTGTGTTGCGTCAGGTAAGAAGAGCCATGTCCCTGCCTCCATGATGCTTTGGGAGGGGAAAAGAGCTCAAGTTGGTGTCTGGGGCACAGAGAAGGCAGAACTAGCTGTCAAGACAGGCTGGTTTCTCCACCGAAAATGATAACGGGTTTGGGATTTGCATGTGAGAGCTGGGGGTGATGGAGAAATCCAGAATCGCAACAGAAACATGGGGACTTGTGGGGGATTACTGCTCAGAGTCATTTGTTTATCCTTAAAGGCAGCTTAGAGTTTCCCAAAGAATGTGTATTATGACAGGATGCATTGACATTCCTTTGACAAAAGTGCAAAAATTATATACAGCAATGTACGATCAATTAATAAACTTTTAAAACATAATGTTAATGTTATTGGTGACAATGGGACCTGGGCACTGCTGGAAGTGTAAATTAGTGGAACCTCTCTGGAGAAAACCTTTAAACAATTCTACTGCTATGAGCTAAATAAATAAATAAACAAGAAAATGAAAAATCTGCAGAATTCTTCACAATTTAAAAAATTAAATATACATATGAGTGATATAATGGAACTTATGGCAGAAAATTAGTAAAATAAATTATGGGCACGTCTGTGTTATGAAATATTAGCCATTATAAATCATGTTTCAGGAGACCCTTTAATGACATGGGGAAATGTTCATGCTTATGTCATCAAGACCACAGCAAGGTTCCCAAGGATGCCAATTAAAAAAACATATGTGCTGGAGTTCCCGTCGTGGTGCAGCAGAAACGAATCTGACTAGGAACCATGAGGTTGCAGGTTCAATCCCTGGCCTTGCTCAGTGGGTTAAGGATCTGGTGTTGCCATGATCCATGGTGTAGGTCGCAGACGTGGCTCTGGCATAGGCTGGCGGCTACAGCTCCGATTAGACCCCTAGCCTGGGAATCTCCACATGCCTCAGGAGCGGCCCCTAGAAATGGCAAAAAGAACAACAACAAAAAATATGTGCTTAAGAAAAAAAACAAGTAGAAAGGTATAGCAAAATATTAAAGATGGCTGTCTTTGAATAATAGGATTGTGGGTGATTTGTATTCTTTTTGGTGGGCTTTAGTGGGTCAAAAACCATTTATGTAGTGGAAACACTACTTTTGTAACTTAAACAGCTCATTTAACTTATAATTTAAATTATAATAAATTTATAAAAATTATTATAAATTTATGAAACTCTAAATTATAATTTAAACAAAAACACATACAACATGCAATATGTGTCATATACACACTAGCTCATTTCTTTCTTTTTTTTTTTTGTCTTTTTGCCTTTTCTAGGGCCGCTCCCGTGGCATATGGAGGTTCCCAGGCTAGGGGTCTAATCGGAGCTGTAACCCCAGCCTATACCAGAGCCACAGCGACACAGGATCTGAGCCATGTCTGCGACCTACACCACAGCTCACGGTAACGCCAGATTGTTAACCCACTGAGCAAGGCCAGGGATCGAACTCGCAACCTCATGGTTCCTAGTCAGATTTGTTAACCACTGTGCCACGACGGGAACTCCACTAGCTCATTTCTTAGAGCAGTATTTAGTGCGAAAAATTCCTAGGCAAGTTAATTCCTTGGAGCTTTTTGCAAGAGATGATGCATTATGAAATTAAAAAAAAAAAAAACATGTGACTATAACCTCTCCACAGGCTATTATGCCACATAGTGGGCTTTGGCCTTTATTAGGGGAGGTGCAGCTCTGCTGCAGAGTATTCCTCTCTTTAAATCCTGAGCTTACTCAGCTCTCCCCTGAACACTGGCTGAGTGGTCCCAGGGCACAGTTGCTGAGCACTGGGATCCTGTTCAGCAGGGGCGAACTCTCCAGACTGTGGGCAAGTGAGGGGAGAACCCGTGGGCTGGAGAGCCATGTCTGGCTAGGAAAGGTAGGAACTCAGAGTCATGCTGGACTTGAGAGGCCAGACTGGCCAGACTGCCACATACTCCACCGTCCTTCTGTGCAGAGAGTGACTGCTCTGTCTGGGCCAGGGGAGGTCACAGGGTGGAAGGATGGGTGGGCTCAGAAAGACCTTGGCCCTAAAGGATAGGTAGATAAGAGTAGAAGAAGACACATAAGATGCTCAGCCTGTCCTAGGCTTATTCAGTGAGGTCTCTGCAGTCATTCCTGTAGGGGCCGGAATGCAGCTATTGCCCCATCAGCACTTTGATGCTGCCATGACATGGTCAGCTACGAGCCAGGGGAGTAACCATAATATACAGTGAATAAATCCAGTTAGAGTTTGTTGTTGTCATTTTTTCATTAGTTTCCAATGAATGCTTGTCTTATTGTTTTCATATGAATTTATTTATCTACTTATTTATTTATAGTTTGGCCATGCCCGTGACAGGTGGAAATTCCTGGTGCAGGGACTGAACCTGTGCCACGGCGGTAACAACATGTCTTTGAATTTAGGTTTTTTTTTTCTTTTTTTAAAAAATAACTCAACGCCATTTGTACTGGCTAAATTCTAGGGATTCACGGAAACCCAAACCAGTTGTTGCATTCCCACATCTCTTGGAGTTCACAGTTGGATGGCAGAGGCAGATCTTAATCAAATAATCACAAATTTAAGTGGGACAAGCAGTTCACAGGAAAGCCATGTGGTCTTGGTATGAGAACTAAGAGATTTAATATAGATAGGATATATTCTGGAAGTTTCTCTGACGAAGTAACACTAAAGAATACAAAAGGGAGTCAGGCAGGCAAAGAGGATTCCAGAGAGACAGAATAGCACTGGCAAAGGTCCTGTGGCAGAAAAAATGTGTGTTTAGTGGGATGGATTGGGAGTCTAGGGTTAGGAGATGAAAACTGTTGCATTTGGAGTGGATGGGCAATGGGATCCTGCTATATAACACAGGGGACTATATATTTAATCACTTGTGATGAAACATGCATGATAGAGGATAATGTGAGAAAAAGAATGTACATATATGTATGACTGGGTCACTCTGCTGTACAGCAGAAATTGATAGAACATTGTAAATCAATCACAATAAAAAATTAAAAGAAAATCAACAGATTGTATACCTTAAACTTACACAATGTTATGTAACCACTATATCTCAATAAAGCTGGAAGAAAAAGGGAAAAAAAAAAAAGGAAAACTGTCCAGTTATCATGAGGGGCTGCAGAAAGGATAGTGCACTCGGTGTGAGAAGTAGGCAGGGTCAATCATGAAGGCAGTGGCGGTCATGACCATTAATATGGTCTCTATCCTTGCTAAAAGTAAAATTAAGAGAAAAAGTAAGGAAAAAGGACCTACTGAAGGGTATCATAACATCCACCCATTCGGGTCTGATTTACAAGCTTCACAGGTTAGTTTTCTGAGAAAGCTCTCTTTTGAGGGAACAGCAGCTGGAATAACTTTGAAATCAACAATGGGCCTGTAGAAGGCCTCTGGGCAAATTACAGAAAGGTAAGATGTTTTCCTTCTTTTACTGGAAAGTTGTCCTTAATGTACTGATTTTGTTAGAGCAAAACTCTTTACTGACATCTTCCAGAACACTTTCCTCATAAACATAAACATAAACTACACACTTATGATGTAAATGGTGCATCCTTAGATGTGGCACATTTGTGCAGTCCACAATCTGTACAACCACACTTCAGTGGCCCTGGAATGCCAGTTATCAAAAAGGAAGGGGGAAAGTAATATTTTCTTCCTTGAACTAAAATAGCTCATTGTGTAAATGTGATTTCATATATATATATATATATATATATATATATATAATGATACATATATAGATGATTTATCTATATCTACGTGTGTGTGTATGTATATGTCTTCTAAGGCCTAATTATAGGCAAGACTGATTTCCCAGAGCTTACCCATGCTGCCTACATTCAGTGCTGATGGGAAGGAGCAAGGGTTCCAAATGACGGAAAGGAGGCACGGCACCCCCTCCATGGCAGGTTGGATGGCTCACAAAGGTTTACACTAAAAATGACTTATCTGTCAGATCTGGGATACAAAGAGGAGACCACAGAGCCGCACAGCAACCACAGTTAACCACAAGCCCTCCCGACTCTGCCAGGCCACACGTGGGAGCAGACGATGAGAGATGAAGCGTTACAGGCTGTGTAAGGAGCTACAAGCCATGTGAAAGTCTACATTAGATTAAAATTGGAAGACGCATCTATACAACTTTGCCAGAATGGGTTTTGTATTATTTTACCATTTGACCTTCAGCCAGAAATCTCTAAGTTTAAATTTACAAAGAATAATTTGCAAGCACTAAATCAAGAAGTAGCAATAAAACCCTTGTGTGTATGATTAGATATCCTAGAACTTGATATATATGTTGAACTTAATATCCAGTTACTCTTTTATTCTGTTTTCATTTCTTTTAATTTTCATTCTTAGGGCTGCACCCTTAGCATATGGAGGTTCGCAGGCTAGGGGTCGATTCAGAGCTGTATGTAGCCACCAGCCTACACCACAGCCATACCAACACCAGATCCAAGCCACATCTGTGACCTACACCACAGCTCACAGCAATGCTGGATCCTTAACCCACTGAGCGAGGCCAGGGGTGGAACCTGGGTCCTCATGGATAATAGTCAGATTCATTTCTGCTGAGCCCTAATGGGAACTCCCAATTTTTTTTTTCTTAAATGGAAAGTGTTACCCTCACAGATTTTTCTGGACAGTTATGACAAAAAATCTAAAAGATGCACCGTGGCCCCCTCCCAACCTGGTCTCCATCATCCCGTCTACCTTAAGCTTTTATCTCTGGCCCTGGCACCTACCAACCTAGCAGAGCATCCTGGGGAAGCAAAGACACACTTACTGCTCCCTGGGCGGAAGATGAGCCGGTTCCTTCGTCCTCCTCCCCGTCGGGCTCCTGATCTTCGTTGTCTGTCCAAGAAGACACGTCCTCTACCGAGCTGGTGAGATCGGGCAAACTCTTAGATGTTAGCCTGAGCAGGTCCTCTTCAGAGGTTTCCTATGGGGACACAATTAAAGGTCCATGAGTCACTCCCTGGCGTCAAGGTCAAGGTCAACTCTCCCTAGCAGAGTCAACCACAGTGGTCACTTGCTCCCCATTCAAAGACTACCTGGAGTGTATGTTCCACATTTCCAGGTGTGCAAGGCTGCCTGAAATGTCAGGGGTATGGACCCAACGTAAACCCAGACCAATTTTTTTTTTTTTCTTGATGAATCTGTGTTTCTCAAATGAAAGTTTCTCCAGGCAACCTCAGCTTCCTGAACATAAGATCCTCTGATGCTTCCTTCCCCCCGCAGTCTTACTTTCAGGATATGGTTGAGACCCCCTTTGTGGGCAGGCTGATAACAGCGATTCGGCCTCTCCAAACTCATCCCCCTCCACTCTCCCCTCAACCCACGCCTTCCATTCAAGACACACTGACTTCCAGACACGCCAGGCTCTCCCAGCCTTGCTGCCTTTTCCACCAGCAGCAGCCTCTGCGTGGACCACACTTTGTGTTGTGACTAAGGCCCCTCTGGGCAAAGCCGAGCACCCTCTCCTGCAAGGCTTCCTGAATCACCTTTGGAGGCATTCCGTTGGCCCCTCCCTTCATCTCTAATGTCCTCTACCGTTTATCACTTTGCTGTGTGTGTCTAACTCACTCGTCTTTCTCCCCCCTACGTGTCTGAGAGTTCCCCAGACTCAACAATCTTTCTACTCAGCACGGTGTCCCCCAGCCTAGCTCAGAGCACAAATATCCATCCTCTTCTCTCTCTCACTGTGGGGTAGAAAGAGATTAGACTGCTTATTGAATCATAGTGTCAGAGTGGAGACTGATAATGTCTTTTCAATGAAAGCAGCCCTTTAACAACCTTTTTTTTTTTTAAGGGCCACACCCGCCGCATATGCAGGTTCCCAGGCTAGGGGTCAAATCTGAACTGGAGCTGGTGGCCTATGCCACAGCCACAGCAGCGGGGGATCTGAGCTGCCTCTACAACCTACACTACAGCTCATAGCAATGGTGGATCTTTAACCCACTGAGTGAGGCCAGGGATCGAACCCGGGTCCTCATGGATACTAGTCGGATTCATTAACCACTGAGCCATGAAGGGAACTCCCTTTAAACAACTTTTAAAGCAAAAACACATGGACTCAGACTCCATTAAGATGAGACTCCAAAGCGGGCTTTATCAACACAGCCCTTCCTTCCTAATCTTAGATAAGGTCAGGATGGGGGGTGAGAGGCAGGTGAGATCAATGAGGCCAGTGACAATCCCAAGGATGGATGAGCCACACACACACAGGAGCCAAGAGCTCGCCCAGGAAATGATGCAGCACATAAGGCCAGGGACCTGGGCTGCAGGGCTGATCCGAGGCCAGAAAAAAAGAGCGATGTGTCTTCTTCTCTTTCTCCCATTCCAGTAACTTCTACAAGGAAGGAAACATGTGGGAAGTTTTGATTATCATATTCCTTGGGGGAATGACAGAAAAGAGGACAACAAAAAAGCACCCATCTTGTATAAGGGACGCTACACCATATTAGTGAATCGGCAACAGTGGCAACAGTGACGTTTGTTAACTAGGTTGATGCAGGTTCCACTTGCAAGGTACCTGAAAGCTCATTCTTTTTAGGTCAGTAATGTGTGAAGACCACACTTTCAGACCTTGCGTGAGGAAAGGAGAAAGAGTTGTTAACCAAAGAGTGAGTTAAGTCCTCTTCTGGGATGTCAATTCTGGTCAACAATTGACCAAAAAAAGAGCATGGGAAAAAAAAAAAAGAAAAAAGAAAAAAAAAAGACAGAGAGAGAGAAAGTTTCACAACAGCCACAGGAGAGAATACTCCACAGTCATTAAAAAGGGTGCCACAGAAATGCACTTCCTGCTGGGGAAAGAGTTCTCATAGAATGTTACTTAGTGAAAAAGCAGGTTAAAAAGAATGCGTGGTAACCACATTGGTGATGGATGTAACAATAAACTGGATACAATAATATGTGATAACCATAAAGACAAACATTTCTCCAAATGCTCACTGTGACCGGCTACATTGTTCAGGGCCCTTTATCGTTCATCTTCCTCGCATCCCATGATGTAGTTATTGATTCTCATTGTGTAAGTGAGATTTAGAGGTAGAGTAACTTGCTCAAGAAACACAGCTTTGAAAGGGCTGTGCTGGCACTTAAATCCTGGTGGGACCGCCTCCAGGTACTCTGTCTCCTCGTGTTCGATTCCATTTAAAAGAAAACGTGCTGTATTTGCACACATGTATGTGTTCCCATCTGGAAGGACACGCCAGACGGATAATGCTATTGGCGGTATTGCAAAAATGTTATCTTGCTTTTCTTCTCTATATTTTTTGGGGGTTTCCTCCAGTAGATATGATAAACATCTATTTCTTGTTAATAAAAACCAAGAGTGGGGCGGAGGGAAGGATGAGAGAAATCCGTATTGCTGTGCATGGACTTCTAGGAATAGCAAAATGAACCTGGATATTCTTCAACCTATTCATTCAGCAAAAACTTTCTAAGCTCCTCTGAATACACAACAACATATTTATGTGGAAACCCACATCCTCTTCAGAAGAAAGTACTTGCTAGATTTCCAAAACAATGCCTTAAAGTTTTGTGACAAGGTGACAATTATCTGCAATAATGCTAATATATATTTTTATTATTCCTTATGTTCAGCACATCAAAAGCTCTTTTCCTTTTCTCCCTCTCTTCAAATATAAAGGCAGAAATGAAGTCTGCAGATGACTTGCTCTTGTGAGATAAACTTACAAGAAGAGCAGATGCCAAGAGGTACCTACAACTGGACTTTCTTTTTTTCCTCCAAGGATGAGCTCCTTGGATGTGAATAGTTTCAGGAACAAGCAGCAGGCAGCTGATGTAGCAGTGTATTCCCTAGCAAACGGGAAAGAGTGAAAGGCAACCCAACTCTGAAGGCTGGGTCAGCATTAGGGGTGTAGTTCAGGGTAGACGGCCAAGGGCCAACGGATTGAGAACTAAGATGGATGCCCATTCCTGGGCTCTGAATGCTGCTCAGCCCTCCAAAGACCCCAGAACATGCCCCGAAATGTCAAAGCCTCTGTCTGGCAGGGCACCACTAGCTTTTTCTAATACCACTGGCTCTCGTGTCCTTTGTATCTTACATGGCTAAGGGGCAGTGGTGTACGGCAAGAAGCATGAAACTGAAGTGCAATGGACCCAGGATGAAACCTGCTTCTGCCACCCACTGCTTGTGTGACCTCTGGGAAAATTAATCCCTTAGGGTTTTGTTTGTTTGTTTGTTTGTTTTTGACCTCACCTGAGGCATGCATAAGTTCCCAGGCCAGGGACTGAACCCGTGCCACAGCAGTGACAATGCCAGATCCTTAACCCACTGAGCCACCAGGGAACTCCCTAACCCCTTAGACTTTAATTTCATTCTTTCAATATAAAAGAACTAATGGCTCTCTCATGGGATTTATTTTAAGAATTAGATGAGAGAGTGGGTAAGAAGCCCTTGGCATCCAGTGGGCACCTGATACGTGTCAGTGTCTCTCTTTTTCCAAGTTATGAGTGAAATTGTTGGTCAGGCATCGAAATCCCTCTTCAAAAATTCTATGTGTGCTCCTTAATTGTCTTTACCCATGAGCGGCCCTTTTTTATGTTTCCTTTATGTCACATGTTTGTGGGTAGCAGCTGACATAGAAGATAATACTCTTCCTCATTTTCCAACCTAGCAGGAGAAGGAAGTCAGCATAGAAACGAAGGTTTGGTGCACGTGATATAACTCCTGTGCAGAAGCCCCTGTGTTCTTAAGCTGTGGACTGTGGTGAGCTGGGTGTGTATATACATGTGTGTGTGTAAGAACCAATAATGCTTTTTTCCTTCTTCTACTTTTTAGGGTCACGCTGGAGGCATATGGAAGTTCTCGGGCTAGGGGTCGAATTAGAGCTGCAATTGCCAGCCTACACCACAGCCAGAGAAGATCCAAGTCGAGTCTTTGACCTATACCACAGCTCATGGCAACACCAGATCCTCAGCCCACTGAGCGAGGCCAGGGATTGAATCCGTATCCTTATGGATACTAGTTGGGTTTGTTACCACTGACCCACAACGAGAACTCCCAATAATGCTTTTCAAACTCCCAACACATCTGGCCGAATGAGGAATTTATTTCTCCTTCCCTCACAGCCCTTTGCTCCTTGTGGGATTTTCCAGGAGAATGTCCTGGCTTTACTCCTCCCCACCCCTGGTGAGAAGATGCCACGCGGGTGCCCCATGGCACCTCTGGCAAGGGAGAAGGGGGCCTATGAATGGAGAATATCTCAATTCCTGCTCCAGGGCCTCAGCGTCAGCTCTTCCTGCCAAAGCTCTGTATTCTAGTTGGAAGCCTGAAAGTCTAGGTCAAGGATTTGGGGTAAAAGCCATAAAGGAAGGAAAGCAGATTTTTCAGATGGCTCAAAATATTCTTCTAATCTATTTATTAAACACTTCCCAAATAGGCAATCAACCTTGCCATCTAAGAAGGAACAGACATCAACACCTGCGGATGCTAGGTTCAAAAGTAACATGAGGGATAACAGGAGTGGGGGTGGGGCATTAGCCATCCTGGAAAGAGCCTATTGCTGCAAAGGGTTAAGGGCTATGTGGCCTCACCCCATTTCTCCCCTGAGCCGGAACTGGAATGAAGTGGAATGAAGACCCTCGGCTCCCCTGCACTGGCTCCTGAGTCCTGGGGGCTCCTTCCCAGCCTCAGCAACAGCACCTTGAAGCAGAACCAAGACAGCCCAGGTCCTCCGGCTTCTCATCACACAGCAGGGGCATCTTGCGGCCTCTTCCCAGTGTACTAAGGCTGGGGGGACCCCAGGGAGAAGGCAGATGGGAACCCCTCGGCTTCAGCACTATTTTCCCACACTCCAGGGATCGAAGTGAAAGACGCTCCAGCCTGAGGCCTCACCAAGAAGAGGTGGCAGCAAGATAGAAGGGACAGATAGACACGGCGGTGCGTCAGGAACCAGGATCCCAGCACTGCCAGTAGCATCAAGGCCTCCTAGAGATGGGAGCTCTGCCTTGCTGGGTCATTTGTAAAATTGAAGGGAGCAGCTAGACAACAGGGTTCACAAGGCTTCCTCCAGCACCAACACTCTGCCAGGCCTGCAGCCTGCCCATGGCTGGTCCCTAGCCTTCTTCCTTCAGGACCTGGATGGTGCATGGTTTCATGTGTCTCTGCTGTCCCTGCTGAACAGCTGACCTGGTCGCTTTCTCCCTGGATGAGCTGCTTCTCTCCCTACCCTGTCCTTCTTTCCACCCTCCCGTCCTCCCCTTTTCTGTAGTCCTATGATTGTTTGTCCATCTCCTAGGTAATACCTATAAAGACCCTTCAAGGAAGGCAAGAGAATTAAACACCCTTCAGCCATGGCCTGTAGAATTATGGCCATTTGAATGGTCCAAGGAGAAGGCAAGTACGAACGCGGGTGGAGGATGGATGGGAAGGGCTCCAAAAAACCAAAGTCACCACTACCATTTAAAACACTTTATAAAACAAACAAAAACTACCTACCTTGCTGGCCACCACCAGCTGAACCACTCCAGTGGCTGAGCGAAGAATGGCCACAGCTTCCTCGTGGGAGAGCCCGACCAGTAAGTGGCCATTGATTACCAGCAGCTCATCTCCCAAGGACAGTCTGCCATCCCTGAGAAAACGGAGATGGGAAAAAAAAATCCCTTGTCAAGACATTCTGGGCTTGAGAAGGGCCATCTTCCTGGAGCTGGGGAGGGTGGGGAGAGGGCTCTGTTCAAATTGAGCGAAAGAGGAGTGAGGCCAACTGGAGTAAGCTGGGATGGGAGGGCTTTACCCTGCGGCTGGCGGGTCCAGATTCCAAGCTAGCGGAGTGAGGAGCTTCATGATTTCGGATGCTCCCTCAGTCCCTGCCTTGTTCTTAAGTTACCACTGTATCCCACATCAATGTCAATGAAACATCTCCCATCCAAGTGGAGATGTGATGGGGGACTGAGACCCCAAGGTCCTCAGATAGTTAAGTCACACTTTCCTTAATTCTACCTGCCATCCTGCCCTGGTGACTGAGTCATTAGCTAAAGCTCTGGGCTGAACCCTCAAAAGAACAAAAGTATCCTAAGCTCACCAGGAATCCTCCTCTAACCCATGGTCCCTCTCTCCTCCAGGGTGACACACCCTTGCCCAGATTTCTTCTGCAGCATCTGTGACACTACATGACATGTGACCATAACCCCCATCCACAGGAGTTATAGGACCTGGAGGGTAAAGTGTCACAGTGGCTCCTTCTTCTTGGGTCCCTCTAGCCAAGTTTCATAAGTAGAAGGATGCACAGAAAAATGAACAAAGAAACTGCCTAAGCTACCCCCGCTGCAGGTGTCAGCCCTGGGGTAGGACACGGGTGTACAAACATGTTCTGTTTCTTTATTTCCTTTAAAGGAAATGAATGACTTGGAGCTTCCTTCCCAGTGGGCTGGCAGGAAGCCCAGCTGTCATGAGGTCTGCCCACCCTCGAGTGGGTCAAGAGTGGCAGACTGTTAAAGCACTGTGCCCGCCTCATCACTCATGGTGGGCCAACCATCCTGTGGGTTCCAACTGAGCCTCCAGTGGTCTGGTCTCCTGTGATCCCAATGCAGCCGGAGGCTTTTCATCTCCACTGCTAAATATCAGATGGGAAATTTGGTGAGGCTGAGAGACCCAAAGCCCAGGGTTCCACCACTCCCTCTGAAGGATTCATATCAGCACCCAGGGTGCTTCTGGGGAACTCACACCTGTCTCCAGGACTCTCAGATTCACCCCACTCTGTTGCTCTCCAATCTGTAGACTCTTTCACTTGCTTTCTCTCAATGAATTAATCAACTTCTCTCTCTCTCTCCTCCCCCCCCCTAACCAGTTTCTTTCTCTTTCTCTCTCTCTCTGTCCTCTAAGGCATGCATCATAATCGTTCCAAGAATCTAGGCTTTAACAGAAAATAGGACACAACAGAGACTTCCAAGAGCCTCGGCTTCCTGTCCTTCAAATCCCCAAAGCAGAGAAATGCTAAGAACCCCAGTTGTTGCTTGGGATGGAGGGAGAAGGGAAAGAAGAAAACCACAGAGAACAAGCAAACTGGAACCTCAGGAAGGTGTGTGGGTGGGTCCTCTAGGGGAGAGGGATTCAGAAATAAGGAAGAACACGATGGCTCGGGCCAGTGTCCCTGGGTTTACTTATGCACACCATCATCAGGGCATCTCTGTCCCCATCTTCTTTTATTTTCCATCTCAATCCTAGCTCCAGTTATTAACCAGAATGCCCCATATGTAAATTAACCCCCCCAACACAAACATCCAGACTAAGGGTGTAAGAAAATGGTGAGACCCACTAGAAATAGCTCACATGGAAAAGAGACATGAACAGTTCTACGTCAGCTCATCTCTGGGCACAGGAATTTCCTCATCTCCAACTTTCCAAAGACAGACTAGAACCTAAGACCTGGGGCTAAAAGGAAAACGGCTATCTGATGGGAATTCCATCATCTGGGAAGTGTGATGATGGATATGAACTACCTAAGATCTTAACCCTTCAATCGCACCTGCCCACCCAGACAACAGACACCTGCAGAGAATCTCATCTTTACTCATTATCAGTATCATACTCTAGTTAGGGGACCGAGGAGCATGGAACACTGATGCTCCACTGGTGCCCTTGTCCTCTCCCTGGCATTCTTCAGGATAAATACCTCCAAGTGCCTTCACCTGTGCCTCATGAACTGTATTTCTCTCTTGGGCACGCAAGTATTGCTCTGGCTTGCCGTCCCCTCCTTCACATCAGGTACCTGCACTGAACACTAATTCCAGGCAGATTCACCTCCCTCATCAATGAAACACTACCTTTATCCACCTACTGTATATGAGTGGGCATCCAGTGTGGGCATATGCCCCACTGTGCTTTGCCAACAGTAGATGCCTTATGTATAGGGAAGCAATTAGCCACATGGCAAGGGCACCCCTTACGTGTTGGGATAACTTCTTCTACCTCAACACAGACTTCTTTGTACATGCTCTGCCTATGAACCATCTCTCTTCCTACCTCAGATGAACTGTCCAGGTTTTGGAGTGTGAATTGTTCTCAAGCCACAAGGAGAAAAATTAACATTTATTTCTCTCCCTCTCCACCTGCATGACAGAGACACATGTATCTAAGTGTGTATCAAATCGTGATAGACCTGACAAATCCAGACATGGCATGTGAACGGGGGTCACATTTAAACCCCATCACTTTCCCGAGACGTCAGCCACAGTCTTATGGGGGTGAAGAAGTCACGTGTTCTGCTGCGTGGCACGGTCTTGAACAGTAACCCCATGTCACCAGCATCCCAAAGGTCAGGATAAGTGACACTCACTCAAAACTCAAACCGGACTAGAAAGAACTCCAATCTCTCCTTCATGGTGTGGCAATGCCTGCAGTGTCTCCAGCAATTAGCTTCCTGTGCTCAGAGGGGAGCTTAACGAGAACCACTTATGCCTGACTTCCGTCTGTGCTCCAGCACCATGCTTGTCAATTGGAATTGGCTGTGCTCTGGCCAGACAGAAGAGTCCCAGCACCCGGGGGCAGGGCAGGGAGAGGACAAGGAGGCAGAGAAAGGGGGAGATGAGCTAGTCACCTGTGAGCGGCACCTCCTTCCTTCACTTGAGTGACAACGATAGCGTGAGGTGAGCGCTTTGATCCTCGGCCTCCACTAACCTGAATTCCCAGCCCATCCGATTCTTTAAGCAGCTCCATCTTCCATATCCGGCCAACTTCCTCCTTGGGAGAAAAAGTGAGCACACTGTGAAGGATCTGGACAGACACACGTCACTGTCACGGGAGGGTGGAGCCGGTGGATCAGGCCAAACACTCATCACTTGTGGACAGGTGACCACAGGTGAGAAAATTCTGTGGGTTGGACCAAAGTCTTGCTTGAGCTGGCAGTGCTGTGCAAGGAAACCTTCTATGATGATGGACGTGTCCTAGGTTTGCAGCATCCAATATAAGCCACTAGCCCAGGTGGTTATTGAATACTTGAAATGGGGCAACAGAGACACTGAACTTTTCATTTCATTCTAAGTAACTTTCATTAGCTACCTGGAACTAGTGCTGACATTGGGTGGCAGAGCAAGAGTGACTTGAAAATTCCTTGACCAAGGTCCTGTGAAAGAAAGCAGCTCCTGCCTGAAACCCAGATACTATTATGTGTATAAACACTGCCTGTGTCTCATTTTCTTTTATTGAAGACAGCTACTCATTAATAAAGGAAGATGAAAGGAAGACAAAGCTATACCTTGGTGCCAGGAGACTTCAACTAGTTTGAGCCAAGCTCTGCTACTTAGCACTTATGAGTCATCTAAGTCCTGAAAACCTGTTTCCTTGGCTTTTATTTTATTTTTATTTTTTTTGTTTTTTTTTTTTTGGTATTTTGTCCTTTTTAGGGTCAAACCCGTGGCATACAGAGGGTCCCAGGCTAGAGGTTGAATTAGAGCTATCGCCGCCGGCCTACCCCAGAGCCACAGCAACGCCAGATCCAAGCCACGTCTGCGACCTACACCACAGCTCACAGCAACACTGGATCCGTAACCCACTGAGTGAGGCCAGGGATTGAATCTGCAACCTCATGGTTCCTAGTTGGATTCATCTCCGCTGTGCCACGATGGGAACTCCTTTATCTTGTATTTTATTTTTTGCTTTACAGGGCCACACCTGCAGCACATGGAAGTTCCCAGGCTAGGGGTCAAATCAGAGCTGCAGCAGCCAGCCTATACCACAGCCACAGCAACACTGGATTTGAGCCACATCTGTGACCTATGCCACAGCTTGCAGCAGTGTTGGATCCTTAAGCCACTGAGTGAGGCCAGGGATCCTCAAGGTTACTAGTCAGGTTCTTAACCTGCTGAGCCACAACATGAACTCCCTCCCTGGCTTTAAAGTGGGGATAATTAGTAATACTTCCAACTTTGTTGTTTGGATTAAATGAGATATTTATGGAAGCCGGTGGCAGTGCAGTGCTCCTGACATCTAGCAGAGACAGAATAAATGTTGGTAGGTAAGCATATACTACTTACACATGCACATACTGTATGTTAAAAACATCATATTGAATTGAACTCAAATTTCCTTAAAACATGAATGAGATCTTGGGAAGGAGAAACCAAAACAGGGATTTAACTGATGACTTTTTTTTTTTTTTGTCTTTTTGGGGCCGCACTTGTGGCACATGGAAATTCCCAGGCTAAGGGTCAAACTGGAGTTGCAGCAGCTGGCCACAGCCACAGCCATGCCAGATCTGAGCTGTGTCTGTGACCTACAAGCAGCTCAGGGCAACGCATGCCCTTAGTGAGGCCAGGGATCAAATCTACGTCCTCCTGGCTAATGGCTGGGTTCGTTACTGCTGAGCCACAACAGGAACTCCCTAATTGATGAATTTCTTACCAACTTCTGCACACATTGGTCCGTATGCTCTTGAAATACATTAATAAATGCCTCAACACCTATAAAAATCTATCCTTTGTAAAAATGAACACAGGTTTCTAAGTCCCTGGGCCTGCTGGTAGCTCTTCTGCTTTGGTTCATTCTCCATTTGACTCTGTGTTTCAGTCTGAGGACACAACCATATGCCCACTGCAAAGTGTACTTAGATACTTAGCTGTTCAAAGAAATGAAAGCAAAAGCTTCCAAAGTGATTTATTTGGGAGTCTGACTTGAGGCTTATCCTGAAGTTCTTTTTAGCTCTAGGTATACAGGTAGGGGTCACAAGGCGTTCCTCAATGTATAAAACAAAAGCGACCTATTTTCTCCATCCACCAGGAAGGTCCAAAGGAACCAGTAAGGTCCAATACAGATGAAGCCATCATCCCCCGAGGAACAGGCAACCTGCCCATTCAAGTTGCTTGCAAAAGAGGAAGAATGTGAAGCATTTAGAAAATCTGAAATGCATTCTGTCAGACACTCAAATGAAACTTTATGCAACAGTAAAAACACCAGATGTTGAACGGCCCCTGATGTGCGGCAACAGGAATGTCTAGGGAAATTATTACCAGACAGAGACCTGTAGGGTCCTACACTTTCCTAGCCCAGTGCTGCTCGCTGGGGCTCCACGACTCCAGCAGCATGCAGCGGTGCCAGCTGTCTCCTTCATCCATTGACCGCAGACCCGCGAAAGCCTGTCTGGCCAAATGTAACTTCAGAAGTCACTGGCTTACCACAGCAGTTCATGAACTTGTCAGGGCTCCCTACATCATCCAGTCATCTCACTTTGGACTCCGTGGGTTTTGGTTTGTTGCCTCCAACCTCTGGAACACCTTTCTCTCTTTCCCATTCAGAAACAGCCTCCCTGGCCTTCAAAAGTCTCTCACAGCTCCCCTGTGTCCAAGAAGCCATCCTGGAGAATCAGTGCTACCTCCGAGATGGCACACACCCAGGTCCTGGGTCCCCTTGCCTAGTGGAGAACCTCAAAGGGAACCAGTGCAGGGGTGTGCTGATTAGCCGTGGTCCTGGCATACTGGGCATCCCACACGAGCACAAGGGCCATCCCCGTGGCTGCCTCCCTGGACCTGTCTCTCTACAGGTGAGAAACAAGAGCACATGGCAGTTTGACATGGTTTTTTTTTTTCTTCTTGGAAGATATACCATGGCTCCTGGGGTCTTTAAGACATTGGACTATGCTCCTCCCTCCCCCAGGACAGAAAAGCTGCAGAACTCTTTCCCAAGAGCCACAGGGACCATTACTGGAGCCCAGAAATAAGAAAACCTATTTAGTTTTAGCCCAACTTAGTAAAACAAACAAACAAAAAACCTATCTATCCCTAATACTAGTTAATATCATCATTTTCTATTCTCTTACCCTCCTTTTGCTAAGCAGAACAGGTTAAGCATGGTTCACAGAGGATGTGACAGTACTAGATACAGTTCTTTCTAATTTTTAAATGCTTTAAGAAGTAGGACTTGTGACAACAAAACACAAAGAACTACAATGATGGGGAAAAAAGAATGGCCCAAATGTTGACCCTGACAGACAGTTTTCAAGGGAATCCACACGTCCACTCCACACCCTCCCCTGCTCAAGATGCACACAACTAGTTAAAAGCAAAACAAAACACGTATCTAATAAAAATGGCTTCACAGGGCAGAAATTACCAATCTATACTATCCCCCCCACGATACTAGTCAGGAAACAGATATTCTAATAGTATCAGTTTATTTTATTTATTTTATTTTAGGCTTTTTAGGACCACACTCTCAGCATATAGAAGTTCCCAGGCTAGGGGTCGAATCAGAGCTGTAGCCTCCAGCCTACACCACAGCCACAATCACGGTCACACCAGATCCGAGCTGCACCTGCAACCTATACCACAGCTCACGGCAACGCCGGATCCTTAACCCACTGAGCGAGGCCAGGGATTGAACCTTCGTCCTCATGGGTACTAGTCAGATGTGTTTCCGCTGAGCCATGATGGGAACTCCCAGGTATTCTAACAATTAAGAGATCCAATGATGCGATTGCCACCCCCATCCCAACAGCAGGAACTCTAAGGGGAGAGTGCAAAGAAAATGATGTAAGTTTCCTCACCCTGGGATTCCTTGATCGTCTAATGAAGGGGTTCTGAGAAACACAAAAGGAGGTCAAAAGAGGAAGAGGCAGAGGTTGTCAGTCTGTCAATTGATAACAACCGTCAGTATTAAATCTAGCTATCTACAGCTGAAAGCAGTGCTCAGTTAAAAATAAAATCAGTGTCTAAAGTTTATCAGTCTAAAACTGGCACTGGCCAAAAATCAACAGGTCAGCTTAAATACAATAATACCAAGTATATTTCCAAGGGCCTCCCAACAATTCCACTTGGGTATCTACTACCTACACCCGCAGGGTCACAATGGACTCTCCTTCTCTCCCATCCCAGGCTTTCCCATCTCAATGGGAAGAGCAAAATCTACTCAAGCTTAAGAGAATATGCACACTGAAAGCCCTGAATTACCTCAGGTTCATCCTTACATTTCCTATCCCTAAACCACGAGCGAGATCTGAAGGCTCTGTGTGCAAAATAGGTCCACATTCATCTACTTCTGTTCCTCTTCCCTGGCACCCCCCCCCGCCACCCCCCCCCACCGTCAAAGCCATTGCAGCATCTTTAGCTTGGGTTATCCCATTAGCCTCCAATCTGGTCTCCCTTTTTATGCTCTGCCTCTCACAAACCACTATTCTCTCTTTCATATCTAAGGAGAACTTAACAAACAAATGGACAAACATCAGTGTATACTCAGCTTAAACCTTCCACCGTTCCCCCACTAGACTGAGAAAAAGATCCATACGCTTTTCAATGGCGAACATGGAAGCTTTGTAATCTAGCCCCGTCCCCATCTCCCACGTCACCTCCCAGTACTTTCTCCAGCTGCATGCCTGGTTCCTTGCTGGAAACATTCTGCCACCAGATTTTGCAGGGTGGCCCTTTCCTGACACTCAGTCTTCAGCTGAAACATGGCCTCTTTAATGCGGTCCTCGCTGACACCCAATATCAATTAGCCCTCCACTCACGTCGCTGCTGGGCCATCTTTCACATCAATGTTTTATTTCATTTACCACACCTGTGGTCAGCATCTAACCTTCTGATTTATTTGTTTATTTATTGCTTGGGCGCCCTTATACATGATAAATGCCACTTACCAATGGATTCTCCAGCAGTTAGACAGTGCACAGCATGGAACAGTGCCACATAAATATCACTGGATTAGCAAATCTTGAATGTTTATCCACTAATCCTAAGGCCCTTCATGGAATCCAATATACAGCACAAATGAACCTTTCTACAGAAAAGAAACAAACTCATGGATGTGGACAACGGACTTGTGGTTGTGGAGGGGGAGGTGGAGGGACGGGGGTGGACTGGGTTTGGGGTTAGTAGATGTAAACAATTGCATTTGGAGTGGATTAGGGATGAGATCCTGTTGTACAGCACAGGGAACTATAGCTAGTCACTTGTGATGGGATATGATGGAGGATAATATGAGAAAAAGAGAGAGAGAGAGTGTGTGTGTGTGTGTGTGTGTGAGAGAGAGAAAGAGAGAGAGAGAGAGAGATTGGGTCACATTTCTGTACGGTAGAAATTGACAGACCAATGTAAATCAACTATAATAGAAAAAATAAAAACCAAAAAAAAAAAAAAAAGAAAATGCCCTTCACAAGTCCCTGAGACTGACGTTAAGAAGTTGGGCCAGATGGGAGACGTGTGTTTGCCAATGTTCAGTGTGTGAACACGGATCCAGTTGTAGAGATGATTGAGTTCTGAAACAGACCCTGTCTAGACAGATGGCTTGGACCTTTGCTTCCTTTTACACTGGCTTAAAGGGCAAGGAGACTTTGTCAGCTTGTTGAGAAAAAGCCAAACCACACACAATTGGACGCTTTGGAAGTCTGTACTGATGTTGGAGTGCTACCCTTTCCTATAAACTGCCAATTACGGTGTGAGCTCACACATGCATCTCTTCACGAAGGCAGGCAGGGGGATTTATGTACCAAAACGGGGGTAGTACATTAGGGAAAGCTGCCTTGGCAGCATTTAAATGACCTCATCTTCTGCTGGAACCCAAAATAAAAATTGTACTACAGCGTCTTTGCCCCAAATGTGTGAAGACACATCATCCAACTCGAATTTCACTGCAGTCAATGCTCTGGCTCCGGTTGCAGACCTATTCTGAGACCATTTGCTTTCCTTTCTTTGAATGATCGGTAAGAAATGAAGAACCATGTGATCATAATGTCAGAGTTGAAACCCCTTAGTCATCAGCCCCAAATGCTCAGGTAAGAAAAACTCAGAGAAAGGACATGGCAGCCTGCAGGCCACAGAGCTGGGGATGGGAGAACCAGGGCTGGACCTCAGGGCCTCATCTCTCAGGCCTGGGGTTCTTGGTTGCCTTCAGGTGCAAGGGGATGAGCTGGAATGCAAAGCCTTGGAGGCCAGAGTGAGTGTGGCCTTTGGAAAAAAAATAATTCAGGAGTTTCCTGGTGGCCTAGCAGTTAAAGAGCCAGCATTGTCACTCCTGTGGTTCAAGTCACTACGGGGGTGTAGGTTCAACCCCTAGCCTGGAATTTCTGCACACCTGGGGCGCAGTCAAAACAAAAAAAGAAAGAAAGAAAAAAAGAAAAAAACCTAAGCCCAAATCAGGGAGGAAGATAGCAGCGAGAAACATGGGCAGAAATTTAAGCAGGAATCAGATGATGAAGGGCCTCGCGCTCTATGTTGTGCCAAGGGTTCAGATAGTAGCCCAAGGGCAAAGTGGACTCATCCAAAAGGATTTAAGCTGCAATGTGTGTGCATGCATGTGTGGTAAGATTTGTTCTTTAGGAAAGTCCCTCTGGTTGCCGTGGGAACAGTGGATGATGGGATGAGAGCAAGAACAGCAAGACGTGTGGAGACTGCTGTGATCCACCACACAGGTGAGAAATGAAAGCAGCCTGGCCCTGACTGAAAGCTGTAAGGGGGGCAGAAAGTGGAATAGGCAGGGATCCCAAAGGGAGCTGGAGCTGTCATGACCGGTGACTGACTGGATGTGGTGTTGGGGAGAGAGCAAGTGTCCCAGCTGACCCCAGGCCACCACTTGTCCCAGTCTGCCTGGGTGAAGGCATCTCCCAGGACATGGGATTGTCAGGGAAAAACCAGGGAAAAGTTCTGCACTAACCAGGACGAGGACTCCCGAGCTGAATCTCAGGTTTCTGCCCAGAGCAACTTTGTGGATGGTTGAGACCTGGGAGATTGGAGCAGGCGCAGCGGTGTGGGAAGGTGATGCAAAGAGTTTCAGGCATGACATGAAGTATCTGTGGCAGAGATCCTGTAGGCCATTGTAGAAAGATGGAGAGCTCAAGAGAGAGGTGAAAGCAGATACAAACTTAGGGGACATTAGCACATAGGAAGGTGTAAGTTCACCTGTTCCTAGAGGAGGTCCATTCTCCCGCTGCCTTTGCATGATGCAAACCCCAGGGACCACCCAGGAGATGAACTTGGTGTCAATCTCTTTCTGAGGCGCACACATTTCCCTGCACATTCAGGCCTGGGGCAGCTTTCCTGAAGTCCCTGCTGAACCACTGACACAGAAAGTCTGGAGAAGACGTCCATTACTACACAGGGTAGATTTGGGCTGCTGGGTAAGACCACAAACAGACCCAAACACACACACGCCTGCTGTGAATAAACTCTCCTGACTGGCCAATGGTAGAATTCTTTCTTTCTTTTTTTTTTTTTCCCAGTGTTAGGTGACTAAGTTTGGTTGTATTCATTTTTACCACGCAGCATCACAAAAATACACACTACATATGTCACCCTGGATGAGTAATCCTCTTTACCAGACAGGGAGTGAGGAACTCTGAACTCATTTCTAGAAATGCTTATCTATGTCCTAGGAGATGGCTGTGCTTTAGCAGATAGGCCCCCAAACTTTTGTATTTTAAAAAATTAGTCTGGTTGCTTATGTATCATTGAGTGTTAATATTTTATAGAAATGACCCGCTTTTGTAAAAGGAGATATTTGTTAAAAAGGAAATGTGTTTCCTATAGGTCTGTGAAAGGAGAACGGAATATAAAAACAAAGTCTGGATTTATTTTCCTGTAACTATAACAGTCTGTGAAAAAGAAGAACCTGACAAACAAAAATGGTCTGAATTCTCATCATAAGCCTTGCCCATGATTTATTAAGTCTTTGTAGATATATTAAATCATTAATAAAACAGAAACGGAACAACGCTGACATGTCTGGTCTCCCATTATTCAAATGGAATGGAATTTTCCCCCCAAGGCTTAAGAGGTAAATAGCTACTTTTTGTTTTTCTGGAAATTCCATTTTAGCACGACCTTGGGCTCATCCTGGAGTTAAATATAAACCTACTCAGCTCAGGAACCTAAGCAACCTTCCGTGGAGGTCTCTTGGTCCCAGTTTGGTGCCACTAGGATGCAGAGGAAAACGTAAAGATCTACTTCTTGGCAACCCTACTAATCCTGGGTAAATGCACCTAAAGATGATGCTTCTAGGGTTAAAAAAGGGTACTGAAGGTGGTCCCGCTGTGGTGCAGTAGGTTAAGGGTCTGATGTTTTCTCTGCGGCAGCTCGAGTTGCTGCTGCAGTGAAGGTTTGATCCCTGGTTCAGTACAGTGGGTTAAGGGGCATTGGTCACAGCTGCAGCTCAGATACGATCCCTGGCCTAGGAGTTTCATATGCTGTGGGTGTGGCCAAAAAACAAATGGTACTGAAATATTCATGCCTGAGAAAGTATGTGGCCAATTCTGACTTTCTAAGACTAAAAGTATAACCCCAGGTCAATCATCAGTCTATAGATTAAGAACAGTTATGAAGAATGCAAATTCCAGATGGCAAGTCTCACCTTTCTATAGGCATGTAGCTGCAAAAAACAAAAACCAAAAAACCCTGAGGGAAGGGATCAATGTTTGGGGCTTTTTTCATCCTTTCATTTGTATCTTCTTGGACATCTGACCCTGACTGCAAAAACCAGGCAGAGGATTCTCTGGTATGTGTGATCTTAAAATAATTTAATCCCGAAATTCAATTTTATGTTACTGCCTTTAATTAGGATGAGCAGAGGATGGTACTCAAAAGTTTGCTGTGGCATTTTCTCTTTTAAAATCATTCCAAATTATTTCCACTGTTGTTTTAAGCCGAGTGAATGTCTATTCTTTTGACTCAATGTAAGATTCAATCTCAAACTGTTGATACCTTAAACCCTCAAAACTATTAAGGGAACCCAATAATACCCAACTTATTTTTTTCCACTTTAGGCTTTTTGCAGTTTCACAGTCTAATCATTAGAGGGAAAAAAAATCCTATCAAGATATAGATATATCATTAGTAAGAAACACAATATTTTTATTGCCCTCAATTTTGGGGAGGAGTGTACATTATAATCTTTTTACTGCCTCTAGTCCCCTTTTTTTTGGGGGGGGGAGCAAAATTCGTAGAAAGTCATTGATAGAAACATTAATTTTTCCTTCTGATTTGTTTGTACAATTCCATCTACAAATATACCTTCTCTGTGTAAGGCTTTATGAAGATCATCCAGCTCCTCAAATGAAGGAACATTAAGAGGGGAGTTGTTTTAATTCTTCTCAATTCATTATACAGATTGGCTACAGTTGTAGAAATATGTACGAAATAACCTTACGAGGAATTACATTCACTGCTAGGGCACCACTTCCCAGGATGCAAAGCTGAACTCGATACTCCCTCTGTGACCATTTTCCATCTTTCCAACTTTCTCTTTCATCCTCAGAGGGTATCCCAAGTCAGAGAAGAAACCAATCAGGAACTACCTAGGAAACTGCTGCTCTGTTAGGAACCCAGAGGAATATCTGGCCAAGAGGATTCTTGGAACGAGCCCGCCAACCCCAAAGAAATGTAACTTAACAAGAGAGTGTTGGTGATAATGAGGGAGACAATTGGAGGCTCAAAGTGTGCCTATTACCATTCAGAACAGACCACATCTGCTTTGCCTTTAGGGAAGACCAGCTCTGACCATCACAGCTGGATATCATAGTATCGGAGATTTCTGTGAAGTTTCCAAACTTCACTGGAATTCAGCAATAAAATAACATGATCTCATGAAAATGTCACTGGTTCTGAAGTGTTAAAAATAAAAGCAGATGCTTCCCTGCAGGTTGGACATCCTTCCTGCGTAATACCAAGGCTTGGATATTTATGCCTTCAGCGGCCACCAGGAATTCTTGGCCTTGTAGTGGCAATTCCACTGGTGACAGCAGTGATAAATAATGATGTAGTTGAATTACTTTATCTGGGCTTCATATGACTCAAATTATACCACAGAAGGCTTGAATTTTCCACTTAGGATCACATGACTAGCTCTTTATTTAAGTGGGATAAAATGACTTGGATTTTTTTCTGCTTGTTATTGTTAGTGTCCTCTGATCATTTATCTCAATAAATCTTTTGGCTTCTAAACACAAGGTCACCTTAGATGTATTTTCTAAACCTTAAACGCACCTTCAAACAACCTTCCATTTAAAATTCAGTTGTGTACAATCAAAGTAAAGCTTACCTTCGCCAGAGAGTCGCTGGACTGGAAGTCTGTTTTCCCAGATTTTGAGAAGCGGCGTTTGTCACTGCTTGTGGCCAGAGGAGCATCTATCCTTGGAATTTGAGGCTCTGTCCCTCTGTCCAATTCCGACCTGTCCAGGTGGGATCCTGCCACCTCCTTGAGCGAATCTGGGCCATTTTCTAGCTCCGAAGCAGCATGACCGTTTCCCAATTCAGGGTCAAGACCATTGCCCAGCTCAGAGATGGGGTCATTGTCCAACTCACCACCAGGACTGCTCTTGGAATCTTCAGAGGCTTTGTTGGGGGAAGGCCTGGCGATGACCCCAAACTTTCTTGCTCTTTTCCCCTTTTTCACAGTTCGGTCCCCCAGCTCCAAGGTAGGTGTCTCTCCGGGTTCAGAGCTGTTGTTGCTGTTGCCGTTATAAGGAGAATGCACCTTATGCTTGAAGCGCCGCAGCATGATCAGGTAGATGAAGCCGCCATTCCAGCACTGCTCAGCCAGGTAACTGCAACAGACACAGAGGGGCTGCTTAAAGCCCTCAGAACATCCTTTGAGGCAATGCAGTGACCTGAGGCACTTGGTGGCCCACAGAGGACCCATGTGACAAAAAGCTTGGCCAAATAACTGAAGAACTAAGCTTCTTAAAGAGGCTCACCCCTCCATTCTTGGAATCTATTTAATTGCTGATGCTAAAAATAACCCCCCAAACAAACCACAAACCCACCGTGAACTGGAAATTAAGCATGAAAGTACTCTACAGTCGATGGTCAGAGCCAATCCTATCATTCAAAAAATTGATTCTCCATTGCCTCAACAACTTGTTGCATCAGAATTATGCTAGTCTCCTATTTACGTAGTTCTGATGTGATAACACCAAGAGTCCCTGGGGTAGATGGATAAAATAGATCACAGGAAATGTCAAGTTCTGCTGTTAGGATCAAAATATCAACTGCACAATGCAAACAATTATATATACACTGGATAAACAAGAAGGTCCTACTTTTGTTTAGGGAACTATACTCAATATCCTATGATTAACCATAACGGAAGAGAATACGAGAAAGACGTCTAGCAGAAGTACCGTGCTATATAGCACAAATTAACACAACATTGTAAAACAACTACACTTGACTAAAATAAATTTTTTTTTGTCTTTTTAGGGCAACACCTGCGGCACATGGAGGTTCCCAGGCTAGGGGTCCAATAGGAGCTGTAACTTCTGGCCTACACTACAGCCACTGCCAACTCCGGATCCAAGCTGAGTCTGCGGCCTATACCACAGCTCACGGCAATGCCAGATCCTTAACCCACTGAGCGAGGCCAGGGATCAAACCCTCATCCTCATGGATGCTATCTGGGTTGGTTAACTGTTGAGCCACAACAGGAACTCCCTAAAATAAATTAAAAAAAAAACCCCAAAACAAAAAACCATAGATTGGGAAGAGGCAACGGTGGAGGAGGAGTCAACTGGGAGTTCCCTGATAGCTCAGTGGTTAAGGATCCAGCATTGTCCCTGGTGTGCTATGGGTTCGACCCCTGGCCCGAGAGCTTCCACATGCTGGGGGAGCAGCGAAAACAAACAAAAAGAAACTTAACTGCATGAGAGGAACCTTGGCCTCGCAGTAGAATGCAGAAAGATCCTAAGTGCAGGGGCAGGAGGGGAGTGGAGGGGGTGAGCTGGGCTAAGAGGTAGCTGATGTAAAGAAGCACGGGCAAGTGTGTGCAGCATTAAATGAGGATCAGGTGTGTGTCTTGGTAATGGTTCTAGGGTGTGCCTTACACACGGGAAGTGCTATGAAAAGGAAGTCTGACAAGGTGGAAAACACGTAGACAGAAGGAGACCAGGACGAAGAGGGCTGCTGGAAACCGTGGCAACCAGGAACAGGGGGAGGGAAGGAGGGACTTTAGCTTGAGGGAGACAAAGGGCAGGCTTGGTCGTTTTTACATGTATTTGAGGAGGACAGCCAAACACTCAGAAGCAGGAAATCACGTAAATGAGATAGGGCACATGAAGCCTGACACAATGACTCCTCCAGATCTGAAAGAATAACAATAGAACATCAAATGTGATGAGTAATTAGCAGTGTCCAGGACCAGAGCATTAAAGTTTTAGCAAAGAAAACACTTGCTCAAAGTCAGGAAGCTAGGCTGGGCTGGCCCCGCCACTTGTGCCACCCAAGATAAGGATGCACGAACCCCAGATGAACCCAGGGAAATGCCTTCACCACCGGAATCTTGCCACATTCTACACATCACTGGCTTCCAAGCCAAAAACTTCAAGGACCAAATCCTTAATGAGTCAGATCTGCTTCCCATCTTCATGTGCCCAGAAAGAGAAGGCCTGGGGCGATGTCACCTTCATCTTCAATAAGTGGAAAACAGCTTTTCCAAAGTCCACCAAACTAGCTCTGTCTCTTCAGGCCTAAAAATCAGACCTGAAAGCTGGGGCAGTCAGTACGTGGGAGGAGGCGAAGGAAAATGTACGAAGTTCTTGGCCAAAGACATGTATTTCCCATACTAATGGTCAGGATAATGCAATGGCAATGATTGTCTCACTGAAGAAGAGAACGATTCTGAATATTTGCCTCGCAGTAAAGTGAACAAGAGAGAAGGGTTCTCAAACAACCACCAAAGCTAGTAAAAACTTTCTTTGCTCTTGGGCTGTGAACCATGGTAGTGAACTTACATGTAATAACCGGGTAGATAAAACATACTGTACAGACCTCAGGTTGTTCTGTGAAATAGTGAGATGGAGAGGCGTGAAGACCTTTCTAGAGTCTGGACAATGAAAATTTGTCCTGGTTCCCAGCACCAGTTTTCTATAATGTGTATTTATTTATTTTGTCTTTTTAGGGCAGCACATGCAGTATATGGAGATTCCCAGGCTAGGAGTCAAATTGGAGCTATAGCCAGTGGCCACACCACAGTCACAGCCACAGCCACACCAGATCCGAGCCGCGCCTGCAACCTACACCATGGTTCATGGCAACGCCGGATCCTTAACTCACTGAGGAAGGCCAGGGATGGAACCTGTGTCCTCATGGGTACTAATCAGAGTCGTTTCTGCTGAGCCATGACAGGAATGCCTCCATAATGTTTAGATTTCACTTTTTGAATTGGGTAATTTTCTTCACACCGGATCAACTCTTTATTTATTTATTTTTTTCGGCCGCAACTTCCAGCATGCGGAAATTCCAAGGGCCAGGGATCAAATTCTTGACACAGCTTCAGAGCCACAGCAGTGACAACAGCAGTGACAATGCCAGATCCTTAACCCCCTGAACCACAGGGACTCCTTGGATAAACTCTTTTGAAGGTATAAAACCATAAGAGTAATTAGCCAGGTTGTAAGGGTTTCCTTTGAGCAAACCACTACTATTAATCCAACATATATGCTCAGATGTTATGAAAAATAGGAGAGGGTAGTAAAAACAGGACCAGGTTGAAAGTTAGATACTCAAGTTCTCATATATCTTTGGCCCAACCATGTAAAACAATGTAATTATACCAAATTTTCATTGACTGATGAACGGATAGACAAAATACAGCACATCCATATCATGGAATTCTATCTGATGTTACAATGTGGGTAAAGCTTGAAGTGTTATGCTAAATGAAGGATGCCAGACCACAAAAGGCCATCTCGGAGTTCCCCTCGTGGCTCAGTGGTTAACAAATCCGACTAGGAATTTGTTAGGAGGTTGTGGGTTCGATCCCTGGCCTTGCCCAGTGGGTTGGGGATCTGGCATTGCCGTGAGCTGTGGTGTGGATCGCAGACACAGTTTGGATCTGGTGTTGCTGTGGCTCCGGCGTAGGCCAGCGGCTACAGCTCCGATTGGAAACTCCTGGACTGGGAACCTCCATATGCCGTAGGTGCGGCCCAACAAAAAGATAAAAAAGGCGGGGGGCATCTAGCATTCCACTATAACACACTTCCAGAACTGGCAGATCCATTGAGAGAGAAGATAGATTAGTAGTTCACAGGAACTGGGGGTGGTGCAAGGGAGAGGAGAATTAAGAAAAATCTCTAATAGATTTTCATAGGGTGTGATGTTTTAAAATTAGATAGTGGTGATGGTTGCTCAACATGGTGAATATACCCACTAAACTGTACATTAAAAAAAATTTTTTTTTGAAATTCCTGTTGTGGGTCAGCGGGTTAAGAACCCAACTAATATCCAGGAGGATGCGGGTTAGATCTCTGACCTCGATCAGAGGGTTAGGGACCTGGCATTGCCTTGAGCTGTGCTGTATGTAGGTTGCAGATGCAGCTCAGATCCGGTGTTGCTGTGGCGTAGGCCAGCATGTGCAGCTCCAACTCAACCCCTAGCCTGGGAACTTCCATGTGCTGCAGGTGTGCACCTAAAAAGAAAAAAAATTTTGTATGGCTGCACCTGTGGCATATGGGAGTTCCTGGGCCAGGCATTAAATCCCAGTAGCTTTGACCTGCATTGCAGCCTCAGCAACCCGGGATCCTTTAACCTACTGCGCCAGGCAGGGGATCAAACTTGCACCTCTGCCGCCAACAGAGCCGCTGTAGTCAGGTTCTTAACACACTGTGCCACAGTGGGAACTCCTGGACTTCCCGTGTGGCTCACAACTACTTGGCATTGCTTCTATACCGTGGGAACTCCTAAACTGTACACTTTAAAATGGTGAATTTTATGTTACATGAATTATGTCTCAATTTTTTATAAACAATAGCAAATGTATTAATACTGGCCAAGTTTTGAGTTTATTCTTTTTTTTTGGCCATGCTTGTGGCATGTGGAATTTCCCAGGCCAGAGATCAAACTTGAGCCACAGCAGAAACAAGGCCGAATCCTTAACCAGCAGATCACAGAGAGCTCCTTGAGTTTACCCTCCTTAAGAACGCTCTTTAAGAATGCTTTTTACAGAAGAAGAAATTGAGGCTCAGAAATATTAACACAAAGGGAGTTCCTGTTGTGGCTCAGTGCTAATGAATTCGACTGTGGGTATCCACACGGGCACAGGTTTCATTCCTGGCTTCGGTCAGTGGGTTAAGGATCCAGCATTGCCATGAGCTGCAGAAGTAGTTCACAGATGTGGCTCAGATCTGGTGTTGCTGTGGCTGTGGCATAGGCTGGCAGCTACAGCTCCAATTTGACTCCTAGCCTGGGAACTTCCATATGCTGTGGGTGCAGCCCTAAAAAAAAAAAGAAAAGAAATATTAACTAACTTGCCCAAGTTCACAGCTGCCAGCTGGTAGACCCAGGTCTGTCTGCTTCCCAACCCTATGTTCTCTTCAGTTCTGCTTCTTAAATCCTTATTGTCCCTGTGCTTCAGTTTCCTCTTCTGCAAAGTGAAGGTGTTAAAATGGACCATCTCTAGGTTGCTTTCACATTCTAATTGTGAACGCTAACTTCCCGGGAAAAGTGCTAGGGATAGAGGAACAAGCCATCCCAGTGCCAAGGATAAAGCATAAACCTGGAAAAACAGAAACAGTTTTTTTATGTCCAAGTTGTCCTAGGACTCCAGGACATTGACCATTAACCTGAAAAAGATTTTACTTGAAGAAGCAATTCCTTTAAAATTGCTTTGGGGACTTTAACCTTTTGTATTAACCCTCTGAACACCATGATGGATTGTCTGCAGAGACCTTCTTTTCAGGACCAGAAAGGCTGGTCCATCGATTTGGAATACAAGAATCTGAATATCTTTCTCATGTTTACTCTCATGGATGCGCCAAGAACCTGGAGAGTTGCCAAGACTGACAGTATTTTATTTCTTCTGCAGGAGCCACACTCAGCAAAACTACAAAATAGGAGGAGTTTATCCTTTGTCTGGAACCCTCTCCCTTTCCTTTCCTGGCTTCCTAGCAATAAACGAGGTCCTGATGCCTTCAGGGGACTGTATGACAGGTTACTTTAGTCCTTCCTGGACACTGCATTTTCTAAGGTCGCCCCAAAGGCAAAGTATAATTAATGAATTACGGACACTGGAGCAAGTTGGTGAAAAAGAGACTTTCAGACAGCAGGTAATTTTCTTTCAGATCTTCAAATCCCTTTAAATGTAAGGCTGTCACATGCCCTCTCCAGCTGTATTTAAATGACTTGCCTAACTTCCCTAGCACCTGCCTGGCTGATTCACACTTCAAATCTCCTTTTCTGTTCAGTAGGATTCTTAGCCACTATTAGACTCTTTATTTGATTTTATTTTTTGTATATAACGGTTTTTATTTTTTCCTTTATAGCTGGTTTACTGTGTTCCATCAAATTTTTTTTTAATCTTTTTAGGGCCCCACCCATGGCATATGGAGGTTCCCAGGCTAGGGGTCCAATTGGAGCTTTAGCTGCCAGCCTACACCACAGCCACAGCAACGCAGGATCTGAGCCCCATCTTTGACCTACACCACAGCTCATGGCAATGCCAGATCCTTAACCCATTGAGCAAGGTCAGGGATCGAACCTGAAACATCATGGTTCCTAGTCGGATTCATTTCCGGTACTCCACGATGGGAGCGCCTCAATTTCCTACTGTTCAGCAAGGCCACACAGTCACACAGACTCTTTAAACTTCACTATCAATGTCAGGGAAACCTGAAACGAAATACAATGGCATGACTTAGAAAAACAGGTCTCATCTTCATTAACCACAGGTAAAATTAGCCTTTTAGAAGCTTCTCTACCATATGATTATTTTTTTTGGTTTCTGGAAAAGATGTGAAAGTGTCCTCTGCTATGTAAAGTTATTAATTCAATTAAAATTTCTTTGATGTTGACCACCCTAGGCTGGCTGTAAGATAAACGAGAAAAGGCCACCATGCTCAGCCGTGAAGTTGCGAACTCTTTCCCCTGGAACGTGTCCCAGTTCTTCATTTCACTTGGCCTTTGCAAGTTTCTTTTCTGACTAGTTCCCTTCCTCGCCCTTTCTCTCCAAAAGGGCTTTATCCAAAGGAAAGTTTGAGCACCTCCTCTGTTCACTGATGCTTTGTCACAATTCTGAAGCCTGGGCTCTGCAGGGGTGGGAGCCTGGGAAGGGGTCGGCAGGTAAGGTTAGATACTTGGAAGAGCTGAAGGGATAAAGCTGCGTGGAGCTTGAAGAACAAGGAGGACAGGAGGCCAGGAGATCAGAGAGGGGTAAAGGCAGGAGAGATGCCGGAAGGGCAAAGACCATCATTATTTACTCATGCTCTGATCCTATCATGAGAGGGCTGGAGGCAGCTGTACGATTTTGATATTCTGGACTATTTTGCCAAAGCCCTTGCAAGGAGCCATCTTCAGGTGCCTCTGAAAATCATCTTAGGCCTCCAGCCATCAATCACTGATGCCTGGGACATGGTATGAACCCACAGAGGGTGCTGCTGGGCTGAATCACAGGCGCGCACACGTGTGCATGTGCGTGCGTGCGTGCGTGCGTGCGTGTGTGTGTGTGTATAATCTCAGAGGAACATGGATTGCCACCTCTGGGCCCTGGCCTGTACTAGAGTGGCTTGTGTAACTCAGAGAATACATCAAAGAATTTTGGAACTCAGACTTCTCACCAAGGCAGATAGTCTTACTTCATCTGAGTACATCAGCTCCCTGGTTGAGACAGCAGGAGACTAAACCCTGACTACAAGAAGATGTTAATAGACAAGGTACTACATCCAGGTCTCAGTTATTCAAGAACAGGATGAGCTGCTATTAGCCACCCTAACACCCAGGACAGAGAGCCACTATTCCTGTCTATGATATCCTCTCACCTAAGAAATAACGAGAGGCAGAAAAGCTGCTTGGGGTCCTCTGAATTAGCTGCTAAGCCTAATGAATCCAGACGGCTGTCTGAGGTTATAAATCTGTTAGTTCCCAGAGAACGATGGGCTCGGAGGAAGTGTTCAATATATACAGAATAATTTCCCAGGGAAGTCTTGGCTTGGAAATAGAGGCAGGCAGGTTTGGACAGCTCCGCACGAGAGGCTGGGAAGATGATAAACATCATTTCCTGGAGTCATTCAGGAACGAGGCTCCCCTAGGGAAGTCTCTCTTGGGAGTTGCCTCCCTGCTACCCTGAATTTGGGGCTCATTTCTCCCAGATCCCAAAACCTTCCCTACAAAGATCCAAACTTTCTTTGGGGGACTCTGAAGGCAGAAGCTGGGGGCTGAATATCATACTAAGAGTGTCTTGTATCCTCGGTGTGCTTCGAAAGCCTCTGCTGAAGATATGTCAATCTGCTTCTTTGCTAGTTCAGAGAGGGGGAGGAGTTCCTGTTGTGGCACAGTGGTTAACGAATCCGACTAGGAACTATGAGGTTGCAAGTTCGATCCCTGGCCTCGCTCAGTGGGTTAAGGATCTGGCATTGCCGGGAGCTGTGGTGTAGGCCAGCAGCTATAGCTCTGATTAGACCTCTGGCCTGGGAACCTCCATATGCCGTGGGTACGGCCCTAAAAACAAAAAACAAAAAACCAACAAAAAACAGAGAGGGGGAAAGTTAGCTTCTGAGAGAAGATGGGGCTTAGGCACCAGAGAGGATGTGAAAATAGATCAGGCTCTAAGCTCTGTGTAGACATCAATAGGATACTGTATTCCAACTGCTGGATGTGGGAGGTCACCAAGCCAATTTTTACTACTTCTTATTCCTCTGTTCAGCACAAATGGCTGAACGCTCAGTAGCTCTCCCCTCTGCTTCCCTTAGGTGGAGCCCAGAGCAGAGAATATGAATAAATGAATATATTCTCTTCATTATAAAACGTATATTTCAAAGTTCCCATTGTGACTCAGTGGTAATGAACCTGACTAGTATCCATGAGGATGTGGGTTCAATCCCTGGCCTTGCTCAGGGGGTTAAGGATCTGGTGTTGTCATGAACTGAGGTATAAGGTCACAGATGCGGCTCAGATCTGGTATTGCTGTGGCTGTGGTATAGGCCAACAGCTGCAGCTTTGATTCGACCTCTAGCCTGGGAACTTCCATATGCTGCATATTTGGCCCTAAAAAGCAAAGAAAAAAAATGTATTTGTTATTTTTTTAATCATAAAATTTGGATTGGGAAACACAGGCTCAGAGTGAAGAATCTGGGTAAATATTTATTTGTAAAAAATTTGTTTCCAATCTATGACACAATATTAGCCATTCAAACCCAAACCAAATTCTCAGCTACTCAAACTTGTAACCACCACACAGTGTAGCAATGAAATTTAAATTGTATGTGCCTATATGCCAGGACAGAGGTCCACATTGCCTTGGGGGAACTAGAGTATGGGGAAGTGGTGAAAGTAGCTGGCTACTGCTATTTCTTTTTTTTTTGTCTTTTGTCTTTTGTTGTTGTTGTTGTTGCTATTTCTTGGGCCGCTCCCGCGGCATATGGAAGTTCCCAGGCTAGGGGTCGAATCGGAACTGTAGCCACCGGCCTACGCCAGAGCCACAGCAACACGGGATGCGAGCCGCGTCTGCAACCTACACCACAGCTCACGGCAATGCCGGATCGTTAACCCACTGCGCGAGGGCAGGGACCGAACCCGCAACCTCATGGTTCCTAGTCGGATTCGTTAACCACTGCGCCACGACGGGAACTCCTACTGCTATTTCTATAAATAATAAACTGTCTTCCTCTCTGATACAAGAGTCTCCTGTCTTCTGCCAGCAGGCTAACATATTAGCTTACTAATAGGGTAAAATAGGAGTTTTTGCTATGTAGCAGAATAATACACAGAATAGCTCAGTTTATAATCGATATTGATCCCCAACATCAAACTTATCAAAGGAACTCAATGACATATTATTCTTCACACCAGTGACTAAGAAATAAAAATCAATATGCATCTTAACAGCAAAACAATATTGAAAATAAACCTTTAAGACAGAAGCCAAGATATGGAAACAACCTAAATGTCCATCGACATTTGAATGAATTAAGAAGATGTGGTACATGGAGTTCCCGTTGTGGCTCAGTGGTTAACGAATCCGACTAGGAACCATGAGGTTGAGGGTTTGATTCCCGGCCTTGCTCAGTGGGTTAAGGATCCGGCGTTGCCGTGAGCTGTGGTGTAGGTTGCAGATGCGGCTCAGATCCTGCATTGCTGTGGCTCTGGCGTAGGCTGGTGGCTACGGCTCCGACTAGACCCCTAGCCTGGGAACCTCCATATGCCTCAGGAGCGGCCCTAGAAAAGGCAAAAAGACAGAAAAAAAAAAAAAGAAGAAGATGTAGTACATACACACGATGGAATTTTACTCAGCCATAAAAAAGAACAAAATAATGCCATTTGCAGCAACATGGATGGAACCAGAGACACTCATACTAAATGAACTCAGGAGGAGAAAGATAAATACCATATGATATCGCTTACATCTGGAATTTAATATATGGCACAAATGAACCTATCTACAGAAAAGAAACAAACTCAAGGCCATGGAAAACAGACTTGTCTTTGCCAAGAGGGAGGGGGAAGGAGTGGGAGGGACTGGGAATTTGAGGTCAGTACATGCAAACTCTTGCGTTTGGAGTGGATAAGCACTAAGATCCTACTGTATAGCATAGGGAACTATATCTGATTACTTGTGATGGAACATGAGGGAAGATAATGTGAAAAAAAGAATATATATATGTATAATTGGGTTACTTTGCTGTATAACAGAAATGGACAGAACATTGTAAATCAACTATAATAAAAGAAGTTTTTTTTTTTAAGAAAATAAACCTTTAAGGCAGAATCAAACAGAGATGAAATTATACTAAGAGGAGGAATAAAGAGAGTGGGTGTTCTGGCTTCCACTTCCACAAATACGGATAAAATTTAGTGTCCCAGCCTCGGAGGCAGCAGCTATATGTTGGTGTCCATCGGCATGAGGTATACAAGGTTCTGCCTTTGCCCTGGTTAAATCCTATCTCCTATAATATCCATTCTGTGCTGAAGCAGAGCGGTTCTCCTTCTGTTTCCTATGAAGATCCTCTGGATGTAAAGGGATGTGGGTGGGGGGAGCTACTGCAGAAAACACTGAATAAAAAGCAGCAAAATCACAAGCCCAGTGAAAAAATGATTTTGATTTCTGTGTAACAAGGTATCATTGATTTCATATTGATCTTAAAAATTCACATCTCAAACTAACAAGATCCATTTAAATTCCCCAGCCTCACAGCAAAGTATCTCTACCCCAGGGACACACTCCACATTTTCAACTCCAATATGGCTTTGACAAGAAGGAACTAGAAGTGTGGCCTTGCTATCATGTTGCAATGAGTTTATATAAAGTTTCCATTTTCCTCCAAGGTTTTCTTGGCCCTCATTTCTGCATGAATCAATAAACATTTTTTTTTAAAGCACCCATACACCTTTGGGAAATAGGAATTCAAAAGCTAAATTAAGTGGAAATGCCTGATCAACAATAAGCACTGACCTTATAAAACATACTGCCCCTCAAAAGAGAACCAACCTCTAGGCTTCTATTTGCAAATGACTGCATTTCTTTATTAAATTACTGTGAGTGAATCAGGGTTTCTTATGAGGGTTACTGTGAGTGAATCAGCGTTTCTCAACCTGCAGCCCATACAGAATCAAGTTAGAACTCCAGCCACACAGTTTTGCTAACCCATCCGGATGATGTTGGTCACATTTTCCCTGAGGGGGCAGAGGGAGTGCAGGTCAAGTCCAACTTTGCTGTACATGAATGAGTCAATGTCATCTCTCTAGGGGAACTGATGAGCTCAAACAGGGCACATGGGAACTCCTTTCACTTTTTTTCCCCCTCATGACCTAACACTTTTTTTTCCTGCTTATAGAATTACCACTTGCTCATTACAAATTCATTCACTTACTCAACAAATAGTTATTGAATACCTACTATACACTAGGCACTGTTTTAGGCATTTGGGGTTCAGCAGTGAACAAAATGATGCCCAGTTTTGTGGAGCTCACAGTTTAGCAGGGGGAGAAGACAATAAGCCACAGACCTATCAAAATAAGCATCCAAATAAACAGTATGTTAGGTGAGATGTGCTCTGAAAAATGGAAAACACTGAATAGGATAAAGAGGACGGAGTATGCCAGGAGATGGAAGAGTCGGATTGAAATCTTAAATATGAAAGTGGGTATAGAGGGAATATATCTTAACCTAATAAAAGCCATTTATGACAGACCCATAGCAAATATAATACTCAATGTAGAAAAGCTGAAAGCCTTCCCACTAAAATCTGGAACAAGACAGGAATGCCCACTCTCACCACTGCTATTCAACATAGTATTGGAAGTCCTAGCCACAGCAATTAGACAAACAAAAGAAATAAAAGGCATCCAAATAGGAAGAGAACAGGTAAAAATGTCACTGTGTGCAGATGACATGATATTATATATAGAAAACCCTGAGGACTCAACCCAAAAACTACTTGAACTGATTAATAAATTCAGCAAAGTAGCAAGATATAAGATTAACATTCAGAAATCAATCACATTTCTGTATACTAATAATGAAATATTAGAAAAGGAATACGAAAATACAGTACTTTTTAAAACTGCACCCCCCAAAAATCAAATACCTGGGCATACATCTGACCAAGGAGGTGAAAGACTTATATGCTGAGAACTATAAAACATTCATCAAGGAAATGAAAGAGGATTCAAAGAAATGGAAAGATGTTCCATGTTCCTGGATTGGAAAAATCAATATTGTAAAAATGGGCATACTACCCAAAGCAATCTACAGATTCAATGCAATCCCTATCAAATTACCCATGACATTTTTCACAGAACTAGAACAAACAATCCAAACATTTATATGGAACCACAAAAGACCTGGAATTGGCAAAGCAATCCTGAGGAACAAAAACCAAGCAGGAGGCATAAATCTCCCAGGCTTCAGGCAATATTACAAAGCCACAGTAATCAAGACAGTGTGGTACTGGTAGCAAAACAGATATAGACCAATGGAACAGAATGGAGAACCCAGAAATAAACCCAGACACCTATGGTCAATTAATCTTCGACAAAGGAGGCAAGAATATAAAATGGGAAAAAGACAGCCTCTTCAGCAAGTGGTGCTGGGAAAACTGGACAGCCACATGTAAATCAATGAAACTGGAACATATCCTCACACCAAGCACAAAAAATAAACTGAAAAGGGTTTAAAGACTTAAATGTAAGACAAGACAGCATCAAACTCCTAGAACAGAACATAGGGAAAACATTCTCTGATATCAACCTTACAAATGTTTTCTCAGGTCAGTCTCTCAGGGCAACAGAAATAAAAGCAAAAATAAACCAATGGGACCTAATCAAACTGACAAGCTTTTGCACAGCAAAGGAAACCTTAAAAAAAAAAAAAAAAACCAAAAAGACAACTTACAGAATGGGAGAAAATAGTTTCCAATGATGCAACAGACAAGGGCTTAATATCCAAAATGTACAAACAACTTTTACAACTCAACAGCAAAAAAAAAAAAAAAAGCCAACCCAATGGAAAAATGGGAAAAAAAGACCTGAATAGACATTTCTCCAAAGAAGATACACAGATGGCCAACGATAACATGAAAAAATGCTCAACATCTCTGATTATTAAATGAATGCAAATCAAAACCACTATGAGGTACCATCTCACAGCAATTAGAATGGCCATCATTAGTAAGTCCACAAATAACAAATGCTGGAGAGGGTGTGGATAAAAGGGAACCCTCCTACACTGTTGGTGGGAATGTAAATTGGTACAACCACTCTGGAAAACAGTATAGAGGTACCTTAGAAAACTATACATAGAACTACCATATGACCCAGTACTCCCACTCTTAGGCATATTTCCAGACAAAACTTTAATTGAAAAAGACACACACACCTGCATGTTCACTGCAGCACTACTTACAATAGCCAAGATATGGAAACAACTTAAATGTTCATCGACAGATGACTGGATTAAGAAGAGGTGGTATATATACACAATGGAATACTACTCAGTCATAAAAAAGAACAAAATAATGCCATTTGTGGTAACATGGATGGAACTAGAGACTCATACTAAGTGAAGTAAGTCAGAGAGAGAAAGACAAATACCATATCACTTGTATCTGGAATCTAATATACAGCAGAACTGAACCCTTCCACAGAATAGAAAATCATGGACATGGAGAACAGACTTATGGTTGCCAAGGGGTAGGGAGAGGAAGTGGGATGGACTGAGAATTTGGGGTTAATAGATGAAAACTATTGCCTTTGGAATAGACAAACAATGGGATCCTGCTGTATAGCACTGAGAGCTTATCTAGTCACTTATGATGGAGCATGATAATGTGAGAAAAAATGTATACATGTTTGTGTGACTGGGTTACCTTGCTGTGTAGTAGAAAATTGAGAGAACACTGTAAACCAGCTATAATATGAAAAAGAAAAAAAAATTTTTAAAGAAATTTTAAATACTTTGAGCAAAGACTTGCGCAGAGAAGATGAAAGAGTTGGCCGTGTAGCTACCTGGGAGAAGAGTGTTTCTAGACAGAGGGAAGAGCTAGTACAAAAGCAGTAAATTGGAAAGGTGCTGGGTGTGTGTGAGAAACAGCAATGAGAAGTGGGCAAGGAGGAGAGGGACCAGGGGCCAGTTTATACAAGACTGTCATAAAGACTTTTGTGCAAAATAGGGAGCTGTTCAGTTCTGAGCAGAGGACTAATGTAATATGCACTATGTTTTAAAACAATTCCTTTGCTTCTGTATTGAGAAGAGACTGTTGGCAGAGCAGGGGTAGGAGGGAGACCAGATGTTCGATCATCTTTGGAAATTCCAGAGACAGAGAAGCTGACTCCGTATGGAGTAGCATTAGAGATGGTTAGAAGTGGCCAGATCATGATCAATTTTGAAGGTAGCACCAGCAGCCTTGCTTTTGGATCTGATACAGGGTATGAGAGGAAGAGAGAAGTCAAGGATGGTGCCCAGGTGTTTGCCTTGAGTAACCGGAAGGATGGAGTTGCCATCACTGAGGCTGGTAGAGTAGCCTTTTGTGGGTTGGGGCTATCTGACCTGTTCTGATGCACAGATCTATTCTGGAGTTATGTTTTGGACTGTGTTGAGTTTGAGATGCTTGTGTAGTTGTTGTGTGGTTAGCTGCATGTCTAAATCTGGATGCTGGAGCACAGGACTGGTCTGAAGATAAAAACTGGGAGGCATCAGAATATTGATGGTATTTAAAGCCTCCTAAAGAGAAATTCCTTCAGGTGGATTTTCTGGGTCCAAAGTACTTGCTGGATCAAAAGCACATTCAAATGTCTTGTATGTACTTCCAACTGTTCCTCTAGAAAGGAGTATAACAATTTAGAATCCTACCAGAAGCATCTTAGACAATCATTTTTCACTCTTTTTAATATCTGCCAGTCTGACAGTCAGGAGCTACCTCATGTTCTAATTTGCAAATTAATAATGAGTAGTAAAATTCTTAGTAGTCATTTCAAAAATCTTCTTTGAAAATTGCCTATGTAAGCCTTTGTAAAGATTTTCATTTTGATATCCTCATACACTAGCACAGTGACTGGCATATCATAACCACCACATGCGCACGCGCGCGCACACACACACAAAATGACTGGTCAATGAAAAGATCTCTTCTATTTTAAAAATAAGACTCTTTTCCTTTGGTAAAATGGCTTTTCGAGGCATATTTTACAGCTCATGTAATTCATCCACTTCAAAAATACAATTCAATGATTTTTAGGAAATTTACCAAGTTGTTCCACCATCACCATAAATCAGTTTTAGAACATTTTCATCACCCCAGTGAGATCCCTCATGCCCTTTTTACAGTTAATGCCATTCTGAGCCCAGCCACCACTTTTCTGTCTCTATAGATCTTCCTCTTCTGGACATTTCCTATAAATGGAATCCTACACTAACTACTCAGTCTCTTGGGTCTTGCCTCTCTTAAAAGCAATTCCTTTCTAGTAGATCCTTAATCACCAGACTTAACATACTTCTGCATCCTCTCTGCCATTTACCCTCTACAAAGTCTTATCCAAAGATTCATCCAAATAGGCTCCATCCAAATATGCCCCTTTTGTGATTTCTTTCCCACTTTCTTTCAGATCACACCCAGTTATCCTCAAGAGACAGCCCTCATGGCCCTGCCATCATCCCCCCCCCCATATTATTCCACTGAATACCCACCATTGCTTCCAGGTTAGGCTACAAAGCCCCTGGTAGCCTCCCCCACCTCCTACATTCCTTCTGTGACTGCACTTAAGTGGGGGCAGGCATTCTTTCTCATTTGGTCTCTGAGATTTTCCCCTCTGTTCCAATAGCATCATAAACCAACTCTTCTTTGAAAGGAAACCTTTCTTCATGAACACTAACTAGGCATAGACTCCAAACACCAGGCTAGTGTAACAGTACAGAATAGGTATCATACGCTAAGGTCGTCATGTTACTCTGCATTGCATTTTTTTCCATTTTCATTTGACAACTATGTGGCATTTTTAATTTTCTCCATGTTATTTCTGTCCAGGACAAATGAGCAGGGACTACTGGACCTAAAGTCTCCTCTTCACGTCTTTTGTCCGGATTGCTGTTATTGAGGCTTCCATGTCTTTCCTGCACCCTGCTCCCTGGCCTGCCAAAGACACTTTTTTCATATTACCAAGGTCTTTGCTATGATTTTCTCCTGAGAAGTGGAGATAGATCACGTCTAAGAAACTGAAAATCCAAAGCAACCCACTCCCCATGACTCAGTCTCAACTGACACCCAACTCTCCTGCCAGGTGCATTTCCTCTGGCAATTCTAGAGCTTCTCTGCCCATGATGTTACCCTTGGCCTTGCCTTGGAAGAGGCAACCATCAATGTTCAAGGGTAACCAAAGCCAGACCACCATGTCCCAGAAATTATGTTCATTTTCTTCAGAGCCACCAAGCTTGAAAAGCACGTCAAAGGCGGCAAAAGTTCCATAGTCCTCCTGCCCCATCTTGCCTGTTCCTCCACAGTGAAGGTGCTGGTAGCTATGAGAACTAGGAACATACACCCTCTCTTTCTGTCCCTCTTTCCGCAAACCAACCAAATCTGAGAGTTCACAGCCAGCCAGTAATCCACAAGCTCTCACAGAGCACCATCCGCAAGGCACCACCCTCTCCCCCTTCCCCAGAGGTGGCGCTAAAAGACTGGAGACTCCTGTGGGTGCCAGCATCTCTAAACACACATGGCCCCACTCACACACTGATTCCAACGCTGATGAAATGTCTGTGCCCCCCACTTCCCTCCCTTTTCAAGTGGGTCCAGCTCCATCTTGAAACAATTTCCCCAGCTTGTCTCAATCCTTCCAGGGTCTGTTCCATTGGCTTGGCCAGAGCCTGCCCCCACCTCCCGCCAAGGCTGGTTTCACTTATGTCAAAACAGCTTCCATCAAAATCATGGGTTTCTTTTTCAAATCTCTTTCACTGTTTTGAAGTGAGCAGAGAAAAGATACTTCAACTGCAAAATGATTACCTCCATCAATGTGTTCTCGCTAAGGCCAGGCACTGCTCTTCTCCCAAATCTCTCTTCTATATAGTGTACTAAGGATTCGTTAAAACACGATTTTCTGTTTTCCTTTTTCTTCTCTCTCTCTCTCTTTTTTTTTTTTTTTGGCTGTGCCCAGAGCATGCAAAAGTGCCTGGGCCAGGGATGGATTGAATCTGTGCCACAGCAGAGACAACAATGACAATGCTGGATCCTTAACCCATTAAGCCACGAGAGAACTCCCTTTTTCTCTTATCAAGGGCTCTCTGGCAGGCATGGAAGGGCTGAACAGGTCTCATAATTTACAAAGGTTCATGTAGATGGACTTTCTAAGTTTTGCAACCTTCTTTTCCAAGTGAAAGGTGCTCCTTAGAGGCTGAATTTGTTGTATATTTTCCCTATTGTTCATCCATCCGCATGATCCTCTGAGGCTCTTCTTAGTTTCGAGGATTTCAATTACAAGGAAGCCCAATGCATAGAACTCTGGCCCAGCAAAAGAGATACACTAAGACCTCATAGATGCAGACAAAACAACTCTAAATCTGTGTATTCATGTGTCTGTTGACCAGTTCTAACTGCGACATCTAGAAATATTGTGGCCCCTGGTTTTTAGTTACGGTCAGACAAGGAAAACGCAAGGCATTTTTCTATTTCTCTACTGGGGCTTTTAAAATAATTGCAAGTGAAGCATTAAAGAAACCATAAATTATTGGATGCACAAGCATAAATACTGATATGAAAACACTAAAGCTTGCTTTTAGTAGTGTGTTTACATTAGAAGTGCCAAAACTAATATGAATTATAATAGACAAGGGAGACAAGTACCAACATTAAGTTTAACTATATGCTGTGCATCGAGTTAACTGCACACACACACCACCTTGATCCATCTTTTAGAGATGAGAAAACTGAGGCTTAGAGAGATTAACTTGCCCAAGGTCACAGAACTGGTAGAGGTGGAGCTGGGATTCAAATTTCCATCTGATTGCAAACAAAAACCCAGGTAATGACCTTGGGATTTACTCTGTGCCCTATCCTAAGGTTGTTCATTATGACCAGGTTTGGATAAAGAAAAAAGGCTGCAGCTTCTAACAGCCAAAGGGGCCTCTGCCCACATTAGTATCATAAGGGATTCCACCTCAGTGGTATGTTAACACCCCAAATATGTCCCTAACCCCTAAGGAAAGAGCCTTGGGGAAAACAAGAGGTCTTTTCAGGTGGGCGCATAAGGCAGGTTAGTATTTGGGAGGGGTGAGGCAGTTTCTCACGGTGGGTGGAAGAGGCCCGCTGCTGCATGCCATCTCTGAGCTCTGAGCTTGAGACAGGCTCCAAGAATTCTGCAGAGGTCGAGGCAATACTTGCTCAGATTACCCAGAATCAGAGGACCAGAAGACCAACGTGGGCCCCCAGTCCAGCCAGGTCAGACACAATGGGAAACCCAAGCTATGCCCCTCCGAGGCTGGCCACTCCCCTCATGCACTCTGGAACCCAGTCACCTCTCCTCCCCCACCCCCGGAAACCCCCTCTCCAGACCACACCTTCTCAGGTGGTGCTGTGCTCTGGACCCCTCCCTCTCTACCATAGACCACCCCTCCCGATGTCAGGAAGTCTGTGCACACCTTCTGGCTGTAAACAAGAAATGTCTAAATACCATGTTCATTGTTCCTATGGATTCTTGTGGAAGATAATATGTTGTCAGGTGTTGATGGGGCCACAGAAATCAGAGTAAGGGATCCCTGGGCTGAAGTGCCACCAAGAGGTCCCTTCGAGGAAGAACTTGCTCTCGAGCTGGAGAGGAGTGTTAGCGCATGACCTCCAGCTGTGAGCCTCATCAAGGCCATGCTCTCCTGGGGCAGTTCCTGGCCAGCGGTGAGCAAGATGGGAGTCTACGCCTAATCATTTTCGCCTGGTGCAGACTCTTCTAAAGCGCAAGCTTCGCTCCAGAGCTCCCTGTTGTGCTGACCGATTTTGTCAGGTCAGCAGCTTGGGGCCAGCTCCCTCTGCCTAGACCTGCTCCCTCCCTTTTCCTGCCAGGGACGTTATCTTAGCAGATGGTCTACACTCTTAGCCCTAATGCAGCATCTGCTTCCTGGAGAAACCAATGTGAGGCAGGGTGGTAAAATAAGAATAACAAAATATTTCCCCAGGAGGAGATGAGGCAGCCAGCAGAGCCTTCTTGGGATGTCAAGTTGGATGAATGGCAATCAAAAGATTTCCTCTAAATTTGTTGGCTGGTAGCAGGAAAACCAACAGCAAAGAGCTCCTTTGGGAGTGGGGCTGTCTTTAATAACTAAATGGCGTCACCAGAATTCACCCCAATATCAACTACTTGGAGCAAGATCACATGCACTATTTGGAGAATTGCTGCTTGGGCCCTTGGGCAGGACACTTCACCTCAGTCTCATCTAGTTCTGAGGTTCTTGGGAGGATTCAGTGGGATGATGGACTAAGCCAGCTGGTTTCCCGCCTGGCACAAAATACACGCCGATAAATGTCAGTTCCTGACGTTTTCAGAAATTTGCTAGGTGATCACAGGTCAACTAGTTAAACTTGGCAGTGGATATGGTCTTGGAGGAAACCCCTGGAAGGTGAGCTCACAGAAGGGAGTAGTCGAAGCTGCTTCTGTGGTCAGAATAGGGCAAAGAGAACCAGGGACAACTTGGGGTGAAAAGGAGTCCTTGGAAAAATCAAGTTCCCAGGGACAGGCAGAGAGTCAGAAATGGATTCCAAAACTGAAGATGTGAAAAAGAAGGCAAACATGCTTTAGATGCCAGGCTTCTTTAGCTCCCAAGACAGAGAGGCACTTTTAGGGTTTCATAGACCTAAGTCGTCTCACTGAGAAGTCGTGTGTGAGCATGTCTGGCTGTGGGGAATCAGGCTGTACAGACAGATGATCACAGAGGATGGCCAACTGCAGGCCACATTCTCTGCCAGAAAGGAGAGAGATGTCTTTCAAAACAGACCAATGGTGGCCTCTTATTTCGCTTCCATGTCCATCTGGCCAGGGTTAGGCTCCCAACTCCCAGAGCAACTGCAAGCTTTCTGGCCTGACCTGAACTCTAAGGAAATTTCCAGAGGTCCTGGAATGGCCCCCGAACTCAGGGTGGAGTCTGGGAGGCTGCCCATCCCAACCAAGCTGTGAAATGGGCTGACCCCTGAATATTGTGTAAACTATGCAGGCTGCTCACAGTGACACAAGCAACTGCCATGAAGAAATCAGATTGTGTGTGTGTGTGTGTGTGTGTGTGTGTGTGTGAGAGAGAGAGAGACAGACAGACAGACAGAGACAGACAGACAGACAGACAGAGACATAGCATCTCTCCCAGGACCCACTCCCTACCACCTGCCTTTTCCTTCATCTACCACAGATATCTGGACCACAACCCTCCCTTCTGGTTCAGACGCCTCCTTTAAAAGGGCTGCCTTCACGTTTTGGAGGTGGGAATTTCAAAAGCCTGGTTGTTTGAACATTAAATGTTCCAATATATGACAATGCCACGAGACAGTTAACATTGTGTTGGTGTTTTTAGATGTCAAGAGAGGGTCTCTCTGCAGACCCATGATTTCAGCCCTAGGGGCAAACACTCCCAGCATGAATAGCTAGCTCTGCTCCCGACAAGGTGTAAGCAGGTGTGGATTTTTGAGTCACATGCACATTTTAGAATAGCAGGAACTCACTTCGTTACCAAGTGTTCTCAACAGGAAAGAGCCAGCAGACGGCACACACTAGACTTGGAACCTTCCTACTTAGAGCAAACAGAAAATACCCCAAACTAAAATCAGAGCCATGGGCTTGCTTGGAAAAATAAACACCCCCCCCCCCCAGTTATTTCTTGAATTGCACACCAGGAAGTGTGTTCTGGAAGAATCTGGACGAGGGGAGAAACAAAAGTATTGACCAGAGAGGACCTTCTCGAATCTCTGGGGGGGAAAAAAAAAAAAAAACAACCAAACACATGAGGGTTTTCCGCTGTGGCACTGTTGTCTTTAGACTCCCAAATATTTCTCATAGATAAGGGGCATCTTAAGTGCTCCATGCTGGGGAGCTAACCGCACCCATTTTTCACACAGATGGGCGCTTAATGAGGATGGCAGCTGTCCCAGGTCAGGGGAGGAGGCATCCAATTCACCATGTACTTAAAGGACTCCATGGGCTCTGGGAAAGAACCAGAGAACAGAGCAACATTCCATAACTAGGGGGATTTTTATTGCTACTGTTAACACTTCACATCCGGAATCCTCCTCCAAGATTTCCTCCTTTTTTTTTTTTTGGCAACACCCATGGCATGAGGAAGTTCCTGGGCCAGGGATTGAACCCATGGCACAGCAGCAACCCAAGCCACTGCCGTGACGACACCAGATCCTTAACCTGCCAAACCACAAGGAAACCCCAAAGATTTCCTCCTAAAGAGACTTACTGCAGTCTTATAAAATTAGCTCTTAGGGCCTGAGAGCATTAAGATGAGATTTATCTAATTAGCCTCCCTCCCTGTCCAACTTCCTCTGAGGGCTGACATATTAGCACCACCTGTTCTCGGAAGGGCCCCTCCTCCTGGCACTTTGGCTTTGAGCAAAAGGAGAGGTTCCAGGTATGACTTAAGGACAAGTGTACTTTGACAAAGCAGATTTATGGGAAATTTCGATATTGCTGGTTTTTAAAGGGAAAACAGCATTCTCAAAATTATCAGGCACAAAGCTTATGAAATCCAGTTTCATTTATCTTCCAAAAATATAAATAAACATGTCACCCAGCCCAAAGGGGCCTCACATGGGCTCTTTCGAACGGCTGGAGAGCCAGATTGAAGAGCTACAAAGAAAATATTTTTTTTAAAGTTCAGATGCCTCCATTCTCACTCTTCCTGGGGCAGAGGTGATGGACAGAGGAAAAAAAGAAAAAAGCAACCAAGAGGAAGAAAAAAAAGGGAGTTTTCAGATTTCATTCTTTTCTTAAATCCCGATACGATTGATGCACGGAGCTATATTTTTAAATGCCCTGCCTCAGATTTCCAGACGGTGCAAAGAATCTCTCAGACAGCACCCAATCCAGCTCCATGGACAAATGTGGGGACTGAAGAGAGAAAACACACAGCTACTCCCCTGACCCCACCCCCGGGGGGGTAGTTCCGGCGAGGCGTTCAATAGCAGACCCAGAAGGGAGGCAGCCTTGTGCCAAGGAACAGATTTCCTCTGAAAACTGAGGAGATGAAAGAAAGAGGAAAAGCTTCAAAAATTAAGTGCAGGCATGGTGCTGACGAAGCAGTAAATAAATAAGGCAGTTGATCCCTGCCCTCAGAGCTCTCACAGTCAACCTGTGATTAATTTAAAAAATGAAGGTATCAGTTGTATGGCCAACAAGCACATGAAAAAATGCTCAACATCACTAATTATCAGAGACATGCAAATCAAAACTACAATAAGGTACCACCTCACACCTGTCGGAATAGCCGTCATTTGTTAAGTCTACAAACAACAAATGCTGGAGAAGGTGTGGAGGAAAGGGAACCGTCCTGTGCTGTTGATGGGAATGTAAATTGGAACAACCACTAGGGAGAACAGTATGGATGTTCCTCAGAAAACTAAATATAGAACTACCATATGATCTAGCAATCCCATCCTGGGCATCTATCCAGGCAAAACTTTAATTGAAAAAGATACATGCACCCATATGTTCATAGCAGCACTATTCACAATAGCCAAGACATGGAAACAGCTTAAATGTCCATTGACAGATGAATGGATTAAGATGTGGTACATATACACCATGGAATACTACTCAGCCATAAAACAGAACAAAATAATGCCATTTGCGGCAACATGGATGGAACTAGAGACTCTCATACTGAGTGAAGTAAGTCAGAAAGAGAAAGACAAGTACCATATGATATCACTTACATCTGGAATCTAATATATGGCACAAATGAACCTTTCCACAGAAAAGAAACAAAATCATGGACATGGAGAACAGACTTGTGGTTTCCAGGGGGGAGGGGGAGGGAGTGGGATGGACTGGGAGTTTGGGGCTAGTAGATGCAAACTACTGCATTTGGAGTGGATAAGCAATGAGATCCTGCTGTATCACACAGAGAACTATATCTACTCACGTGTGATGGAACATGATGGAGGATAATGTGAAAAAAAGAATATATGTACATATATATATAAATAACTGGGCCACTTTGCTGTACAGCAGAAATTGACAGAACATTGTAAATCAACTATGATAAAAAATAGAAATGGGTAAAAAACAAAATAGTAAGATATAAAATAAATGCAAAGTAAAATTTACTCACTGTGAAAGTAAATGTTTATAAATAATATTAATAGAACAGTGAAAATATATCAGTGTATATCTTATAAATTTAGAGATAATATTAACTATGTGAAGAATGTCCCTTCAAAAGTGCAGGTTACTTCAGAAGCGTCTAAAAGAGACTGGGCTGCTTGGAGGGTGGATGTGGATGGACAGGTTCATTTTCTTCAGGAAAACCAAGGGCCTGAGGTCCAGCACAAGTTAGCTAGGCTGAGAGGAGGCTGAAGCATGGGGTCTGGGTGGATGGGAGAGGGACGAGGGTCCAGGCAGAGAGCTTAAGACCATATTTAAGGTCCTGGGCCAGGAATTTGACCATGAACTCTAATTCCACCTCCAACTGGAGATGCAGTAGTAGAAAGTCTCTGGGTTCAATATTGTGCCCCCCAAATTCATGTCCATCTAGAACCGCAGAGTGTGACCTTCTTTGGAAATGGATTTTTTTTTTTTTTGGTAGATGGAATTACTTAAGTTTTCAGATGAGACCATACGGGAATAGGATGAACTGGAAATCCAGCATCCTTAGAAGAGATGGAAAGAACATGGAGAGACCCAGAGAAGACGGCAATGAGGATGGAGGAGACATGGAGTGAGGCACCTACAAGCCAGAGATGTTGGGGGTTACCTACAACTGGCAGCCAGAGAAGGGCTGCAGCGTGCCTTCTCCCTCAGAGGCCCCAGAAAGAACCAACCGTGCTGACAGCTTGATTCCATACCGCTAGACTCTGCAAGTGTGCGAAAATAAGTTCCTGCTGCTTTAAGCCTTCGAGTTGGTGGTGCTTTATTACTGCGGTCCTAGGAAACCAACACAGCCTCCTCCCCTCTTTTGAGCTTTGCCAGGACACTTTGACCCTTGGACTTGTTTCCTCAGAAGATGCAATCTTGTAAAACCTTTACGATCTGCTTAAAATAATTTCTATCATGGTTGGCACGGTCACGATAAAAGAAATTTTCACGCATTGAGGTATGGGGAAGTCGTTCTGGCTCACACATGAGTGGACTTGAATTTTATGCTGACAGCCTATTTGTGGCCTCTTAAACATACATGGTACATCTGCCTTAATTATTAAAGAAAAGGGTGCATTGACCAGATGTAAAGAATGTCCATGTTAAAAATAAGATTAGGTACCTCCCTCCTGAGACACCAAAGCTGGACTTCCTTCAATGATAAGACTCCCATCCCGGGTGCTAAGGCTGTACTGACTCCCTGTGTATGTGCTGATCTGTTTGTTTTTTGTTTTGTTTTGTTTTTTTAAACCTTGAAGGAATGTATCCCTGACTCGTTGCATGTTCTTTGTTCTGACAAGATATAAAACTGTGCCAAAACCCACACTGCTCTGGAGCATTTCCTCAGAGTTGTTGGAGAGGCTGTCTTCCAGGTTAGAGTCCTCAGTTTGACGTCAGTAAAACTCATTTCTATTCCCATTATAGTTTGGTTATGGATTATTTGCATCAACAGTTATATAGCAAAGTGATTTTAAATAAATATATTAGATATGCTATTAAAGTACTTAGAAACAATCTTCAAAAATATCAAGATGGGAATTTCCTCGTGGTCTAGGCATTAAGGATTGGACATTGTTGTGACTCAGGTTCAACCCCTGGCCCAGGAACATTGCATGCCCCAGGTGCAGCCCCCCCCCCCAAAAAAAAATCAAGATAAATTTCCCTATCTCACAAGTGATGCATGTCGTTTCATTTGCTTCAGATTAATCCATAAGAACACAAATGATTTACTGACTCAAACTAAAATAATATACATCATTTTAAAGTATTTAAAATATATATTTTAAAGTACAGAGAAAAATTACCTAGTGATATCTTGCCATTTTCATTCTTGGATGTTTAGAATTGCTGCAGTTGAACTGTGTGAAATGTCCTGGTTTGGATTTTCAAATCATGATGTTTGATATCTAGATGGCAACATGAGAGATTTCCAGCTGCAATTTGCCATCACTTCTCAAACAGTACACTGTGGGGGGCGGGGGACAGTCTTTATCCCAATAAACAGCAGCTACACTGGACAGAACAAGTGGCAGCTCTTCCGGAAGAGTTTGGATCAGATGAATGTAACTTCGAGATCCAATGGAGATCATCTTGAGGAGAATCATCACCATGAGGTCCTTGTTAATTTGAATCACCAGTGTCACCTATCCTTCTTGTCATTCATGACTCATTAACGGCACAGCAAGCAAAGATAGTACCAAGCAGGGAAAATGATTTAGGACTATTCAATGGGCAGTACCACTCTGATGACCAGAGTGGGTCATCTGTGAGATGAACTGGGTATCTGAGTGGTAAGAACACCAACTATTTTCCTGTTCAGTACCCATCTTGAGATCTTTGAAACCATTTTATCTATCTATCTATCCATCCATCCATCCATCCATCCATCCAACGATCCATCTATCTATGCCGTGCCCATGGCATGTGGAAATTCCCGGGCTAGGGACTGAACACAGCAATGGCAATGCTAAATCCTTAACTGCTTGGCCACCACAGAACTCCTCAAAACCATTTTAGAGGGAGAAATGTCTAAACAATTATTTTGTTTTCTGATTCTCAGCAATGCATTTCACCACCTTGAAGAATATGCACTTGAGGACCACCTCTGCCAACGGGCAGTAACTTTCCTGTCAGTGTTGTGGTGTCTGGCCTCCTGTCTGAGGGGGCACAGTGAGCTTCAGAGAGCTTGAACCATGGATTGGGGATGTGCCCCTGGGCCAGAGCCGTGAGGTCTTCACTTTGTTATCATTTCAGCCTCTCACCTCACTGGACACCATTCAGAGGGTGTTTGGGATAAAGATGTCAATGTGTCTTGTCTGTATCCCACACAGGTTTCTAAAGGAACCTCAACTTTAGAACCGACTCCGTTTCCTCTCTGTCCTTCCCCCTACAGCATCTGACCGGTTATGGAGCACACATTTTAACTTGCTAGCAGCTCGTCTATGTTTCTGCAGGGCAGGAGGGGCCACTATCTTGTCAGCCAAGCGTGGGCAGACACGTGACAGAACGGAATTATGAAGACTTCAGTCATTTGCATTGCTCAGACCTCACCCAAAAGTTCTTGTGAAGGGAGGAGGAGTCCCTGTTTCTTTTTTTCTTTTTTTTTTTTTTTTTTTTTTTTGCTATTTCTTGGGCCGCTCCTGCGGCATACAGAGGTTCCCAGGCTAGGGCTCAAATTGGAGCTGTAGCCGCCGGCCTACGCCAGAGCCACAGCAACAAGGGATCCGAGCCACGTCTGCAACCTACACCACAGCTCACTGCAACGCCGGATCCTTAACCCACTGAGTGGGACCAGGGATCAAACCCGCAATCTCATGGTTCCTAGTCGGATTCATTAACTGCCACGACGAGAACTCTGAGGAGTCCTTGTTTCTAACTGCTTTAAGACCCACTGATGTTTCTCTTGGGTGTCTTCTTCTAACGAGGCTATTTTCCCATCCTTAAACAATAAGGTCTGGGTTGGTTACTCAAAGCTTTATATTTTATGGAGTTTCCGATGTGGCACAGTGGTTAACGAATCTGACTAGGAACCATGAGGTTGCGGATTCGGTCCCTGGCCTTGCTCGGTGGGTTAAGGATCCAGCGTTGCTGTGAGCTGGGGTTTAGGTCGCAGACATGGCTCGGATCCCGCGTTGCTGTGGCTCTGGTGTGGGCCGGTGGCTACAGCTCCGACTTGACCCCTAGCCTGGGCACCTCCATATGCTGTGGGAGCAGCAGCCCTAGAAAAGGCAAAAAGACCAAAAAAAAAAAAAAAAGCTTTATATTTTAGGGAAGAGTGGAGAGGAGGGTCAAGAGAATAGTGTTGGGCAAAGCGCAGCTGTGTTAAGACAAAAGACCACTCAGAACTTGGGGTGCACATTAGGCAGGAACATTTAGGGTCTTCACCTTGCTTTGGTATGAGTCTTTACATCCTAGGAGAGTCATGATTAGTACTAGTATTGTCATCACTATGGACCATCCCAAGTCTGGGAGATGAGTAAGGAAGATGAGGTTGTCACTAGTTGACACCACTTAGGGATAGAGATGATGGAACTTCATAGAGCCCTTCTGGACTCCTGGTCCAGAGCCCCTTCCTCCCCTCTGTGCAGGGAGACGAGAGGTGGTGACACTGCTGTTTTAGGAAGTAGCTGGACTCTGGCCAGAAGATCTTCCAGAATTCTCCCTGAGCCACAGAAAGGGTGTGAAGTTCACAGGGCAGTGGGCTGGGTGAGGCCCAGCAGCCTATTGGGCAGAATGGGGGTTGCAGAGCCTGGCAGACCTAGGTTCTGTCACTTACCAATTGCGTGACCTTAAAGCAAATTATGTTTTTGTTTTTGCCTCAGCTTCCTCACCTGAAATGGGCTGCTATGAAAATTAAATGATATATGAATGTAAAGCTTGAGGCATACAGGGAGTTCCCATTGTGGTGCAGTGGAAACGAATCTGACTAGAATGCGTGAGGATGTGGGTTTGATCTCTGGCCTTGCTCAGTGGGTCAGGGACCCGGCATTGCTATGAGCTTGGTATAGGTCACAGACTCAGCTTGGATCCCACGTTGCTGTGGCTGTGGTGTGGGCTGGTACCAATAGCTCCGATTCGACCCCTAACCTGGGAACTTCCATATGCCATAGGTGCAGCTCTAAAAAGAAGAAGAAAAGCTTGAGGTGTACATTCATGGTACTTGGAAAATGTTCAAAATGACCACATCCAGCCTACTGGGCTACCTATAGAGAGAAGTCAACCAACTACACTCCCCACTGGTATACATGCACCCCTATGTTCACAGCAACACTATTCACAATGCCCAAGACATGGAAACAATCTAAATGTCCATTGACAGAGGAAAGGATTAAGATGTGGCACATATATACAATGGAATACTACTCAGCCATTTGTAGCAACATGGATAGACTTAGAGATTATAATATTAAGTCAGAAAGAGAAAGACAAGTATCATACTATATCACTTACATGTGGAATCCCAAATATGATACAAATGAACCTACTGACAAAAGAGAAACAGATTCACAGACATATAGAGAACAGACTTGTGGTTGCCAGGGAGAAAAGGCAGTTGGGGGAGGGGTAGATTGGGAATTTGGGGTTAGCAGATGCAAACTGTTATATATAGGATGGATAAACAATAAGGTCCTACTGTATAGCACAGGGAACCATATTCAATAGCCTATGATAAATCATAATAGAAAAGAATATGAAAAAGAATATATATATATGTGTAACTGAGTCGCTTTGCTGCACAGCAGAAATTAACACAATGTTGAAAATCACCTATACTTCAATTTCAAAGAAAAAGACGTTGGAACTAAAGAAAATAAAAAAATCCCCATTGGCAACAGGCATGAAAACCCACATGGTGAAGATGAAAGTGCTGGGCAGCTGGCTACCAGCCCCAGGGCCCTGGCCCGTGTGCTCAGGGAAAGTCAATTTCATGGCAGCCCCAGGAGAGGCCATCTACCTCCCAAGTAAGGCAACTTCCTAACCTGGCATTCTAGAGCATTTCATGTGAATCATCACCATCTCTGAGCCCAGACCCAGCAAGAAAGCGGCCTGCTTCAAAGGAGTAAGAGGACAGAAAAGTTTCCAGAAACCTCTGTCTACCACTGCTGGGCTCCTTCCTGTACCTCTTCCTGGCCCCTGGAGAGGCAGGTCCTCTCCGGAAGTTCCACAGGACACAGATCCTGGCCATCCTCCAGTGTCTGGCCCTGGGCTGATCCCATTCAACTTGGCACTTGAAGAGAAAACTTTTCCAAACACTCTCTAGTGGTTTTTACTTCTATGTCTTGTCAATCGCAAGTGGGTCCATGGCTGTTTTTACAGCCTCTTGTCCTTGCTTCCCCCACATCTTCCCCAGAGCAGCATGTTCCTAGGCACCTTGTAAGCCAAACATCACAGTGCATTTTTTTTTGTCTTTTTTGCCATTTCTTGGGCCGCTCCCATGGCATATGGAGCTTCCCAGGCTAGGAGTCGAATTGGAGCTGTAGCTGCCGGCCTACACCACAGCCACAGCAACTCGGGATCCAAGCCACGTTTGCAACCTACACCACAGCTCACAGCAACGCCAGATCCTTAACCCACTGAGCAAGGCCAGGGATCAAACCCACAACCTCATGGTTCCTAGTCGGATTCGTTAGCGACTGCACCACGATGGGAACTCCTATGGTGCATTTAATAAGAGAACTGACTCCTTTATCCTCGGCATTGAGAAGTAATGAAGAGTAAAAATGTATTCAGAGTGTCAACAACAGGCAATAATTTTCAATACATAAGAGAATTTTTTTTTTCTGCACCCACAGCATGCAGAAGTTCCTGGGCCAGTGACTAAACCAACACTACAGCAGTAAACCAAGCCACAGCAGTGACAATGCCAGATCCTCAACCCACTGAGCCACCGGGGAACTCCAAAACATAAGAGAATTTTACAAAAATATATACAGACATGGAGCTACATTTTAAAACTATGAATCATTGTGAGGAAAGGGGCTTAGAAAGAGTAATAGCTGCTATAATTTATATGCATATTTGCTGTGATCCACACATTGTAGTAAACACATTGAGAAAATTATACAATGACTGAATACATTCTTGTGTAAAAAAAAAACTCATATGCTAAAGTATATTGAGTAAAACATGAAAATCACTCATTCATATCACCCCCCCAAACCATTCAAGGAACTTGACTTTGAAGCTTTATCTTAGGTGTCTTCTCATCTATAAGTTCATTATATCTTCTCCTTTATAAGTTTCTGACCTTATAGTCTTACTTAGGAGGCTTCCATACTCTAGATAATAATCTACTTCTCTTCTGATATTTTCACAGATTTCATTCTTATGTTTAGTTCTTTAGCTCATCTGGAATTTATTTATTCAAAGGCAGGACCAAACTTCACATTTATAGGAAGGCTAAGGATCTGGCACTGCCATGAACTATGGTGTAGGTTGAAGACGTGGCTCAGATCCTGCATTGTTGTGGCTGTGGGGTAGGCCAGCAGCTGTAGCTCTGATCAGACATCTAGCCTAGGAACCTCCATATGCTGAGGGTGCAGCCCTAAAAAGCAAAAAAAAAAAAAAAAAATCTAGCTAATTCTTTCAGTACAATCCACTAAACAGAATGTCATTTATCCTCCAGTTTGGAAATGTCTCCTTTTCATGCACCAAATTTCTGACACAGATGGACCTATTTGGGATTCCCTGCTCCATTCCACTCATCTGTTTAGCAGTTTCTGTGCCATTCTGTTTGAAATTACTATAGCTTCAAAGTATAGTTTGCTGTCTGGTGAGAAAGAACACACCCCCTCCTTATTGTTGTTATTTTTCCAAAAATCTCTTAGCTACCCACTTGCTTTTCCCCTTTTCAGATAAATTTTACTTCATCGGTTTAGGTTCCAAAATAATTATTTTCATGTTTTTTTCTTCTTTTTTTAGGGCCACATATGCAGCATCTGGAAGTTCCCAGGCTAGGAGTTGAATCAGAGCTGCAGCTGCCAGCCACATCCACAGCAATGCCAGATCGGCAACATATACCACAGCTTGCAGCAATGCCGGATCCTTCACCCACTGAGTGAGGCTAGGGATTGAACCCCACATCCTCAGGGATACTAGTCAGTTCTTGACCTGCTAAGCCACCATGGGAACTCCTATTTTCAGATTTTGATGGAAATTGTGTGTATTTACAGATAGGAAAGAAATAAGCAGCATCAAGTATCCTTGAAACACTGCCTGCAAGCCCATTTATTAGGTACAAGAACTGTGGTTGAAGATACATAATCTGAACAATGGTTTTTTTAGTTGATACTGTGACAACTTAAGGTCATTCCCAATAGAAAGCAAATGGCTAAGTCACCCAGCCAGCCCTAGTGGTCAGTTCTGAATCTTCAGAATAAATCTCCACACTGTAATCAGCATCCCACACGTTTTCCACTGAGCTTATGAAATCCAAGAAAGTTTTCTTTAAAAGTTATTTTTACCAAATAATAAATCAAAGGTATACAGAGGTTTCAAATTCAGACATTTCCATCACATAATTACTTCAAATCACCCTCTCTCTTATCCATTCTAACCTGAATTTTAGAGTGCAGTGTTTATGATATAACTATGTATCTCTTGGCATAGATATCTCAAGATTAGTACCATAGACATTTAGTGGAACTGGTCCAATTTTAAACTGAAAATGGTGCTTTAAAAGAGATTTTTAAATTCTGGCACCCCTGTTTAGGAAATAATTACAATTCAATAAAAAAAAGTCATAATATTAAGACAGTGACAGAGTTCCTTTAGAGATTCTTGACTAGATTTCTTCCTTAAAAAGAAAAAACAATAAACAAGAAGAGTTTAAACTTGTTTCAAAGTGTAATAAGAGATAGAAACAAGATCTATATTCAAAACAGACAAAAAATCTAGTGCTGATGCTTGCGGGCAAAGAAAAAGAAAACATACATACTCTGTTTAAATACTCTCCATATTTTTTTCTACACTTCAGGAAATACTATAAAGATAACAATCTGGCATGACTAAAGTATAGGGGTTGCACACAAGAACAATAATTTCTCCATCTGATAGACCATGTAGAGAAGAGAGAAAAAGACCACAGAACCTCTTTCAAGAGATGTTACACAGACCTCTATCTCATGTAATGGCACATTCAAGGAAGGAATGGGTCAACTAACAGTGGCACTTCTACACAACGGAATATTACTCAACAAGGAAAGGGAATGAACTTTTTTTTTTTTTTTGGCTTTTTAGGGCTGGACCTGTGGCATATGAAGTCCCCAGGCTTGGGATCAAATCAGAGCTGTAGCTGTGGGGCTATGCCACAGCCACAGCAACACCAGACCTGAGCCGTACCTGGGATCTACGCTGCAGCTCATGGCAACACTGGATCTTTAACCCATTGAGCGAGGCCGGGGATTGAACCTGCATCCTCATGGATACTAGTTTTGTTTGCTACTGCTGAGCCACAAAGGAACTCCAGAATGGACCACTGATGCATGTAACAATGTGGATGAATCTCAAATGTATTATGGTAAATGAAGGAAACAAGACTTTAACGGCTATGTGCTGAATGGTTCCATTTATATGAACTTCTGGAAAAGGCAGAACAACAGAACATATCAGCGGTGGCTGGAAGCAGGGGTAAGGAGAGGGTTTTACCACAAGGGGCATTTTTAGGGTGATGGAACAGTTCTCCATTGAGTACGGTGGTAATTCACATGACTTGATTTGTTAGAGTTTATGGACTGGAACAACTAGGAAAGTTCTTCCTTTAATTTCTTTGTTAGCATAATGTCTCAATTTTGCACTTTAAATGTAGTCCACTTAATACTTTCTTCTGAAATTGGGGAAATTTTATTATGCTAAAGAGTGTAGGCAAATTATACTTCAATAAACTTGCCATCTTCATCATCACTATCATCATCATAAAAGATACTCTTGCAAACCAAATCCTATCTTCTCATACCATCTTCCATCTGTCAATAGCATGCTAGCTATTTATTTGCTTAGACAAGAAGGATTCACTTAATGGAGGTGAACAAAACTCAGCTTGTGCTCTGCATTTTTCCAGCCATCTAGAACTCACCTTCCTGTGGACGTTCTCTTTAAGGAATCACACTAACCCTGTTAAATGCTGGTTCTAGGCTCCCAGATCAGAATCTGATCCCGTGGGATATTTGACTTTTTTTGTTTGTTTGTTTGTTTGTTTTTTAGGGCTGCATGCATGGCATATGGAGGTTCCCAGGATAGGGGTCGAATCAGAGCTGCAGCTGCCAGCTTATGCCTCGGCAACAGCAATGCTGGATCCAAGCCACAGCTGCAACCTTCACCACAGGTCACGGCAATGCTGGATACTTAACCCACTGATCGAGGCCAGGGATTGAACCCACATCCCCATGGATCCCAGTTGGATTCATTTCTGCTGAGTCATGACCCAGACTCCTTGTTGGGTATTTGAAATGAGTCCCATATAGCTTTAGCCAAATCTATGGGTCTTCCCAGACGGACAGCTTAATTTTAGGACAGAACCAGCTCAAGGCACTGCAATAAGAGAAGTATACTGTCCACATCTAAGGAAGGGATAATCTTGTTCAGGAAAAGACTGCATATACAGGGAGGGATTGATTCAGTTCATGCATAAATATTTTAAAATGGCAACTCTATCATGCGATGAGCAGCTTGAAGAGACTAAGGGTATTTACCCTGAAGATAATAAGTAGGGGAGTGGTCAGGAGGGATATAGTGGTTTTACACACAAGTACCTAAAGGGTCATAGGAAGAAAGGGGTAGACACTTCACAGTGGCACAGGTTAAAGGATTAGTACTAATGCCAAAAAGATCAGGAATGGAAGATATTTGGCTTTATAAGCCAAAAAATTTTCAAATACCTTGTGCTACCCCTTGATCTGAGGGCAGCCTTCTGAGGGACGAAGGCTGCTAGGGATGTGGCAGGCAGGGTTTCAGATCTGTGGGAGGCTGGGTGAAAGGCTTACGTGAATAGAAATGACCAACAGTAAGCCAATCACACTCAACTTGGTAGTCAACAAGCTGCCTCAGCCAAGAGAGGCTCTTCTCCTTGTTAGCACATAGCTCCTCACACAAACCCCTTCCTCACTTATCACTACTCTGTGCCTTTACCCTCTGGGAACTCACTGCCCATTCTCTATGCCTACCCAGATCCTACTTATGCATCAAGGTCCAATTTAAGAACGGCCTATCCCATGAGCTCTCTCCCATCCATTCCAACCTAAGACTTTTCAGAGACTCTTACTCTCTCGGAGCTCAAAGGGCCCCCTAGTAAGCCTGTGGCATCTATGTCACGTCATTAAATCATATACTCCTTTCCTAGAAGTAATTTCTTTCTCTTTTTTTTTTCCTTGGCATATGGAAATTCCCAGGCTAAGGAATTGGAGCTGCAGCTGCCAGCCTATGTCACAGCCATAGCAAGGCTGGATCCGAGCCCCATCTGTGATCTATGCTGCAGCTTGTGGCAATGTTGGATCCTTAAGCCACTGAGCAAGGCCAAGGACTGAATTCACATCCCTACAGACACTATGTTGGGTTCATAACCTGCTAAGCTGCAATGGGAACTCCTAATTTCTTACATTTTAATTTTCATTGTAACTTATACCTTGCCCAAAGCCTGTACATTTTCTGTCTTTCTTTTTTTAAATGGCTGCACTCGAGGCATATGGAAGTTTCCAGGTCAGGGATTGAATCCAAGATGCAGCTGCACCACTACAGCTGTGGCAATGTCAATGTCAGATCCTTTAACCCACTGTGCCAGGCCTGGGATTGAACCCCTGTCTCCGAAGCTACCTGAGCCACCCACGGTCAGATTCTTTTTTTTTTTTTTTTGGCAAGGGTGGCGGGGGGGAGGTGGGGTTCACTTTCAGCCTATGGAAGTTTCCAGGCCAGTGGTTGAATCAGAGCTATCAGAGCTGCAGTTGCTGGCCACAGCCACAGCCAGATCCGAGCTGCGTCTGACCTACACTACAGGTCGTGGCAATGCCAGATCCTTAACCCACTGGGCCAGACCAGGGATTGAACCCACATCCTCATGGATACTAGTTGGGTTCTTTCCTGCTGAGCCACCATGGGAACTCCTGCAGTCAGATTCTTAACCCACTGCATCACAGCAGGAAATCCCGTATGTTTTCTTTAAGCAATTCTATAGAGACATATGTGGTACTGAATATCATTCAGGTTGATTACGAGAGACAGTGTTCTCTTCAAGCAGTGTCATTTCTTAGGGGGAAAAAGAAAGCTTTGTCCATTTTAGGTTTATGTCTCTGTTAGAACAGCTGCAGAAACTTTTTATAGATACTAGAACCTGTCTGGCTCTTAACCTAGTCTGAAACACAAGGTTGAAAACTCTGCCTCTCAAGATGAAGACTCCTGAAGCATTTTCACCCCTCGGAACAGCAGAAGAGGCATGAAAGGCCATCCTCGCCTTTGAGCAGACAGGAAAACATCCTGTGACTTACATGTACCAACTCGCTCATCCAGATGGTTCCTGGCTCTGGAGCACAGCTGTAAAGTGGCCATTAAGGGGCAGAGGGTGTGAAATGATTCACTAATGGGCCATTAGAGCTGCTTTAATCAGGAAATTCAGCAGTGATAGATTTCTATAAGAATCTTGATTTTCCTCCCTTCCCCCCATCAGGAAGCCCTTTCATTGGGTTATAACAGAATCAAATATTTCTTCAATCTGTAGTGATTCTATTTGGAGCCACTCAGCAGAAATGTCAGGTCTTAGGAGATAATATAATCATATTGATGATGATGAGACCACATGATGATTACACAAGGCTTCGTACTTTTCCTCCCCAAAGCCTTTCACACCCATCATTTTATTTGATTTCACAATAGCTTTGTAGGGCACTTTGTAGCACAGTTATAAGTATTTTCATCTTGGAGTTCCCGTTGTGGCTCAGTAGTTAACGAATCTGACTAGGAACCATGAGGTTGCAGGTTCAGTCCCTGGCCTCGCTCAGTGGGTTAAGGATCCGGCGTTGCTGTGAGCTGTGGTGTAGGTCACAGATGTGGCTCGGATCGCACGTTGCTGTGGCTCTGGTGTAGGCCAGTGGCTACAACTCCAATTAGACCCCTAGCCTGGGGGTCTAATTGGAACCTCCATATGTCATGGGAGCGGCCCTAGAAAAGGCAAAAAGACAAAAAAAAAAAAAAGAAGTATCCTCATTTTATAGATGGAGACATTGAGGCATTGAAGGAGGAAGTGTTCGAATGAAGAGGGGTGGTCCCTGGTGAGCTGCATCTCTCAGCTTCGGCAGCATCAGGATGGCTGATGGCACCCACAGTTTGGTGCTAGAGCTGGAATACTGTTTGGTTACCTATGGTCCTCATCCTGATGCATGAGCATCTGCTTACTGTTACTCTACTATGATACTCCTGAGGCTGAGAACAGTGGGTCTTGTCAAGGAGAAGAGAGTCTGTACCGGGTCTGGACTTCAGACCATAACCGAGATGGTACCCTCTCATGCCAGTCGGCCAGTTCATCCACGAAGCCTCAGTTTTCTCTCCGTAAAATGAGGGCTCTGAGTCTGAGAAAATGGGTCGACTGCAGTGGTTTCCAGACTTGGAGGAGTATAAGAATAACCTTTTCTTTGAAGAAGGAGAGGACAGAGATTGCTTTGTATGGTGACACACATTCATTAGGTATGACTTGAGCAAAAAAGAAAAGTATAAATAAGAAGTAAAAGAGGAGTTCTGCCATGGGACAGTGGGTGAAAAATCCCACTCCAGTGTCTCAGGCTGCTGTGGAGGTGCAGGTTTGATTCCTAGCCCAGAGAAGTGAGTTAAAGGATCCAGCCTTGCTGCAGCTGCGGTATAGGTTGCAGTTGTGGCTCGGATGCAATCCCTGGCCCAGGAACTTTCCTATGCCACAGGTGTGGCCATAAAATTTAAAAAAAAGAAAAAAAAAAAGTAAAAGAGCTCTCCTATCATTACCCATCAGTGACAGGGCAGCAGTGACACAAAAACATTTTGAAACAGGTGTCCGCCATCTGAGGGATTTCTTTGCTCCTCTGGAATGCTCAACAAGCATGACACTAGATGCTCACCCAGAACTGGGGTTTTGGGCTTGGTAATCTTATTTTATAAAAACTCCTCTTGTGAAACAGCCAGATTCATGGGATGGGTGGCTTTTTTGAGAACCAGGGGAATATTCTTGCAGAGATTGATATAAAAAACATATTTTTCAGGAAGAACTTTCTCAGTCATAAGGTGCCATCTGTGTTTCCACAAGGCTGGGATCATCACTCATGGGGCTACAGGAAATTGGCCCCGAGAGTACAAATAGTGAGAAAGAGGGAAAAGAGAAAAAAAGTAAGAAAGAGAGTAGCGATAGTAAGAGTCACCCTATGATGGCTGTGTGCCTGTACCTCCTGCTGGAGTTCCCTTGCAGTGCAGTGGGTTACGGATCTGGTGTTGTCACTGCTGTGGCACAGATTCAGTTCCTGGCCTGAGAACTTCCACATGCTGTGGAGGCAAAAAAAAAAAAGAAAAAGAAAAAGAGTACCACCTGCACACCCCCCCACCACCGCAAGCCTCTTCAGAGATGATCCATGGATGGGTGGGTAGGCAGCTGTGGAGACCCAGGAAACATCTGGACCCAGTCCAGTGGAGCAGATGTGGTCTCAGGCAGGCAGAGCCTGGAAGCAGGGATGCTGAAGCAGAACACCTGCTAGATCACCACAGAGGAGGAGAGAAAGGGTGAGAAGAAGCAGGGAGGGGGAGGGAGAGATCTTAAGGGAATCTAGCCGAGGGGAGCCCAAAGACTGAGGGGATGTGGGTGCGGTCCTTTGGCCTGATGCATAAACCCTGAGTCTAGGTCCCTGGAACATTCAGACCTATTCCATGTAGGTCCTCATATTTAACTATCTCTCTGGGAAGATGGGGCTAAGGTAGCAGAAACAAGCAAACGGCAAAGATGGCAGCAACATATCCGGTCCCCGGAAGATCCTTCCTTCACTACAAATTCATAAACTGGGCTTTGCATGCCCGTCTCTCAGGAATTTGATTAGCATGAGTCAGTCCCCAGGCATCGGAAAACCTCTAGAATATGAACAAAATTGGATTTCTGCACCTCCGCGGCCACCCTATGAAGCCACCACCTGGCCTCAGAACATAAGTGGTTTGTTTGAGGCCAGCAACCTTACCCTTTAGGAGGAAGCACGCCAGGACTGGGGGCTCTGGGGTTAGAGAGAGCTGCCTGGACCACGGAGGCTCAGAGGCATTTTTCCCCTCAGACTCTGCCAAAGGACCTTTTTCCAATTTGCAAATGTCTATGAAAATCTTATGAAGATACACCACTTGCATCATCTAATTACACACTTAATAAATCACCCTTGGGGAGAGAAGAAAGCTCATACACATGGCTCTGAGGAGCAGAGCATATGGTCACCACGCATGTACAGAGATGGATGGCAATGCTGCCTTCTTCACGCCCAGCCCGGTGCAGGCCATGGTTCACCTGGCGTGTGGGGCCCAGGAGCGCAGGAAACAGCCCCTCACAGGGCACAGCTGCAGTAGCTTCCTGGGCAAGGCACTCCCGTGACGGAACCACCTGGAGATACACATCTGCTCCCACACCCGTACCTTGGCAGCCTCCCCAGGCCTGAGCTGCAGCCAAGTTCATGGCCCAGCCTGGTAGCTACCCTGTGGTCCATGAGACCCAACATTCAACACTTTGAAGCAGGTAAAGTTTGTCCTTTGAGAGTCTCCCACTCTCCGTCTCCTGGGACATCTCTTTCCATCACTGAGTGTTACTGTAGTTAAGCTACAACTAAAATGGATTAAAATGATTGCAAGTGAGTTTAGAAAATGTAGGCTTTTGGAGTTTCTGCTGTGGCTCAGCAGGTTAAGGATCTGGTGCTATCCCTGCTGTGGCTCAGGTCGCTGCTGTGGCGTGGGTTCAATCCCTGGCCTGGGAATTTCTGCATATGCCCCATGGGTGTGGCAGAAAGGAAGGAAATGCAGGCCTTTATTTGGATTGCTGTGGGCTTCTGCCTGGCTACTCTGAATTTTTTAGAAATGCAGAAATCTCAGGCCCCACCCCAGATCTACTGCACAAGAACCTGAATTTTATCAAGATCCCCAGATGACTCATAGGTTAGAACACACCCTGTTCTGGGTTAATATTTTTCTCTTGGTAAACAAAGATCTAAATAAATATCGAAAGGTAAATTTTAAGACAGGCTTCTTCCTTTTTTTCCTTTCTTCCTTTCTTCATATTTTTGTAACTTGGACCTCACTGCCTATCTGGTAAAGTCTCAAAATAATATTTTTAAATGCAGAAAACACCTAGGATTACAAAAAACCCAATTATATTGAAATACAATAGCCTAACTATTTAAAGTGTACAATATCAAAACCCATGTGCTTTTTTTATGAACACATCAGGGACATCTAGCAACAAGTTTATTAAGTGACATAGTTTCAAAGTAGTAATGAGTGTTGATGACATTGAAAGATACCCAAGGGGTTAGTAGATGCAAACTGTTACATTTAGAATGGATCAACAGCAAGGTCCTACTGTATAGCACAGGGGACTATATCCAATCTCCTGGGAAAGACCATGATGGAAGTAATTAAAAAAAAAAAGTATGTATGAGTCACTTGGCTGTATAGCAGAAATTGGCACAACATTGTAAATCAATTGTACTAAAAATTAAAAAAAAAGGAAGATTATGTATCATTTCTACTGGTGACGAAGAATATGCATCATTTCTACTGGTGACAAAGACACAGAGGCAGCCAATACTACTGTGCTTTCTTGTCCACATCCATGATTGAAGGAAACACTAAATATGAGCTACACTTAGTGACAATAAACATTTTTTTTCCCTTCCAGGTCCATTATCCCCTGGTCCTCCTGACATCTATTAATAGAATCTAGGTTAGGAGGAGGAGATGCTTAGGGTTCTTACACAAAAGGGTATAGAGAGCTGTGCTCCATATCTGTGTCTCTGTCTGTCTGATCTTCGTTGGAGCACAAGCCTGTCAAATCACTTCCTTCTCTGACAGCTACTGGGGTTTGCCTTTTTGGCTTCTGTGAGCTGGCTTCCCTGTAAGTTGCCACCATAGAACTAGACACTTAGATGTGTCATAAGTACTCCTGATCAAATCCTTTAGGCTAGGGTCTAAGTATTTCCGAAACAGACATGCCAGGCTACATTCTGAACACCATTACACAGAGTAATAAAAATAATCCCCTTTCACAGGAAGCTGCCTTCTCCGTCCGCATAGGTATTTCCATACAAGTGTGGATTTGATATAAATTAGGGACACCGAGTTCTGAAACACTGCCCCTGCTCCATCAGAGAGCCTGGGGCAGGCTCCCTGTCTCTTGGATCAGGAATACCTTTTCAGGATCGTTTTCCTGCCAAGAATAAGCAACACTTCCCACAGCCATGTCAACTGCAGTTCTCAAAATAAGATCCGTTTTCAGAAAAAGCCAAAATCGATTTGTCTCTGAATTTTGAAACTGTACATCTAAGCCATCTACATTGCTCTGCTATTTTCCCCTCACGCTAACCAAAGCGCTGGGAAAGCAAAACGGGACCTAACACAGCAGCCTTGGGGAACCCTGGGATGCTTGATTTGAACTCTCCCAGAAAAGCCAGTATGACACAACGAGACATTTCTCTAATGAAAACAAATCACGTGAGTGTGTTTGAGCCACATGCTGACAAAAGAGAAGGCAGACCCTCACATTTGAGACAGGGTCTTACATAAAGATTTATGCTAAAAATAGCCATGTCTCCAGGTCTATGTGTTAGCTGTGAATTAACTTCAGCTTGCAACCCTTCACACACACACACACACACACACACACACACACACTCTCTCTCTCTCTCTCTCCCACTTAGCCTTTCTTTACACAGGTTTGCTCACCTGAAAAAGATTTCTAAACCTTATATTTTGAACATCCTACTATGAGTTATCTGCATCATCCTTATCTAGTTCTCTGCCCGTCTCCATTCAGGAGCTTGTAAACTAAAATAAGTAATCGAAGAAAGAATGGCTGGAAGCAGAGGGAACTTCACAGATTACGGAGGCAATCTGTGGTTAACAAGAGTCTATCATAGTAAATCGTATCAGAGTAGAATTGATTTTGAAAATCAGCACTGTATTTGGGCTTAGAAAGGCTTGATAGCTCAGCTTTGAGACCACGTGGGCTTTGGAGTAACAGAGAGCTTGCTGCTGAAATAGATGAAGAACCCACAGTAAAAAAAAAAAAGCACATAAAACTAAAAGTGATAGCAGATCCTCTCCCTCTTCTGAAACCCCAATGGCAACAAATGTAATTAATTAAGCCACCAGAAGACTGTAGGAATGACTCATGTTTCTCCTACTGAGAGTCTGAAATAACTGGCTCCACTCACTTTTAAGATGAAGTGTTACATTTTTGTTACCATGAGAAACTCATTAAGTGTCTAATTAGTTATAGACACAAGAATGTCTAATGCCTCAGCATTTTGAAAACAGCAGGATTTCCATCACACCATGTTTGGTCCAGCCTCTGGGACCCCAATAAAACCCTCACACACCCAGATGTCTCCAGGTACATTTCTCAGTTTCAGCGTTCCGTTCTCTTTTCACATGCTTTGACACACTTGAGGGAGAAACTGAAGTCAAGCAAGTTCTAGCCTGTAAAAAGGATTGTGCAAAAGACTTAGCTTTACAAACCCAAACTGCATCCCTCATTTCTGCCACCTTCTTCCCTGTGGTGCTTAGAGGTAATTTTCTGTTTCCCCTCCAGGTCTTTATTGCTCCCCTGCCAAAGCTGTCTTGCATCTGTTACAATAAAATACCTGTGATGTTTCTCAAAACCAGCAGCTTCCTGCCAACAGTCAACCCTCTACCCCACAGGCAGCAGTCAAAGTGTTGCAAGCTGAAGGTGACGGTGGAATGTGGCAAGTCCAAGAGGGGATTCCTTGGGAGGCTGCTGATGGAGCTGGGGGGGGGGGGGGGGCGGGGGGCAGGAGAAAATAAGAACACTCTTGGCAAAGGGACAGAAACAGGAGCAAAAGGTAAGAGGAAAGGGTTGCTATGCCATCAAGAGCACCATGACAAAGCCTGAGAATCACGGCATTCCTAAGGCCAAGTTCGGTGCCTCTGAGTTTCACGCCCCCACTCCCCCTGGCTTGGGTGCTTCCATTCATGTTCTGATTTGGGGAGAAATTCTAAATCGTTCATTGCAACACCACTTTTTTTTTTTTTTTTTTTGAGGGGGACGAGAGGAGCTTGTAAAATTGTTGAAGTTCTTGCTGAAAGCACAAGGCTTAGGGAAATGAATGTTTAAGCAGGAGACCATCTATCCACTGGTTCAGGGAGTGATCTGTGCCTGCTGTTTTGCCCCCATAGCCTGAGGCTCTCACTTCAGTTGGGGCTTCTTATCAAACTGATTCTCAAGGGCGACTCTTGCCCTTTCTCAGATTTGCCCTATTCTGCCAATTTCCAACTTGGTTTCCATCTTTTAATTTGAGTAGAAAAACAGTGTGAAATTAGAAGGGCAAAGAAGACGGTTCAAGGGCATCTTGCTTTAAGCCAACCTGAGAGCCTCCAAACTTGAAAGTTAACAAAAATCCAAACCGGGTTTGGATCTCTCTCTTTTACCAAAGGAGTCACTCTTGGTTCCTCTAAGTGCCAGATTCCTTTGGTGCACGTAAAACTTAGTAGTGTTGCTTCTTCAAGAAGAGATTCAAAACAAGGAGGAAGACCTGGAACCCAGGGTCACTGTTAGGGCCTGACTCGCTGCACAGGGACTTCACTTCTAAGCCGAGACTGAGTCAGGCAGGCCCAACTGGAGGCCACCTGGGTTAGTCAGGGTGTGGCTACACGCCTATGCACACCTGGATTGAACAAACTGAGGCACCCTGGAGCAGATGCGCCCTGCAGGGACGGCAAAGCTAATGGAGGAACTCCTGGGGTGGCACTCGGCCTGCTCCTCTGTTAAGCAGAGCAGGAGCCATGTCAGTGGAGGAGGAAAGCAGCCACCTTGTCCCCTGACCACAGAGGAAAAGGCAGAGCTGCAGTCAGGACCTCCAAGGTGAGAGGGATTTTGTGCTATACTCCCAGATGCCACTGCAAGAAATGTGTAGAGATCATGTTTGGAGCAGAGGGTGCATTGCCTATAGGAGTTCTTAAGAACATGCACACAAAACCACATAAAAGGATCCCTGCCAGCCATCAAGACGTGAAATTACTGATTCTTTTTCATGGACATGGTCACCAGTTTTCTAACTCAGAATCATGACTTCCATATGCTCGGCTGTTCCTCTCCTTTAGGTTTACACGCTTTTGCACATGTGTGCACACATTCAGCGCTGTCTTTTATCCCTTACACCATCAGGAAAAAGCTGAAGAGCAGAGGTCAGATTCCAGCTCCGTCCAGACAGCCAAAAGGAAGGGCACATGCACCAGGTTTGAGCCAAAACACTTCATTCTCCCAACATCCTCTAAGTGAACAGGCTAATTAAGGGCTGCTCATGCTTGTACTCCACTTCAGCTCATGGTCAAACTTTGACTGATTGCCTGGTTGCCTCTGTCTCTTTAAAAGCCTTCCTGGGGAGTTTCCGATGTGGCGCAGTGGCAACAAATCCGACTAGGAACCATGAGGTTGCAAGTTCGATCCCTGGCCTCGCTCAGTGGGTTAAGGATCTGGTGTTGCTGTGAGCTGTGGTGTAGGTCGCAGACGTGGCTCGCATCTGGCGTGGCTGTGGCTGTGGCTGGCAACTACAGCTCTGATTAGACCCCTAGCCTGAGAATCTTCATATGCCATGGATGCAGCCCTGAAAAGAAAAAAAAAAAAAAGTGCTTGGTTGCATGGCTCAGAAGTGAAAAGGCTCTGCTTGTTTCCCTGAGATACCAGGTCATTCTAGGTCTCTGAGATCCATACCCTTGACTAGTGTAGGGGCCCCAAACCAACCCTTCACCTCAGAGCCTGCCCCACTGAGTCCAGCCCCACAGACCACACAGTCTTGGGCTCACCTGATAAATTCCCTCAGGTGCTGTGATCCCTGACTAACTGCCCTTCGCTTGGGGAGCCCAGGCCTCCATTTGGTTGGCTTCCAGTTGAGTTTCAGCAGTTACGCAAATCAGGTTTCTGAAATTCTGGTGCATACAGGAATAGCAGGTTGCTTAATCTCTACATTCAGAGCCAACCCCCTTTCTAAATACTGACGAAGGAGCAGCCTAGCTCACGTGGTACATGAAAGGACCCACCCTTGCCCGCTCCGACAACCCGACGTGTCACGTGGACAACCGCCATCTTGTTTTTTAGGCGCCAGCTCCCATGGGCACTGCATGTACATATTTTCATCCTTCCTTGCTTGTTTCCATCTGTCAAACGAGGCCCCACCCCCATTCTTCTCTACTGACAGCATCCCGTTTCCAAATACAGGAGGAGAGATGGTTGCAAGGTCCTGAAGGAAAAAAAAAAATTACACTGGCCGTTTGGTTTTTTCTTCTTAAACTACAAACGCCTTGTGAGGAACTTTCCTGTGTTTCTTCAATGGCCAAGAAGCCACTTTCAGAACTTAGACACACAGCCAGGCCTGCCGTTTTGACACAAGTTAAACATGAGCAAGGTCACCGGATTTTCCTCTTCCCTTATAAAAAATGACATTAATAATGAAATCCTGGAGTTCCCATTGTGGCTCAGTGGTTAATGCATCTGACTAGGAACGATGAGGTTGTGGGTTCAATCCGTGGCCTTGCTCAGTGGGTTAAGGATCCGGCATTGCCGTGAGCTGTGGTGTGGGTCACAGAGGCGGCTTGGATCCCGCGTTGCTGTGGCTGTGGTGTAGGCCAGCAGCTATAGCTCCGATTAGACCCCCTAGCCTGGGAACCTCCATATGCTGTGGGTGTGGCCCTAGAAAAGACAAAAAAATAAATTAAAAAAAATAATGAAATCCTGTGCTAGGTTAAGGACAAGTCCATGTTCAAGGGTCAGGTTGGCTGCCCCACGGTAAGCTTTCTTAGATACCAATAAAAAAATCCTGTTCTAAATATGAGAAAACATGATCATCACTTGATTATCTTTATTATTATTACTACTATTATTATTATTAGAGAAAACATCTTTTTTCCAAAGGGCAACACCAAACAACTCAGGTTGTACCTGTCTGACCAGCATCCAGTCTGTAAAAGAGGAAAAAAGGAACTGGATCTTTTCTGAGTAAGACAGCAGAGTTTTGGTTCCCCCGTGGCATTCTTTCAGTGGCAGACACAGTCAACACGTGGCAGGTCTGGTGGCTGTAACTACACCAGCAGCTTCACCAGGGAGGGAGAGGACGAAAACCCACCTACAGATCATAGTTCACCTAACATTTCTTTCCTCATGTTTGGACCCTGCAGAAAAACTTCAACTTTCTGCTCTGGAATCTCCCCTTTCAGAAGCAGTATGGCCATGGAACACAGATTGAGAAACTAAAGCCAGGTGCTAAACGGCAGCCCATTTGAACTGCCGTGGACTTAATGAGTGGCTTGATCCACGGGACACCCTGCTCCTGAGTGATGTCAATCAGAGTTGGCAAATGTTGGCTCCAATGGGTCATATATTTTGGGGTTTGTTTCTTCAATGCTTTAAGATGGAAAACACATTTCCTCGCTCTGGAGCCTTACAAAAACAGGCTGGGGCAGGCTGGGTTTGGCCCATGGACCAGAATGTACCACTCTCTGATTGCATCCAGAATGGACCCTATACAGAGGAGCCTGCTCCTCTCGCTTGGCTTAATTGCCTGCAAATAGCACCCAGGACAGACCAGTGTGAAGGATGGGGGACCCCGGGGACTCACCCAACAGGTGGACAGTAGGCAAGAAAGAACAAGAGTGAGGCTGGAGGATGTGGCCAGGTTTCCTAAAAGACCACAGAAGTGCCACTCTGTCACCCATGAATAGGGCTAGCTGTGGAAGGCTATGGAGTCAGAGAGAAGGTTCAGGCTTGCCTTGACTAAGCATGGCCATCTCCCAGCCTCTGGGCCTAAAATGCAAAGCCACAGGACTTGGCCACCACAGCATGAGGGCAACAGCCAGCCAGTCAGCACCACTGAAGCCGCTCCCACATCTGCCTTCCCAGACACACCCCTTCGACTACTAGGGCATCTCTAAGGCTCTGAGCGCGCCAGCATTCGGGCGGGACTGTTCGGCTGAGATCAAGTTCTCTGCCTAATTCTGATGCTCCTGTCATGCTGACCACACGCTCTTCTTCCGACCTAGCCCACATCAGCTCAATTTCATAGCACCCTGACTGATTCATTGCAGGGGAAATCCAGGTCAAATTATCCAGGCATCTATCAGAAGCAAAGCCTGGAAATGGTTCAGAAACCCAGGCTTGCTATGGTCTTTTTTCTGTGTTGCTTCTCTTATCACGAGCCCCGACGAGGGAAGGGATGCTTTGAGACTCAGCTACAACCTCGGGAGCCACAAATCAGTCTTTAAGTTGTCCTTGCAGGTGGCTGCCACCCATGACCCTCCTCATTTATTTTCTCCTCCTGGGTGCAAAGACGGCACGGTGACAATTTCCAACCCTTTCTCCTTCACATCCCCTGCCCTGCCCCCAGACAAATATTCAGGATCCACACTCCACTCTCACCATTCTTTCTAATTCCCTGGTTTAGGAGCGGAGCAGAGGCAGCTGCCTTAATGGAGAAAACATTAGTGCATTCAGGCTTCACTCTGGACCCCAGTCAATTTCTAGATATTTCACAGCTGTTATACCCCCACCTCCTTTGTTACAAAAGCCAGTAAAAATTAGCTAGCACCTTGTTAGCTCTGAAATATGAAAACAGAGCAACAGTCAAGCCTGGAAATCAAGCCTAGGTGACCATTTTCAAAGTATTTGTTCTAAAACAGTATCTGCGGTTCACTGATTATCTGCCAATTTTTAAACTGACTTAACCCAAATGCTGTATGGTTTGGGGTGATTTTTTTAAGGCACCCCATAGAATATAGCTGTCATTTGGTTATCACACTAGTAACTGAGGAAAAACTCTGCCTTGGGCAGATATCAGCACAATTCAGTCTAAGTCTGTTTCTTATGTCAATAATATCTACTCATTCCTCATAGACTTAAAAAAAAAAAAAAAGGAAACTTTGGAAGACATGTAAGTTGTGTGCAGAGAGAAAATAAGATTCTCTTGGCCACTCAGGTCTCCCCTCCTACCTGCTTCACAGGCTGATCAGGTGAGCAATCTCCACTGTGTTTCACAGCTGCTGGAATAGGACCGACTCCAAAGTATGTTGTGCTTCATTTTCCTCCTCCATTCAGTTCTTTCATGTCCTAGGTTATTAACTATCAACAAAAATGTGAGCCATGCCAGTGCCTGCTCCGACTTCCTGCCAAGTCCCCATACTCCACTGAGCCCAGGAGCGTGAGCGCTGTCTCTTCTCTCTCTCTCCCCTCCGCCTCTCAGCTTCACCTCCTGAGTGCGAGGGCCCCACCCACAGCCCTCAGATCATTTTTCATTTATGAGTGCATCCTGCTAAACTGTGTTTGTAAGAGGACAAGCCAATCCTTGCCCTGCCAGGGTATTGGAACCGTGCTGCTGAAACAGCTGTGCTTTTCGGGGAGTCCGGGGGTGGAAAATCAGACCCTGGCAGAAATCATGCATGTCTTCCTCCTGCAGGTAACTGAGGATCAGTTCTGCTGCCAGCAAAGGACGCTCACCTTGGTGATGGAGTTACGACGACTTTATTATCCAGACACCACCCCTGCCCACTGAGGTGCACTGAAGATCACAGGGATAAGACAACCAGAAATGTACTGAAGTGTGTATTTCATGTGCTCCCAAAATGTGAAGCCAGGATAATGGGTCAAGAAACGTGCCACCCAGTCACTTAACACTTCACAATATATTAAACATTTTGCCTTGCATTTTATATCTAAGGGCCAGGTTCTTATTACATTCCAATGGGAATAAAAATTGAGACTTCAAATAATTTTGCTGTGATGATCCCAAAGCTGCAATTCTCCTAATCCAACAGCTCTCCCATCTTCTGTCCCAGACCACTACCAGCCAAAAGAGAGATGACCAGCTGGCCCCTGAGAACACTTCCTCCAGTTAGAACATCAGCAACTATGAAAATGATTGGACTTTACTCTCTAAGATTTTATCAGGAAACAGAATTTTAAAAGCCAGATTTCCATACATACATTGTGACTTCCTTTATGGGTAAAAGTCACCTTATTCTGCAGGTGGAGCAAAAGGGGTCTTTTGTGAGCAACCAGAGACAGAGGTCTGCAAGACCCTACAGCCTTCACGGTAGGCGTGAAAATTCACATAAACTGTTGAAACGGGAATGATGTCTCATTATTAAAACACTGACCATTCTTTAGCAGCTACACTTGTCAGAAACCAAAGAGCACAGATCCTCTGCTTGGGACAGTCATTCCTGGAAGGACTGTTTGTCTTTTTTTAATCTACCCATCTCTTTTAGAGTTTTATCCAGTATGGATTCTCTCCTGGCTAGAAACCCGAGTGTCAGCAGCTAGTCCCAAAACACCATGGGAAGTTCCCCATTCTACAAAATTGTTTTTACAATTTTCATATATTAAAACACTGGTGACTGGGTATCCAAGGAAGCCTGTTTTTTGTTTCTTTTGTTGTTTATAATTAGATAGCTAAAATATCTCCTAAGCTTCCTCAGAAAATTGAATATAGAACTACCATATGATCCAGCAATCCCACTCCTGGGATCCAGACAAAACTATAATTCAAAAAGTTATATGCACCCCTATGTTCATAGCAGCACTATTTACAATAGCCAAGACAGGGAAACCACCTAAAGGTCCATCCACAGATGAATGAATTAAGAAGATGTGGTACATATACACAATGGAATACTACTCAGCCATAAAAAAGAATGACATAATGCCATTTGCAGCAACATGGATGGAGCTAGAGAATCTCATACTGAGTGAAATGAGCCAGAAAGACAAAGACAAATACCATATGATATCACTTATAACTGGAATCTAATATCCAGCACAAATGAACATCTCCTTAGAAAAGAAAATCATGGACTTGGAGAAGAGACTTGTGGCTGCCTGATGGGAGGGGGAGGGAGTGGGAGGGATCGGGAGTTTGGGCTTATCAGACACAACTTAGAATAGATTTACAAGGAGATCCTGCTGAGTAGCATTGAGAACTATGTCTAGATACTCATGCTGCAACAGAAGAAAGGCTGGGGGAAAAATGTAATTGTAATGTATACATGTAAGGATAACCTGACCCCCTTGCTGTACAGTGGGAAAAAAAAAAGTTATATGCACCCCTATGTTCATAGCAGCACTATTTACAATAGCCAAGACAGGGAAACCACCTAAAGGTCCGTCCACAGATGAATGAATTAAGAAGATGTGGTACATATACACAATGGAATACTACTCAGCCATAAAAAAGAATGAAAAAAAATGCCATTTGCAGCAATATGGAGGGAACTAGCAATTCTCTTACTAAGTGAAGTCAGAAAGAGAAAGACAAGTATCATATGATATCACATATATACAGAATCTAAAATATGGCACAAATGAACCTATCTACAGAACAGAAACAGATTCATAGACATAGAGAACAGACATATGGTTGCCAAGGAGGAGGGGAGAGGAGTGGGATGGACTAGGAATTTGGGGTTTTGGGGAGTTTGGGAAGTTTGGGGATTAGAGGTGCAAACTACTACATTTAGAATGGATAACTAATGAGGTCCTACTGTATAGCAAAGGGAACTACATCCAGTCTTGTGGGATAGACTATGATGGAAGATAATGTAAGAAAGGAAATTGTGTGTGTGTGTGTGTGTGTGTGTGTGTGTGTGTGTGTGTGTGTGTATGACTGGGTCTGTTTGCAGTATAGCAGAAATTGGTACACCATTGTAAATCAACTATACTTTAATAAAAACAACAATAGGAGTTCCCTTTGTGGCCCAGTGAGTTAAAAACCCGACTAGTATCCATGATGATGTGGGTTCGATCCCTGACCTCACTCAGTGGGTTAAGGATCTGGTGTTGCTGCAAACTGCAGCAAGGTCACAGATGCAGCTCGGATCTGGTATGGCTATGGTGTAGGCCAGCAGCTACAGCTCCAATTTGACGCCGAGCCTGGGAACTTTCCTATGCCACTTACGTGGCCCTAAAAAGCAAACAAAACGAACCAAAACAAACAATAGCAACAAAACACTAAAGAAAAAAATCTCCTAAAAAGAAAATGCTGTGTATTTCCACACATGCTCCAAACCAGGTTCAAGTCATTCTGACAAACAAGCAATCTGCCTTTTACAGATGAGGAAAAGGAAAGTAAGCTGCAAAGTCACTGGTGTACACATCATGTTTCACTGGTTGGGGCAGAGGGAACTGACGGGAGGATTAGTGCCGAGTCTTCACACCCAAGCAGGGAAGCCCCAGACCAGCCTGAAGTTTCCCGTGTAGTCCAGAGGCCAGGATGCTGATCACATGGGTAACCTCTTGGGACTCACCTTCCCAGTTCAAGGACAATGGACTTGTTCTGACTTTCAGCTACGGAGAAGAATATCTATTCTTAAAAACCTTTTTTTTTTTTTTTTTAAGGAAGTGGGGGAAAAAGGAGGTTAAAATTTGCTTGGCCCATGACCAAGCTACAGTCTTAACCAGAGGTAATATTTGCCTAGAGAGTATTCTCTCCAGTATTAGTTTGTGACATCTGCCAACAAGCCACAGTGAAACCAGTTATTCCACCTTTCTTTTGTCCTATTCTCTCAGCAAGTATGGGTAATATATAATTTTGCTTTAAGGGGAAATGCTACTATATTTACCCATAAAACTAAGCATGTAGTATGTAGCAGAATGCAACAAGAATACAGGCTGTTAGAAACATCTAATCATCCAAGACTTCAGGGGGGATGGGGTTTTTGGGCAAACTGCCCATGTTAGGAGTCTGGTGCTCTGCTTCCTTCTTATCCACCAGGCTTCCTGCACTGAGAGACCACCATGGCCTCCCCCCCTCTGTGATCTGGGAGGGACCCTACAGCTTACTTAGCTGCACCTTCTCATTGGTGGAGATGTGGAGACAGGGACCCAGAGAGACAAGGAAACTGGCCAAGATCCGGGCCCATTAGCAGAAGCACTGAGATTAGAACACAAACCTTCCTGATTCAAACTCTGGGACAGACCTAGGTGGACAAGATGTGGGTCTTCATAGCCAAGAACCACAGGCAGGGGCTCAGGGGTGGCTCTTCAGCTGCCTAGGGACACATGGAAGACTCTCCCAGAAGCAAAAGTGGAAGAGTCGCAGACAAAGGAAGTATCAGAAGTAGAGGGAGCTAGAGAGTGATTCCCCAACAGAGGAAGGCATCAACAATACTACAAAAGCCAATGGACACTTCTGGGTAGGCGCCCAAAAGAATCCAAAGCAGGAACACAAATGGCTCATTGTAGAACCACATTTATAGCAGTAATACACAAATGGGGAAAGCAACCCGAGTGTGCATTGATGGATAAGCAGAAAAACAAAATGTGTTACAATAGAATATATATAGAATAGAATATTATTCAGCTTTGAAAAGGAAGGAAATTCTGACATACGCAACAACAGAGGAGAACCTAGAGGACAGCAAGCTAAGTGAAATGGACCAGTAACAAATAGACAAATATTACATGATTCCCCTTATGGGAGGTACCAGGAGAAGTGAGATTCAGAGACAGCAAGCAGAATGCTGTGGAGATGGGAGAATGGGCAGTTATTGTTTAATGGGTAGCTTCAATTTTGCAAGACGAAAAATGTTCCGGATGGGATTGCAGAACAATGTGAACAGACATAATGCCACAGGACTGTACACTGAAAAATGGCTAAAAGGGTACATTTCATATGATATATTCAGGTGTCCCTTGGAATCTGCAGGGGATTGGTTCCAGGACCCACCACATAGACCAAAATCCACATAAGTTCAAGTATCACAGCTGGCCTCCTGTATCCATGGATTTCACAACCACAGATTCAATAAACCTCAGACTGTAAACATAACAATATACGTATTGAAAACATTCATGTGTAAGTGGCCTCGCGTGGTTCAAACGCAAGATGTGCAAGGGTCAACCGTATTTTGAAAAAGCCAATGGAACTTGCTTTTTCCTTCACAATTTTCCCAGGCCTCCAGCGAGCGTGCTTCCTATTATTGAAGCCACACCGTGAAAAGACTACCACTTGCCAAAATTCATGAATGGCTTGAAAACGCAGGAAGCATTCTTGTTTCCTTCTTTCTTTAAGCTATCCCACCTCAAAAATATCCCAGAGGTTATGAGAGCTAACAGGTGCTCAGGTTGTCCCCATGTCCTATGATGGGAGATGATAACATGAGGCTGATATGGAACACCCTGCAGCTTGGGCAAGCAAGGGACAGCTGTGACCTGGAAACTCAGAAAAGCAGCTCCCTTCCAACTTCTGTCCTCAAGCCAGAGGTTTCACAGGCACCCTGGGGAAAGCCAAGCTCTGTGTCCTGTGATCCATCCTCCTCTGCAGAGCTCTCGGAGAGCACACACACCCCTTCGCCTCACTCCACTTTGGCAGCATACACTGATGCCATCATGTGTTTTGGTCCTTAATTATATACAGAACTGGTTTTTAGCTGTTGAATCTGTCTAATTAGACCATAAATTGCTGGTGGGTAGAGCTTCCTAGCTCTCTGACCAGGTCTTTCAGCCTCCATCCTTGACTTCCCTATTCCCTCCTCGCAGCCCAGGGTATCTGGAGGGGCACCAGCATTTCTGTCTGTCTGTCTCCTCTTCCAGAGGTTATCCCCTCTACATGCATGGCAATACCAACCAAGTAAGAGCCCCCAACTCCTCAATCTCCATACCCAGACCTCTGCCTGCCCCCTGCCCAGTTCCAGCTCCAGGTCCCGCAGGCACCTCATGGCTTGAAATAAAACCCACTATGCCCTCTGTCACCTGGTCCCTCCTTGTATATTTCGTCTTTTCATTAATACCAGTCCCTGGTCACTTAGGCACAAATGAGTCAACTCCTCTCCCATTTTCGCATTTGGTGGTGAGGTCCTGTCAACTCCACTTCTTAACTCTTTCACCTGTGCCCTCCCCATATTCTGTCACATTTTAGGAGCTTGACTCCAAACTACTGTCTCCTCCTCAGTTGCTAATCCTGTCAATCTATCCGGTGCACAGAGACATCCAGTGGTAAATACCCAAGATCTGCTTGATAATTTCTCATTGTTCTAATAATTTTTCATGCCCAAAGAATAAAGCCACTCTTGATCTAACTCCTAGGCCTGCCTCATGAAACATGCTGGCTGCTGCTCTTTTTCGTGTATCTAGACTTTCACATAAACCAGCGGTTCTCTCATTCGGGGAGGAGGAGGGGTTGCCACCGGCATCTAGTGGGGAGAGGCCAGAGAGGCTGCCAAACAGCTGACAATGCACAAGGCAGCCCCCAGTAACAAAGAACAATCCACGTGGGCTCCTAGAGCCTTGGAGTATATTGCATTCATTGTTACCCTGATGGCTTCCCCCTCTAGGGGCTGCAGGCACAAATATCAGGGTGCAGGGAATTGAAAAAGAGAAGCAAGTTAGAGAGGTTCCCTCATGGCTCAGAGGAAATGAATCTGACTAGTAACCAAGAGAACACAAGTTCAATCCCTGGCCTGCCTCAGTGAGTTGAGGATCTGGCATTGCCATGAGCTGGGGTGTAGGTCAAAGACATGGCTGGAATCCCTCGTTGCTGTAGCTGTGGCATAGGATGGCAGCTGTAGCTCCAATTCGACTCCTAGCCTGAGAATCTCCATATGCTGTGGGTGCGGCCCTAAAAAGCCCCTCCCTCCAAAAAAAAGGAAAGAAAAAGAAAAAAAGCAGGTTAGGCAAAAGCAATAGGGTGTGTATGGGAATGGAGCAGGCATGACCCTCCTAAAGAATTTGGATTCAAAATTGCAAAAACCCTGAGGTGAATTCTGTAGCAAGGGGGGTGGGTTTGCAAATTTAAAGGCTTCTGAGCGGGGCAGGAGTTGTCTCCTTCTTTCAGTACTTCCTTCCTTGGACTGGGTCAATATTTATTGAAAAGTTCCCTCTTATATTTCCTTTCAAAACTCAGCACACTCCTAAATTCTAGTAAATAAATGGAAAAATAGAACAAAACTCTCTTCATTTCAGATCCTTAATACAGTTTCACTGTCCTTTTATTATTATTTTTATTTTTTGTCTTTTTAGGGCCACATCTGTGGCATATAGAAGTTCCCAGGCTAGGGGTCGAATCGGAGCTGCAGCTGCCAGCCTACACCACCGCCACAGCAACGCTGGATCCTCGACCCACTGAGTGAGGCCAGGGATCAAACCTGTGTCCTCATGGATGCTAGTCAGATTCATTTCCACTGAGCCATGATGGGAACTCCTCACTGTCCCTTTTTGTTTTAAATCCCCACCCCCAAAGGTTCTTTCTTCGTAATCTTTCTAATGACCATACTCTAGTTTTTCAAACACACACATCACTCTACAAGGTACCAGTTTGAGGAGATGCTCTGTGGAACAAGGATTCCCAGGGAAATAAGTTAGAGAAATTTGCATACCGGTTCTCCTTTTCACTGGCACATCCAACTCTTACTTTCTCAGAGTTCTCACCTCTGCCTTTTTATAACGTAGGAAACAAGGGCTTTGAGGACTTTCTGAAAGACTCTCGGGACCTCTCCTGGGCCTCCCTTCAGTATAGGGCATTTTTTGAGTTTAAACTTCCCTTTGTGTGCAGACAAGTGACTACTCCCCATAACCAGCTCCCCATCTATCAGGCCAGATTCCTTCTCTCTCCTTGCTCGTCTCCACATGGAAATGAACGTGGGCCTGCTGAAACTGCAGGTGTTCTTCAGGGAGGAGCTGCCCAGGGTAAAGATGAGGGAGGCAAGGGGAGTTCCCATGGCAGTAAGAAAGTATGACAGGTGGAGTTCCTGTCATGGCTCAGTGGTTAACAAATCCGACTAGGATCCATGAGGTTTTTCGGGTTCGATCCCTGGCCTTGCTCAGTGGGTTGGGGATCCGGCATTGCCGTGAGCTGTGGTGTAGGCCGGTGGCTACAGCTCCGATTAGATCCCTAGCTGGGAACCTCCATATGCCATGGGAGCCCTAGAAAAGGCAAAAAAAGATTTAAAAAAAAAGAAAAAAGAAAAAAAAGTGTGACTGGTATGTGTAACTGGGTCACCATGCTATACAGTAGAAAAAAAAATTGTATTGGGGAAATAACAATAAAGAAATTAAAAATTAATTAATTTAAAAAAAAAAAGTGTGACAGAAGAGGAAGTGCCCAGGTGAGCCCAGGACCTGGCTCCAGGGCAAAGATAACTGTCTCAGGGCTATTGGTCACCTCAGGCCAGCTTTTCAGGATCAAGGCCCCATGAACGAGGAGGAGGTCAGCCCATGGAAAAGGGATTAAGCATGTGTCTTCTGGACATTAATGGAAAAAAGAGCAATGGCTCTGGGGCAAGGAAAAATCTAGCTTCAGATGGGGCAGGAAGCCTTCATGACTTACACAGCTGACTGATCCCCATCCCCACCCCCAGAAATCTGGAGCAGCCCACACCTTCACATCAAGGCATTTGCACCCACCTGGCCCCCAGCCACAGACAAACCACTGAGACGTACCAGCCAGGGGTCCTGGTCCTGGAAAAGTGCTCAGCCCCCGCTTTTAGCCTGGCTGGTCTGTCCACTCAGTCCTTTGAACTGGGGTAGATTCATCATAGAAATTGAGATATTTTTGGCCTCAGAAACTAAATTCAGCCCCACCACCACCTGAAGTCACTCCCATGAATCCTGCCCCAACCCTGAGGACCCCCTGGTCCAGGCCACGGGAGTCAGTGTTGACTTACCCTTAGCGGGGCAGAGAGCACAAGGGGCTTTCTCAGCCAATGTCACTGCCACCTGCAGCTCGAGGTCCTTCTCTGATGCCTCCTCAGGCCCTGGGTTCTCTAAGAAATCAATTTGGGGGATATCTCTGCAGACATTTCCCCCAAAGCTTCAATAGATGGTCTTGTTGGTGTCCATGAGGTTAGCTCTCAAGACCAGGATCAAAGAGTAATTAAGAAGATCTGGGAGTTCCCATTGCGGCTCAATGGGTTAAGAGCCCGACATAGTGACTATGAGGATGTGGGTTTGATCCCTGGCCCTGCTCAGTGGGTTAAGGATCCAGCATTGCCACAAGCCATGCTGTAGGTCACAGATGCTGCTATATCCAGCATTGCTGTGGCTGTGGCACAGGTCAGCAGCTGCAGCTTGGATTCACCTCCTAGCCCAGGAACTTCCATATCCATGTGCCATGGGTGTGGCTGTAAAAAAAAAAAAAAAAAAGAAGAAGAAGAAGAAGAAGGGTCTCCTCCAAGCGCTTGTGTGGGCAGACTTGCTGGGCAGACCCTGTTCACATTCCCATCAGGGCAGGGCAACGTGGGCTAGACGGGAAGTGATAGATCAAGGCCCTGAGTGAGCAGGATTCCCACACGGAGGTGTCACCACAGGTCGAGGTGAGCACGAGTGGCTTTCCCCAGGGTGTGGGTCTTAAGTAAAGCCTTTAAGGCTGCTTCTCGGTTTTGGCATTTCCCACAATTTCATACTCCTCCCCTCAGAGATGAAAAGAGAGTGGGCTCCTCCTCATGGTGGCTGCACCTGGAGACAATCGCATTCTTCCTCACCCTCCTGACTTGGCACCACCATCGCCTGCAGAACATGCCAAATGGCAGGCTTGCTAAACAGGCATTCTGGAAAGGACTGCTGCCAGCCAGGCTGGGGATCAGGGTGCTGCCCACACTGCTCGGAGCCCATGAACAAGACAAGTGTGACAAAGTCCACAGTCATGCTTCCAAGAAGACTCCGCACGGGGAGAAAAAACCCGGGGGCAGGGTTTGGAATCTCCAACCCTTTAGATTTTCTTTCTCCTACATTGATACTGTCAAGTCATCCAAGTGTTGCCACTTATTTGGTTTTCAGAAACTGAAGGTGGCGTGGGGTGGAGGGTTAATTCCTCCAGAATGACTCCACCGAGTGAGGTGCATCCTAAACGCATGTAGATTGTCAAAGTACACACCTTCTAGAAGGCTCAGATGCAGGAGGCTGAGTTCTAGGTGGTTCCCAAGCAGCAGGAGAAGCAGCTTGGTTTTCCACTCTTGCTAAGGTGCTCTGTGGTCAGGGGGAGCTGCTGACTCTATGCTGCTCCATTCACTGGAACAAAGCATACTCCATGCACGCTCCATGCCTGTGACCAGGCTGCAAGCACATTCAGAAGGGCTGGTGAAACCTGTATAAGCTGGAAATGGATGTTTTTGGTTTTGTTTGTTTTTCAGCTGCACCCATGGCACACGGAAGTTCCTAAGGGATCGAACCCATGTCATGGCCGTGACCTGAGCTACTGCAGGGACAACGCCGGATCCTGATCCTGAACCTGCTGCACCACAAGGGAACTCCTAATATGTTTTCTTCAAGGCAGTTTCTGTGACAGTTCCAACTGCCCTTCCGTAAACTTAACACTGGCTTTCCCAGCACTGCTCAGAGTTTTAAAGGTTTATTACTGCACCCAACCTGTAATTTCCAGATCTAAAATAATTCCTCTTCAAAAAATATAGTCCCCTAAGCTTACCAAGTCTATGTTACGTTGAAAAATTATGAATCTTTCCTGGAGTGAAGGCCTTGGAGGAAGAAATGGATCAAAACTCACTAAATGCTCAATGAGGCTCGGGGCTCAGCTGAACTTTGAAGGTGTTTCTCATCTTTACCAGGAAGAAGCTTCTTTCGGAATCACGTCTCATTCTGTGGTGGTAGGAACTTGACTCCAAAAGCTCAGCTTTCATAAGCACTGGTGAGGAAGCTGGGTCATATATGGAAATTTCTTTCTATGAGCCTACAAACAATCACTTGTTTGTTTCCCCCCATTTTTTTTTTCCCATAAGAAGAATTTCTCTAAATAATTAGAGGCGATTTCCCATGGGAATCAGGCACTGGTGACTTCCAGGTCTTAAACTTATTTAAAACAGTTTAAAAACAAAAGACCCAAGAATGTGCCTGGCTGGCCTATAACAATGCACATTCTGGCAATCAGAACTGCAGCCCAAGCATGAAACTTCGAGGTCCTCAGAGGAGGGGGAGCACTGGGGTAAAGCCTCTTTGGTTTTGGGGTCCTCCTAGCACTGACCAATTGAAGTTTAATTTTTAAGACCTATGAAAAAAGTTTCCATGGGCCCTTCAAAATCTAAGTAGCAAGAATAATATTAGATTCCGTAAGACAAACTCAGTTCAAGAACTTCAAAAATTACTTGAGCTACAACCATTTGTGCATAGTTAACACAGATTTCAGCCAATGACAGAGGGCTAGATGCTTCATGGGGAGGGTTGATAGCCGAGATTACAGGATGGAATCTTCCAGAGTTCAAGGAACGTCCCTAAATTACAGATGGTTGAAGAGTTGGGATTCAAAATTCCACCCAAATCAGGTCTGCCTATTTACAAATCCTATGTTCTTTCCTCTTTGGCACTGCACTCTTTTTTTTTTTTTTTTCCAAGGCCTCACTGCTACATATGGAGGTTCCCAGGCTAGGGGTCGAATTGGAGCTGCAGCTGCTGGCCTACACCACAGCCACAGCAACACCAGATCAGAGCCATGTCTGTGACCTACACCACAGCTCACGGCAACCCCAGATCCTTAACCCACTGAGTGAGGCCAGGGATCAAACCCACATCCTCATGGACACTAGTTGGACTTGTTACTGCTGAGCCATAATGGGAACTCCTGGCACTGCGTTCTTAATGTGTCCCCTTGTTGCAGTGGGTCTGAGTGCCTCTTAGAGGGGCCCCATATTTTGTAAGAGTGAGCTTTGGTTGAACAACGGTTAAACTCAGCATCCTTTGCTTAGCAGCCATGTGAATAATAAGCAAACGTCTCTAGGGCTCAGCTTGCTCCTATGAAAAAGTATGACGCCTTTAGAAGGGTTTCTGCTAAAAGAGAGAGAGGGTAACATCTGGGTTCCTCCCAGCATTGGCCACATAGCATAGTTGGCCTCCGATAAAATGAGGTTTTAAAGACGCTTGTGTAAAGCCTATTCCATCCACCCCTATTGCTTCACATTTAAAGTTTCCTCTCTGCTGTTCTGGCTTATTTAGATCACTAACCAAATTATACATGGCTTGTCCCGCTTCCACAAGTTCCGGCTTAATTCAAAGTGACAAATGGGGATGCGGGGAAGGAAAGCAGAGTGCTCAGGGAAGGCTGGTGTTAAAAGACCCAGACGTCGGTGGTATGCGTCCCCCAAAGGGGCTGCCAGCTCCAATCAGGTCACTGGTTACGTGACAAGAGGAGGAAAGAGAGACCACAAGCCGACCTGGGTTTTCCCTGAAAAGCCACAGACAACACCGACATGGAGGCCCGTTGAAAAACACCCTGGCCAACCTTCTGCGGAACCGCCTGTGCCAGCAACGAGATCAGGGCTCCCACTCAGAAGGGAACTGCACTCTCCCTCCCAAGGTGCCGAGAGCTTCCTCTACTTTATTTTCCAAGTGATTCCCTGTCAGATTAGGGATGAACTAGGTCTTAATCTCTCTCTCTTTTTTTGTCTTTTTGCCTTTTCTAGGGCTGCTCCCTCGGCATATGGAGGTTCCCAGGCTAGGGGTCTAATTGGAGCTGTAGCCACTGGCCTACACCAGAGCCACAGCAACATGGGATCCAAGCCACGTCTTCGACCTACACCACAGCTCATGGCAATGCCAGATCCTTAACCCACTGAGCAAGGCCAGGGATCGAACCTGAAACCTCATGGTTCCTAGTCGGATTTGTTAACCACTGAGCCACAACAGGAACTCCAATCTTTTTTTTTTTTTTTTAATTGATGAAGAAACAAAAGAACAAAGATGTGTAAGGAGTAAGGCGATTAAGCAATCAGAGGAGACTGAACCAGCCCTGTCCGCTGAGCTGTTTAAAATCAAAACTTAGCCCTGAGACTCAGGAACTCGAGAGGACCCATGGGTATCTTTGTCCTTTCCATGGACCAACTAGAGCCTGCCTTGGGGAGAATTCTGAAACATCCAGGAAGATGCCCATGAGGGATTTCCAGATGCTTCTCTGACTGAACTTCCCAATCCCAGAAGCTCTGTGCAATCATTCTGGCTTGGTCCACGTACAGGGGTGACACTGGCAACTGAATGTGCCATTAGCCCTTTAACCATCCTAACACCCTTCCTGTTCCATGCTCCCTTCAGCCTCACAGGCACCTACACTCTGAGCATCGGGAAAGTCCTTTCAGAACTTCTCTTTTCTTTCTATACGCCCTCCAGTGGAAAGGGATCCTATTTTTGATTATCCTTTGTAGTTCCCCTTGGCCATTGGTTTATAATGGTCTCCGCCTGGCAGGTGTCAAATGCCATAGTATTCCGATTCTGTGACTCCTGGAGTTTCTCTGGGTCTGATGCAAACTCCTGACTGTGGTCATCAAGCCCTTCAACTGGCTGACCCCATGTTCCTCAAGGTTCCCTGGTTCCCTTTTTTCTTTTTTTCTTTTTTCTTTTTTGGTCTTTTTAGGGCCTTACCCATGGCATATGGACGTTCCCAGGCTAGGGGTCAAATGGGAGCTGTAGCTGCTGGCCCACACCACAGCCACAGCAATGTCAGATCCAAGTCGCATCTGCGACCTACACCACAGCTCGTGGCAATGCTGGATCCTTAACACACTGATGGAGGCCAAGGATAGAACCTGCATAGTCATGGATACTAGTCAGATTCGTTTTACCGCGGAGCCACAATGGGAACACCCCCAGGTTTCCTTAACCTTCCCAGCAGGCTGCTGCATCCTGAATCTTGCTCAAGTGGTAGTGCCTGTCTTCACCCACCTTTGCCTCCCATGCCAGCCACATCCTTCCCACGTTTGCACACAGTGCTGCTGAGTTTATAAACAGTTCAGCACAAAGTGGACCTCCCATGGTGACAATCAGCACAAGGACCCTCAGTAAATACCGATTGATATCAACAGGAGGCGCGGACTGCTTTCTGTTTCACACTGAAGTAAACTCTGCCCCATCCTCCTGGAGCTCCCGCCCTTCCCCAGGCATCTGGACACTAAGTTTAATCTCCAGCCAAATGAAAGGCTCTGGCCCAGGGACAGCTAGGCAGGTGGTTTCTGTGCTTGCAGCTCTCTGCAGATTACAAAGCCTCCAAAGAGTTAGAATCAACAAACACCCCGGGATCCTTGAAGAAATCGGCTAAACACGTGCAGGTCACCGCCTTGCAAAAGCGACATTCAAATCAGGACAAGCTCAGTCTAAAAATAGACGCACCTGAATTAGGACATGAGAAGGTATCAGAAGGCACAGGAGCGCCACACCTAGCTCACAGGTTTGCTTGCTGGGCTGGGACAGCCAGTGCCCTGGCTGTGAGGCAACACAAAGATGGCACAGGCGTACTTGTTCACCTCTTGCTCAAAGGCAAGGAGGGACCCAGTGGGAGCAGAAATCAGGCCTCAGAACCCAACTGAGGGCCCAGAAAGGCACTCTCCCATCCCACACAACTGCAGCTGGGGTGGAGAGGCCAACCCCTGGATCCAGCCAACAGTTTCTGAATGACGCCAGGGAGATGTGCCTGCTCCAGGCAGGGCAACCACAGCTGCCAACATGGACACCAAGCCCTGTTCTAGAATGGACCCATTATGAAGGCTTTTTGTTTTGTAAACACATCCAGAAAATGTCCAGAAAAAACAATGGAAAAAAATTCCAACCCCAACAGCTTGCCCTCCAAGGACTAAGTCTTTAGCCTTCACAAGCACTTCAGCAAACCACAGGCGCACACAGGGGCCCAGACCTCCGCTCCAAAGGCCCCCACCACGTGCATGTTAACATGCCTGCAGCCCCTGCCAGGCCAACCTCCCTCCAATCACTTCTTCTTCAGAACAAGAGGCTCTGAATAAAGTGTTCCTGAACAAAGCATTGGTCTGAAGGTGCCCTGTAGAAAGGGAAATTGCTCTGCTGACAGAGCATACAACAGGACTGTGCTCAGAGAGGGCTAAGTGTTCACGAACCTGTCTGTGTACTGCTGGTCCTTTCATCTGTTTTTCAAAAACACGTCTAAAAACAATATTTCTCTCCATGCAAGATGAGTGTTAAAACAAAGAAAAATTAAATATCAACACACACACACATCCCAGCACGTGTACACATGTGCGCACGTGCACACACACACACACAGCAGCAGCACACAGATCAGGACTCTCTCACACCCTCAGCTGTCCATTTTTGACACTCTGGCCTGCAGGGATCAAATGATGTGCTCATAAGCCTTCAGGGTGTTTTAGTCCAACCCAAAAAATGCCCTTCTCTTGTGGAGAGAGTTTGGAAAGTTCGCCTGCCTCTAGGCTGAATGTCTGGATACAAGACTCAGAGGAAGATGGTTCTCTTGGCTGAGCGCCCAGAGGACAAGCAGCAAGGAACACAGGAGACCCCCAACCTCAGGGTTCCCTGCCTCTGCGGCACAGGTCTGGGGCTGGTGACCTGGTTAATTAGGGACTACAAACAAAATCTGGGGAGAACCCAAGGATGCAGCTGGTCTAGAAAGGACCAAGTATAGTGGGCTCTGCTCATCCTCTTCCTTTGTGTGGACTTGACAGTTGCAATCTAAGAAAATCTAGCAATTTCAAAGGGAAAGATATTTTCTCAACTAGAGGGTCAGCAACAGGAGGGTAGCTGCCACCTCTTCCCAACATTCCTTTGCATCACTGCACAGTCCTAGAAACATCCAACGGACATTGTTAGAGAAAGTAAAGGTGTCCAATGAAGTCCCCTAGCACTTTTTTTTTTTTTAATTTAAAAAAGTTTTCCTTATGGCTGCATATAGAAGTTCCTGGGCTAGGGAATGAATCTGAGCCACAGCTGTGATCTGCACCGCAGCTGCAGCAATGCCAGATGCTTTAACCTACTCCATCAGTCTGGGGATCAAACCTGTGCCTCCACGGTGACCCAAGCCACCACGCAGTGGGATTCTTAACCCACTCTCCCATAGTGGGAACTCTCTCCCTGCTAGTGCTTTTAAAGGAAATAGGAACATACCAAGACCACCTCTCTTCCAACAACTAAGCACATTTTCACCACTTCAGGCTTTCTCTGTGCCCTACATTTTGCTGAACTTACCCTCTGTAGATGCTAATCCCCACCTGGCTCACTGTAAATATTTCATGCTGCCCCCACCTCCCTTACAAGTACTTGTCAGAATTACTGAGGCTGCTAGACTGAATTCAGGTTTGCTTCACCAGCTTTCCATGTCACTTCTGTGTTACAAAGGTGCACTGTGCATAGTGCAGCCTCAATTTCAACTCAGCTTCCAGCTGGAACAAAACCAACCTTTCTCCCTGGATGCTTGCCTCATTTTCTTCATTGAAGAAAATGGCGTAGGGCGTTCCTGTCATGGAGCAGTGGTTAACGAATCTGGCTAAGAACCATGGCGTTGTGGGTTCAATCCCTGGCCTTGCTCAGTGGGTTAAGGATCTGGCATTACCATGAGCTGTGGTGTAGGTCGAAGACGTGGCTCGGCTCCCACGTTGCTGTGGCTGTGGTGCAGGCCAAGGCTACAGCTCCAATTGGACCCCTAGCCTGGGAACCTCCATATGCTGCGGAAAGCGGCCCTAGAAAAGGCAAAAAGGCAAAAAAAGAAAAAAGAAAAAAAGAAAATGGTGTTAGCCGTGACACCAGATTTTATCAAGTTACTCTCATGATCATCCCATCCTCCAAAAACGTCAGTGTTTTTCCCCCGAGGCATGTACCACTATATACATCCAGAGAAAAAACTTTTCCTTTCCTAAATGAGATCCCTGTGGGGTGCTCATTTTGTAATGTATAGAAATATCAAATCACTAGGTTGTATACCAAGAACTAACATAATGCTGTATGTCAATCATACTTCAACAAACAAACATAGAAGATCAGATCTGTGGTTACCTCAGGTGGTGGGTACATAAAGGAAGAACTGGATGAAGGCAGTCAAAAGGCACAAACCTCCAGTTACCGGTAAGCACTAGGGATGCTATGTGCAACGTGATTAATTCACACGGCTGTATGCTATATATGAAAGTTGTTAAGAGTATTTCTAAGAGTTCTCATCACAAGTAGAAAAAACAATCTTGATCATAAACAAACTTAAAGAAACACACATACACATCCCAAATGAGATCCCTGCATCAGGAGCAGAATCTTTTTCTTTTTTCTTTTCTTCTTTTTTTGCTTTCTATGGCCACACCTGAAGCATATGGAAGTTCCCAGGCTAGGGGTCCAATCAGAGTTGCAGCTGCTGGCCAGTCCCACAGCCACAGCAACACAGGATCGTCTGTGACCTATACCACAGCTCATGGCAATGCCAGATCCCCAACCCACTGAGCAAGGCCAGGGATCAAGAACCCACATGCTCATGGATACTAGCTGGATTCATTGCCGGCTGCACCACAATAGGAACTCCCAGGAACGGAATCTTTAGTATAAATCACTAGGGATGACAATGTAGTGAGTTTTTGTCATGAGTGATTTGAACTTACAAAACTCCAAGTTGCCTTAAAAAAAAAAAAAAGTTTCAGGGCTTAATGGGCATGAGCTGCTTGAACAGAGAATTTTTCTAGCTTTCCAATTCTGGGATTGTGTAGCCTTGGAGAAGTTCATGGAGGCACTTTGTGGTTGGGCTGGTGCCAGGGAAGAGCTGCAGACACTGGGGGCCGTGTCACTGAGATACAGGGAGAGGCATCTGGCTCCAGCTCTCAACAGCAGAGAGGGATGCTGCTGGTGGGGCTGGGGGGGAGGTGACCCAATTAAAATGCAAATGACTCCTCTGCTTGTTGCTGCTCAATGAACCCTGAAGGAAAATTAATACATATACCACAAGCCCCTGGCCAAATTAAGACCTTGTGACGACCAGGGAAGTGCAAACTAAGATCTTTCTTGGTGACTTTAATACTCTGCAAGATTCCTAAGGATCAGATTTGGTGTTTTTCCCCCAGTCATCTCAAGTTTCTTAAACTTTGATCTGCTTATTCACCTGATGATGCAGACTAGCCTATAATTACCAAACTAAGAAAAACGGAAACACACGTTGGCTGCAAGAACCGTGGGAGGAGGAGGGGAAAGGTGGGAATAGTGATTTCTTACATGGACAAGAAGTTAAAATTTAAGAATCGCCTGCCAGACACTGTGTCCAGAGTTTGAGCATTTCATTCTGACAATCTTAGCATCTCAGCATCTGTATCTTTTCCAATTTTACAGACTAGGTACCTAGTCAGAGACATGAATGACAGTTGCCTGAAGTGGCCCATTTGATAAGCAGACCAGCGGCTAATTCTTGGGTTCATGTTCCTTTCACTACGATACTATTTCCCTAGTCAACACGCTTCCCTCAAGTCTTTATTATTTTCAGATCTTCCACACAATGCTCTTCTCAAAAGCAATCAACACCTGAAGCCTAAAAGAAGTATGCAATGTATTTCTTATAAAGAAGAAAGATGCTGGCCCTTCTTTTGTCATCACTCATCAGGATGTGGGACCCCAGATGAAAGCCCTGGGTGAAGAGAGGGACTTGGGAATGAAGGTGGGACTGGAGGTACCCATGCGCTGGAGCATCTCCAACCAGCACACCCAACACCAGCAGAAAGACTTCTGCTATTAAAACAGAACTTGGCTAGATGTTTGTTTTTTTGTCTTTTGCCTTTTTAGGGCTATACCCACAGCATGTGGAAGTTCCCAGGCTAAGAGTCGAATTGGAGCTACAGGTGCTGGCCTACAACACAGCAACACCAGATTCGAGCTGTGTCTACAACCTGCACCACAGCTCACAGCCACGCCAGATCCTTAACCCACTGAGCGAGGCCAGGGATGGAAATTGCATCCTCATGGATACTAGTCAGATTTGTTTCCACTGACCCATGATGGGAACTCCTTGGCTAGATGTTAAAGAGGTTGCCAGGATATGACAAAAGTAGTTAGAAAATAAATACTTTGTGTATACTTTGTGTTAAAATTCATAAAAAAGACTCTTCTGAAAACAACTGGAGGAGTGAAATTGTTACAATCCCCTCTAAGCCTTACAGATGCTTTATTACACTTGTCTACTAGGTTGATAGAGATGAGAAGGGGAAGGGTTCTAGGCTAGAAGACACTTTGAGATTATAGGTTTTGTGTGCAGTTTATTCAATATTACGTGTATGTAAACTTAAATCCTTATTTAAAAAAAATCTAATCTTTCTAGATATTTAAAAGTGTACAACATCTGTTAAAAGTAAACAGGAGTTCCCGACATGGCGCATCGGTTAAGGAATCCAACTAGGAACCATGAGGTTGTGGGTTCAGTTCCTGCCCTTGCTCAGTGGGTTAACGATTTGGCATTTGCCATGAGCTGTGGTGTGGGTCACAGACGCAGCTCGGATCCCGTGTCACTGTGGCTCTGCGTAGGCTGGTGGCTACAGCTCTGATTAGACCCCTGGGCTGGGAACCTCCATGTGCCACGGAAGCAGCCCAAGAAAAGGCAAAAAGACAAAAACAAAAACAAAAAAAACCTTTCACTTTTCTAAAAGTTTCCTTGGGACAATAAAGGAGTTACACTTAAAAAAAAAAAAAAAAAAAAGGTCCCGTCGTGGCACAGTGGTTAACGAATCCAACTAGGAACCATGAGGTTGCGGGTTCCGTCCCTGCTCTTGCTCAGTGGGTTGACGATCCAGTGTTGCTGTGAGCTGTGGTGTAGGTTGCAGATGCGGCTCGGATCCCTCATTGCTGTGGCTCTGGCGTAGGCTGGTGGCTACAGCTCCGATTCCACCCCTAGCTTGGGAACCTCCATATGCTGAGGGAGCGGCCCAAGAAATAGCAAAAAAAGACAAAAAAAAAGTAAACAGTTAAAGTAACCCCTTTTAAGATTTTTTTTCTCTTAATTCATAGGAAAGGTCGTATTTGGGGAATGGGCTTATTAAACTTGAATCTTGGAGAGTATGCTGACTGATCACTGGGGGGTAGGGGTGGAGGGACAGGGAAGGAAGTGCAGCGAGCGCTCTGTGCTCATTAGGCTTTAGACAGGTTCAGAGGGTCTAACCATTGTTCTATTTGTGCGTTTCAGTTAATATTGGTGTGTATTAAATAATGAACAAGTCCTGGAGTTCCCACCATGGCTCAGAGGTTGACAAACCGGACTAGCATCCATGAGGATGCAGGTTCAATCACTGGCCTCGGTCAGTGGGTTAAGGATCCGGTGTCACTGTGAGCTGTGGTGTAGGTGGCAGACGTGGCTCGGATCCTGTGTTGTGTGGCTCTGGTACAGGCTGGTGGATACAGCTCTGATTGGACCCCTAGCCTGGGAACCTCTATATGCCTCAGGTATGGCTTGAGAAAGCCAAAAAAAAAAAAAAAAAACAAGTCCTAATGTCCAAAGTATATTGAAAGTAGAGGCAGTAAAATAATCCTTTATAAACGCCCTTTTGTGGGCTTTTAGGAAGGGCTCTGTCTTCTGGGAGTGTCTATGTTAATTCATCTCTTGGTGCTAGATGTCGTCCTGTAGTTAGTCTCTGAAATGCTGGAGGAGGGGTAAGAGTAAGGATGAAAGGAAGGGCTCTTGGCTAATATCTCCACATCTGGACAGTTTTAGGTTATAACCATAGGTCTACATGTGCATTTTGTAAAGCACCTATGTGTATTGTGGACAAGGTTCATTCTTTATCTTGGGACATCTAATTTTTTAGCTGTCCTGGGGTGACAACATATGATAAAAAGTATGAGAAAAAGTAGAGCTAGTGAATTAACCAATATGTAAATATCTTAATGATATAAAAGCAGCATCTTGGACATGGAATTGTTTGAGTCTCAGAAATGTGTGTTAGGACTTGTGCATTAGGTTGGCAAGCAGAGGGGCAGATGGAAGTACAAAGGGAGGGGTGTGTGTACATGTGTTCATGTTTATATTTTGATGATAACCATTGATGTGTGTGCCTCTTTTGGCTATAGTATAGGAATACATTGTTAAGTAATTCAGTGGAAACATACCTCCTTGCTAACACTTTAATGGTTTAGATTAGATAATGAATCCTCTTAGAAGCATTATACTTTCTGTACTCTGTTGCTTTATGTGTCATTTTTAATTGAACATTAAAGGAATGTAGTATTTTAATCATAACTCTATCAATATCTTTATCTTTTGGGGGGAAGGGGACTGCACCTGCAGCATTTGGAGGTTCCCTGGCTAGGGGTCTAATAGAACTATAGCTGTGGGCCTAGACCACAGCCACAGCCACACAGGAGCTGAGCCGTGTCTGCGACCTACACCACAGCTCACAGCAATGCTAGATCCTTAACCCACTGAGCGATTGAACCCGAAACCTCATGGATTGAACCCGAAACCTCTTGGTTCCTAGTCGGATTCGTTTCCGCTGCACCACGATGGGAACTCCCAATATCTTTATCTTGAAGCCTGTTGCTACTTTTGTCTTTGATGAAATTTTATCCCCAAGAAAGGCAGGATTACATTTCTTTTCCCTTCCAGATTGAGTTGGTATAGCATATTCTTGATTATCAAAACAAAATAATCATGCAGCGTTGACACTTTGAAATGGTAAATATTCCTATGTGTGAAAAAGCATGATACACAACTCTATGATCTTAATTACATAAAAATGGGTGCTTCATTGTGTAGACACACAAACCAGATCTAGGAGGACACGTCAAACTGTAACCTGCTTGATCATGGATGGCTTTGTTTTTTTGCTTCCTATTTCCTTTTGTTTTTCAGTTTCCTATTACGCACTTGTTAACTTTTAAGAAATAAATGTTACTTTAAAAACCTTTTAAAAAGTAAATACAACATAACTTGGGAAAATACTGTCGTGTTGCATAGATACCTCCATGGAACAAGTTTCATTTGTGGATCTGAATGGTTTTCCACGAGGACCCTCAAGTTACCCAGCTCCCCTGCTGGCTCACCAGCTCTGGTCGGAGAAGCAGAGCAAGGGCTTTTACACTCAGAGGAGCAGGGAAGTGTCACTCTGTACCCCCCCCCCCCAGGCACCAGGTACTGAGGACACACACTACCCATCTGGTCTTTGTGGGGAGCAGCCAAGGTTGGGGCTTAGTAATGGGATGAATTAAGGGTGGCAGACACTGTAAACTAGCTCATCAACCCCCGTTTAGCAGAAGATGGAAAAAAAAAAAATCACATTTCTCAGAATCCCTTGTGCCCAGGGCGCAGGCACAGGAGCTCATTTTTACCAACCAGACCCAGATGCAGAAGTGAACAGGGGTCACCCAGCCTTGTGGCGAGATGGCGTGGTTCTAGTGGTCTCTCTCTGGAGCCCAGGGCCTATGCAGGGAGCCAGGGAAGCAGTGTGGTTTTCCTGCTAGAAGGGTCCTACCATGGGGTTTGGCTTCTTTTCCTGGCTCCACACCAAGCCTGACTCTTGGTCCCTCCCAGAAATTCTGTGAGCCACCTAGCTGACATCCTTTAATACATCCCTTTCTGCTTAAACTAGCTACAGGAATTTCCTTGTTTGCAGCCAAAAGCCCTGCTGGGCTCAGCAAGGGAGAAAGCAGAGAACCGAGAGAAGCTGGAAGGATGGTGGAGGCCAGCTGGCATGGGCCGGCAATGCCCACATGCGCCAAGTCTTGGGCTTCTAAACCCAGAGCTGTGTGCCCAGCAATGGCACCTGGGGTCATCCACAGTGCCCGGGCCGAGAGTTGGCTGGACATGGCTGAAGTCTCAACCCCTCTGCCCCATCTCTGTATTGTGCTGGGCAAGTCTCTCATACTCTCCGAGCCTGAGCTTACTCATGTACGAAGTAGGAACAATGCTATTTGCCTGACAGACTTAGAAAATAAAACAAGGTAATACAGGTACTCAGCCAAATACCATGCCTATAACCAACAGGTGTTCTAGAAATAATACAGCTATCTCTCCAAATCTTCAATTGTTTTGACTTACATGTTCCTACAGAGAAATATATTTGTCAAAATATAAGATTTTTGTCCCTAAAATTATCCTCACCAAAGAGGAAGCTGCCTCATATTTGAATCTATAGATTATATTATAAACCACGCTTTCATTTATTTTAATTTGGGTGACTATTTGGAAAAGACACAACTGTTTCCATCCATGCCAATCTTAGATGCTTGTAGAGGTCAGAATCGGTTTAAAAAGATAAGTTTAATGGGGAAGTTACCAATTATTCCTGGGGGAAATAACCTCAGTGTTTGTGTGCTGGGTTTCCTGCTAGCAGAATAACATGGTGGTTAAAAGCATGAACTCTGGTGCTCTATAGCTGGGTTGAGTCCTGGCTTTGCCTTTCAGGTACTGTGTGACTTTGAGAAAGGTACCTGACCTCTCTGGACCTTAGTTCCCTTAGTAAAATGAGATAATAGAGGTAAGCTCTGTCACAAGGTTGCTGTGAGGAGTAAATGAATTAATACATATAAACCACCTATGACAGTGTTTGGCACACACTAACCGCCTCCTTTGGTATAAGTTATTCTCAAGTACAAGATGAAAGGGTGGGAGAATTGTGGCAGGGTTCTTGTGGACAGCAGGTTCTTACAGCCTCGGATAAAAGGTCCAGGGACAGCGCTATAGATAACGTAAAAATTGCTCTCTCAAATAATGAAGATGGAAATAAAATTGATAAACCCTGAAAAACTGACTTAGATGACATAAAATGTGGCTCTGCTTCATAAACTATATGAGTAGGAAAAGGAATATTCAAAATTAAAATGATTTATGTTTTAAATGGGATTTTAAATGTGTGTGAATAAATAAGGCAGATATTATAAAGAGTATTTCATGTACATTGCTATATTATTAGTACACTGGATGGTATACTATTTCATATATATATTTATGATTATGCATATTTGTTAGCCAAAAACTTTTTGCAGATCTTTTCACTTCTCTCTGGAGCTTATATTCTACTATATATGGTAAAAGAAAATATTCTTTTTCCCTTCCTAATCAGCATAAAAAATACAAACCGATATTAAGAAATACCTTACACCACATGTCTCTGCTCTCTTAAATTTGTGCTCTTCTGACCCCATTCCTGATTTTTGCTACATTTCAAACAGGAATTAGCAGCATCAGACCAACATAAAATACAAAGGAGGATGTAGAATATTTTCAGGTTTTGAAAATATATGTCATCTCCAAAATGGATAAGGCTGTTTGTTGCACAATTGTTTTTACCTGATACCTTCATTATGCCTCATTTTCTTGGGTGTGGCATGGGGATAATAAAACCCAACAAAAGCAATGTGGAAGAATTTCTACATTCCTAAAGCATGGAACATGCAACCCAGAAAATATTGTACATCATGGGGTCTTTAGTGGAAATGGTGGATGAGTTCAGCCAGAGAGTCCATACCATACAGTGTCAGTGGTCCTCTTGAAGGAAACGCACCCTCACTTTGGCAGGCTTGTCAGCAGAAGCGTTTATGGTGTTTATGACACGAGAGAGGACGAAAAGGTAAGGAGCAAGGCCACTCATGCTTCAACTGCCAGCAAAGCCTGTCATCCATTCCCACAATATAAGCCTTTTATGTTGATCTTTTTCTCACTTCTCTCTGAATCCAATTATAAAATTGTGCTAACCAAGCATTCTCCCCAGAATTAGATAACCTGTACAGCTCTCATAATATTAAATATAATTCTTATTGGATATCAGACTATCCAAATATGGAAAAGGAAATCCAAACATTGTTTCAGATAGTGAAAGCAGTTTTTTTTTTTTTTTCTTTTTACAGATGCACCTGCGGGATATAGAAGTTCCCAGGCTAGGGGTTGAATCAGAGCTGCAACAGCCGGGCTACACCACAGCCATGCCAGATCCCAGCTGCGAGCTATGTGGCAGCTTGTGGCAATACCAGATCCCTAACCCACTGAGGGAGGCCAGGGATCAAACCTGTATCCTTACAGACACTACGTCGGGTTCTTAACCCACTGAACCACAATGGGAACTCTAGAAGCAGCCTCTGAATTAATAGATTTCTCAAGTCATTGGTGAAACCAAACTAATTAGACATCAGTAACACTTGGTGTATTTTACTTGTGTGGAATTTAAAGGACCTCACTTTTACTCTTAGCAACACACACACTTAAAACTCAAGAAGAGTCACTAAAGTTAGCTCAAGAATTGAGGGGGATAAAAATGCTGATATTAAACAGTACAGCACTGTATAACTGTCCTCTGAGGAAAGAGGAGGACAACAGATAGCAACAGACAACAGGAAAAAATCCAGCAACTAAGGCTACCTCTAGCAGATGGGCCACGTTGTCCAGACTCTGAATGGGTTGTTATGAATGAGTGCTGCCCTAAATCAGCATCATCCAAGGGCACTCAACACTTGAATAAGGCTGTTCTTCCCCTGGGAAGCTCTCAGCAGGGAGGTATTACTCTTGTCTTAAGAAGACACATTTCTGACTGAGAAGACTATGCAGAGATCCAACTCGGGATTACATTTAATGGTATTTAACAAGGGTTCTACTGGGTTGTAAAAGGCAAACATCTCTGAGTGGTAGACTGAACTCAACCCCAAAGGAGGAAAATATGGGCCAAAAGCACGGAGGAAGATTCCATTGCCAGGCTTAGTTGCAAGAGGAAGGAAAGCAACCTCAGCATCCTTGGGATTTAGGCAGAGAAGGCAAGAGATTATCAAACCACTTAGACTTAAGCTAGAACACCTGCAAGGTGGTAGCAAGGTCTGCTTTGCATTCCTTCCTCCATTACAAAACAAAGGAGGGGCGCTGATGAGACTTACTCCCTCAGGGAAAAGCAGACACACCCGTAAAATTTTAAAGGCTAATTTAAAAGACAAGCAGCAACATACTGGATGTGCTTTCCTGATACTAATTCTAACCTCAGCTTTCTGCTTTGCTTTTTCTTTCTTTCTTTTTTTTTTTTTTTTTTTTGCTTTTTAGGGCTGCACCTGTGGCATATGGAGGTTCCCAGGCTAGAGGTCCAAACAGAGATACAGTTCCTGGCCTATGCCAAAGGCACAGCAATGCGGAATCTGAGCTGTGTCTGTGACCTACACCACAGCTCACAGCAACACCAGATCCTTGAACCCACTGAGCAAGGCCAGGGATGGAACCTGCAACCTCATGGTTCCTAGTCGGATTTGTTTCTGCTGCACCATGATGGGAACTCCTAACCTCAGCTTTATCCAGGGTAATTCAGTGTAATTACACCCAGAATTCTATACCTTTCTAATAGCAATCAACATCTACTACCTTGAGTTAAACTCTTTAGGCTCAAGTTCTATGTCTCAGCTACGATGTAATGATAGCAGTATTTATTGTTTCCTTCAAGCAATATATCAGCGTGTTTATAAATACTGGTTCATTTCGAAGGCCTTAGGAACACAAATCTACTACATTTCCTTCATGTTAACTATGACCGGCTTTGCCCAGAGTAAGCACTCTATAAATATATGTTAACTGAATGACTGTTGACTAAATCAACTTTTCCTTGACATTTAGTGGCTGATTAACCAATATTAGTGGCTGATTTCATTAAGTCAACTCTCACCGATTTGTAGAAAGTTAAGACATAGTAAGTTCTGATTAATAATTACGAAATGACAGAGATCCCTGGGGCTGCAGCAGGTTAAGGATCCAAGGTCATCAATTCTGTGGCTTGGGTTGCCACTGTGGCGCAGGTTCAATCCCTGGACAGGGAACTTCCACATGCTGTGGGTGTGGCAAAAAAGATGGCTCAACTCAATGAATAAATAGCTCATATAAAAAATAGAATGGATTAAAGACCTATATGTAATACCAGAAACTGCAAAACTCCTAGAGGAAAACATAGGCAGGATACCCTGACATAAATTATAGCATTATTTTTTGGATGTGTCTCCTAAAGCAAAGGAAATAAAAGAAAAAACATACAAATGGGACTTAAAAGTTTTTGCATAGTAAAGGAAACCATTGACAAAATGAAAAGACAAACTACAGAAAGGGAAAACATATTTGCAAATTATATGACCAATAAAGGGTTAATACTCAAAACATAAATAGCTTATACAACTCAACATTAAGAAGACAATCTGATTAAAAACTGGGCAGAAGACCTGAACAGTTTTCTAAAGAAGGTATGCAGATGGCCATTGGGCACATAAAAATATGCTCAATATCAGGAGTTCCTGTTGTGGCGCAGTGGTTAACGAATCCAACTACGAACCATGAGGTTGTGGGTTCAATCTTTGGCCTTGCTCAGTGGGTTAAGGATCCGGTGTTGCCATGAGCTGTGGTGTAGGTCACAGATTCAGCTCGGATCTGGCGTTGCTGTGGCTGTGGCGTAGGCCGGTGGCTACAGCTCCGATTAGACCCCTAGCCTGGGAACCTCCATATGCCATGGGAAGCGGCCCTAGAAAAGGCAAAAAGACAAAAAAAAAAGACAAAAAAATATGCTCAATATCACTAATCATTAGGGAAATACAAATCAAAACCACAATAGAGCACCCTGCACCTGTCAGACAGCCATCATCAAAAAACCCCCACAAATAACAAATGCTGGCAAGGATGTGGAGAAAAGAGAACCTTTGTACACTGTTGGTGGAAATGTAAATTGGTGTATACACTGTAGAAAACAGTATGGAAGTTTTCTTAAAAAACTAAAAATAGAACTACCATATGACCCAGCAATTCCACATCTGGGTATATACCAAAAAAACCAAAAACACTAATTTGAAAAGGTACATCCACCTTAATGTTCATAGCACTATTATTTACAATTGCAAAGACACATAAACAACCTAAGTGTCCATCAACAGACAAATGGATAAAGAAGATGTGGTAATATACAATGGAATATTACTCAGCCATAAAAAAGGAACTCTTGCCATTTGCAAAAACATGGATGAATTTTCAGAGTATTATGCTAAGTGAAATAAGTCAGACAGAGAAAGACAAATACTCTATGATAGCACTTATACGTGTAATCTAAAATACAATGAACTACTAAATATAAGAAATAAAGAAACGGACTCATAGACACAGAGAACAAATCAGTGGTTACCAGTGGGAAGAGGGAAGGGCATAAGGGGAATACAGACATAGGGGATTAAGTAAAACTATTTTTTATAAAATAAGCTACAAGAATATACTGTATAACAGAGGGAATATAGGCAATATTCTGTAATAATTATAAATGGGGTATAATCTTTAAAAATTGTTAATTACTGTATAGTACATCTGTAACATATAATACTGTACATCAACTATATTTCATTAAAAATATTATGATAAAGACTTGGCCATTATTTTGCTGCATTTTTCTGATTTGTTTTTTATTTCTAATTTGGCTCATTAAAACAGACACACTGCAAATTAACATACAGCTTTAATATTAAACATATTTTTCACTAAAATGGAATGACTTCTCCTTTTCCAGTTATTCTCTTTCCATCCCTAACTTGCATATTAACACTTAAGTTTTATTTTTTGAATTATAAGAGTGTTTTACGAATACAAGTCCCTTTATCAGATATATGATTTGCAACAATTTTCTCCCATCCTTTTCAATAAATGGTGCTGGAATTACTGGAAATTCATATGCAAAGGAAAAAAGTTGGATCCCGTCACCACGCCACACACAAAAACTAACACAAAATGGATCACAGACCTAAATATAAGAGCTAAATACCTATTAAAGAACCTCAGAGTTCCTGTCTTGGCACAGCGGAAACAAATTTGACTAGGAACCATGAGGTTGTGGGTTCAATTCCTGGCCTCGCTCAGTGGGTTAAGGATCCAGCATTGCCATGAGCTGTGGCTTAGGTTGCAGACGCGGCTCAGATCCTGCATTGCTGTGGCTATGGTGTAGGCTGGCGGCTATAGCTCCAATTAGACCCCTAGCGTGGAACCTCCATATGCCACCGGTGCAGCCCTAAAAAGACAAAAGACGGAAAAAAAAAAAAAAAAGAACCTCGAACAACTCAATAATAAACACACAACCCAAATGAAAAATAGATAAGGATTTGGAGAGACAGATTTCAAATGGACTAACAAGCACATGAAAAGATGCTCAACATCAGGCAAATGTAAATCAAAGCCATAATGAGATACTACTTCACACTCACTAGGAATGGCTACAATAAAAAAAAAGGCAAATGATAAATGCTGGTGAAGATGAGGAGAAATTGGAAGCCTCATGCATGGTTGGTGGGAATGTAAAACAGTGCAGCCACTTTGGAAAAGTTTAGCAGTTATTCAAAATGTGAAACACGGAATTACATGACCCAGCCATTCTACCCTTAAGTATATACCCAGGAGAAGTGAAAACAAATGTCCACAAGACTTATGAATGTTCACGGCAGCATTGGTGAAACAGCCAAAAAGTGGAAACTAGCCAAGTATCCATCAACTGACAAACAAGTAAAAGGTGGTATATCCACAAGTTGGACTATTATTTGGTTACAAAAAGGGATGATGGACTGATAAATGCCACAACGTAGTATAATGTTTTCAAGATTTGTCAAAGTGAAAGAAGTCAGTCACAAAGGACCACATATTGTGTGATTCCATTTACAGGAAAAAGAAGAAAAAATGCAGAGAGAGAGAAAGTAGTTGGTAGTTGCCAGAGGCCAGGGCTACAGAGGAATATAGAGAATGACTAACAGGCACAGGGTTTGTTTTTTTTTTTTTCTTTTTGTAGAGGATATGTGGGGGGCAACAAGAATGCTCTAGACTGGGGTGATGCTCTCCCAACTCTGAGAATACTAAAACCATTTAGTTGTACACGTTAAATGGGTGAATTGCATGCACGTTTATGAAACAAAAATAAAACCTCCTAGGAGGTCAGATGTGGGCATGTGGACTCCCTAACACTCTGCACGTTCCTTACAAACACACTGAAGACTGACTGAGGGGAAGGACCCACTTCTCAAATTTTAAACAGGCAAAATCAAGATCACTTAAAACTAATCTAGGTAACAAAGTCACCGCATCTTTTTTTTTTCCCCCCATTTCACTTTTATAGAAACTTTGGGTTTTTTAAATTGAAGTATGAGTTCCCCCATCATGGCTCAGTAGAAACCAATCTGACTAGCATCCCTAGGGACGCAGGCTCGATCCCTGGCCTCGCTCAGTGGGTTAAGGATCCCGAGTTGCCATGAGCTGTGGTATAGGTTGCAGATACAGCTCAGATCTGGTGTTGCTGTGCTGTGGTATAGGCTGGTGGCTACAACTCTGATTTGACCTCCAGCCTGGGAACCTCCATATGCTGCAGGTGCAGCTCTAAAAAAAAAATAATAATAATAAAAAAATAAATAAAACAAGCATAATTTATACTGTTGCATTAATTTCAAGAGTATATTAAAGTGATTAGGTTTTTTATATGTGTGTTCTTTTTCATTATAGGTTATTACAAGATATTGAGTATAGTTCCCTGTGCTATACAGTAGGTCCTCGTTGTTTACCTATTTGATATATAGTCGTGTGTATCTGTTAATTCCACACTCCTAATTTATCTCTCTCCCACCTCCCCTCCCCGTCAGCTATCCCCTTTGGTAACCATAAGTTTGTTTACTGTGTCTATGGATCTATGTCTGTTTTGTATATAAGTTCATTTGAATCATTTTTTCAGATTCCGTATATAATAGCCTATGATATTTGTCTTTGTCTGAAAGTCATATATCCTTATAGCAGTTAACCTAATGCAAATTTTATTTTATTTTACATTTTTGTATTTTTTTTGCCTTTTCTATGGCTGTACCCTTGGCATATGGAGGTTCCCAGGCTAGGGGTCCAATCAGAGCTGTAGCCACCAGTCTACGCCAGAGCCACAGCAACGTGGGATCCAAGCCATGTCTGCGACCTACACCATAGCTCACAGCAACACTGGATCCTTAACCTGCTGAACCAGGCCAGGGACCGAACCCGCAACCTCATGGTTATTAGTCGGATTCGTTAACCACTGAGCCCCTAATGCACATTTTAAACGCTTGGCAAGACGAAAGTTCTTAGAAAGGTCATTTCTTGCCTCCAACTCCTCAACCCATTTTCTTTCTTCTTTTGTTCTAGCGCCACACCCATGGCATATGGAGTTTCCCAGGCTAGGGGTCAAATTGGAGCTGCATCTGCTGGCCTACACCATAGCCACAGCAAAGACGGATCTGAGCCACACCCGTGACCTACACCACAGCTCACGGCAACACTCTATCCCTAACCCACTGAGTGAGACCACGGTTTGAACCCACATCTTCACTGATACTAGTTAGGTTCTTTACTGCTTAGCCACAACAGGAATTCCAACTCAACGCCTTTCTAAACTAGCTCATGCTTGGGCAAAAAGAAAAAGAGAAAATTATCAAGTTACTTTTAAAAATGATAATGTTTATTTGTCTAGGAAGATTTATGAAGACATATTTTAGTAGAAAATTAATTAGTAATCCCTCTAAGCATTCTTGCTGGGTTTTTCCTTTTCCTCAATCCCCCATGTCCACACAAACCTTGGGGCCAAGCAAAAACAAGAACATTTAGTTCCTTTATTCCAAGGAGTAGGGGGTCTGTATAAGTATGCCCATTATATAAAGAAACTAACAGCTCGGATCTGATCCTTGTCCCAGAAGCTCCATATCCCTCTGGGCAACAAAAAAAAACCCCAAAAACCTCATCTATTTGGGAGTTCCCACTGTGGCTCAGTGGTAATGAACCTAACTGTATCCATAAGGATTCCAGTTTGACCCCTGACCTCGCTCAGTGGGTTAAGGATCTGGCGATGCCATGAGCTGCAGTGTAGGTCAAAGACTCAGCTCAGCCCTGGAATTGTTGAGGCTGTGAAATAGGCTGTAGCTCCAATTCAGCCCCTAGCCTGGGAACTTCCCTATGTCACAGGTGTGGTCCTAAAAAGCAAAAAAATAAAAATAAACGAAAATTCAGGGCCATAACACTAGCTGTTCCTCAAGGTTATGATTAAGAGAGGTGTTTTTAGTGCTCCTGGAGGCTCACATGCTCTCCTATTTAAGAAATAACTGAATGGCATTTTACATGTGAAATCACCTAACTGTGGTCTCCCATGTGCTTTTGGCAGGGCCTTGCTTCCTCAGGCCAAGGCAAGACAGATGCCCACCGACAGGAACAAAGTGGAGAGCATTACAGGCTGGCTGGACTTGTGGTGGCAGCCTCTTGTCCATCCCCACCCGCTCCCTCACCTCACCTTCCTCAAGACCACAGGACACCCTCCCCAACACTCTCCAGCTTGGCGAGTCCAGAGCTGACCTTCCTTCCAGTCCCCAAGCCCTTTGCCTGTCACCTTCAGGTAAAGAAGGAAGTCCTTCATCCATCAGCAATAACCAGGGAGCTTTTTGCAATGTTGTCTGCATACAGATGGCTTTCTATCAATGAAGGCTGAGTCACCTAATCCATGAATCATCCAACATCCCCCGTAATCATGAGTACTTCCTGCCTGCCCAGGGTCATCCAGGACCTCGGAAGTGTGGTCCACCAGTGCTGTCCACCCCTCCCTGGAATCTTAACCAAGAGGAGCCACCAAGGGGACAAATGGGAGGACACAATCATCCCTCCCAGTCACTCACCCTCTGCCATTCCAGAACTTCAGGCAATGATGGTTTATTACATCACTTACTGTGTGCTACGTGCCAGGCAGCGGGTCAGCGGCTTTACGTGCATTCTTTCACTTAAGTCTGGCAACAAATCTGAGCAGGAGGTATAGTTATTATTCTCAGTTTATATATAAACCCGCTTGGCAGAGCTGAATAACTCACCCAAGGCTACCCAGTCAGTACGTGGTAGAATGTGATAAGATTCAGGACTTTGGAGCCAACACTGTTAATCAGAGAAGACAAGGGTTGCTGATGCTGACACTGGAGGGTCAGTAAGAGCCAATCAGCCTGGATGATGCTAGAAATCTGTTAGAAAAGAGGCTCCAGGAATTCCTGTTGTGGCTCCATGGGTTAAGAACTCAACATAGTGACTGTTTCATTCCTGGCCCCACTCAGTGGGTTAAGGATCTGGCATTGCCACAAGCTACAGTGTAGGTCACAGATGTGGCTCAGATCTGGTGTTCCTGTGGCTGTGCCTGGCAGGTGCAGTTCCAGCCTGGGAACTTCCATATGCCACAGGCATAGCCGAAGGAAGGAAGGAAGGAAGGAAGGAAGGAAAGAAAGAAGGAAGGAAAGAAGGAAGGAAGGAGTCTCCATCTGTCCTAAGGACCGACCCCAAGAGCCAGCCCAGGTGAGCTGGTTAGTGAGTTCTCATGCATTGGAAGGAAACTTCCAAACACCACACACCAGCAGAACCCAGTCTCCGGGGACTGCCAAGCCCAGAACTTAGAGAAGCCTGGAGTGGATGGTGGGTGCTCAGCTTGAAGGAACCTGAGCAGCCCTTTGAAAGGCTTTCTGTATCAAAGCAATGAAGCTCCCACCTTCACTAAACATCTTTGACAAGAGCAACCTGGTGGCGTCCGTGTTTTATTTACCCCATCAGTTACCCTTTGTCCCTGGCAACTGGCTGGAGGAGCCTTTTCTGCTCCTCTTTTTCCTAGGGCTTCACTGCCAAGGACTTACGGTCCTAAAGCCTTGCTTTACACCTCTACCTCCACACTTTTATCGTCAGCCAAATAGTACATGCAATTACCTGCTGAACTGATAGAAATGGATAGATCTATGGAGTCAGCCATAGTCCAATGGAAAAACAATAGGATCTTAAGTTAGCTGATTCTGGGTCCTATCAGACTCTACACTTTGATTTTTAAAATAAATCATACCCCCAAATAAAATGCCTATAATAATAAAGCCAACTGCAGGGAGGGAACAAACGACTAAGGGTCTCCGCCCTGTAAGGGTAAATGCAAAAGGTACACACACACACACACACACACACACACACACACACACAAAACAATGGTCATGCCCAGATAAGAGATTATATACCTGAATGTTTTATACGCATCTTTTCCTACTTAACTGTCATTTGTCAGTAGTTAAAGGTTGTCTGCACACTACTTCCTTACCTGCCCCCATCCCAGAAAAAGAAAACATTTTCATACCAATAGAAGGTGCTGGATAATGTAATTGGATCCAGTGCTACTGCAGCCCGTGTTTCTCCTGAATACACTTCACTCCTGCTGACATCCGAACATCAGATGGAGCAGAGGAGCTATTAGAGGTGTGCACCGCACTCCCAGAGCTGAGAGGTAAAAGTGACCATCCTGACTGGCTGGGGAAAGATCCAAGAGCAGCCCAGGCTGCCCACCGATTCTCCAAAGGCAGGAACCTGGTTTTCAAGTTGTGATAAGGGACCCTGAGGCTCACTTTCCCTGACACAGTCCTGGGGCCCTAAATTTCAGGTGGGAGCTATTCCATTGGTTTAGGTTTTACTTCAGAAAGTATTTTAAAATATATTTCTGCAGAAGGGAAAATATTTAACCCTGCTCTTTTCACCTGAGAAATGTATAGGGCCATTTTATTTATTTATGTAGGTTTTTTTTGTCTTTTTAGGGACGCACCCACAGCGTCCTAGCCTGGAGGTTCCCAGGCTAGGGATCAAATTGGAGCTGTAGCTGCCAACCTACATGACAGCCACAGCAACTAGGTATCTGGGCCTTGTCTATGACCTACAGCACAGCTCACGGCAATGTGGGATCCTTAACCCACTGAGCAAGGGCAGGGATCGAACTCACAACCTCATGGTTTCTAGTCGGATTCGTTAACCACTGAGCCACGATGGGAACCCCATTTATAGGACCATTTTAAAGGAAAAAAACTTATCTGACTCCCCTGTACATCCATTAAGAACGTCTTGAGTATTACTGATTCAAGAAAATATTAATTGCAAAATCTTTCTGTTGTAAATACTGTTGCAAAAGAAGAGTATTTTCTTAGTAACTGGCAAAATACTTTTAAAAAGATTGTAGTGAATGCTTCAAAAAAATTCTCAGGCATCTCTAAAGATTCAGAAACCCTTATTTGAGAATCATGGCTTTAATTTATTTAACAGTCTCCATTGAATGAATATCCAGCCCTTTGCAAAGGACTTGGCAAGTAGTGAGTGTTCAATAAACTTTTTCGGAGTGGATGAATTTGTTATGAGTGGAGACAGGAGCTGGGCAAAGTCGGCCACCAGGGCAGGCACCAAGTTGTGACCCTGGGCAGCTGGGTTTAGGAAAGAACCACAAGAGAGTATCAAACAGGAATTTGATGAAGCAATTAAATCACCCAGGATGGGCTAAGTGCCCGTGGTTACCACCAGAAAACTGGCTGCTGAGGACAACAAACCTCTTTCTTGGCCCATGGATGCCACTGTGTGCACACAAATACCCTGGGTAGTATTTTCCTTCTAGTCACAGTACCTGGGAGGTGTCAAAGAGAGGGCCAGCGGCAAGCCTGGTCCCATGGAAAACATGGCAGGATGTAAGGTGTGCCCGCTCTGGACCCTGCCACTCACTGGGTCTGTGTCCTTGGGCGCAGTTCTTAAATTCCAACTTCCAGTCTCCTCATTAGTAAAACAGAGCAAATAGCTATGTCCCCCTGTTGTTGGATTACACATGAGAATGTCTATCAAAGGCCCTGGCACATGGCTGATGGTTAATAACGTGAGTTGCTCAATGGTTAATGAACCTAACTAGTATCCATGAGGACGAAGGTTCAATCCCCGGCCTCGCTGAGTGGGTTAAGGATCTGATGTTGCCGTGAGCTGTGGTATAGGTCGCAGACTCGGCTTGGATCCTGCATTGCTGTGGCTCTGGCGTAGGCTGGCAGCTGTAGTTCCAATCTGACCCCTAGCCTGGGAACCTCCATGTGGTGCTGGTGCGGCCCTAAAAAGACAATAAATAAATAAGTGAGTTGCCTAACAGGCAGGAGGACAGAGCCTCTTATCCATGGTAATGAAGAAAGGAAAAGCTCGGGTTGGGAAAGAGGCCTAAGGCCATTCCCTGCTGCTCAGGCAGACAGGCTAGTGTTTTGGACGGGGCTGGGGGTAGAGCAGAAGTGAGGCGAGGAGAAGGTCCAGCTGCTTTCCCCAGGGAGGTACGTTTGCTGTGTGGCTGATTGAAAAAAAGAGGAAGGGGATTTATCACATGTTCTTGTAAGTTTCCAGGCAGAATTTAAAGTCATTCCATTGGCTCAAATTGAAAAGATCCTCTTTCCAACATGTCCCAACATCCCAGCAGAAGACATGCTGGTGAGCCAAAAGGGACTTGGCAGGAGAAAAGAGGGGAAAGCCAGTACAGAGCATCTGTGCTACCAGTGAAGTGGACCAGGGACAGGACGATGAGGTAATAAGCTCCTAAAAGCCTCTCCAGCATGTAAGTTACTCTTAGGTTTGCCTCTGGACCATTTTCCTCCTCTGTCAACAAGGATTCATTCGACTGAGGATAGAGCCATACACAGACACTGTCTTTCAACCCTTCATGTCACACCAGCTCACCCCAAACTTAATTTCATGCTATTGTAAAAACCAGAATAAAATGACATCAGGATACACTACACTTACAACTATGCTATTACAAGGATGCCCGAAGACAGGGGTCTGGAAAAGCTTGGAAAAGCCAAATAATTGATGTATACTGGGTGGTAAAATTAAGGAAAAATTTCTTTTTAAAAAATTATTATTGGAGTTCCCAGCATGGCTCAGCAGAAATGAATCTGATTAGTATCCATGAGGACACAGGTTCTATCCCTGGCCTTACTGAGTGGTTAAGGATCCAGCGTTGCTGTGAGATGTGATATAGGTTGCAGATGTGGCTTGGATCCCTCATTGCTGTGGCTGTGGTGCAGGCCAGCAGCTGTAGTTCCAATTCGAGCCCTAGCCTGGGAACCTCCATATGCCATGGGTGCAGCCCTAAAAAGACCAAAAAAAAAAAAATATTATTACTTTTGGCTGTGCCTGTGGCATGTGGAAGTAACTGGGTCAGGGATTGACCCTGTACCACAGTAGCAACCTCAGCCACTGCAGTGACAATGCCAGGTCCTTACTGCTCTGTGCCAAAAGAAAACTCCTAAAAATTATTTTTTAAAATTCTTATGGTCTTATGAATACAATATGTCAAAGTTGAGAAGGGGGGAAACATTAAGTCAGGAGTAACCCAGCCTTACCCATGTTACTTAGCTTAAGGCAGAAGAATCTGGACTGAGATCCCTGTGGAGACCCCACACTTTATCACGCATGGCTTTCCACCCATTCGAGAGAAAGACGGATGCAGCTGCAGCCCACAGAGGACTAAGCGGCTCAAGACTACATTTCTTTTGGTCAAAACTTTAATGCAAATTTGACCCACATGCAGCTCCCTTATAATGTTCCACACTGATTTCAAACTAGACCCGAGAATTTTTTGTTCTATACAACTTCATGCTACCAAACACCTAAATCAGTGTTTTCTACCTAGTCTGAAATTTTTAGTAGTTTGGCAATGCACAGACAACACCTGAATCCCTGCTGAGGAACGAAATGGCAGTTCCTCCCTAACACTAACCCTAACCCTAACCCTCTCCCAGTACAGGGAGAACAGGATGAGAACCTACACAACCTGACTTACACCTTCAGACATAATTGATCACTTTACAGGGACTCCCCTGAAAAGTCACCCATAGCCCTTAAAGTTCATTGCCCACATATTTCACACAGTGAAACTGTTTGTTTTTCTTTCAAATAAACACAAACCTCAATGCTGGACTAGACAGTAACTTGGGTATAGGATGCTCTCAAGGATGACTCTTGGAAAATACCATCTTTACCTATATGTGACTCAACCCAAGGCTACACAAATAAACCCAATGAGGGCAAGTCACAAGGTCCCTCCTACCCAGGGGATGCAGATTACATGGTTGCAAGGTCCATTTGCCTCCACTTCCTTCTAGAAAACTCCCTTACCCTCTCCATGGCCTCTGCCTATCCTCACACCTTGTTTACACCCATTTCAATACTCATGCCATGGGAATGCATTTGCTTATATGGTTGTCATCCAGCCAGATTGCGAGTTCCTTGCAAGAAGATTCTAGGTGTGTGCCCCAACTCAAGCACAGGGCCTGGAACTACGCCTGAGGGTAGATGCTCCATCCTCCCTGTTTTCCTCGGGGTCTTGGTTTAAATAATCTCAGCATGACTCTTATCACCCCCCATTTACTAGCAGAAGCGCACTGCTGTGTATGATACATCCTGTGACTCCCCTATCAACACACAGTAGATGAATGCTGGCCATTGGTTTTATGAAATCTGTATGTTGTTTTTCAAGTCATCTCTCCATTATCTGCTGCTGTTATGGTAGGTATCAGATAGGCAGGTAGGTAGGTGGGTGGCTAGATGGGTAGCAGAAGAGCACGACTCTGAAAAGCAGGTAATCCAGAAATTTGTTTTGTTGAGAACGTGGAAGCATGATGGGGAGCTTTGATTTGTCACAGCAGTTTCCTTCTAATCATCTAGTTGACTCTTTGGTAAGAGTAAAGGGTTTTGTTTCTCTGAGCACCCTGGCATGGCCTGGGCCTGGTTATGGTTAAAATGTGCTGGTGGCGGTGGAGAAAGCCACATCGGCATTAAATCCATGTCATGGTTACTGAGAATGAGTGCTGTTGGCAAGTGTTTACTGGGCTACCCCAGACGTCCGCGTTCTGTGGCCCAGCCTCCTGCCAGCGAGGTCAACCCTTCCCTTACAGGTGCCCCTTAGAAACGGAAAAACCCTTGCACTTTTCTTCTAGTCCTCAAGGATGAGATGGAATAGCAAGAGCCAGAAATGGCAGGGATGGAGCTGGAGCCAATGAACAGACTGAGTTTAGGGCTCTGCTTTTTACAGCAGCAAGGGGCATGTTCGTTCGGTTGCCAGAAGCCCTGATAAAATCAGGATTATCCAAGTGTATGCCATTTGTCCTGGGGTCTGGCCTTCTTACAGCGCATTAAGGATAGGAAACTAGAACCACAAGTTTCCATGGGTCCTTCCGCACTTGAAGTCTCCACAGACAGGGCCACGTGAAGGAGGCCAGCCGGGAGGGGAGCTAAGCCACCTGTCTGGCCCATTTCCTCTGGTTCCAGAGAAACCCCCTCCTTGGATTTAAGGGCCCAAAGGGATTTCCTAACTCTCTCTGCTCATTATGCTTGTTTGATTTTAAAGGAGAAGATTAAGTACACAGCCCATAGCCACAATTCCAGATGTGAAGCCAGCCTTCCTTTTGTGGTTGGGGTCCCTTGCTAAGAAGTGCTTCTAATTAACATCTAATGCTGGGCTCCCAGAGGCTGTCAGGGGTGGGGGTCCAGGCAGGAGGCCCTGGCTCTAGTCCCAGCTCTGCTGTTTTTATCAGTCGAAGATCTGAGTCCCTCATGGGCTCCTCTGGGTCTTGGTTTCTTCATTTTTTCCTACCGGGAGTGGATTATCTGGCAAAAGTGTGCCCTGCACAAGCAGTCTGGCAAGGTCTAAGGCAAACAACTGGGTGCTCTTCAGAGAAAGCAGGAAAGCCCTTCAGGGCTGCCCTGTATAATGCCCGCACTGAAACCTGAGCTCATTAAAATTGAAACATCAATTCCTGGCTCATAGGGCTCAGTAGCCACATGTAGCCAGTGGCTACCAGGCTGACCACCTCAGAGGGAGAACACCAAAATCTGGAAGGGTCAATGAGTCCACAGTGCTCTCCAGCCTCTCGGAAATCTCTCTGTAAAAAATGAAGATGACGGGGAGTTCCCGTCATGGCTCAGCAATAATGAACCCAACCAGTATCCATGAGGACTTGGGTTCAATCCCTGACCTCGCTCAGTGGGTTAAGGATCTGGTGTTGCCATGAGTTATGGTATAGGTTGAGTATGCGACTTGGATGCCCATTGCTGTGGCTGTGGTCTAGGCTGGCAGCTGCAGTTCTGATTAGACCCCTAGCCTGGGAATGTCCATAGGCCGCAGGTGCAGCCCTTAAAAAAAAAAAAAAAAAAAATCATGGCAGCCCTGTCAAATGCTCAGGAAGACAGTGGTCCACGTGCATTTTAACGTCTACAAAGAGAGAAGCCCTTTGTACTGGCACAATAGGGCCACAACCAAGCTCTCTTCCAAGTTCTTCAAAGAAAGCAGCAGCGTTTTTCTTCCCAACGTATAACACAGGCGCTGGCAACGTGAGAGACTTTTCTCCTACAGACCTCCTGCCGGTTCTACTCAGCTCACCCTTTCAGACCTAATCTATTATTTACATAGTCCTACTTTTCAAGAAAACGCCTTTTCAAACATTCTCTTGACAGGACCGCTAGATCTGTGCAAACCCAGGGACCATGACCAAGACCGAGCCACTTCGTTCCCACCTGCCCGACAGGCCCTTCCCCAGAGCACTGACAGCAAGCAGCCAACTTGAACTATTTAGCAAACAAAAGGACCCAATCCTCCCTGGGGCCAAGTGTTAAAAGCATTCCAAAAGAAAATGGCCCAAAACAGAAGCTCCTCCTCTCCAATCTGCTCCTCCTGGGCCAAGGATTTATTGGCTCTGGCAGTAAATTAATCAATTGCCAAGAGAAAGTAAAACCCTGTGGCTCCAATGTAAATACTTCTTGGTAACAATCCTTCAGAGGGACACTTCTGACTTCAAGTGGCTGGGTGGCCCTCCCAACGCCTCATTACATGGCAGCTTTAGAGCACTGAGAGGAAAAGGCTCGGGAATTTTCCTTACAAATGTGTACATCAATCTCTTCAAGGACAAACGATAGAAAATTCACAAAATGTGTGTGACTGGGAGAAATAAGGAAGACAGATGGTCCAGCGAACTGAATGAGGAAGGAGAAACTGAGGAGCAGCGAAAGGTCAGTCTAGAGGTTTTCCTGCCTTGTTGCCTTAGGGTATCTTGACACTGGACACTTCTGGTCAGCCTAGCATTTGCTTAGCCATCATCAAGTGGGCCCCCCTCCCAAACCGTGAACTCCTAGGCCCTGGGTGGCGGCGTGTGTGTGTGTGTGTGTGTGTGTGTATGTGTGTGTTCATCTTCTTCCCCCTCACAGAATCTGTCATAAAGATTCGCAAGTAGCAGGAAATTCAAATCAGTCAAGTGTTCTGACTTCGCTGAGTGAAAGATTCAGTGTTAAGAAAAGTTGTGTCATCAACAGTTGGTTATTGACGGGCCTGTGTGTGAGCCACTACAGTAATGCTTGGAAAAACACTCACCCTTTGCGCCCGAAAATAACTGAACGTGTTTTATGGAGTGTAAACCGGCAAATTAACAGTTAAACCCACAAGGAAGCCACTACCTTGAACACACAACCCTCTCATTGAGACAAGTTCCCATGGGCATTATCTGCTCCATCCAAACCCCACTGTTCTGAGTGGACTGGAACAGCAGCGGACCTGGAACCCCGCGTGGCAAAGAGGGTTGTTTCCCTCTCGTGTGCCCATAACACCCGTGGGTGCATGTGCATGTACACGTGTGTGTGTACACGTGCATGCGTGCGTCTGTGAGGTTAATCTCTCTACCCTTCAGCTAAGCAGCCTCTTAAAGCTACAAGTGGCCCCCAAGGAGGCCAATCCATTTTATTTTTCCTGTAGAAAAAGCTTTCTTAAAAAACATATAGAACTGATGGCTGAAACCAGAGGAGAAAGTTCTGAAACAGAGCACACGTGCCTGCAACCGTGTGCATGTGGCAATCATGACTTTTCCTAATTGGCAGGTCTCTACAGCTATACCAGATTTTGTCAGATTCCTATGGATAAATCAGCCCCATTGTTCCAAGACAACAATGGGCAACTGATAACTAGTGCAATGAGACTTGGGAAGCTGACTCTGCAGATCTCAGGAATGGTACTTTTCCGCTGTTAAAATGGGTCTGATTGGGGGAGTTCCCTGGTGGTCTAGGAGTTAGGATTTGGTGCTTTCACCACTGCAGCCTGGGTTCAATCCCTGGTCCAGGAACTGAGATTCCCACATCAAGCCACTGCATGCTAGGCAGCCAAAAAAGAAAAAAGACGAGAACAAGGAAATTAAAAAAAAATATCTGATTAGAAAATCTCCCATCTCAGTAGCCCTCTTGCATCCTCAAGTCTGCTTCTCCATCTCAAAAAAGCAACAGGAAGCAAACAGAGTGTGCAGATTAGTGAAAACTGCTTGCAAGCACCTAATGTGGTCCCTCCACTAAGACGCCAAGCTCCTTCTCCAGAGACAATGTCTCCAGATCCAAATTTGTTCCAAGTATGTCTAAGGTGAGAGTCATTTTCCTAATACAGTTCCTATTCTGTCCTGCCTTGGGGCTCACCATATATACCATCTGTGTGTGTGTGTGTGTGTGTGTGTGTGTGTGTGTGTGTGTGTGTGTGTGTGTGTGTGTGTGTGAGATCTGCTTCAGACTATTAAGAGTCTAGCAAGTCCATACCTAAAACATCCACCCTTCAAGGAACTTGTAGGATTTCCAGAATGTATACAGAAATCCAAAGCAAGAATGAGTCCAGGTCATATCAAAACCTGAAGGACTAGGCACAGAAGGAATCTGCCCATCTAGGTGCTCACAAGGCTACAGCCTGGTGGGAAGTCTTGCACCCAGCAGGCATTCAAGAGACTCTGACAGAATCTACCTGATGCCTTAGTACCTCTGGGCTTGGTGTGTGGGAGTCGCTCGGTCCTAACACAGGAACTGAATTCCACCCTAGGCACGTGGGCCAGGGACGTGGCAAAGGTCCCGGGATATGGCACGGAGCCCATGCTTCACAGCATCCTTCACGGAAGCAGTTTCCTGCAGGGAGTGTGCTGGTCCCCAGCCAGCCCACAGTTCTCAGAAGGGTGGAAGGGCAGAGGGAGGAATTTCTCCAGCTGGCAGATCCTCAAGGCGGGAGGAGAGAGGAAGGGAGTCGGGCAAGGAGCTTGTCAGGCTGGGAGGAAGAAGGTGTGGCAGGGAAGGAAGAGGCCCTCTGGAGGCACATCCACCACTTGGCGATGGCAGATCAAACCAAGCCCACCCTCTGAGCCCCTCCACCCAACTTAGAGCCCCCCTGGCCTAGAGACATGCTCTAAACGTGTTGTTAGTTGTATGCGTTCCTGCTGTATGTTACTCAAACTATGTAGATAAGCCTTCATCTCCTCAATTCCACTGTCCTCCTGAAAAATAAACATTGTTTTCTGCTTTTCATCTAGACCTTCTGGACGCAGCATTCACACACTGTTCTATTCATATGGGGGGAAAAAAAATCACTTTACTTGAATGGCCACAAAATGTCCTTACACTCTACCCTGTGCTCTTTTCAACACTTAATTTACATCTTAGAGATCTTTCTGTCCTCAGAGAGACCCACTCCATTCTCTGAAACGGTCACACAGCATTCAACAATGTGTACTTACATATTTTATTGATTTAATTGTGCTACTGATGTTTAATTTTCATCCCATCCCCCACCACCCCATTTCCAACAGTCCTGAAGTGGATCTATGTTCAGATGTAAGTATTTCACTAGAATACAATTCTAGAAGGGAAATCACTGGGTAAAAGGATATGCGTGATTTAAACAGATTATGGACAAAACCCTGGGACAGGTTTCACCCCCACTGCCATATGTGGACACGTCTTTCCTTAACTCTACCCATAACTGATTCTATCATCCTTTTTCTTTGCCTAGGCCTCATCTTAACCCTGGCATTGTGCAGACTGGATGGTGGGCAGTGTTAGGAAAAAAAAAAATTCTACTGCTTTGAGCTTTTCTGAGAGATCAAGCATTTTGTTTTGTGTTTACTGGCCACATACATTTTCTTTTCTGGGAGTTACCATTTCACAGACTCTGCTCAGTTTTCTTTTGGGTCATTCACTTCTTTTTTCTTATGAATTTATAGCTTTTCACATATTTCATTACTCTTATCTATTCTATTTGTTTTATTTATTTTTCATTTTAGTTTTCTTTTCTTTTGTCTTTTTGCCTTTTCTAGGGCCGCTTCCCGCGGCATATGGAGGGTCCCAGGCTAGGGGTATAATTGGAGCTGTAGCTGCTGGCCTACGCCAGAGCCACAGCAACTCGGGATCCGAGCCGCATCTGCAACCTACACCACAGCTCACGGCAACACTGGACCCTTAACCCACTGAGCAAGGGCAGGGATCAAACCCGCGACCTCATGGTTCCTAGCCAGATTTGTAAACCACTGAGCCAGGACGGGAACTCCTAGTTTTCTTTTTATGGCTGTACCTGAGGCATGTGGAAATTCCCCAGCTAGGAATCAACTCAGAGCCGCAGCGGCCTGCCTCCGCCATAGCCATGACAATACCAGATCCTGTGCTACAACTTGAGGCAACACCAGATACGTAACCCACTGAGCAAGGCCAGGGATCATGCTCCCATCCTCACGGACGCGATGTTGGGTTCTCAACCTGTTGAGCCACAATGGAAACTCCTGTTCTATTTGTTTTAAAAGATTGTCTTTTAAAAAATTTTGCTCATTGCTCTTTCCCACAAACAGGTGTTTTTTCCATGAACAATTCAGTGGCTTCCAAAGTGTCCTGTTCAGCAATGGAATCCTTTCTCCAATCTAGGGAAACCCCCAACAGATAGAACACAGCAGAACTGCTCTGGCTGAGCCTAAACCAGCCTTTTACGGTCCCACCAACTCTCTCACCCAGATTCTCAGGGATACTTCCAAGAGCAAAGTTTGAAAACAAAGATTCAGTCCAGTGCCCTCACGTTACAGAAGAAATCCAGAATAAGGACATGTTCAAGGCCTGCTACCAGAAATAAGACCAGAACTGAGGTCTCTATCCTGTTTCTACGAACCCAGCACAGTCTTTAAATTATACAAGGTAAATTAATTCCAATTTGATCTGACAGCAAAACTCTGCTATTCGGCATCTGACTCATATATTTTTCTCTGGTCCAAGGAAAAGAAAGTCAAATGCTAATAAAATAAACTGAGAGGTAATTTCACTTGAAAATGCAATTTAAAAAAACACTTATCATTGCTTTCTAGTTATGTATTTCTGTGTTAACTTCCTCTCTCCCCACAAGAACATAAGCTAAACAAAACCAGGGAATCCTTGTCTTTCTCTCTCGTGTCTCAAAGATCCAGAACTGGGCCTGTCAAATTATAAGTCTCAATAAACATCTGCCTCCCAAACTATTCTCTATAGCGAAAAACAAGCAGAAAGTGATCCAATTTGCTTTTTTTTTTTTTTTAATTTCAACTGCATCATTTATCAATGTAACCTCTGTTAGAACAGCTATCCATGAGCAGGTAGCCTAACAAGTGGGATGCAGGAAGGAGTATCAAGGTCTTGAGAATCCAAATGGAATAACTGAGAGTAGTACCGCTGAAAACATATGACCACCCTCCTCCTCCTTCCCCATAATACTTTGGGCTTCTGGTTGTTATGTTTGTGTTTTCTAGGATGCTGGACACTTGAAGGTCCCTTTGTAAAAACCTTCCCAGGGATGAAGGCTTTGTTTTTTTTTTTTTAGGGCTGCACCTGTGGCATACGGATGTTCCCAGGCTAGGGGTTGAATTGGATCTACAGCTGCCCACTTATACCACAGCCACACCAGATCCTTAACCCACTGAGCAAGGCCAGGGATCGAACCCGCAACCATGTGGTTCCTAGTCGGATTCATTTCCACTGCACCACAATGGGAACTCCAGATGAAGACACTTTGATTTAGCTGAGTTCTAGTTTGAGGTCTTTTTTCTCACCCGCAGTGTGCTAATTACCAACTGAATGTGGGAACTTGAAGAGGGTACGCAATTGTGGGGTTCCTGCTCTGTAAAGTGGGCACAACCACAGACCCTGCATCTCGTGGGTTTTCAGAAGCCAGTGTCAATGCATGTATGTTGCTTAGCATAATGCCACACACATGCAGCCACTGGAGTTTATCAGTTAAGATGGTTGCAGAACTGCCAACTTTTTTGAGACTGGGTTTTTGCCTTTTTTTTTTTTTTTTTTTAAGGGCTGCACCCACCACATATGGAAGTTCCCAGGCTAGGGGTCACATCAGAGCTACAGCTGCCGGGCTACACCACAGCCACAGCAACACCAGATCCGAGCCGAGTCTATGACCTACATCACAGCTCACGGTAATGATGGATCCCTAACCCACTGAGCGAGGCTAGGGATCGAACCCACCTCCTCATGGATACTAGTCGGGTTCGTTGACTGCTGAGCCACCACAGGAGCTCCTAGAATGGGTTTTTTGTAGGCCCAGATGAGGGGACAGAATCAGACTAAATACTGTTAAATATGAAAATATGAGGTGGGCCGGCGTTATTAAAAATTCATTCCTGGGAGGACAACACTCACTTACAGAGCAAGTCAAATCCAATCATCCTGGTGAATATTAGATGGAGGTCTTAGAACTCTAGACTGACCGCAGAGACAAAGGTTGATGCAGAGGCTTCAGTTAAATGCCAGCCCGCTGGTTAGAGATCCCAGTCCCAACCCACTGCCCTAAGGCTACCTTCTACCTCCGTGTCTGAGGGAATAGGAGCCCACGTTTACTTCACTTGGCGGCAGGGGCATTTTATAGCTTCCATTCGCACCCCAGCAATCACAAAGAATGTGTTCTGGCCCAGGCCCACCCCTCCGGGGAACAATAACCATTTCATACATTGGTATTTAGTTACATGGCTGTGAATGCCCTCTAGCCAATCAAAATAGGGTTCTTGAAGATCAGATTTTCATTTCTGCCAATGAGGATATTGGCTAAAGCCACTCTGGAAAAGGAAAGAAGAGCAAACGTTCTGTTTCAAAAACTTTGGGTGTGCTTGCTTCCTATGCACGGATAGAGACGGTTCCTGGAGCCGTGATGATGGAGGTCATAGCACAGAATGTGGAGACACAGGCAATTCACGCGTCAGAGAATTCCGATACATCCCAAAAGATGAAACGTAATAACAGAAAAACTTGTGTCTTCAAATTGGCCAAAGCAGGACAAACCCTCATGGGTGTTAGCATAAAGCATAAACAAAAATACCCGTCCTTATTCTGGTATTTTAAAGTCGGACTTTGCTGGAGCAAGTGTGAGGAGTCTTAGAAGCCCATCTTAGCAGAAGTGAGATCAGATCTAGGGATTGAGTCACACACAGAGCAGTTTGGACACTGAAGGTACCTTTCTCTTCATCACAGGAAAAAAAAAAAAAAGGTTCCCCTTTATTTAACAAAGATACGGAAGATAAAGAGAAATGTTAAGCAGAAAAGGATTTAAAAATCTGCTTTGAAAAGAAAAAAAAAATCCCCAATCCTTATAGCTCTCCGTGTGCTGCCTGGGATAGAAGAAAAGAGAAAGCGATAAGAAATGAAATGGGGCATGAAACACCCACAAGTTGACAAAACAAGTTTGCCTCCTGTTGAAATTGACTGGACTAGAACCTCCAGATGCCATGGGAGCGGCCCTAGAAAAGGCAAAAAGACAAAAAAAAAAAGCTTAAGACTATTCTTTTTCTTTTTTCTTTTTTGGTTTTTTGGGGCCGTACCTGCGGCATATGGAGGTTCCCAGGCTAGGCGACAAAACAGAGCTTCAGCTACTGGCCTACACCGCAGCCACAGAAACGCCAGATCAGAGCCACATCTGCGACCTACACTACAGTTCATGGCAACGCTAGATCCCCGACCCTCTGAGCGAGACCAGGGATCAAACCTTAGTCCTCATGGATGCTAGTTGGATTCATTTCTACTGCGCCACAAGGGGAACTCTCCTGCTTAAGACTATGCTTAAGGATGACCTCCCTTCTCCTGCTGAGAGACGCAGAAGGAAGCTTTCAGAGTTACTAGAGTTGCTCTTAATTCCAGCCTTTGCTCTCTAAAACACAGAGGGGTAAGACAACTTCCCGGGTCAAACATGAGGAGAAATTTCCACTCTTAGCACCCACCCGAGCACTTATCCACAGGGCTTAGAGTACAAATGGGTACCCCCAGCGCATGACCATGTCAACATTGTATTCCAACTACCACCCACCTTCCTCACTGCCCAGTGCCCTGTCTATGCAGTCACAGGGAGCCGACAGTGGGGTGTGCCAGAGCAGATACTGAAACACAGGATCAGCCACTATCTACTAAGCTCCAAACTATGCTGAGGCCACTCTACCACTAGACACCCAGGAACCTTACAAGTGATGCCATTCAGGGTCTCGAGATGGTGTGTGCATTTCTGGGGGTCAGAAAAAGAAAACAGGGCTTTAAAGCAAAAGTGTAGGAAGCCAGGATGGTTGATGGGGACACTGAGAGAGGATGGAGCTCTCTGATCAGGACCAAGAACAAAGACCACTGTGGGAGGCATGGGCCAGATGCGCTTCCTGCAAATGCAAAGGGGCCCAGAGATGCTCTTCTTGGCGCTGGGGTCCATTATCACCTGAACAGCCTGAACAGGTGAGGTTCTGGGGTGCTTGCTGAGCTTATGAATCACAAGCTTATGAATCACAGTCATAGTATTTTCTCCTCTATCTCAAAGATTAAATTGCAAACCATTTCAAAGCTCTAGATTCTAGTTTACCCCTCTAGCAGGACACTAGGGCTAGTGCCCTAGATAACCTCATCATTAACAAAAACAGGCCTGTTAGCAAAGTTTGTAAAGCAAACTTCTGTGCAACAACTTGCCTTTTGACCTGTATTGGGATACTAGGCATCTTCTAACCAGAAGTGATAGGATTACAATGAGCACAGCATTTCAAAACAAACTGAAAAAGAAAAGGTCAACTTTCTGATAAAGCATTAGTGAGTCTAAGCTAATAATAATACTATGCCACATCTCAGAAAAATTCCAAATACTTAAAGTTTAAAAATGCAGTACAGGAGTTCCCGTTGTGGCACAGTGGTTAACGAATCCAACTAGAAACCATGGGGTTGCGGCTTCGATCCCTGGCCTCGCTCAGTGGGTTAAGGATCCGGCATTGCCATGAGCTGTGGTGTAGGTTGCGGACGCGGCTCGGATCCTGCATTGCTGTGGCTCTGGCTTAGGTTGGCGGCTACAGCTCCGACTGGACCCCTAGCCTGGGAACATCCATATGCCTCAGGAAGCAGCCCTAAAAAAGCCAAAAAAAAAAAAATGCAGTACAGATATCATGATAATACTTAAGAGTCACTGAAAGCTTATACTGGGTCAGGAACACGCAGTAACACATTGAAGCCTCTCAACTCTCATGAGCAGACAATACTGATACCTCCATGTTACAGAAATCTGAGGCAAAGAGAGCTTCCAAGGACGTTCAGATGTGATAATCTAGGGACCTGGGTAGTCTGGCATCAGAATTTAATGGTCTGAAAAGCTGCGTATACTGGACATTGAAATGTTGTAAGAATTGAATTTGAGGCCATATCTGGTCGCCACCCAGAACTGGTGCCCCCTACTGTCTATTTTCATCTTTATGTTCCCTGGCACACAGTCTGAACCCCAGGTCAAGGCCCCACGTTATATTCAGGGAACTTTGTGTCATCGTGGACATTGATGTAATTATAAAGTATGTAATTCAAAATGGTAATGAAGGCCTGTAGTCAGTTTTTTAAATATTTAATTATCAAGACCAACTTTCAAACAATTAGAATTGATAGGAGGATGCTGCACGATTGCTGGAAACAAAACTCCAAATTCAAAGATCAAGAGCATTCGTTCCTTTATACCAGCCGTGACCCAAGAGAGACTGTAAGAAGAAAAAATTGGATTCCATATTAAGCCAAACTATAAAGTAGATAGGCATACATCTAAAAAGCAACTTCAGGAAAAAAATTATAAAGCATCATTGAAGAATACAAAGAAAGACTGGAATTAATGGAGTGAAAAAAACCTTGTTTATGGAGAGAGAGAGAGAGAGATGTCAGTGTTTCCCAATTAATAATTTCAATGAAATTCCAAAAAGATCTCAATAAGAATTTTTAGGAAACTTGAAAAATAGTTTAATATTTATTTTCTTCTTTTTTGGCTGCACCTGTGGCATATGGAAGTTTCCAGGGCACGGACTGAATCTGAGCCAGATCTGGGACCTATGCTACAGCTGTAGAATGCTGGATCCTTATCCCACTGTGCTGGCCCAGGGACTGAACCAGCTCTCCACAGAGACAAGGCAGATCAATAATGCACTATGCCACAGCAGGAACTAAAAAAAAAAAAAAGTTTAATATTTTTATGGGCGAGTATAGGACTGAGAATAAGAATTTTGAAAATGAAATACAAAGAAGATGGACTACATTATAAGATATTAAAACACTTTAGAGAACTATAGGAATTATGACAGTGTGGTACTGATACAAGAACAAATTATCAAAATGGAATAAAGAGTCTTGAAACTGTCCTATTTATTTTTAAGGAGGACTACATGATATATGTGGGACAAAGTCATGCTAATTGATGTGTTCAATTTGCAATCTATCTAAAATTTATTTTTAATCCATATTAAATTTGCTTTTATCTGTAGCCTGAGGTAAAGATCAAATTATGTCTTTTCCACATGAATGCCAGAAACGAAACAAAACAAAATCCCTAGATATGGAAAACTCCTATAAGAAAAATATAGGGGAGGTAGAGAAATTTCTTTTGTCTTTCTGCCTTTTCTAGGGCTGCACCCTGGGCATATGGAGGTTCCCAGGCTAGGGGTCGAATTGGAGCTGTAGCCGCCAGCCTACACCACAGCTCACGGCAACACCAGGTCCTTAACCCACTGAGCGAGGCCAGGGATCGAACCCTCAACCTCATGGTTCCTAATCGGATTCGTTAACCACTGCACCACGACGGGAACTCCGAGAAATTTCTTAAAACAGAAAAGTCAGGTAAAAGGTATGGTTCCATTAACATGTCCAGATCTCAAAAAAGAAAAAGACATAGAGTATAAAAAGCAATATGATGCAATATGATGCCACTTATGTCAATTAAAACACACATAAAGATGCCTATGTCTAGCTATAAATACAGTGTTTAAACCTCTAAAATTTAGTCTGGAAGGAGATGTCCTGGAATGAAATGGGGGGAACTTAAGTTATGACTAGTTTTTTGTTTAAAAAAGAGCCTTAAAAACAAATATGGCAAAACACTAATAGCTATTAAATCTGAGTTGGAGGAATATGGATGTTTGCTGGATTATTTTTGCATTTGTGCATTTGCTATATTTTTAAACTTTTTAAAGAAAGAATCTTTGAACTCAAATGTTAAATCTCAAGTTTCTTCATTAATCTCCCTATTACCCTACAGAGTATTTTCTTGATTATCTATAATCTTATTCTTATTTCAAAATAAGCAATATAAACAGGGCAGACAAATAAATGAAGCTGTCAATCCCAACTGTGATGCCTAATTTTACGTGTCAATTCAGCTCAGGTACGATGCCCAGATGTTTGGTCAAACACCAGTCTAGACGTTGCTGTGAAGGTATTTTTTAGATGTGATTAATATTTAAACAGCGAACTTTTCTTGAAGATTCCTCCCCATTATGTAGTGGGCCTTGTTTAATCAGTTGACAGCCATAAGAGAAAAGAGACTAAGGCTTCCCAAAGGACAAGGAACTGTCCTCAAGACTGCAAAAGGAGTTCCTGTTGTGGCTCAGTGGTTTGAACACCTGACATGGTGTCCCTGAGGATGCGGGTTCGGTCTCTGGCCTCACTCAGTTGGGTTTAGGATCCAGTGTTGCTGTGCGCTGCAGCACAGGTCAGATGCAGCTTGGATCTGGTGTTGCTGTGGCTGTGGTGTAGGCTGGCAGCTGCAGCTCTGATTCTACCACTTGCCTGGGAACTTCCATATGCTGCAGGTGCAGCCTAAAAAGAACCAAAGAAGACTGCAACATAGAAACTCTGCCTAAATTTCCAACCTGCTGGCTCACCCTACAGAGTCTGGACTTGCCAATCCCCATGATTGCGTGAACCCATTTCTCAAAATAAACCCTCCCACTTTCTTCACACACATGTATCTCCTCTCCATTCTATTTCTCTGGAAAACCCTGACTATACCAACACTGCAAGATTGGAGGCTACCACGGTTTCTCAACAATGAAAATGGTTCACAGTTTTTGTAACAAAAGGGTAGTAAACCATGCTTTGCGGGAGTGAGGGAGTTGACACAAACACAGCTTGTGTTTATTTTCTAGGAAAATGGCTCATGAGGAGATAAAAGTTCCTCAGTAAGATGGCGTCTTGTCAGAGGTGTGATTTTTCTGAGTGGAAAGGTCCCCACTGGCCTGAGATTACCTGCTGGCCAGATGCTTCTGTGGAGGATACCTGCCCACACTCCTGCATGGAGGATCAAGAGGGGCCGGAGGAGTGAAGGCTGGCCTTCCCGTGCCCGGGATTTTTCCTGAGGGGAATTCTGCCCGTTTCTTTCACCAAAACCACATGTTGACAGGCTGCCCAAGACAGACTGCTCTCTGTAGACCGACTTCTCCACCCATGGGCCTCGGCTCTGCTCACACTGTTGTCAACCATGTCAAGTGCTCTGGCTTCATATGACAGCCCACAGTCCCCTTCATCTGTGAAGTACACCTCCAGACACCACATACACCTGCATAAAAGGCTACAAGGACCCCTAAATAGAAGTTGGTATCCCTTTGTTCAGCGTAGATCTCTTACAGATCTTAGAGAAAATGTATCTGAGCCATTACATGTTGTGCACTTCTGTTCATTTTACTTTGGTTTGGAACTTGCAAACCAAGAAAATTCAAGTAAGGAACAAGAGTGGAGTTACTGAAACAGCGGTTCAAGATGACAATACATGTTATAAAAATGCTTCTTGACATCAACCTGCATTACTTATAAAGTTAGAAGTGAACAAAGGACATCTCAGTGGGGACCATGAGATGAGCCCAAATATAAGCAGTCACCTACTGTCCCAATCAGAACAACTTGGTGGGGGGTGGGTAGTATTTTGGTTAAATAAATGCAAATGATGTAAATGAAAGACTATCATAAGATGGCAACATTCCACCTAAGCAGCCTTAGATGGAAATGTAACATTTAGAATATTTACTGTAAATATTTTACAGTAAAAAATGTAACATTTAAAATATTTACTGTAAATGATTTAAGACAGTAATATAATAATCCACATGGTTGTGGGTGCAAGAATATCATATACCTAAATACTACATAAACAGCATATGTTAACACTTATTTAGAAATATTTCTAGTTTCCTCCCGTCTCTGACTCTCACATATTAGAAAATGATTTATTCAAAGTCTTCAGTGGCTTTTTTACACCCATGCTTGTGATTACGGCTGCATTCAGGGTTTTCTAAAGCACATCCCCATTGACTCCATGTCAGTTATTTGGGAAAGGTTCTTGACTTGTGCCATTTTTAAATGATCTTTAAAGGTCTTGTTTACAAAGAAATTCAACACTTGTTACTGTGAGGTCAGATGCCCAGGAATACTACTAGATTTTTTTTTAAACTTTTTGTTAATATGATTTCCTCAGTTGACCTCTATGGAGCATCCAGAACCAGTATTGACGGAGGTCATTTCAGGCTAATGCATGTTCTCTAAATAACACTTTGATGTTCAAAATAAAATAATTGTGAGATCTTTCCACAGCATGAGAGAATTTGTAAAGATTTAAATCTAAGTCAATTTCCTCATTTCCTACGATAATTTTTTTTTGGGGGGGGGAGTGGATAAGGACCATGGCTTACATTTAATTTGGGCTTATGAGGTACATCTTGCAACTTCATTTCCCACACCCTCCCCCCTGCCTTTCCTCCTCGACAGCAGTCATGGCAACGTGGTACAGAATCCTACACAGAGAGTTGGGGGACTCCTGGGGAACCCAAAAGGCTGCGTCTAGAGGACCTGGAAACAGGCATCTCTCCCACAGACAGATGGGTGCTGCCACAGGAGCCAGGCTGGGAGGCCCCTGACTTTTTGTCTTGTCTTTCCTCTGCTTCTAAAAATAATTTGTGCAGCTGTGGTGTGATGCCTTTAAGAGTGGCAGGAGTGGAGTTCCCCTTGTGGCTGAGCAGGTTAAGAACCTGACTAGTATCCATGAGGATGAGGGCTCGATTCCTGGACTTGCTCAGTGGGTTAAGGATCCAGTGTTGCCATGAGCTGTGTGTAGGTCATAGACACAGCTTGGATCCTGTGTTGCTGTGGCCGGCAGCTTTAGCTCCAATTCGACTGCTAGCCTCGGAACTTCCATATGCCATGGGTGCAGGCCTCAAAAGACTGAAAAAAAAAAAAAAAAAGAGTGGCAGGAGAGTATCTGCAATGGGGAGACTCCTGGGCAGCCAGAGAGGCCTGTATGTAGGAGATAGGGAGAATTTTCTGGAACATTCTGAAGAAAGGCCTAAATATCTTGGGAGCATCACTGAGCCCCCACCTATTACCTATTTCAGTGACTGAAGTGGAAAGGAACAGTGGCCAATGCTCCAAGCTGCATAAGGTGCTCATTGCTGCCATTAAATTTCAGTTCAAAGAGGAGGGGTGGGGGAGGGTAGAAAGAGGAGGATGATGATAAATATACATCAACAGTGTGATATTGTGATCTATAGTAAGAAATAAATATTTGGTCTCTGGAGTTTCCTTGTGGCACAGTGAGTTAAGGATTTGGCAATGTCATTGCAGCGGCCTGGGTTGCTGCTGTGGTGTGGGTTTGATACCTGGCCTGGGAACTTCTACATGCCATGGGTGAGACCTCCCCCCCCAAAAAAAACCAACAACAACAACAACAGGAGAAGGAAATATTTGATCTTTGTCCACTGTTCCTTGCACAGCACTCCTAAAAGCCTTGTAATTCTCTACACAAGAGTCATAAGGGCATCTTTCCATGTATTTAGTTCCTGAAATAGCCCCAGAGCAATAAATATGAAATGGGTATCTTTTTTAGCAAGTCCCTTTCAATCACATCTAATTCTGTAATAACATGACATGGAAAATGAGACTGGTTGCTGGGGAGGGGGTTTTGGGGGAGACCCAGGCAAAATTAGAGGGTTGGAACATTCAATCCCTCCCCCTTGACCTCTGGGGAAGGGAGAGGTGCTAGAGATTGAGTTCAATCATCAATGACCAATATTTAATCAATTGTGCCTGTGTAATGAGACCTCCATTAAAAACCGCAAAGGATAGACCTGCAGAGGTTACAGGTTAGAGAACACCTGGAGATGCCAGGCCCCCTTCCCCAGACCTTGCCCTAAGCATCTTCCACCTGGCTGTTCTCGAGTTGTATCCTTTTATAACAAATCAGTAATCTAGTAAGTAAACTGAGTTCTGTGAGATATTCTGGCAAATTAAACAAACGATTAATTAACCCTACTAATTAAGAGGCGGGGTTGTGGGAATTTACAGACTGCTGGTCAGAAACACAGTTGACAACTTGGACTTTTGAACGGCATCTGAAGCATGTGTGGTAAGGGGAGGGGGCAGGCTTGTGGGACTGAGCCCTTAACATTGGCATCTAATGCCACCTCTAGGGAGACCACGTAGGAACTGAGTTGAACTAAAGGACACCCCCCTCCCCCGCCGGTGTCCACCCCTGTCCCCCACATGAACATTTGGTTACCAGAAGTGTCAGAAGTGAAATAGTATTCAGAGTATTATGTATAATACAATTGAAAACAATTAATAAGACTTTTTCTTTATAACCCGGGCGGTCATGGAAGAGAAGAAACCCCAAACCGTAAGGCCAAGAGAGTGGAGCTGGAATATGGCAGGATTCAGAAAAGCTACCTCCAGGGCATATGACCGAGTCTACATTTTCATCAGTAGACTGGGGTGGGCTTTGTCCTAAAGTGACACACAGACCTGGCACTTCCAGAAATTTGATAATTGTAACAAGAAAGATGGGGATCTGCCTCATGCTCCTTGGGTTTTTCTCCATTAAGAAATTAACCTTTAACTCAAGCCTTGTTGTATGACTGAGGAAAGGACTCCGTAAAGTTAAGAGATAACAGTTAACAAAGTGCATCCAGAAAGGAGAAGCAACAAACAGGAGCTAAATTTCATCCCAGGCTTATGTGCACAGAGATGAATTGTGCAGGCAGTGTCTAGATCCTTACCCCCAGCCTATCAGGGAGTAACATACATTATCCCCACTTTACAGTTGAGAAAACCAAGCCAAAGAAGCTACCGTTTCCCAGAGTCATTTAGCAAGAATGTGGGCCAGCTGGGTTTGGAGTGTCACTACTTTACTGACAAGACTTATTTGTGAACTGATGAGATGCTATAGGTGATATATCACTTCACGCTACCTATGTACTTCTGGGTAAGTCTCAGTTCTTCTGAGCCTCAGTTTCCAAATCTACAAAGTGGGTGCAATACTTAGCTACCTGGGTGTGAGATCTTTTAGTTAAAGCTGCCAGGACAAAGCCTGACAATGAACAAGCACTCAATAAAAATACTCTTCCCTTGCTTCTCTTTCCCTAAACTTCTTGAACCTAAGTCTTACAGGTGAGGGGTAGCAATTTATCAGCCTCCAGCTGACTTGCATAGGTGATAAAATGTAACATACGGAAAAAGACACTAATTACTGACATGCATCTTGTCACATGCAGACCTCGACCAATCTGCTTTGTTTCTGTTCATTAAGGAAAGGCTTTTCCTTACCCATCTTAAAACCAACTTTACGATGGGATTTAGCAGAGCCAACGGTTTTTGATTTTGTGGGGAGCGCCTTACACTCTGGTCCTTGTGAGGTAGGAGGTAGATGGGCCCCTGGGCTGAGAACAGCTGGGACTTGCTAGGCCAAGTAAGTCAGGCCTGGACACGCGGAGGAGAAAGTTGAGGGCAGGAGCTCTGCTGGGGCATAAAGATGACCACTTCAATCACTCCTAGGGTCAAGGAGACCTCCCCAAGTCCACATGTGCAGAAAGACTCCTAGGCGTCAAAAAGGGAGGGGCGCCCGGCCATCATGAGTCCTGATTCTGTCCCAGAACCCTTTGCTCTGGAATCCATCTTGGCCAAAAGATGTGCATGCCTATCGGGAAGGGCCCTGGGTCTGGTCAGGTGTGAGAAATCAAACAAGATACTTTGCCAAAGGAAAAAAAGACCCTGAAGAACTGTCCTATACAAGTCATTTAAATCACCTCTCCGGTGCGCTCCTCATTCAGGAGAACGCCCGCACCCACACTTCTCTTTTGGGGTGTGTACAACTGCTTTGCTTCTGCTATAGATAAAGAGACTACTTCTCGGTGTGCTCCCCCCACATGTTGTACTATGTTTCTACAGGAGGCAAGAATCAGGGCAAATCAACTTTTAGCCTCTAGTGAGTCCAGTGGCTAGAATTCTTGGTTTTCACCCAGGCTGCCCAGGTTCAATTCCTGAGCAGAGAATTAAGATCTCTCCAAGCTATCACTCACTGCCATCTCCCTGAGATCACTTGTGGCAAATGGGCTTACAAAGGGCCATCATCACAGGAGCAGTGCCCATTGATGGACGTTCAGGTGAAAGGCTCTATAAGCAGCTGGCCTGACTTCGAGACCACATCTCTCATAGAGAAGGCCTGGCTCCAACAACCACAGAGTTTATAACTCACTCGCCCAACCCAACCCCAACGCCTCATACACCCACATAAAATGTTGCCCCAAAGTTTCAAGTTGGTGAAGGGGGATGGCCAAGAGTGCCTGCGGATTGGTCCAAGTCTTGCCTCAGCTGCCTACACATGGGGCCAAGGTCAGAGCCTGGGTTAGAACCCACCACCTGCATCCCATTAAGTGCTTTTATGAGCTCAGAGTGTGACTATCTGGTTTATCTGGTTTGCATTAGCAACGCAGGGGGAAGTACTAAGGGGTGGCAGAGAGGCTTTCTAGAGGACACCTGATGGAGGTTAGTTCCACCAGACAGCACCTATGAGGTGACAGGCTGACTGACCAGAGGGAGGTGGGGAAAGACCCCTTCCCTGGGCAGAGTCAGGGCACCAAGTTCTGGCGTCATCCATACCACCTACACTTGCGCCCCAGCACAAGCACTGAACCACCCAGCCTGAACTTCACCTGAAAATGACGAAATAGAATTAGACCCGCTCTGAGGTTCCTTCTAGCTTGAAAATTGTTATTTCACTTCTCTAGGAAAGCTCTTTATAAACCTCTGTGAACTCCGAAAAAATATTACTGTGGATACCTAGCATGATGTGTTGCTGGTCATTATTTACTTCATTAAAAAAATGAACCAATGATGATTAAGATACAAATAAAGCTTATTTTAAAAAATCAGGGAGTTTCCCTTGTGGCTCAGTGAGTGAAGGACTCGATCCTATCTCTGTGAGGATGTGGGTTTGATCCCTGGCCTCGATCTGTGGGTTACAGATCTGGCGTTGCTTCGAGCTATGGCATAGGTCACAGACATGGCTTGGATCCAGTGTGGCTGTGGCATAGGCCTGTAGCTGCAGCTCTGATTTGACCTCTAGCCCTGGGAACTTCCATATGCTACAGGCGCAGTCACAAAAAAGTTAAAAAAAAAAATCAATAGTCATAGATATATTATATCCATGTATATACCACATACATACATGTACTTCTATACATATGTTATTACCTTACTTCAAGAGTTGTCAAGGGAGTTCCCATTGTGGCGCAGCAGAAACAAATCCGACTAGGAGCCATGAAGTTGTGGGTTCGATCCCTGGCCTCACTCAGTGGGTTAAGGATCCGGCATTGCCGTGAGCTGTGGTGTAGGTCACAGACCCAGCTCAGATCCTGCATTGCTGTGGCTGTGATGTAGGTTGGCGGCTACAGCTCCGATGAGATCCCTAGCCTGGGAACCTCCATATGCCGTGGTGTGGCTCTTAAAAAAAAAAAAAAAAGAGAGAGAGAGAGAGAGTTGTCAACTGTGAATTCTGTATGTAAAACAGTATTCCAGACATTACAGGGAGAGGGCAGAATAATCCACACCCCTGCCCCCACCAGGACTAATAATCTAATAGAAAAGACAGAATAGACACAAAAATAAGATGCAACTCTTGAACAGGACAAGATATGACTCAACTTCAGATGTACTAGAGTAAACGTAGCTGGCATTTTAGAGCCAGACATGACAATCAAGATTTTACATAAGAGATGAGCACACACTGTATCAGTCAGCGTTCCCAGCAGGAAACAAGACACACTCCAAAGGATTCAACCATAGATAGTTTCACACAGGGACTCTGGACAGGCAAGTGCAGCACCCAGAATCTAGCAATAGCTGGGAAACTATCACTACCTGGAAGTCTGAGGGCAAGGGGAGGAAAGAGTGTGAGCTGGAGCCATGAAAGCGAGCTGTCTGTGAGAGCTCAGAAGAAACCAGCCAAGGTCAGAACCTCAGCAAGGCTGAAGGGACAGCGGTGACGAAGATGAACACCCCGACACTCTCTCCTCCTGCCTTCCGATCTCCCACCTGTGCCTCTGGTTGGGGGAACCCAACCAGAAATAGGACGATGGAGTCTGGATGATGTAGTTCACAGATAGAAGCTTCTTGGTGCAGAGGGAGGCAGAGAATGAACTGAGGGGTAATGGAGGGAGAAGAACACACATACACCTCTGATACACACATGCATAGACACTGGAGATGCACTGGGGACAAGGAGATCTTTGACTTGTCCCCAGGAACATCGCCAATAGAAAAAATCTAGGAAAAAAATCCTTGGTCCAACCAAAGGGTTTCACCATCCGTTTAAAAGGTCTTCTAACATATCTCAGGTAGAATTTAAATAATTACAAACAAACTTTTTAAAGTGCAAATAACTTCTACTCAACACCCATGGACACATGGTGTGCCTGTTTACTTAGGGCTGAACGAGTGAGACTGTTGAGAAGGCAACCCATGGACCAGACAAAACTGTCTCATACGTTTTCCTTAATCCTCTACCCACCCACTGCCAATTTCCAAAGATAAAGCAAACTCCAGAGTTTGCACACGAACACATTTTTCCGTTTATATCTTCTATCAGTTGGCAATTAAAACACGAATCCCAGAGGTCAGCCAAAAGTCTTAAACAACAAATGAAAGAGTCAGATATATTATCACTGGATTCAAAAGCACCAAACGACATGTTATGAGAAACCACCTGGAAAACGGCAGTTGGCAGACGACATTTCAGAGATCTGCAGTTCAAACGGCAATTCCCTGCCAACGAATGCTTAACTTTTAACAGAGACCCTCAGAGAAGGTTCTAGAAGTATTGAATATCGAAACCCCTGTAAACGCCATCTGCTTTTAAGCAGAGTTCGGATGGACAGGAATCTGGAGCAAGAATAGGATGGCTCCTCGAGGTGGTGGAGGTGGGAGAAAGTAAGGTGTAAACGAAGGTGGAGGAAGAAGAGAGTTAAAAACTCCCTTTGGTTGCCTCCCAATTAGGGGCCACATGTCTGAGATTTCTCGACAGTCCCAGTCTCAGATATCCTAGCCTATACTACTTCCATGGAGTTCCCGTCATGGCGCAGCAGAAACGAATCCGACCAGGAACTATGAGGTTGTGGGTTCGATCCCCGACCTTGCTCAGTGGGTTAAAGATCCAGCATTGCCTCGAGCTGTGGTGGAGGTTGCAGACACGGCTCGGATCTGGCGTTGCTGTGGCTGTGGTGTAGGCTGGCAGCTGTAGCTCCGATTAGACTCCTAGCCTGGGAACCTCCATATGCCATGGATACGGCCCTAAAAAGCCAAAAAAAAAATAATAATATATATGTATATGCATATATATATATATATATATATATATATATATATATATACTGCTTCCATGTCCAATCCTGGGGAAATAGTTACACAAATTATGGTCCTTGGACTCGATGGGGAAATATGCTGCCATTAAAATTAATGAGTCTGCAATGACATGAAAAATCCTTGAATTTATTCACTCACTGTAACATCTGAATCCCTCTTGTATACTGCAGATGGTGCCAGGGTGTGCAGGCTGTAATGATGAATTCTACGGCATAGAGCATACCTGTTGTGTAGCATAGAATGGCCTCCAGAACCAGACTGCCGACATCTGAACCTCTGCTCCACCAGTGAAAACCTGGACAACCTTACACTGAAAAGCTGGACAGCCTTGAGCAATTTCCCTCAATACCATGTGCCTCAAGGGATCTCTGCTGTCAAACAGATAATATTGGTACCTTCTTCATAGGATTGTTGTGAGGATAAGTTCCGATGCGTAAAGCTTGCAACAGCACCTGGCAAGTAACAAGTGCTTAATAAATCAGCTATATTACAATACGAAGGGCCTGACCTTACAGTCTTGGTTTAGTAAGAGATGCAGACACAAACAGGAAAATGATGGTATAATGCTAAATACACATCAAGAGCTTCCCTTCAGGCTAACATTATACTGGGAATGGAAAAGATCAGGAGGGCCCCCTGTTCATAAAAACAGTGTCATTGTCACTTGAGTCAGACCAGAGAAAACAGGAACTGTCAGTCTACTTTCTCCTGCATTCCACTAAGCACTTCCGGAGTTTATTTCATCTTCCAAGCTTCCCCAAGTCTGAGATGCAAGAAAGACAAAGGGAGAAAGACAGAGGAAATGATACCAAGTGTGCAGACAGACCTGCCAGGCCCCACCACCCCGGGAGTGGGTGATAATGCGAGTTTAGCTTTTCACAGGCGGGAATGCACGGGATTTCTTCATTTTAAGAACAGTCTTCTTTTCTGTGACAGCCCCAAGATGTTCTCTCACTGGAATTGCCTGGCAATAGCCAAAGCAAAGGAATCCTCTTTTCCCTTCCAAATGTCTCATTGGCTATTCCTTCCTTTGAAGTTGGAAGAGAGAATAAAATTACTTTCATCTGCCTGGAAAATCGGCAGAGTAGAGAGGAATCCTCCTTAGAATCAGAGCGAGGAATCCGGCAGCTCAGATCTTCCATAAGGTGAGCCCATAGTCTGCCTTAACTCCTTTTGGAAATGAGACGCTGTGTAAGTCAATATCCACCTGTATCAGTGTGGCAGCAAATGCTACCAAACTCCAATTCAAGATGGCTTAAACAAGGGGGAGTGAATCTTGTCCCACGATGGGAGAGCAGGGGAAGATGGTGCTTTTCGATGACACTCTGGGATCGGCTCTCTCCTACAGGTTGGCTTCATCCTAAGGCTGACAGCAAGATGCCTGCAGCAGTTCTGGGCAGCAACGTAGGAGGCAAAGGGGTCATTTGTTTTCTGTGTCTTTTTCTTAGTAATGAGCAAACCTTCCCTAGGAGCTCCACAAGAGACATTCCTTCACACCTCATTGCCCAGACCTGGATCACATGCTCTTTCCTAGATTTGCCTCTGGGGTGCAGGATGGAGGTACCACAATTGGAGTGGGCTAATCACCTCAGAGAATGGATGCTTCCAGGTCCACATGAACACCGAGCCTGCAGGGGGCTTCCGGCCAGGACCAAAGAAGGAAATGAACATGATTATTTTTCAGAGCAATCAGCATGCTGTACAGTGATCATCACAGACAGAATTCTGGAAAGCCACAGCATCAAACACATTCAGAAATGCCTTCTGCCTGACACGCCACACATACAAAGCAGCAGCATTCCTTCTGATACAGAAGATGCTAACACACCTGGTATAAATACCTGAGAACCATGCTACCCAGGCCCTGGGCATTTATAATGATTACTGCTGAGCTGACAGTACATCGAGTAGCCTATTAGCATTTTGTCCCAAGTGGGCACCTGCAGCAGAGGGGAATACAGAAGAACTGAGAGGAAGAGGGAGAGTTGCTTGCCAGTAAACAGGATGGATTGAATTGAGAATAAAGGAATTTTTAAAGTGTGGGGGGAGGGGAACACTAAACTCTCAAAGATAAAGAGAACAGAAGAAACAATGACTGCGACAAAATTTTGGAAGCTGAGAAGTGGTCTAACCTGCTGGTAACTGACTTAGCAGAAGAAAGCTGAAACCTAGCACAGCAGGACAGGAAGCCTGGAAGCAGGCAGGGATTTATGCCACCGAGCTCCAGGGGCTCTGGAATGGAGGTCACCAGGCACTGAGGGGGTGGGGGGCCAGAAAGCAGGAGGAAGGGCTGAGCATCTGTGCCTGAAGCTGTCAGATCCCCATCACCTCTCTCAGCCCTGGCTCTCAAGTGACCACCTGCATTGTAACCCGAATTCTGGACTCAGAGACACCAAGTGTAGCTGAGGGAAGTGGATATTCTTTAAAAACAGGGGAATCCTCAAAGGTCTCCATACCTAACGCTGGACTCCTGGTTTCCACCTACATCTGGCTCATACATGGAACATGGCAGCCACCAATCCCCCTCTGTGTCAGGGTTTGTCTTGATCTAGTCAGTTTCCTTTGAGAGGAAAGACCTTCCACCAACAGGTGGGAATCCTTCAATGAAACCGCTCAGCAGGATAATCCTATAGCTGAGATGCTCAGCGTACATGGGACTCACCTGGGGAGCTCTTCACAATCACCACTACCTGGACCCCAGCAAGATCCTGCATCATTCAACTATTTGGCAAATCTGAATGGAAAGTGTACGGTGTGCCAGGAATTGTTCCAGATTCTGAAACACTGTTCTAGGTGTCTTTCTTGGTAAGGTGGAACTGTCCCTGGGTCTAAGCCCCACCCAGGCATGCAGACCTTCCAGTTTACTTTTCAGTGCTCAGTTCCGGGATTGCCAGACATTTGAGGAAAGCCTTTAATATGCAAGAGATTTAAAAATGAAAATAAACACAAAACAAAAACTAAGAGGAAATCAGAGGAAAAGAACCAGAACAGGAAATGGAGGACACTTCAAAGCTGTCATCAATGTCCTCAGCAAGTTGAAAAGATTTTCATCTGTGAAATGAGGAGGTAATAAAAAGAAAATTCTGGAGTTTTGTTTTTTTGTTTTTGTTTTTTGCTTTTTATGGCCACACCTGCAGCATATGGAGGTTCCCATATAGGGGTCCTATTGGAGCTATAGCTGCCGGCCTACACCACTGCAACGCAGCATCAGAGCTACGTATGTGACCTACACCACAGCTCACAGTAACACCAGATCCTTAACCCACTGAGCGAGGCCAGGGATGGAACCTGCAACCTCATGGTTCCTAGTTGGATTTGTTTCCCCTGTGCCACAACGGGAACTCCAGAAAATTCTGGAGATTTTTAAAGAACTCTTGGAAATTAGAAATTTGATGGCAGATAGGAAAATTCCATATATATCTTGGAAGATAAATTTCCCAGGAAGTAGATTTTTTATTAAAAGGAGATAGAAAATATAAGAGAAAAAGAAAATTGGAGAGTCAATCTGTGAGGACTCCCTTCCAACTTAATATGTTTCCAGAAGAAGAGAGAAACCATCTTTTTTTTTTTTTTTTAACATTCCAGAAAATGGTTCAGAACCGAAGTACATGAATTTCCAGACTGAGATGGTCCACTGAAAGCCAAGTAAAACAATGAAAAGAAAGACTTGCAGTGAGGTATGTTATAATGAGACTTCATTACAGAGAGAAAGGACATCACAAAGACAAGAATAAAATCCTAAAAACTGTCAGAGAAGGGGAAATAATGATATTCAAAGCAACAGGAATTAGAATGACAGATCTCTCAATGGTAATAGTGAGCCTGGAAGAGCAACACATTCCAAATTCAGAGGGCAAAGGATTTCCAATGCAGACTTCTTACCAGATTCAACTAGCAGTCAAACTTGGAAGATCTCAAAAAATTTATCTCCCATTGCATTCTTTTGGGGAACTTCTTTATAGAAGATGTGTTTTATCAGCAAGAGAACAGAAACAAAGAAAAAGGGGGACGTGGGTCTACAAAACAGGGGATGCCCCCTGAGAAAGAGCAAAATGAACCCCTGACATGATGATAAAAGGGGATTCGAGGATGGCTGTGCCCAGGTCCCAAGAGCCACAAAGCCAGCTTGGAAGAGGTCCGAGGGCCAGGTCAAACAATGAACCAGGTGAAGCAGGACATACCTGCTATTTAGCAATGTGGACAAAGAGGGGGTGAAGTGGTTGTGTCTGGAGCACAGGCGTCAAGGTTGGGGACAGGTGGGGCAAATGACTGCTGTTTCTAATAATAAGCCTTATAGAAATATCTGACTTTAGAATTATGTATATGTACAGCTTTGATAAGGAAAGAAGCGAAGCTCAGGCAACTGATCAGGGTCCAGAATGAGAACTCAGGCAATGATCAGGAGACCTGCAGCTAGAAAGCAAAGGTAGTTTGTAAAACCTCTGGGAAACAGAGAAGAGCTACCGAAGGCGGGGCTGAGCACCTGGCAAGAGCAGGTGAGAATAGAATGGCCCAGTAAACAGACAGGAATGGGGTCACCATTTCTTTTCAAGGAAACAGTTCCTAACTGTGTCCTTGCCTGGAGTTACTGAGGTCAGTAGGAGCAGAGGAGCGGTAGGAGCCAAGTGTGGCGCCGGGAAGTGAGAAGGCAAGCAGAAAGGCCGTCTGGGGACACTTTGCTGCTCTTTAGCCTGGCTCTCTTCCTTTCCCCTAGATTAGGAAGACGGTGACTCTATCTTCTGAGACAATGAAGTTTGGCCACGCCAGCTCACAGAGCTCAAGGCTGAAAGGGCACAGGCAGCGGTGAAATCCCAAGTCCATGCTGGTCCCCCCATCTCTTTCTATGGTGCACCCTATTTCCATTTCTTCCGTGTCAACCACTTTGACAACTCTTTTCTTGCCTTTAGAACCTGACACAGGTCTGGTTTCCCAAAGCCCACCCTACCCATGAGTCCTCATGGCAGCACCTGAGGGACAAGAGGTTTGACCATCGATCCTGAAGGCAATTAACTACAGGTGAATCCTGTTAACGTTGTTAACACCTCAGCCAAAAGAAGAAGGCCACGGTGCATCTACAGGTTAGTGAGGATATGACAGCAGGTTAACATTGGTGGGAGGGAGATCTCCTTGAACCTCACTTTGATTCACCTGCAGAGTGAATTCAGAGCTGCAAAACAGTATCGAAGGGCAAAGTCTGAAAGTACCGTATTTTTGTGTATTTAAAGATACTTCCACATAGAGTTTACGCCATCCCCCTTATGATAGGAAACTCAGCTTGACCTATTTTATGGAAAGTATTTACTATTTACATTCACAGAATCTATTCTCCCAGAAGTGGTTCCCAGGGTGACAGCTGTAGTTCCCTCATCTTTCCCTCCCATCTCATGAGAGAAAATTTGACTTATTTCACTCCCAGTGTTTATAAACGGCTTATGAGAGAGTAGCAACATGACACAAAGTGTCATTCTCTTCCTAAACACGCATTATTTTTAAAATCTTTGATTTGTGGATGCTTCAATCAAGACATTCTATGCATCAGTGGTGGGGGAGGTTGCCCAAGCAGGGTGTTTAGTAGTTTACGGCAACGATCTGCCCCCAAAGGAGATCATGACCACTTGAGGGGTTATAAACAGTTCCTGCTGGTGGAAGCCTCAGCTTTGCTCTACCCTAGATTCCTTCCCTGAAAGCCGTAGCGGGGAGCAAGGGGAGAAGGGCAGTGTAACACCGGCTTCCGCTTCTTGGGGTTCAACAGCACCTCTTATCAGGGGTGACTGAAACAACCGTGGCTCTGGAGCCCCTCCAGACTTGTCCCTTGGTTCCCCCCAACTCCCCCAGCGCCCCTGCCCCGCCCCTCACATGCACTCAGGACGCCTCCTTCTGGCTAGCGACGGATAAACCAGTTCCAAGTCGGTTGGTTACTCCTCCTGAGAAACACAAATCATCTCTAAACATGCAAATCCCCCAAGTCAAAAGCAAGACCCCCTCCCCCCCCCCGCAACTGATCTGTGAGATGCGTTCAGCGTGCGGGAGTGCGCTGCTGCGTTTCTCCGAGGCCGTGGCTCAATTTCCACATTGATGCTTGCTGCCTCAGGCGGCACCCCAACCCAGATCGTATGGGGAAGCCTGAGGTTTTTGTTTGCTAAGCAGATTCCTACCTCCAGTTTTGAAGTCACCTTCGTGGGGGCTCCTCTCAACGCCTTCGGTGGAGGCTCGGCCGGGAGCAGCTGGCCCGGGATAATCCTCCCGGGCTGGGCTCACACGCCCCGGGGCGCGCGCCGGAGCCTAATCACCTGCCGGCCGCGGGCGGGGCGGGGCGGGGCGGGGCGGGCGCCCGGCCTGGGACTCGGCCCCACGCGCGCCCCCCGACGGTCCTTGCGCAGCACGATCCCCGCGGGAGTCCCGAACGCTCCCCTCCGTCCGCTATGAGTCCGTGGGAGGCCCCCTCCGCCCTCCTCCAGCCCTGGTTGGAAGGTTATGAAAAGACTGTAATGGAATCCCGGCTCGGCTCGTCACTCCCCTGCTCACTTGTCAAAACTCCACGGCATTCCAGAACCCCTTCCCCGGTCACTCCCCTCGCAGGGAAAAAGGAACCGCCCCGGGGAGCTTTCAGGGCGTTTGGGGTTTCTGAGACGGACACCTTTGTTCCCATCAAGCGCCCCGGAGCTTCCAGCGGTAACCGGGAGCAGGTTGGAGGAGAAAACGCCCTGCCCAGATACCCTCGCCCGGTCAAAAGTTCTCCCTCCGGCCGCCGCGATTAGCTCCACCTCCCCGACATCGATTCATTTCATAACCGCTCCGTTTCATAATCAGCAGCAACATGGGTTCTTACTGGGGGTGGGGTGAGGGGGAGCCCCAAACTAGAATCACAACCATCACACCAGGCAGGATATCAGGCAACTTTCCAGAGAGCTGCAGTCAGATTCTTTCTGCCGGAGAAACCAAATTTACCACTGCTGAATTACAATCGCCGGTGACTGCACAACTTAAGCATTTCCTTTATACCTTCTCCTGCTCCCGGGCCCCTCCTGTCTTCTGCTGGGTTCAGTCAACAAGTCGTCCCCGGGAGAGGCATGAATGGGCTTGGGCCGCGCAGCCATCTCTCCAGCTGCAAACTGATGAGGAAGCCCGACCCACGAGGCTGAATTGTTTACATCACACCCACCGAGGGCTTCCTGTCTTCAATTAATAGGAATACAAATAAGACAGGAAAAGGGTGTTTGCTTTTCTTAGAGCAGGGGTGGGGGCTGGCGGGGTTGGGGTGGGGGGATCGCCCACGGTTCATTGCCCAAAGAGGTTGCTTTGCAGAATTTCAATTGTATTTTATTCTTTCGCCCCACTTTGAACACTTGTTGAAAAGGAAAATCGTTGCTGTGCCAAACCTCAAACCATTAAGGAACTTCTGCTCAAAGCACATTTTCACCTGGCTTGGAAAGGGATCCAGGTTGGAGCTCCCAGGGGAAGCTAGAGGTACAGAACCTCCTGCCATTGAATGGCACAAATGTCCCCATAACCTGAAACCCTGTGCCAGACAGGCACAACACTCACCCCACTCCTTGGGGTTCATACTAGAATCTTGCCCCAGTCCCACTCCCCAACCCTTTATCTCTCAGCTATGGTTCTCTTCCTTCCTGGGCATCCGGCAGCCCCTTAAAGTAAATTAGCTCTGCAATAGAATTCAAAGCAATTAATTATAAAGGAGGAGGCAAAGGAAGGCTTCAGTTCCCAGTACCATTACTGCCCCTGGAAAGGGTAATGAGAGCCTGGGAGGGGCTAACCCATGCCCAGGCCTGCCTGGACATCTGCCCACTCTCAGAAGCAGCCCACAGAGCACATGGTAAATAATGATCTTAATCACCAGTCCTGAAATTACCCCCAGTTGCTTCCTTCAGTTTGGCATGACAGCAAACCCAGAGATGGGCAGTACACTGGAAGTGCAGGAAGGAAAAAACTTCGGGATAAAGTGTATCTCAAGGAGGTATGGGCACTTCAACCAACAATGACAATGGCATTCAGGAGGATAGTATATGTGCCCAGTGAGCACAAGTTCCACAAGCAGTCCTCAAAATACCGCAATTCCTGGGTCAAAGCAAGTTAGGCTGATGATTTTAGAAACAGCCAAGTGTATCAGCGCTCTCTGATAAACAGTGGCCACCTTCCAGGCATTATGGGTCCCAGGGAACAACAGCTCCTCCCTGCTTCCCTTTTCCTGTCGGCCAGGAGGTGGTGGTCCTGGGAGAGTCATTAGCATACTTTTAGGTGGCATCTCGGTATCTGATACGTTTTACGGGAGTTCGGTTCAAATTGAATAATCTTCTAGTAATAATTTCATGAGTGCTCCCTTTCTCCCTTCGGATTGCTTTCTCCACTGACAGTTTTCTGCTAACTTTCTCTCTCCCTTCCATCTGGTATGTAATTTATGATGTGCAAACCAATGCTGTTTAAAGTAAATCCATGATTTGAAGCATAATGCAAATAGCCCCCTCTTCCCCCACCAACTCTGTTGCCCAAGCTCAGAGTGTGTATGTGCTAAGAATTAAAATCTGACCACATCTGTATAATATCTTAATTTCAGGACATATGACATTCTCATCAGCAGGCCAGAAAGATATGATCTGGTCTGTCTTTTCCCTCACCGGGTTTTACCGTGGACTGGAAAAGAGATCAATGGCTCAGTAAACAAAGGGGTGCTTAAAGTGTGGCCTCCAATTTTCTCCTAGGTCTGGTTTAAATAATACTTAAAATTGCTATATGCACACCCAGCATCTACAAATAATATTAATTTAGTGGGGATTGCTGATATGCTAAGAGAATCCAAATTGGCTTCAACACATGAAGGAAATGTTTCATGAAAACCAGTTTCGAGTTCAGCATGACGTCTGACGACAAAAGTTGTAGCCTGAGGGGTGATGATCAAAATGACAGGCATAAATGGGGCTTAATATCTAGATTGGAGAAAAGCTGACAAAGACGTTAGGATCACAGCAGATCATGCATTTAATAGGAATCTGTGCGTTGTGCTGATAAGAAATAGGCAACGCAACAGTGGGGTAAATTCAGCTGGTGGGAGTCTGACATGAAAGGAAAATGTCTCTCCCCATTTCTGCCTCCCCCATTATAAAGAATTTGGCAGCAGGCAGACTCTTATTAGGGTGGTAGATCCAGTCTGAGGCCCCTTATTTTAAAGGGTGACAGGAAGACACTGGAAAGGTTCCAGAGGAGAACCAAAATGATTAAAGAGACAGAAAATAGAACCTATGAGGGAAGGTTAAAGGATTTGCAATTGTTTAGTCTAGAGTGAAAAAGTGCCTGAAGGCAAACTTAACAGTCCTCCCCTCCCACTTGAGAGGTTATTATAAAGAGGACACTGACCAGCTGGTCCTCATCTCTTCAGAACACAGAAGAGGTAAGAGCATCAAAACGCAACATTAAAATTTGGGTCAGACACAAAGAAGACTCGCTTGATGCTAATGGTAACTGACATTGACATCACCAGGCCTCTCAGACTTTATCCTAGCGATAGTCTTGGCATGTTTAGGCACAAGCCAGGCTAGAGAACGTTCCTTCCTTTCTTGGGCCACGGTATTCCTCCTTATCCTATTGAATGTGGGGGCGATGGTTCTAAATATCCACATGCCCTAATTCAGAAACGAAGTGCCACAAGAATGCAATTCTCTTTTCAAACATATACCCACAGCTCATTGGACCTTTGTTTACTGGGATGGGTATCTCTAAGAATATACCCGACTTCAGACATTGATAAGCATATTTTACAGATCCAGTCCTCTATATTGTCTCTATGGACAGGCAGCTTTACTTTTTCTTTAAAGTAAAAAAGTAGTTAGCAGACAAATATTAGTTGATGATGATAAAAATAATAATAATAGCTATGAATTATTAAATACTTCCAATAATTATGTTGCGTACGTGCTAGCTACCTTATGTAAATTGTCTATCTCATTTAATGTTTGCAGCAGCCCTGTGAAGTGGGTATAATGATTAGCCTTATTCTAACACAAGGAAACTGAGTCACAAGGTTAAATAACACAGCTAGTAAAGGCTGGAGTCCCAATTCAAACCCATTTAGTCTGACTCAAAAGGGTGTTGCTTAACCATTCATTCTTAAGACCTCTCATTCTTAAGTATTTTTAGGTCTTAGGAGCGAGGAAGCATTGCAAAAAGAAGCATTTATTCTTGTTGACCCAGAATGATTAAAAGCCAAATCTTCCACAGGTTTACATTACCTGGGAAACACAGTTTTTTTTTCCCAGCATAGCAGAGGAAGGAAGAACTGATTTCGCCTTCTGATCAGAAGCATGCATTGCTATCTCCCACAAAGCTACAAAATCTAATCAAAGTCTACCTCTATTTTATCCATTAGAAACACTTAGCTCTTCATCTGTACCCTGTCTGATTTTGCACATAGTGGTTGTTCCATGACTGTCGAATGAATGAATACAAATGCATTATGACTTTGATGATTTAAGACAAACTGAGCTGAATTGAATTTTTCCGTCATGCTGGTGGTCAAGGCTCTGTGGGTCATTTCTATGGGCCTCTTATCAGATGTCCCCTAAGAGTCTTAAAATCCAACTGTTTCCTTTAATTCAGCATCCATGAGAAAGGCATATGGATGGGTCACATATTTTCCCAGCGTCAACTACTTTTAGATCAAGAAAAGATTTTTCGTGGGGTTTATTGAGTGCTGTTGTATATCAACAATAGATGATTCATAAGTGAGACAGACATCAAAATGATTTTTAGAAAGGCGAACGCACCACACACAAACAAAAAATTAAAAGCCTTGATCCAAATTACGCCAAAGGACAGATATTTTCCCATTAGGACAATTTATCCTGAGTCTATAAACAGAGAAGGGCATAATTACCCAAGTGTTTGCTAACAGATCTAAACCTTATGTAGCTATAAAAAGCTGGAGAGAGGAAGAAAGAGGAAATTCCCAGGAGAAGATCCCCAACCACATCCAGGGCCATCAGAACTCCATAAATACAAAGCCCAGCAGTGGTACCAAGTGGAGCACGAGAAGAAACCTCAGGATTTTAACACAAGCCACAGAAATAACTTTGAATTATCTTAAAACTAAACAATGACAATTCTATCCAATAAACTTCCAGCTGACACATAGGCAGAGGGGTGGCTTATTGGCGATCCAGATGTAGTTAATAGAAACATGATGCCCAAAAGACAAAAAGATATTCAGTAAATGTTGACTGAATGGATGGATGAGTGAATGAATATCTGAACAGATGGCCGGGCTGCCTCTCCCCACCTCTGCATCTCTGTTGGAAAGATGTCTGCAATGCTTCAAACACAAAGACCCCACAGAGGTGTTGAACCATTTGACACTGGTACTCTGGGAACAGTTCTGGAGCCAGGGACTGGTTTCTGACCTAAAGATACCAATTTGTGAACTTCCCATGAACACAGGAAGGGGGATTGTGATATCTGTGAAATATCTTTGGAGGCCTTGATTCAAAAGGCCCCATTATTTACCATATGGGTTCTAAGCTACCTGAAGTCAACAGAATCAAGTACTAAGCAGCCAGCATCTACTGAGAATTTACTGGGTGCTGGGTCCTGTTCTAAGCCTTTCAGATATTAACTCATTAAATCCTTATTACAATCTTAGGAATATGTACTATTATTACTAGTATTATTATTATTAATATTTTGCTTTTTAGGGGCACACCCAAGGCATATGGAGGTTCCCAGGCTAGGGGTCCAAGTGGAGCTACGGCTGCTGGCCCACACCACAGCCACAGCAACGTCAGATCCAAGCCGAATCTGCAACCTACACCACAGCTCAGGCAATGACAGATCTTTAACCTACTGAGGCCAGGGATCGAACCCACAACATCATGGTTCCCAGTCATATTCATTTTCCACTGAGCCATGACAGGAACTCTGAATATGTACTACTATTATCGACCCACCTTACAGGCAACAAAACTGGGCCAAAGGATTACCTAATTAGCTCATGGTTCCACTGCTAGAAAGCAGAGGAGCTGGAACTCAAACAGATTCCATCTGGAAACAGCACTTTTTCTTAACTTTGATGCTACCTGTCCAAATCTTACCTCCTGTCACTGCTCAACACAAAATCGCTATCCAAGTCAAAGCTTATACCTGCCAATATTCAAAGAGCATTCTAACCTCTGTAGGACCCTTTCCCTCACTTCCCGAGGGCACGTCCCTCCCGAGTGCTCATATCACTCCTTCTGCAGTGATTACAGTTGGAACTTGATTCATAGCACATCTCTGCAACTAGATCTTAGGTTCCTTGGAGTCAGGACTACGTGTTGCATGGTAGCCTGGGGATATAGTAGAATAAGGGAGACCTAGATTTAAAGTCCAAATCCTGTAATTATTACCCATGGGACTCCGGGTAAGTCATTTAACACTTCCTACTCTCCTATTCAAACTATATTCTTTAAGGGCTTATTGGAGAGGAGAGATTAAATGAGAAAATGTGTATGAAGGATACAGTATAGGATGAAGCCTGATGTTGTAAGCTAGCGATTTTCAGGCACCAGCTATTTGACCCCCAAGGGACATGTGGCAATATTTTTGGCAGTCACAATTGTGGGGAGGGGTGCTACTGGCACCTAGTGAGGAAACAACCTATGAAGCACCCATGACAGGCCCTCGCAACAAAGGATTATCCATCCAAAATGTCAGTAGCAAGGATGCTGATGCTGAGACACCCTGCTGCAAGCTATTAAAAAGTTATCAGGAGTTTCCGTCATGGTGCAGCGGAAACAAATCCGACTAGGAACCATGAAGTTGCGAGTTTGATCCCTGGCCTCGCTCAGTGGGTTAAGGATCTGGCACTGCCGTGAGCTGTGGTGTAGGTCACAGATGTGGATCGGATCTGGCATTGCTGTGACTGTGGTGTAGGCTGGCAGCAACAGCTCTGATTAGACCCCTAGCCTGGGATCCTCCATATGCTGTGGGTATGGCCTAAAAAGACAAAAAACAAACAAACAAAAAAGAATTTATCAAAAAATAAAAGGTCCCAATCCCTTCCTTTTCCTTATTTTTCATGGTACTCTGCTTACAGGAGGTATTTGGAAAAACTTTATTGAGTAAACTTTTGGATAAATGGGTAAGCAAATGTATGAGTTCGAAGATATTTTGCTAGTCAACATTTGACTTGAGAGTGTGGTCTAGTTATAGCAAGGGTTTGGATGGGAGTTAATTAATCTAGAACCGGAACCTTCAAATAATCACACCAAATGAGGAATTCTGCAATAAACCCAATGGAACTTGGGGGCCTGTGCCCAATGAAAGTTATGTCAAAGTGGTCCTAGGAAAGCTGGAGAACTTAGAACTTAGAACTTAGAACTTCCCATATTACCTTACAAATGCTCCCTCATTTGATTCTATTCTCCACCCCAAAGAACAATATGGTAAAAACAGCCAGAAGACAATGGAAGAATTTATTCAATTCTCTACCCTACTCCATCATCCTCACCCCAAAACAATAGCGCATAACCTGGAGCCCAATCAAGTGAGCTCCCATCAAGAACTTAGATTAAAAAACACAGTGGAAGCAAAAAGGACTTGCAGTCATCACATGAAGGCTTTAGCAGGTTTAGGTAGACCAGTTGTAAGAACTGGAAACCCAAGAATAAAAGCCTACATTCCTGGGTATAGCATAGATCACATTAACAGAAACCAGAAAACCAAAAGAGTGAGAGGGAGAGAGAGAGAGGTGCCTTCCGTTTCCCATTCTCCAGACTTGGTGGCAACACCTGCTTCTTAAGTTCTTAAGAAGAACTGAAGAATCCTCTGTCTGAATACAAGAATGACTTTTGTGTGGCTGTACATGAGAAAAATCTAAAACTTGAGTTTCCAGTCATCTTTAAACATAGCTGGGATGCTTAATCACCTGAACTAAATTGCCTGCCCAGAACTGGAAGAAGAGAGATTCTTTTTTGCCTTGGGCACCTGACCATATCTAAGCTGGGATTGTCCTCCCTACTCTAACTCCTGACTCACCTCTAACCAATTCCTAGTCGTTTCTCTGGGCTCAGTTCACACATCATTTCCAGAAATCCCCAGAAATCACACATCAGCTTACACATCATCTGACTTTCCCCTGGAATACATTTGGGGCCTTCTTTGTCGCTCCAATAGCATCCCCACCGCCCATTCACTTGTCTGATTACCCTTTATAGTCTGAGAACTCTTTTAGAATAAGGTCATGTGGCCCTGTTTACTATTTTATTCCCAGGACCCAGCACTGTGCCTGGCATATACAGGTGCCCAGTGAATGAATGAGTGTAAAACAGGACATTTCTAAATTTATACGTTCCTGAAACTGCTTACTGAGTGCCTACTATGAATCAGGTATTAGTTTAGGCCCAGGGAAAACAGCTATTGCTATCTTAATACTAAAAACAGAAACAATAAAAACTACCATAGCTGGAGTTCCCATTGTGGTGCAGTGGTTAATGAATCCGACTAGGAACCATGAGGTTGCGGGTTCAGTCCCTGCCCCTGCTCAGTGGGTTAACGATCCGGCGTTGACGTGAGCTGTGGTGTAGGTTGCAGACGCGGATCGGATCCTGCGTTGCTGTGGCTCTGGCGTAGGCCGGTGGCTACAGCTCCGATTCAACCCCTAGCCTGGGAACCTCCATATGCCGCGGGAGCGGCCCAAGAAATAGCAACAACAACAACAACAAAAGACAAAAAAAAAAAAAAACTACCATAGCTAATGTTTACTGGGCCTTTGCTATGTGCCAGGGATTGTGCCAAGCTCTTCTATGTATTCTTTTAATCCTACCTCCCAATACCCACGTGGCAGGTACTATTACTATTTCCACTGTACAAATGAAGAAAGATGCCAAGCCCCTCCTGTGGACCTTAACGTGAAAGAATCTCTGACATTTAAGTACTTCCAGGTCTATTTACATGGGCTTAAGTCACAACAACTAAGAAAATATTACTTGTGACTTACTGACTTACTTCACTTAGCATGATAATTCTCTTTCTGACTTACTTCACTTAGCATCATAATGTCTAGTTGCATCTGTGCTGCTGCAAATGGCATTATTTCATTCTGTTTTATGGTTGAGTAGTATTCCATTGTATATATGTACTACACCTTCTTTATCTATTCCTCTGTCAATGGACGCTTAGGTTGTTTCCATGTCTTGGCCACTGTGAATAGTGCTGCTATGAATATAGGGGTGCATGTATCTTTTCGTCTATTTTTTTTTGTCTTTTTGCCTTTTCTAGGGTCAATCACGCGGCATATGGAGGTTCCCAGGCTAGGGGTCGAATCGGAGCTGTAGCTGCCGGCCTACGCCAGAGCCACAGCAATGAGGGATCCAAGCTGCATCTGCAACCTACACCACAGCTCACAGCAACGCCGGATCGTTAACCCACTGAGCAAGGGCAGGGACCGAACCCGAAAACTCATGGTTTCTAGTCGGATTGGTTAACCACTGCGCCACGATGGGAACTCCTTTTTTTTTTTTTTTTTTTTTTTTTGACCACGCCGGTGGCACGTGGAAGTTCCTGGGCCAGGGATCAAACCAGCACCACTGCAGCAACCCAGACTGCTCCAGTGACAATGCCAGATCCTAAACTTGCTGCACCAGAAGAGAACTCTTTTTTTTTTTTCTTTTTGAATTGTAATTTTGTCTGGATAGATGCCCAGAAGTGGGACTACTAGATCATATGATAGTTCTATGTTTAGTTTTCTGAGGAACCTCCATACTGTTTTCCATACTAGTTACACCAACTTACACTCACATTCCCACTAACAGTGTAGGAGGGTTCCCTTACACTCACATTCCCACTAACAGTGTAGGAGGGTTCCCTTTTCTCCACACTTCTCTAGCATTTGTTATTTGTAGACTTCATAATGATGGCTGTTCTGATTGGTGTGAGGTGATACCTCATTACAGTTTTGATTTGTATTTCTCTAATAATTAGTGAGGTTGAGCAAAAGATTTTTAAGATAAGTTGGTTAGAAAGGATCGCACAGCTACCTCTGTCCTTGGCGGATGAGCTGTTAGAATCCCAGGGAATCAGCTGCCTACAACCTCTGAGTGGTGCTTTGGTGGTGGGACTCCATATGCCTGTAGTCCCGCCAGTTAACAGAATCTGCCACTGAGCCTGATGATAAACTCAGGTGATTCTGCCCACAGAGGACTATCACATGATGACCTTCAGAGTGAAATGCTGGGAAGGGTCTCAATGGAGCACCAACAAGAACAGTAGTGGAGATGTCATCGAACTTTTCCAAGCAGATGGCAGGACTCTTTCTGCGCCTGCCTGCTAACACCGGCTCTGCGCATGGCAGAAGTCAAGGACTTGCTTTCACGGTAACCTACCACCTGTCACAGAGGCTGTAGCTTTCTCAACTACTCCTGATAATGTTTAACAAAATAACCTGACAACTGTGAGCAGCCAGTTGGCTTAGGCAACACCCTCTTCCCTTCCTTGGTCTCTTGGAGAACACCGATTCATCTTTCCCCACGATGGTCAACGCTCCCCATCCCCCAATGCAAAGTCTTTCTTGATGATTCATCTTCCCTTTAGAGCTCTGAGGAATCCTCCAGTTGTCTCTGTGTGGTTGAGATCCTTTCGATAGACTCCAATCACCTAAGATAACCTGATAAGTATCTTCTTAAACCCTGAGAAAGTCTAATTTAGCGAAACTTTAGAATGTGACTTATTGAGGCAAGGGCCATATTAGGTGCTGAGAAAACCTGGATGAGCTGCACTGACCATGGGCCCAGTGAGCTTAGAGATGGTGGAGGGACAAAGAAAGCAATAGGCTTTGGCTACAGTGCAGCAGGGGTAACTGCTAAGTCCAGGAGCCATGAGAAGTCCATCAGGGACACCTGATTAGATGTGGAAGATCAAGGAAGCCTTCCAGAAGATGTGACTGTAAGATGAGCCCCGGGGATGAGCAGGAATTAACAAGGTAAAGAAAAGACTGCAGAAGAGGAAGTGCGAAATGCAAAAGTCCAGAGCCCAGACCACGGCAACATGCACTGAGGATTACAAAGTCCAGCCCAGCTATGGCATGTGGTCAGCTGGGAGTGGAGTAAGGAGTGTGGAAAACTGGACAAGGGCTGGACAAGCAGGGCTTTGTAAGGCAGTGGTTTGGGCTCCATCCTTGAAGGACTTTTAGGAGAGGAATGCATGAACAAATTTCCATGTCAGAATAGACCATGCCGGTTCAGGAGAAGAGAATAAATCAGAAGTGCAGCTAGATGGGGAACAGAAAGGGGGCAAGAGGGAGTTCCTGTCGTGGCTCAGCGGAAACAAATCTGACTAGGAACCATGAGGTTGCAGGTTTGAACCCCGGTCTTGCTCAGTGGGTTAAGGATCCAGCATTGCTGTGAGCTGTGGTGTAGGTCACAGACGTGGCTCAGATATGATGTTGCCTAGGCTGGCAGCTATAACTCTGATTAGACCCTTAGCCAGGGAACCTCTATATGCCACGAGTATGGTCCTGAAAAGAAAAAAAAGGAAAGAAAAAAAAAGAAAGGGGTAAGGAAGCTGTTGTATGAATCCAGGCAAGACAAGCTGGTGCCTGGGGTGGGGGGCAGGGGGAGGGCGGTGGTGGTCTCTGTGGGCCCACACTTCCCCTGGATCGCTGATAAGACTCCAGTATGGCTATTTACACACTCTGTGCCTCTGCTAGACTGTCAATTCCTTGAGTGCAGAAATTGGCATTTACTCATCTCTGGAGTCTCATCATCAGACCCCCCACCGCCACCCCATCTCTGCCACTGCTGCCTCCAAAGAAAAAAAAAGTCTCCTCAGCAACTACGGTACCACTTCTACATTTGGTTACTCCAAGTTGTAGGGTGACTCCCAACACACTTCACAAAGCACAGACTTGGATCTGTAATCTTCAAAGCCTCCCGAAGAGCACAGCATACCTCTCCCTCCAGCCCAGCTCATCCCACTGCTCCTTCCAGTCAAGACTTCACATACATTCGGCTTAAAGTGCCCCTCCCCCACCACCTTGACAGTATCCCCAGGGGGGCCTCACTTACGTGGAACAGCTATTCTCTCCCATCTGATTTCCTAAATCCATCTCATTATTTAAGTCTAAAACTAAAACGGTCCCACCATCTGCAAGAAGCATTTATGAACTTCAGCTATTCGTGACCTCCAGCTAACCTGGTGGAGACCACCCCCCAACCTTAATCCCATTAAAAGGTACTCCTGTCAACCGCACATGCCTTGATGTTTTCCCCTCAAGGACATTATACAGAGTATTACAGATTCATGTCCTTTTCTCTACCTCTCTTGCCTCTACCAACAAGCTCCTACTCCGTGTTCCCCTTGCCCTGTTCCCTGGACCAGCCAATGTTCCCTTCTTGTTCCAGCCCACAGGGGTCACTGCCTTTGACCTACTCCCAAGGACTGGGGCTTGGCCAGGATGAACTCAGAAGCAGAAAACCCCAGGCTGGCCCACATCTCAGTCTTGCCAGCTGGCTTCTAACAGTGAGCACTGTGTCACCCAGAAGGACTTTCTACAGACTCTCCAGCAGAGTTAAAGGTGATTAATATCCTAGAGGTTATTCCTTTCCCTGGAGGTTTTCATCTAGATGGGGCTGGTGCCCTTCCTTTCACAGGTTTGTACTAAAGCTGCCAGGTAAAATATAGGAGATTCAGTAAAATTAGAATTTAAAGTGAAAAACAAATATCTTTTTAGTATAGGTATGTCCCAAATGTTGTAGGGGACTTTTTTTTTTTTTTTCTTCGCTAAATCTGACAACTCTAGGTTGTACTTGCTACTAAAGTTTTTACAAAAATCATACCTACACTTATAATAGGCAAAGAGGTATGCAGAAAACAAAACATATATACATTGTTAAAACTTGGGACCCTTGAAAATATCCTTTGTGCTGTTTCTTACTCTGATGGACATCTCCTTACAAGGATGGGTTTGCAATCATCTTTATAGCTCACTTGAAATCCCTCACCTCTGCCCAACCTTCCTCACTCAGTTTATAATTCTCTTCCCATGATCACTCTTTGCATCATTAAGTTCAGCCACTTTGACCCTTCTTCCGTTCCCAAGCAATTACTATTCAATTGGGCTCTTCACCTTGACTTGCTCTGTCTTATGATGATAAATCAAAACATCTCTTTACAAGTCAGTGAACCACATTAAGGAAATACTGCATGGCTAGTAAGTGGTTCCCTGATTCTTCCAAATTGATTTCAAGGATCAGATGCCTTACCTGCCCTGTGCTCTCCAACTTTAGGAAATCCTTCCAGAAAAGCAACTCCAGGACCCCAACTCTAATTCTGATCTGGTCCACCATTACTCTCCATCAGCTAGAGAAGGTCCTAGTTGGGAACAGCAAGGAATAGACAAAGCCCTGAACAATTTTCTCACGAATGAAACAAATAGGTTCCTCCTAGAGTCCCAGGGGACATCTCAACCATGTTGTTTACAAAAGCCACGCTGTTTACAAACAGTGCCACATCTAGCATTGCTCCAGGCGTGGAGACTTGAGCCCATTTACAAATGTATGTCTGGAGGAAAGGACTTTCAGTTTGCACAGAAAGTAATTGGGATTATGAGCGAGAGACAGAATCAAACTCAGAGGATACCAGAGTAGCCGTTAAGAGGTGATGAGACATGGATGCTTCCTAGTTAGGCTGGTTAGGAAGAAAGAACATTAGTGAGCTCAAGAAAGAGCTGTTAATGGATCCAGGGGGGAAAAACACTTTGATTTACCAGAAGAACATCATTAAAGACAGCCATGGTGGTAGAGAGGTAGATAACATCACTGTTATTTAAAACTTCCATTTTATTACTAGTATTAGCATCATTTCCCTTTATTGCTTCATCCTCACGAGAAAGCTAAGATAGATAATGATTACACTCTGTCCCAAGGAAAAGACTGTAGTAAGCAGGATGTAGGAACTTCAAGGGACTCAGGTTTCTTGACCTCCGGTCCAGGGTGCCTTCCTTGCCTAGCAGAGAGGTGCTTCTTTATTAGGAACCAGCTGGACCCTGGCCAGGAAGCCAATTTCAGACTCATCCCAGTACTTCTGGAAGGATGTGCTGGGATTTCAGACTACGCTGTGTCGGGGTGAATAGCCCAGGAAGAAAAGGGGGCCTGGATCCTGGCTCTTTTTGCCAGCTTGGATTCTCTCGTCTCTAGTTGGGGTTAATACTAGTATGGCAAAGAGGTGCTGTGAGCTATCGCTGAGCTGGTACATGTAAAGTGCTGGCACCTAGTTGCAATATGCATACACACTATGATTAAGAGAGATCTCTGGAGCTCCTGTCGTGGCTCAGTGGGTTAAGAACCCAACTAGTATCCATGAGGATATGGGTTCCAACTCTAGCCTTGTTCAGTGTGTTAAGGATCTGGCGCTGCTGAGAGCTGTGGTGTAGGTTGCAGACGAAGTTCGAATCCTACGTTGCTGTGGCTGTAGGGTAGGCCAGCAGCTGCAGCTCCGATTTGACCCCTTGCCTGGGAAATTCCGTATGCTGCAGATGCAGCCCTGAGAAAAGCAAAAACAAAACAAAACAAACAAAAAAACCTCACACCAGAGACTTCTAACTGTAGGTTCAGGAATCTAACCTGTGTTCAAATCTATGCAAATCCCCACAAAGGTAGGGATGAAATGGATGAGAGGTGGTAGTTTTTGAAAGCTCCCGAAAGGCTGGTCGAATTGCATGTTTTCTGAAATTTTTTTGTGTATGTCTTTTTGTCTTTTTGCCATTTCTTGGGCCACTCCCGTGGCATATGGAGGTTCCCAGGCTAGGGGTCCAATCGGAGCTGTAGCCACCAGCCACAGCCACAGCCACAGCAACGCAGGGATCCGAGCCACGTCTGCAACCTACACCACAGCTCATGGCAACGCAGGATCCCTAACCCACTGAGCAAGGCCAGGGATCGAACCCACAACCTCATGGTTCCTATTTGGATCCGTTAACCACTGAGCCATGACGGGAACTCCCCACATGTTTTCTGAATTGACATGAGAAAGTTACAAGCTAATAATGACTCCCAGTTGTTGACTGCTCACTGTGTCAGACACCATGATAAACCTTTACATGCATATCCACATTTACTCTCCCAGGACCTACGAGTCAGGAATGGTTTTTCTTTACTCCAGCCTACAGTTAGGGAAACCTTGGTTTAGTGGGGTGAAGAAATTGCCCATCGTTACACATTTCAGAAGTGCTAGGATCAGGATTCATTTAGTTTATGCTCTTCAACACGAATAGCCCAACCAAACCAGTCTGGTAAGGAAGGGTGTGTGTGTGTGTGTGTGTGTGTGTGTGTGTGTGTGTGTGTGTGTGTGTGTGTGTCCTCAGACATTCGGAAGAAAATACACCAAGTATAAGCAAATACAAGCACTACCTCTGGGTAATGGGATTACAAGTGGTCACTTTCTTCTTTTTGTTTTACTGAACTGAGTATGTGCTGCGCTTATCATTTAAAATATTCTTCATGTTGTTAATACAAACTTTGTAAACCAAAACAAGGCTTCAAAAATATAATGAAAATGACTACATCTTGGGCACATATTGGGGGAGGAAAGATATAAATCATCATGGCATTTTCAAGGTCCGCTGTAATTAAACGTTCAAGTTTTTCTTTCAGTCAAAGAAAGCTTCAGAATAAAACAAGCTTCTTGGAAATAAAAATGATATTCCTCCCTGCCAAATCCTCAAAGCTCAGGTTCCATGAGCCCCATCTTTTGGGCTGAAGATCTGAGTTCTAAATCTTAAATGTGCTTATGATTTGAGCATCAACACTAATCCAAAGATTTTTCAGTGATTTCCTCTAGAAGACCACCACTGAGTTCTTAAAATCTGCTTTATTTTACTTCATTTCTTCTTTGCATGACTGTTTATAACTGAGTCGCAACCTCTTTTTCTTCTCTGGTCATTGACTAAGGATAAAATGATGAAAGATCCCCAAGCAAACATTCATCTTACTGTTTGCTCTAAACTCTGAAGTCTTCTTCAAGAGGACTGCGATGATAAATTAAGAGTCTGTACCCCCTGTAAACAGAGCTAGTCCTCAAAGATGACCTCAGTGGGGAAGGAAAGGAATTGAAAGCAAATCGAAGGAACGCAAACATGATGACCTTTTCCTGTTTTTCTGCTCTTGGCAACAGTGCAGGAGGAGGCGTGAGAGAGCACCATGACCTCCAGAGCTGGGGCCAGTCCCAGTGAGAGCTCCACGGGGTCCCCAGGTCATGTGATCAGGGAGCCGCTAAGGGAGGCCATGCCCTGCCTTCCATCCCCTTTAGAGATGGTGTGGAAAAGGTGGGAAGAAGCTCTCCTGGGAGCGGAAGGTTTGGAGTTCAACTAAGCCCGAGTCCAGGTTGTGTTCGTGAACCTGACCTCCTGGGACTGCCCAGATCTGGGATTATCTATGGTTGGGTCCGGGGCCCTGGCTACAATGCAGAAGGGGCAGGGCCAAATTTACCTGGATATCAGACTCCTAAATCAATGAAAAACCACCACTGCAGAAACACCCTGGCCCTGTGAAGAAAACAGGCATGATTTATTTGTCTAGCCTGTTTTATTTCATTTAATCTTAGAGAACAATGCTTCCAGATAAGTTTTAGGTTTTTTGTCTTTTTTTTTGTTTTGTCTTTTGTCTTTTTTTTTAGGGCTGCACTTGTGGCATATGGAGGTTCCCAGGCTAGGGGTCTAATCAGAGCTATAGCTGCCAGCCTACGCCACAGCCACAGCCAACTCGGAATCCTAACCACGTCTGCGACCTACACGACAGCTCACAGCAATGTCTGATCCTTAACCCACTGAGGGAGGCCAGGGATCAAACCTGCAACCTCACGGTTCCTAGTTGGATTTGTTTCCACTGCGCCGTGACGGAAACTCCCCAAATAAGTTTTAGAAAACTGGGGCGTTCCCGTCGTGGCACAGTGGTTAACGAATCCGACTAGGAACCATGAGGTTGCAGGTTCGGTCCCTGCCCTTGCTCAGTGGGTTAAGGATCCGGTGTTACCGTGAGCTGTGGTGTAGGTTGCAGACGCGGCTCGGATCCCACATTGCTGTGGCTTTGGCGTAGGCCAGTGGCTACAGCTCCAATTCGACCCCTAGCCTGGGAGCCTCCATATGCCGCGAGAGCGGCCCAAAGAAATAGCAAAAAGACAAAAAAAAAAAAAAAAAAAAAAAACTAACCTGCACATTGGCATGACCTGTTTGAATTTTGGTCATTCTCTTTTTCAAAGTAGTCAGGTGGGATTAATGATCAAAGTCTTCCAGACTCTGATTCCAGAGACCTGGGATTGTCTGGGCTTTGGAGGAACGTGCTTATGCAAATCTCTCTGGGTATATTTCCTGCTCCAAGGGTTTTTGGAGTTTAAAACATACCCCAGATTCGGGTTCAGACTTCCCATTGTGGCTCATCGGGTTAAGAACCTGACTAGTATCCATGAGGATGAGGGCTTGATCCCTGGCCTTGCTCAGTGGGTGAAGGATCCAATAGATCCAGCGTTGTCAGTGAGCTGTGGTGTAGGCTGCAAATGCAGCTTGGATCCTGGTTGCTGTGGCTGTGGTGTAGGCTGGCAGCTGTAGCTCCAATTCAACCCCTAGCCTGGGAACTTCCATATGCTGTGGGTGTGTCCCTAAAAAGAAAAAAATAAAATAAAATAAAAAATAAATTAATTAAAAAAAATACCCGGGGTTCATAAAATCTGAAAGTACAGAATATATCTTTAATGTTAATTTGTTTCTTTGCAGACTGAAAATGTCCTTGATATAATTTTGTATATTTTACCTGTATTTCCAGAATTAACAGATACCAGATGTGTATATATATTCCTTCATTTGTATTTCAGCTCCTACCTTCTTTAGTCTCACTCCACTTTATTTTGAGGTACGGTTATCAGTCAGGGTTTGAAAGGCAGAACCACTAGGACTCACACTGAGAGCCGGCAGGGCAGGTCACTGGGTAGGAAATCCACAAGTGGAGTAGGGGAGAGCCAGGACCGTGGAAATGTGTAAGGAAGAGCTGGAACCAGACAGAGAGGACAGGGACCCGACTCCTCACATCAGCGTCCAACTGGGGTGGTTTTGCTGACCTGCAGCCGGAGCTGAACACACCTCTGGCTCAGGGATTGGGAAGCTGAAGGAGGAGACCAGGGGTTGGAGGAGGGGCTGGCCTGGCTGCTGCCGGGAGCTGCATGCCCTGCCCTGGGCTGGGGCTGGGAACTGAGGGAGGAGATGCGGTAGGAGGAGGGGCACAAAAGTGTGCCTGCTACACCACCCCAAAGAGGTGAGTTGGCAGAGAATGGTGCCAAGGGCACCACCTTTTGAGCACGTGCATATGGGCACACGGGGACACACACACACACACACACACAAAACACACACACACACACACACACAGAGCTGCTGCTTCACTTACACATTCTAAATCTGGTGCACAAGGCCTGCCTTGGCTCACACTAGCCCAGAACTATGCAAGGAGGACTTCTGGGAAACACAGCTCTAGCTTAGTTCAGTCACCCCCCACCCACCCCCCAAATTCCACCAGAGCCTTCACTTCACACGCAGGCTCTCAGGGCGCTGGCCCCAGAGTGAGGCCAGGAACATCTTATCACCAACACGGTACAGAGCAGGTTGGCAAACCTTTTTTGTAAATGGTCAGAGAGCCAATAATTTAGGCTTTGCAGGCCACGTATGGTCTCTGTCTTATTCTCTTGGTGACCTATTAATGTAAAATCCGGAGTTCTCTGGTGGCTCAGCAGATTAAGGGTCTGTCATTGTTACTGTTGTGACCCTGGTTACTGCTGTGGCATGGGTTCAATCCTTCATCTGGGAACTTCCATCTGGCACATGCATGGCCAAAAAAAAAAAGAAAGAGTAAGATCTAAACAGACGTTTCTCCAAAGAAGATATACAGATGGCCAAGAAAACACATGAAAAGATGCTCAACGCCACTAAGATGCTCAACGCCACTAATTATTAGAGAAATGCAAATCAAAACTACTATGAGATACCATCTTATACCAGCCAAAATGGCCATCATCAAAAAGTCTATAAACAATAACGAGTTCCTGTCGTGGTACAGTGGTTAACGAATCAGACTAGGAACCATGAGGTTGCAGGTTCAATCCCTGGCCTTGCTCAGTGGGTTAAGGATCCGGCATTGCCGTGAGCTGTGGTGTAGGCTGCAGATGAGGCTTGGATCCCTCGATGCTGTGGCTCTGGTGTAGGCCGGCAGCTGTAGCTCTGATTAGACCCCTAGCCTGGGAACCTCCATGTGCCGCGGGAGGGCCCTAGAAAAGGTGAAAAGACAAAAACCAACCAAACAAAAAACACAATAAATGTTGGAGGAGGTTCAGAGAAAAGGAAACCCTCCTACTCTGTTGGTGGGAATGTAAATCAGTGCAACCAGTATGGAGAACAGTATGGAAGTTCCTCAAAAAAACTAAAAATAGAACTTCCGTATCATCCAGCAATCCCACTCCTGGACATCTATCCAGAGAAAACCATCACTCAAAAAGATACATATACCCCAATGTTCACTGCAGCACTGTATACAATAGCCAAGACATGGAAGCAACCTAAATATCCATTAACAGAGGAATAGATAAAGAAGAGGTGGTGTATATACACAATGGAATATTACTCGGCCATAACAAAGAAGGAAATAATGCCATGTGCAGCAACATGAATGGACATAGAAATTATTATACTAAGTGAAGTTAGTGAGAGAAAGACATCAAATCATATCACATATGTGGAATCTAAAAAAAAAAAAGGATACAAATGAACTTATTTGCAGAACAGAAACAGATTCACAGACTTTGAAAAACTTATATTTACCAAGGGGCACAGGTAGAGGGGAAGAATGTATGGACTGGGGGTTTGGGATAGAAATGTTCTAAAATTAGGTTTTAATGATGATTGTACAACTATAAATACAATGAAATTCACTGAATTTAAACACAGTAAAATCCACTCTCAGCTGGCAAGCAGGAGTTTGCTGTTCCCTGGGAAGAGGGCCCCAGCCTGACCATTTGGAGACCTGACTGCTCCTCCCAGCTCTGCCACGGATTCCCCAGAACCTGGAGTATTTCGGACTTGTGCAGCACCAAGAATGCACACCCAAGACATAGTGAGCCTGGATTTTGAGAGGAGGAGGTCCAGGCATGTGAATTCTGTCTGAAAATTCAATACAGATTCTTGTTACAATATTTGTTATTATTATTATATAGATTCTTATTGGGAATTAGCTAAAATATACCTTTTCTCTTCTTTCAAAAGCAAATTAAGAGTTCCCATCGTGGCACAGTGGAAACGAATCCGACTAGGAACCATGAGGTTGCAGGTTCAATCCCTGGCCTCACTCAGTGGGTTGAGGATCCGGTGTTGCCATGAGCTGTGGTGTAGGTTGCAGATGTGGCTTGGATCTGGCATTGCTGTGGCTCTGGCGTTAGCTGGTGGTTACAGCTCCGATTAGACCCCTAGCCTGGGAACCTCCATATGCCACGGGTGGCAGCCCTAAAAGGACAGAAAAGACATAAAAAAAGAGCAAATTAATGTATGTAATTTATTTTAATAATCCGGGATAAACTAGATACCTTTATCCAGGAACTTTCAGAGGTGATCAGAAAAGCCCTTGCCTATCCTTCTACTTTTGTCATTAGAGCACTATCTTGGAGGGAGAAAGAAAGGAAGATTTAGATTGAGCTGTGGAAATTTGCAAAAATCATGTTTGTGTGCTTGTTTTTGCAAAAACAATAAAATTACTACTTGTTTATAGAGAAGAGGCTGAAATAAGCTTACACAAACACTGCCAGCATGTTATTTTTTGTAAGGATATATTTCAATCTATTCTAAAACATGTAAGTCAGCCTGGTGAACTGGGAACACCAATATAGAACGCCTTTTTGCAAACACAGCAAATTAAAAAGCATATAACATATAATGCTTCTATCTATTTTCAGGTGGACAACTATGGAAATTCCAAATCTGGATCCACTGGGGTTTAAGACCACATTCTCCATCGCTGATGCTTCTGCCAGAAATAATGGGACTGATTCAGAATCCACAAACTCGAGACTTTCATTTTAAGAAGGAATATTTACCTTACTCAACAAATATTTCTTGAGGTTTCATTATGTATGGGGTGCTGAGTTAATCAGTTTTAAAAATCACTGGAGGAGAAGATGAGCTTGTTTCTGTACCTGTCCCTAGATGAACTTGACCACTTAGGAAGGCAAGATCCTTGGGGTCAGAGATAAACTTTTAGAAACATTACATGGAATAGCAGAGAGAAGAAAGGTACAGAAGATATTTGAGGAATAACAACATGCAATGCTCTCATGTGTTAACAGTTGGATCAATGATGCCCACATGTCAGTGGTCACCCTCTTATTGTGTTATCTCTGGATTGTGTATACTGGATAGACCCCAGGATAGAAATGATTTCCATTGTCTGGCTCTAAATCATAACATACAGAGTGTTCTTTCTCTGTCTCAAAAGCAACTGAGAGTCGAGTCCATCTGACTGGGCTATCAAAATTATGAAATAACACCTTTTTTTTTTTTGCTTTTTGGGGCCGTACTCACAACATACGGAGGTTCTCAGGCTAGGGGTCCAGTTGGAGCCACAGCTTCCGTCCTACACCACAGCCACAGCAACACAGGATCTGAGCCATGTCTGCGACCTACACCACAGCTCATGGAAACACCAGATCCTTAACCCACTGAGCAAGCCCAGGGATTGAGAACCTGTAACCTCATAGTTCCTAGTTGGATTTGTTTCAGCTCTGCCATGACGAGAACTCACCCAAACAGCAGATATTTCTGAAGAGCCAATATTCCTGAAGAGCTCAGGTTTTTTTTTTTTCCTTTTGATCACTCCTTACTCAGCACAGCTAATAATAGAATGAAATAAATCTCATAAAGATATGTTTCCCAGTCACTGAACAATTATTTTTCTCCACAGGCAGAGGTTACCCATCAGTTTTGATGCTTGAAATGTCAGAATGAAAAAGTCACCAGGAATGGGTGCTGTGGAATGTTCTGTGGAGCAGAAAGATGTGCACACGGGTATCACCATGAAGTCACAGTTTTACGGTCATTTCTCTACCTTCTATTTCTGTTACAGAGTCAAAAAAAATTTGAAGGGTATCCGTAAATTCAAGCAACTCTTTGTCACTTCATCTTGAAATGGATGTCTTGTTATCATGCAATCAGCCATGTTAAATTCCAGGAACCCCTTTTAACTTTGACTAAAGTGGCATACTAGTTAAAAATGGAGAGTATAAGCTTGTCTTATTCTAGGAGTTCCCATCATGGGGCAGCGGAAACGAATCCGACTAGGAATGATGAGGTTGCGGGTTCGATCCCTGGCCGTGCTCAGTGGGTTGGGGATCCGGCGTTGCCATGAGCTGTGGTGTAGGTTGCATATGCGGCTTGGATCCCGTGTTGCTGTGGCTCTGGTGTAGGCCAGCAGATACAGCTCCGATTACACCCTTAACCTGGGAACCTCCATATGCCACAGGAAGCGGGCCTAGAAAAGGCAAAAAGACAACAACAACAACAACAACAAAAAGCATGTCTTATTCTACATCTTCACTCCTTCGCAGTCAGTGGCTAGTGACAGAGGAGGGGGACCACTTACTCCAACTGGTCATGTTCTTCTTCAGACCCTGAGACCCCCAGATGGGGAGTCAAGGGGTAGAAGGAGTTTTTTTTTTCCAAGTGTTTTCTCCTCTTGGCAATGGGACTAGCTTAGCTTCCAGTGCTTTTTGTTCCTGAAGTTACTTTGTATTAAATTTCATCCAGAAAAATGTCCAGCCATGGGATCAAGTTCTGCATCAGAGATGAGAGAGCTGGACAGTCCTTAAACCTCTCCTCCCTGAAGCACCCTGCATCTCTGGGATGCTCAGCAGGGCTCAGGCACATGTTGACAGGCCCAGAGGGGGCCCCATGACTTCACTTCCATGATCACGGCCCCACTAGGTGAGTCTGTGTGGGGTCTAGACTCATGGCCCTTCTACCGGCTACCACATCAGCTCTTCTTGGCTGACATCCATTTGGAGGTTTTTTAAGCTTTTCAGATGATGTTGATCAAGCAGCAATAACATTCTAGGTCAATGCCACCCTCAAGGTCCAAGGTGAGATATTCACCAGACTAGGCACAGGGCACACTAACATCTTTCAGAAGAATAGAAAGCCCTGTCCCCACTGTCTTCACAGGGGATCCTAGAAGGCTCAGGAAATTGGAATTGATTCACATTTCTCTGTCCACCTTTGTTTCTAGTGGTCATTTTCATGTTATTGTCAACAAGTGTCTTAACCTTTCAATGAGTTTTGGGAGGGGCCAAGTACATTTGACCCTTGAACTACACATTTGAACTGTGAGGGTCCACTTAGACTTTTTTTTTTTCCCATCTTTTTGTCTTTTTAGGGCCGCACCCGTGGCATATGGAGGTTCCCAGGCCAGGGGCTGAATTGGAGCTGTAGCCTCCAGCCTACACCAGAACCACAGCAATGCTGGATCCAAGCCACATCTGCAACTTACACCATAGCTCACAGCAATGCTGGATCCTTAACTCACTGAGCGAGGCCAGGGATCAAACCCACATCCTCATGGATGCTAGTCGGGTTCATCAACCACTGAGCCATGATGGAAACGCAGTGTTGTTGTTGTTGTTGTTGTTTTTTAAAGTAATAAATACTCCAGTATTTCATGATCCCTGGCTGGCTGAATTGGCAGGAGGCAGAGCTGTGGATACAGAGGAACAGCATAGATAAAGGGCATAAGTTATGTTCAGATTTCCCACTGCAAGGAGGGTTGTGCCCCTAACCCCTGAATTGTTTAAGGGTCAGCTGTATTCACTGCACTTGTTTATCCATTCATCCATCAGCAGACATTTGGGTTGTTTACCTTTCAGCTATTGTAAACAATGGTGTTACAAACACTGATGTGCAAATATTTGTTCAAGTCCTGCTTTCAGTTTTTTTGGTTATGTACTTGGAAATGGAATTGTCAGTTCATGTGGTAATTTACAGTTATGTTTTTTGAGGAACCATCATACTGCTTTGCACTTTTTATTTTATTCACCACTCATGGTAAAAAGTTGTAGAGAAGATATAAAACAATATCTAAGTATGTATGGTCTGGACCCTGGATATTTTGGCCTGTACTCTTTTAAAGCACTCTGTCTTCTGCTAGGGTGAAAAATTCCTTATAAAGGCAGAAGTGTATTTTAATCATTTTTATTAGGTATTTCAAGTCCTTTACTTTTATCCAAGCTCTTCACTCAGTTTCCAAGTTTCCCACCCTTGGTTATTCTTTGTACCATTAACTTCGACCACCTTGACCCCTTTTCACTTCCCTAGCAATTGCTTTTCAATGTCGAATCACTACGACTTAGCGTCTTGTTTTATCCTCCATCAGAACATTTCCTTTTCTACTGGCTAATGATCCATGACAAGGGAAAAACACCAAAAGGGAGCTGGGTCCCCCACACCTCATAAATTGCTCCAAGGAAGGCCTTCATCCTCTTCCTTTCCCACTGGGGGGAATTCAACTGGAGTGACTTTGGAACATAAACACCGACTCTGAGAGGTGCCACAGTGGCTCTGAATTAGCTAGAGAAGCCTTGGTCAGGAAAAGCAAAAAAGTCTGCATGGAATGATAAATCTTCCAAAGGCCTCTGAGAAACTGTTCCTCCATCTGTACAAATCAGAAAGTTTGGACATTGTGCAAAAGTCCCATGAAAACCCATCTAGCTCTGAAGCGATTCCAGCTTTCCACATTTATGTGGATGATCAAGTGTGTCGGTGAGTCTTGGAAAAAGGGATAGAGGAGAATTACAGTCAATACTCTAGGGCCTGGTTTGGTGATAGGAAGATGGTTGTGATGATAGACGAATTGTGTGAGGCAGGAGAAGCTTGACAGAGATAAGTGGGTGCCCTGAGGAAGTTAATTAATTTTAAAAATTCTAAAATTAAATTTAATAAGCAAAATAAAGATGCCATTAGATAAAATGTGTTAAAGGAGTATTTTAGGGGAGAAATATGAACAATCAGAGTCAAACAGAGCTGGGGAAAAAAAAAAACCATGATGGTGCTGGACAGGAAAGTTATCCTTTTACTTTGGTTAAGGGGGCATGTGAATAACTAGTAAAGGGTGTGAGGAAGGGCTCTGTGGTGCTAGTAAAGTTCTGTTGCTTGATTTGGGTGGTGGCAAATATAAAAATTCACTAGCTGAACACATGATTTGTGCCTTTTTCCTTATGTATGTTATACTGTAAAAGTTTTTTAGAGGTAGCATTTCTGGAATGATAGAATAAGGTCTTCCAAAATCCATTTCTCCATAAAAGCAATAAGAACACCAGAAAAAATTATCAAAGGAAAAAATTTCAGAACTCTGGAGATTAAATAAAGGTTTGAAGCAGTCTAAAAAGCACCTGTTCAAGAAAAGTGGCTGAGGAGTTCCCATTGTGGCTCAGTGGTAACAAACCCGACTAGTATCCATGAGGTTTCATGTTCGATCTCTGGCCTTCCTCAGTGGGTTAAGGATCCAGTGTTGCTGTGGCTCTGGTGTAGGCTGGCAGCTACAGCTCCAATTTGACCCCTAGCCTGGGAACCTCCATGTGCCATAGGTGTAGCCCTAAAAAAAAGCCCCCCCCCAAAAAAAAGAGTGGCTGAATCGAAGAAAGCACAGTGAGCTTTATGGCATTTTAATTTACACTATTATCATCTCTTTCCCGCTAGCCCCCACAGCCTCAAAAACCAACAGTCTCGGAGTTACGTCGTGGCGCAGTGGAAACGAATCCAACTAGGAACCATGAGGTTTCGGGTTCGATCCCGGGCCTCGCTCAGTGGGTTAAGGATCCAGCATTGCTGTGAGCTGTGGTGTAGGTCACAGACGTGGCTCAGATCCCGAGTTGCTGTGGCTGTGGTGTAGGCCGGCAGCTGCAGCTCTGATTAGACCCCTAGCCTGGAAACCTCCACATGCCACGGGTACAGCCCTAAGAAGACAAAAAGAAAAAGAAAAAAGAAAAAAACCAACAGTGTCACAACTGTGCTAGTTGTGGAAATGAGCAGCCTAGCACCCAATTAGTCAGCGCAAATTTAGAGGTCCTCAAAACCCTATCCCCAGAGAACTGTCGGTATGGACCAGTCTGGCAGCTCTCTGAAAAGCTCTATTTTCAGGACTTAACTTTATTTGACCTGATTGAGCATTTACTGCAAGAACAGTACTAACCCTAAGTCATTTATTGAAAACAATCAGTGACAATTGTTTAACATGTGTAGCTTCCTGAGAAAATATTTGCAAATCATATAATAAGAGACTTGTACCTAGCATACACAAAGAAATCTTAGGGAGTTCCCATCATGGCTCAGTGGTTAACGAATCAGACTAGGAACAATGAGGTTGTGGGTTTGATCTCTGGCCTTGTTCACTGGCATTGCCAGTGAACTGTGGTATAGGTTGCAGACGCGGCTTGGATCCTGAGTTGCTGTGGCTCTGGTGTAGGCCAGCAGCTACAGCTCCAATTTGACCCCTAGCCTGGGAACCTCCATATGCCACAGGAGCGGCCCTAGAAATGGAAAAAAAGAAAGAAAGAAAGAAAGAAAGAAAGAAAGAAAGAAAGAAAGAAATCTTACAACTTAACAACAAAGGCAAATGATCCAATTTTAAAATGAGCAATGGATTTAAATAGATGAAAATATATACAAAGGACCAAAAGCACATGAAAAGGTGCTCAACATCATTAGTCATCAGGGAATGCAAATCAAAACCACAATGAAATACCACTTCACACCCTAGAATGGCTATAATAAAAAAGACCAAGAATAGCAAATGTTGATGAGAATGTGGAGAAATTAGAACCCTCATAGGCTGCTGGTGTGAAAGTGAAATGGTATAGCCCTTTTGAAAGACAGTATAGCAGTTCCTCAAAGACTTAAACATAGAATTTCCATATGACCATCAGTTCCATTCCTAGGCATACATCCAAGAATACTAAAAACATGCCCACACAAAAACTTGTACACCAATGTGTGCAGCAGCATTATTTGCAATAGTCAAAAGTGGAAATGTCCCAAATGTCCATCAATTAATGGTTAAACAAATGTGGTATATCCATACCATGGAATAATAGTTGGTATTATAAAGGAGTATAGTTCTGAAAAATGCTGCAACATAGATGAACATTGAAAGCATTATGCTAAGTGAGAGAAGCCAGGCACAAAAGACCACATACCGAAATACCCAGAAAAGGCAAATCTATAGGGACAGAAAGTAGATTAGTGGTCACCAGGGACAGGAGAAGGGAGAAATGGAGAATGACTGGTAATGGTTGTGGGGCTTCTATATGGAAGGATAAAAATATCCTAAAGTAGATATTGGTGATATTCGACTCTGAATATATAAAACAACTCAATTATACACTTTAAAAGGATAAATTTTATATGTGAGTGTGCCTTAATAAAGCTATTGTAATGATTCTGGGCATGCCTGGGTTCCTTATGAATCCTTCAGACTCCATGGCTGTCATTGCTGCCAACATCTTCAGCATTCCATATTACCAGCAAAATGGGGTCCATGGCTTTGCACACAGTGTTCTCACCAGTGGTGTGCTGGACCAGGTGGCTAATGCCACAAAGACCATTTTGTGTGAGACCCCAACTGGCTAGAAGTTTTTTTGGAATCTGATGGATGCAAGCAAACGGTCCCTCTGTGGGGAGGAGAGCTTCAGAACCAGTTCTGACCACAGCTGTGAGAATGACAGACCCTGGGCTGTCCTTGCTTGGTTCTCCATCCTAGCCACCTGCAAACAGAGCATGGAGGATATTCTCAAAGATCACCTGCAAATTGATTTTGGGGCCAGGACTTCCTCACCAGGTATGATGACAAGGAGGTGGAAACCGAGGGCACAGACAAAATGATGAAGGACCTGGAGGTCCTGATTTCTGATCACTCCTTCATGGGGAAACAGTTCCCAGTGGGTGACAGAGTTTACACTGGGGAGAAAACTGATAACTTTGAATACAGTTATCCCACGGATGAAAGTGTTTCAAGAAATCAGAGCTTGTGGCTCATTTCTGCAGATGGTTCTCCCATCATCTTTTGACTGAGTGACACTGGGAGTGTGGGCACCACCATTTGACTGTGATATGGACAGCTATGAGAAGGACCCAGGGGCTTATACTAATGTCAGCTCCTTTTCTCATCCTAGTGCATTGCTGCCGTGTGGGTATTTGTCTCCTTAGCACCAGGTCCTGTTTCCACTACAGTGTGAGATGGAGACTGGGCATCAACTAGTGAGGCCAATTTTCATCCTTAGGCTCTGCCCATGAAATGATAGAGCAAATTCCTTTCCAAGTCCTTGGCGAAATGTGTCCTCCACTTACCGTTTACATGTCATCCAGCAAAATGCAATTTCTGGTGCCTTCTCTCCAATCAGTTCTTTCCTCAGAGTGAGATGTACATATATACAGATTTCAACATAGTCCCACCATTCGCACAAATACTTTGGGATTTTGTTTGTTTGTTTGTTTTTGTCTTTTTAGGGCCACACCCACGGCATATGGAAATTCCCAGGCTAGGGGTCAAATGGGAGCTGTACACAGCCACAGCCACACGGGATCTGAGCCACATCTATGACCTACACAACAGCTCACATCAATGCTGGATCCTTAATCCACTGATCGAGGCCAGGGATCGAACCTGCGTCCTTATGGATACTACTCAGGTTCATTACCACTGAGCCACAAGGGGAACTCCCATTTTGGAATATTAAAGCAAAATATGCTAGCAAAAATAAATATATAAAGCAACATAGTTCAAAGATTCCTTAGTATCATTATTAATCATATTATCCCTGCACTAGGGGTGAAGTGGTTTTCTAAGACATGAATGCAAGCCATCTCTAAAGTCAGGGATGTTGTATGTCTTGTACACCAATATTTCCCAAATACATACAATCAGGGCTAAAACACTGTAGGCAGTCAAGAGATATTCTTACATGAATAAAAGAGTAAAGAGACTAGAAACAGTTTAGATCCAGATTTCCCGCTTTCTATTCCTTCTTCCACAGTGGAGAGGTGTGGTAGAGAGTGATTTCACGAATAAGGAATGTGAGTGACCAGGATGCTGCCTACAGAAGTATTACTATACACTCCTCACTGAGAAGTGGGTGTGCTGTTTACTTAAGATGGAGGTGCTCTCTTTGGGGACAGATATGCTATTTGGGGGACAGGTAGTCAATGGCAGAGCACTCTGGCCTAAAAAAAAACCTCAGGTCTTAGAGGCAGGTAGGCCTGGGCTTGGTTTCAGGCTCTGTTCCTTAGCAGGTATGTTTGCCTAATCCTTCTCAGCCTAAATTTCTTCATCTATAAATGTAGATACTAATGTGTTGTTGGGTTGTTGTCAGAAATAAATGAGTGTATTAACGCATATGGCTCATATGCATAACATATAACAAATATTTTCTTTCTTTCTTTTTTTTTTTTTAGGGCGGCACCCGTGGCATATGGAGGTTCCCAGGCTAAGGGTCTAATTAGAGCTACAGCTGCAGGTCTATACCACAGCCACAGCAACATCAGATCCAAGCCATGTCTTTGACTTATACCATAGCTCACGGCAACGCTGGATCCTTAACCCACCAAGTGAGGCCAGGGATCGAACTTGCATCCTCAAGATGTTAGATTCATTTCCATTGAGCCACGACAAGAACTCCTATACCGAATATTTTCATTGACATTATTAACATCTAATGACTGAATGGGTTTTTCAAATACCTTATAAAAAACGGAGATGGGTCAGTAAAAGTTGTGAGGCCTCACCCCTACCCTCCCAACATGGTAGCGTTGAACAAAGAAGAGAAAAACAATGACTTGTCCCTCAGCCATAGCCCCCACACCCCAGTAGCCTTCAGGCCGGCTTGAAACCAACAGTTATCCAGAGGTGTGGTTGTAAAAGGTATGAGATAGGAAATATCTCACCTTTTGGAGAAAAGAGGGGGACAGGCAATTTATGCCCATGCCAAAAATTTACCCTCCCCCATTTTATAATGGTGCCATATTTAGTTGTTTTTCTTATTAAAAATGAACACATGCCCATAAAAATGCAACTTATGTCCAGGTCTATAAAGGAGAGGAGGGCCAATTGAACTTGAGCTGGTGCCTATCAGAAGTTGTAACCTCGTCAGAAAGAGGGGGACAAAGAAGCTTTTATTTTGCTTGACACAGATTTAATAACATCCCTGGAGAAACCGGTTGCAGTGTTAGAGAATACTGTCTAATTGCTGGGAAGGATGTGACTGTTAAAGATTTAAATTAGGTAAAGCAACGGGCCCTGTGGTAGGTCCTCAGTAAATGGTCACTGCTATTTTCAATACTGTTTTCTTAAACACCCTCGGTAGAGTATGCACTCCTGTGAAACAAACTTAATTGAACAGTGCCCTCCAGAGGCCACGGGGATTCAACTGTGCTGACAGTTGGAAAAGACCAAAGAGAAACTCAGTTGTACGAGGACAAGGAAGTCAAGTGGAAACAAGCCTAGTTAGGCACCGTGGGAACTAGTGCTGGGAACTGCAAGTCCCCGAGCCCCTGGGAGCTCCTGTCCCATCCTTCTCTCTCTGGGGACACTGTCTCTTGGCCCTGCATCTCCACTCTGTGTTGCTCTAATGGAACATCATCCTCTTGAAGTCTGCCCTTTTGTGACTTCAAGCATGTAGCTCTGGCTCTCCCTGGACATGATTCTGGACTTGAGTCCGTTTGACCTTTCAGCTCATCTCAAAGAACTAAGCAGATTCATCTCTGCTGGTTTGACTCCAGAGTCCCAGGACACGAACTAATTACCAGTCTAGAGGTTGGGTTTAACTTATCCATCTCTGGTGACCAGATGCTGGAGGTAGGGGTGTGTGTGTGTGTGTGTAGGAGGAGGGAGATAGGGCCAGGGTCACCTAGTACACAACAGATATAGCACACAGAGAATATAAAAACTGTAAGAGGCATTTCAAATAATCTTCTAACAATGAGCTAATATTGATAGTGTTTACCATGCACCATCCATCCTACTAAGAGCTCTAAAACAATCATCTCATTTAATCTCACAACCGTCCCATGAAATTTGATCCTATTATCATCTCCCACCTTCACAAGGAACTGTTGGTAACAATGGTTGTATATACTTCAGTAATCTATTCAGTGCATTTTATTCTTATTTTACAGATGAGTGAACAGAGGCTTAGAGAGGTAGAGTTTATTACCTGACTGGGGAGAGATGAGATTTACACATGTGAAATGATGAGTAAATGACACAGGAGTGATTAAGTACCAAATTGTGTGTTGCCACTGTATTCATTTTCATTGCTGTGTAACACATCCCCACAAATATAGAAACTTTGGGGCAAGCCCATAGGTCAAATGTACAGCACCGAACAATGGGGCTTTCTGCTGGGTGTTTCATGAGAATGACATCAAGGTGTTGGCTGGGGCGGCCAACAATCTCATCTGGGGCTCAGGGGCCTCTTCCAGGCTCGTTGGTTGTTGGCAGAGTTTAGTGCTCTCAGTTTTAGGATGGCGATCCCCATTTTCCTGCTAGTCGTCAGTCACCAACTGCTCGCAGGTCCTAGAGTGGCACCTTTCCACGGCCAGTTCACACCGTGGGTATTTGCTTTCCTTCAGGGCAGCTGGAACACATCCCCTTGGCTGCCCCTTCTGCTATTAGCCAGACAACACTCTCTGCTTTTCAAGGACTCCTGTGATAAGGTCAGGCCCACCCTTCTTAAAGTCAACTGTGATGTGATATAATTGTATCATGACAGTAAAATCCATCCAATTCACAGTCCGGGGGATAACGGGCTGTGTACAAGGTGGGAGTGTGTGAAATCCTGGGTGCCATCTTAGAATCCTTTGTATTATACCCCTGAAAATAGATTTTGTATGAGCAGGTCAGAGCTATTCCCAGGAGGGGGAGAAGGAAAGGTTTGTGTGTGTGTCTTGGTGGGGGTTAGGGTTGGACTGGGCGTTGGGCCTTGAAGGATGGACCATGCTGGAAAAGACAGCATTCCTCTGAGATGATGGCCTTAGAAACTCAACACCATCATTCAAGATAATTTGGGGAAATCAATGGGTAAGAATTTCAAACAATATTAGAAAAAAATTTCAGCACCAAGATCAAGGAGGAAGCTGGTACTACTAGATGTTATGACATGATCAAAATACTAAGTGATGAGCATGAAAATAGACATATAGATGAGAACAAAAACAGAACACCTCAAAAGAGAAATGTATTATATATGTATGTGTATCAGAATAAATCAAGCCTCACAAATGAACTGAAGAAAATTGATTATTAAAAAATGATGTTTGGATAACTACACAGAAACTTAGAAAAAAAAGAGACAAAATTTCCACTATAATTTGAATAATTCCACAATTATTCAAAATAAATGCCAGTGAAATTAAAATTTAAATTATAAAGATAGATTTAAAATGCAATCATGAAAATTGGTAGAAGAGAGTTTCAGGTCTTTGGGAGGATAAGGACATCCTAAGATTAAAGCAGATTAAATTGCAAAGACAATTACAAAGAACAAACTCAAACTCATCCACAGAAAGAGTTAAAATTTCTACACAGTAGTAACAAAAATTTATTAAAAGATTAAGGGGGGACTTTTAACTGTATAGGGATTAAAAGATTAAGACCTATAATATCTAAACACATATTCCAATGCTGAAGATTAGAACTCCCACAAAGAGTAGACAAAAGACATGAATAGGTGATTTAGACAACAGGTAAAATAAGCTAGGAAAAAAAAAAAAAACTGGTGGAAAACTGTCAAATTCTCTGATTAAGTCAATGCAAATTAAAACTATAAAAGTGATCCCTGTTTCAATGAATTTAGTTCAGTTCTATTAAACATAATTTTAAATCATAAAACCCAGTCCTGAAATGATCCTTGTACAGTGCACTCACACATTTTTGGTAAAAGTATAATTGGGGCAAGCCATTTGTGAAAAGAAATTTGGTAAAATGTCCTTCGATGTAGTACCTTCATTCTAGGAAATCTGTCCCAGGAGCATGATTCAAATGGCAAAAAAGTCCTGGTCACAAGCATTTTAAATGCAGGATTACACATAATATTGAATAACTGAGAATAACAGAAAGCATACTTACCTAAATTGTCACTGATGATTGTGCTTATGAAGACTATTAAGGTGGAACGTGTTTGAAAACGTTATGTGCAAAAGATACTACTAAATTCTGCCTAGAGGATAACTCAATATTTTAAAAGTGTTTCTATGGTATTGGTGAAATTATCAGAAAAACAGTACTTTTACATACTGTCATTGGAAACACAAATTAGTATACCTTCTTGGGCAAAACAATCTGCAATGAGTAAAATATTTTAAACGTGATTTGTGGAGTTCCCTTCATGGCTCAGTGGTTAATGAACCTGACTAGGATCCATGAGGTTGCAGGTTCCATCCCTGGCCTCGCTCAGTGGGTTAAGGATCCGGTGTTGCCGTGAGCTGTGGTGCAGGCCACAGATGGGTCTTGGATCTGGCACTGCTGTGGCTGTGGTGTAGGCTGGCAGCTGTCACTCTGTTTCAATCTCTAGCCTGGGAACTTCCATATGCTGCAGGTATGGCCCTAAAAAGCAAAAAATTAAACAAAACAAAATAAAATTTAAAAAATAAAAAATTAAATGTGATTTGTTTGCAGATTCCACTTCTAGGACTGTATCCTTCACATAAACGTACATGTACATACATAGAGACATGTGAATGTACGATTTATTGCAGAATTGTTGACACAGCAAAGACTGTACAATGAAAATGCCCATTGATTGGTGACTAGGTAAATAAATCACATTAGAACCTTTTAGTGGGATATTATACTGTTGTTAAAAAGAAAAAGAGGGAAAACGATATGTTCTTCTGATTGAAACAATCTCTAATATAGGTTTTTAAATTTAAAAAAAGTTAAGATGCAGAATAATGTGGAGACGGTGTGCCCCCATTTGTATAAAAGGAAAATAACACAGAGAACCTGTATATGCTTAGAGAATTCTTGGAAAGATACCCCCAAACTGGTAACACTGGGGCCCTGGGGTGCAGCTAGAGAGTGGGGTCTGAATTGAGGAGAATTCTCATTCACTGCCCTTCTGTTCTATTTGAATGTTCTGCCATGTGCAAGCATTACTTTCCAATGGCAAAATAATAGTTAAGAAAGGTCATCTGAAAAATGTTTTGCAGAGGAACAGAGATGAGATGGAAATAGATCTGTTGAATTAGTGTGTTAGGGCAATATTCCACATGGTCCCAGATTAGATATTAACATAGAAAAATTAAATTAATTGAGAATTAGAGTAGTAGAATGGCAAGTCATTCTTTCCTTTAAAATGCAATTTCAATATTGTTTTAATGTTGCCAGTGAAATAAATGAAGATTAGTGTGGGGGGAGGGACTGGGTGCCTGGGGAATTAACTAATAGCTTTATAAATATGCTGCTGTGGAATGAATAAAGGGAAGAATAATCAGCCAAAGAGAGCTTGCAAAATGGTCCAGGGAGTAAGCAAAATTAGCAAGAGGAGTGTGTGTGTGTGTGTGTTGTGTGTGTGTGTGTGTGTGTGTGTGTGTGTGTGTGTGGGCGGGGTGGGGGTGGGGGTGGAGTCAGCGTGTCTGCTTGGTGGGGCAGCTGGCCAGGACACGCCAAGAGAGGAACTCAGGGACCACCTGGACAGCAAGCACAGAGGAACAGGGTAGGCTGAGGAAGGGGTCCAGACCTGCAGAATACTAGGCTGATGAGAAACATCTAGATCCCACCACAAATCTCAAATGAGACATTTCCTTAGAGGGTAGGGCTAACCTCTAAATTCTAGAGTAGTCATCTCTAGTGAGATGACTACTCTAGAATTGTTTTTTTATATATATATATAGCTGATTTACAGTGTTCTGTCAATTTCTGCTATACAGCAAAGTAACTCGGTTATACATATAACTTCTTCTCACATTATCTTCTATCATGTTCTATCGCAGGTGATTGGATATAGTTCCCTGTGCTATACAGCAAGATGTTATTGCTTATCCATTCTAAGTGTAATAGTTTGTATCTATTAACCCCAAACTCCCAGTCCATGCCACTCCCTCCCCTTCCCCCTTGGCAAACACAGGTCTGCTCTCCATGTCTGTAAGACTGTTCCATTCTGTAGATAGGTTCATCTGTGCCATATTTTAGAGTCTACAAATAAGTGATATCATATGGTATTTGTCTTTCTCTTTCTGACTTACTTCACTTAGTGTGAGAATCTCTAGTTCCATTCATGTTGCTCCAAATGGCATTATTTTGTTCTTTTTAACGGCTGAGTAGTATTCCATTGTGTATATGTATCACATCTTCTTAATCCATTCATCTGTCAATGGACATTTAGGTTGTTTCCATGTCTTGGCTATTGTGAGTAGTGCTGCAATGAACATAGGACTGCATGTATCTTTTTGAAGGAAAGTTTTGTCTGGATATATGCTCAGGATGGGATTGCTGGATCATATGGTAGTTCTATATTTAGTTTTCTGAGGAAACTCCATACTGTTTTCCATAGTGGTTGTACCAATTTACATTCCCACCAATAGTGGAGGAGGGTTCCCTTTTCTCCACATTCTCTCCAGCATTTGTTATTTGTAGTCTTATTGATGATGGCCATTCTGACTGGTGGTACCTCGTTGCAGTTTTGATTTGCATTTCCCTAATAAGTAGTGATGCTGGACTTCCCGTTGTGGCACAGTGGTAACAGACATGACCAGTATACATGAAGAAGTGGGTTCGATCCCTGGCTCTGTTCAGTGGGTTAAGGATCTGGTGTAGCTGTGGGCTGAGGTATACGTTGCAGATGCGGCTTGAATCTGGCATTGCTGTGGCTGTGGCATAGGCTGGCAGCTGAAGCTCCGATTCACCCCTAGCCTAGGAACTTCTATATGCCACGGGTACAGCCCTAAAAAGCAAAAACAAAAAACAAAAAAACCCAAAACCAAGCCAAACAAACAAACAAACAACAATATTTAGCATATTTTCATGTGCATGTTGGCATCCATATGTTTTGTTTGGAAAAATATCTATTTAGGTCTTTCGCTCATTTTTCTTTTTCTTTTTTCTTTTCTTTTTTTTTGCTGTTGAGTGTATGAGAGTTGTCTGTATATCTTGGAGATTAAGCCTTTGTCATTTTCATCCTTTGCAACTATTTCTCCCATTCCATAGGTTGTCTTTTCATATTTTTAAAAATGGCTTCCTTTGCTGTGCAAAAGCTTCTAAGTTTGATTAGGTTCCATTGGTTTATTTTTGTTTTTATTTCTATTGCCTTGGGAGATTGACCTAAGAAACATTTGTACGGTTGATGTCAGAGAATGTTTTGCCTGTGTTCTCTTTGGGAGTTTTATAGTGTCTTATCTTATGTTTAAAGTCTTTAAGCCATTTTGAGTTTATTTTTGCGCATGGTGTAATGGTGTGTTAATTTCTCATACCTCTTAGTAAAAAAAAAAAGAGCATGCACTGTGTATATATATATATAATTTATTGCATATATGTACTGTTGTACTAATATATTATATGCATCATAAAATATATGAAAAAGCTATTTTTAAAAAGATACGCTTAAGATGAAGTGCTTAATATTTAAAAATTTTCACTTTTACTAAAATAAATTACATAAAGTGAATGCTATGTTTAGCAAAAGCTTTATAGTTAAGTATATGTCAAGGTTTTCAAAAACTTGGCTTAACATTTTTGGATGTGCTAATTCACAAGTACAGTTTGAAGTTCAAAATAAATGGATGTTGGTTTTAAAGGCTTCCATAGCTGAAGCTCTCCCATGAGGCTAGGGAAATCCACATGGAAACAGAACTTCAGAGGCAGCACTTAATAAAAAGTAATAGTCATTTTCCAGCCTTATCCATCACTGTGCGAAGGCTTTGGTTGAAACTTCGTGTTCATTTTCAACTTGGTTTTGCTTTTCTTGCCAAGTTATTGGGAGGTACAGTCTTTTTAAATAGCTTTTAACATATAAGTCTTGTAAAATTCTTTGGAAGATGTAAAACATAGAAAATTTTGTTCTCAAGATTTCAAATACACATAGGAAACTTTTAGTTGGCAAACACAGCATTTGGGGGGAAAAAGTAATAAGCATGGAAACATTTCCAAAAATTTATTTTGAAAATGCTCTTTCCATAGCATGAATTTCTTTCAAATGTCATTAGTACTTTCTTATTCCTTGTCGCAGCATCATCTTTACCTTGAAGAAACAGATTACATGTGTTTGTGTTTGTGAAAACAGCCTCCAGGAAGCAGGCCATTGAGTACGACTTATTTTCACAGAAAAAGTGGGGAAATTAGAAATGACTGTCCTTTTTGTAGAAGGAAAAAAAACACATAGTCATCTTTTTGTTGTTGTTGTTGTTGTCTTTTTAGGGCTGCACCGCGGCTTATGGAGGTGCCCAGGCTAGGGGTCATATTTGGAGCTGTAGCTGCCGGCCTACACCACAGCTGCAGCAACACAGGATCCGACCTTTGTCTGCCACCTACACCACAGCTCACAGCCACGCTGGATCCTTAACCCACTGAACAAGGCCAGGGATTGAACTTTCGTCCTCATGGATGCTAGTCAGATTCGTTAACCACTGAGCCACAACGGGAGCTTCCACATAGTCATTTTTAAGTTTGGTTGCTCTACATGCTTTGTCTCCTGTGGTATATGGAATGACTGGCCAGTGGGGACCTGCTGTATAGCACAGGGAACTCTACCCAATATTCTGTGATAATCTATATGGGAAAAGAATATGAAAAAAAAAAGGATGTGTGTATATGTATAACCGAATTACTTTGTTGTACAGCAGAAATTATCACAACATTGTAATCAACTTATACGTCAGTAAAACTTTAAAAAATGAAAAAAAAAATGCTTTGCCTCAAGATAAACACCAGTCCTCTAAAGAGTAAAACTTTTCCATGGTCATTCCCCATCTTATTACAGAGAAGCGTAAAAATTCTACTAATTTTAAAAGTCCTGTTTTTATAAAATTAACCACACTCATGATGTTTGTTAGCATTTTTGACATTTTGGTCTTTTGTTTCTTTGCTGTATTAACTTTTCTAGGACCAGTGCAGTGAATCAGTTTCATGTTCTGGCCTATTTTTATAACCTTACCCTGAATTTAAAATGCTAATCAAAGCAGCTGTTACCTTACATAATTTCCCCATAAAGCATTATTTTAACTAACGGAGTCACTGCTTTTTGAAAATACATCTTTTTTTTTCTGGTACCTCTTTCCTTTAGTGACTCATGAATAAGTAGGTGTCTCATTGCATCGCTGAAACAGAACTAAGCAAATACCCTTATTTGGAACATGTGAGAAACAGCAGTACTTTTCTCCAACCACACAGCAAACTGCCACATGGCATACTGTTTCTTGAAAACTTCAGCAATGTTTCATGCGATTCCAGCAGGCATTTTATTTTGTAGCTATATTGTTCTCCATGTATTATTTTAGCTATTTTTTACCACATCAGGAAGAATCTTCATTTTCCTGGTGGCATGTGACTTTTTGCCTTAAGCAATTAAGAAAAAAAAAAAATTCCAAACAGGCTCTTAAAATATTCAGTTTAGTAAAATTCTGGACTAGATTTAGTATTGAATAATTATTAACATGGCTGAAACATTTAGCGCTACTTATATTCATGTGGATATTTAGATTTTAAATATCTTAATAATCATCATGGCCTTGATACCATCATTAAGGATTATCTCAAGGCACAGTCTATACTTACACTGAGATTTTCCTTTAATAATAGAGGCTGGAAATATGTATTTCACATAGACTCCTGATAGCTTTGAATTTTAATTTTTTGTCTGACTTATCAATCTGAATAGATTGGCATCGCTTCACTTTATAATGAATGAGGTGGAGAATACACCAGTGTAAGAGAAAGGTCAACACAGCCACTTTTTTTGTGTGGTTTAGTTTGCACCTGCATTATTTTTTATTTTCCTTTTTCCCCCCTCAAGAAATTTAGTTTCTTTGCCCATTTGGTAGTTAATTTAAATCCAACAAAATGCATACTTTCATCCATAAACCTACTTCACTGAGTGAGCCAACGTAAACTAGTTACCTGAAATAAGTCCAAAGTGAATTAATCATTGAGGGGCCTTTAGACCACCTCTTCTTCCCTCAGGACACATCACATACCACACAGGACATGGACCCTCTGACACACAGATTGATTAAGGATGCCACTGTCAATCCACATCTAAAATATTAGCCAAACTGTAATTCAAAAAAATACATGCACCCCTATGTTCACAGAAGCACTATTCACAATAGCTGAGGCATGGAAACAACCTAAATGTCCATCGATGGATGAATAGATTAAGAAGATGTGGTGCATATACACAATGGAATACCACTCAGACATAAGAAAGAATGAAATAATGCCATTTGCAGCAACATGGATGCAACTAGAGACTCTCACACTGAGTGAAGTAAGTCAGAATGAGAAAGATAAATACCATATGATATCACTTTTATATGGAAATCTAAAATATGGCACAAATGAACCTATTTACAAACATCAGATACACAGACATAGAGAGCAGACTTGTGGATGCCAAGGGGGAGGGGGGAGGGAGTGGGACGGACTGGGAATTTGGGGTTGGTAGATGCAAACTATTTCATTTAGAATGCATAAGCAATGAGGTCATACTGTACAGCACAGGGAACAACCTCCAGTCTCTTGGGATAGAACATGATGGAAGATAGTATAAGAAAAAGAGTGTGTGTGTGTGTGTGTGTGTGTGTGTGTGTGTGTGTGTGTGACTCTCCAGTGGGAGATTTGGGTTTTCCATCTCCCATGGCTGAAGTCAGTCACTCAGCAGTGGCTCTGACTGGGGATGGGAGGTGGGTACCAGGAGAGGTGGGTCCCTGGAATGCAAATTCAAGAGCATCTCTGGATGGAGCTTGGCAACCTCACTGTCCTTTAAATTATGGAAAATGCCTGATTTTGTGTAATCTCTTCCCTTATAAGAAGAAGCAGGTGGAGTGGCTGGTGAAGTGTTTGACACTGTCCCGCTCCTCACGCTCTCCTGAAGCCTTTTGGATCCCAGGAGTCTGGAGTTGGGCTGGGGAAGGCCAACTTCTCTCTGCCACCTATCACCAAGAGCTAAGCATGAGTGGGTTGATCGGATGTGCTACTTATCTACTTGTGGTGGACCTGAGGGCCAGGGCCATGTTAGGAGAGGATGCCATGGGGGGAACAGGGATGGGGCATCTCCTGGGAGGAAGCACGAGAACACAAGGCACCGCCGAGAAAAGGGGATGGTGCCTGAGTCACTTTCTGCTGAGGGATGCTCAGATGTTGCCATTCTCAAGAGAGCTCTGGAGGCTGAAAACATCATCCCAACAGCACAGCTGAGAAGCCCACACAGTCTAGTGAATAATAAGCTTCACTAAATCTCCCAGCACTGTGCTTGGCTTCAACCACAAGATGGCAGGCGTTGGCAGAAGATCATCCACCGCCTGGCCCAGAAAGACCTGAGGGAAAGCTCTAGTCCAGTGGCCCTCAATTACACATTTATGAGGCTGCTATAAGCTAAACTCTTGTTGAGAAGGAAGGTTCTAGCTGTAATATCATCCATTTAGAGAATGGATGTAGGAATATGTACAAAATTTTGACTTTCCATTTGTTTCTCATAGTCAACAGTAAAATTCCAAAAAAAATTTTTTTGAAATTTCAGATTTCATCGGTTTCTCTTTGTAGTGTTGAAGCAAAAGTTCTAGAATTTGAGACAGAGGTCCTTGCTCTTCTCTGAAGAAGATACTTGGCCCCAGGAAACTAGCTCCTGGAGCCTCAGTTTCCTCCCTGGTACAAGGAGAAGACAGGACTTGGATGCACTATGGGCGACCTTCCAGAAACTAAGACATGAAGTGAAACAGCACGTGGGGAAAGCAGGCCAAGAAGAATGAGGTGGGCTCCAATGTAAGGTCCTGTAACGCTCCATTTACGTGGCATCCTTGGGGAATGGGCTGTTCCACATGACAACGTTTCCAGATAATTGAATTTTAAATGCTGAAACGTGTTTTCCTTTTAACCTTCTGGAATGGAAATCTTTCTGAAGTGTATTACACGCTTCTCTGGCTTCTTAAACAGCAAACTGAATATAACTTAACCTTTCCTGAATGTTCGAGGTCATCACGATGACCACCTCTTACTGTTTATACCGTCCTGAATAGAGCCCTGGGTACCTTTGCGCATGTTCAGGTAGGCAGGACCCTTGTGTGAAATGGTCCCGGAGGCTATATAATCAAGCTAAAATTGGCAATTCCTCCTTTCTGCAATCTCCTACATCACTACCTGCAGACATTTCTCCAACTAACACCTTCTAGCAGCCTCCTGACACTCTGCTTAAAATCGGCTATAACCCTCAGAGAACTCAGGGTTGCCATGGGTAACCAGAGTCTGAGCTTGTATCAACTCTAAATTTAATTTTACACACGATTTAAAGGCAGTGGGTGGTGTGCTGAAGGTTACTTCTGGCCCAGACTGATACAGCTAGTCCACCCAGTAGTAATGCTCCTGGGCCAGTTGGCCAATCACCATGAGCTCCCTGGGCCCTCTTGCCAGCCCAGCACCCTGGCCCCCATTCTTGGACCACACGGGCATCTCACACCCCAGGAACTCAAAGGTGCAGTCTGGCCCTGGGGGCTCCAGGACCCCTTCTTTCACGCATCAGCATCCTTTCCAAGCGGGGAGTATCCACTCCCTTCACCTTGAATATTACCTTGAATTCTGGGCTGGAAATTATTCTCTTTCCTACTGAGCAAACCACCAGAGTTTTAGTCTCTTCTCTGTCCCTCAGCCTCAAAGGCCTTTTCATGCTGTGCCCTGGGATCAGGTCTCCTGAGGTCGACCAGGAAGGGTGTTAAGTTACCTTTGACTGAAATCTACCAAGGTCCAGAGGCCTATTCAGTACATTAAATAAATCATCTTATCTCATCCACTAAATGACTCTACTGGGGAAAGCATCCACCTCCTGCGGCTGAGCTAACTTGCCCACAAGGACAGTAGGCGGGTCTGGAAGCCAGATCCATCTCTCCGAGGCCCATGTTCTTTGTCCTGTGCTCTGATCACATTTATTAGTGTACCAAAAAGTCCAGTCGAGGTTCCTATCCTAAAAAACACATTTTAAGTGAAACATAGGCCCTTTAACTTTTCAGAAAAGGCTACTTGTTTTTGTTTTCATGTGTGGGTTGTGTTTTAATTAATTCCACATTTTGTTACCAATTTGGAACAATCTGTCCTCAGGGAACAGATCTGGTTTACTTATAGAAAGCCAGCCGAGGGAGGGAGGGACTGGGGTTACAAACATTCCTTGTAGGACATAATCTAAAAAATCTTCCCAGTTCTCCCTTCACCAAAAAGATATAAATAGAACATTCCAGAAAATCTCATCTTCCCCAGACTAGGTATGATAAGGTCTCAAACAAAAACCTTCCTCCATGTGTTACCAGCTATGCCTGCAAGATGGGGGCATGTGACATCAACCATTACTGTATCCCTCCCCACCTCAGGAATTTCTCTAGAAGTTCACCTCAGGATGATGCTGTCACCATGCAAAAGAATGAGGGGTTCCCAGAGCTACTTGGGGAGCCTGCAAGCAAACTGTGGACCTCGGGGGTAACAGTCAGGGAGAAAGCAGGATGGGCTCTGCAATTTGGGGACAGTCCCAGGTTAGGCTTTGGAACTGGTTCTGGGGTACAGAAGAGTGTCAAGCTCATGGTTGTGAATTCTCTGCTCCTCCTCCAGGGATGAACTTCCCAAACTGACCCAAAGCTAATTTTTAAACTAAGCCAACCATGACCTCAGCTTCTACTTTTTGCACCTGCTCCTCCCACACTTAACACACACGCAATTTTCAGAGCGTCCTCTTCCAAAAACATCCACAGGGCTCCAAAGTTTCCAGGGCAGCCTTGTCAGGGAGGAAATTGTCTGAATAACTGGCCAGCCACAGATGACAAGGTCAAAATATTACATGTATTAATGTGCTAGGGCTGCCATAAGAAAGTACCGCAAACCCAGTGGCCTGAGCAATGGAAATGTGTCTCGTAGTTCTGGAGGCTCAAAGTCCAAGATCAAGGTGTTTGCAGAGCTATGCTCCCTCTGAGGTACTAGAGAAATGTCTGCTCCAGGTCCCTTTCTTTGCTTCCGGTAGTTCCTTGGCTTGTGGCAGCATAACTCCAACTTGTACATGGCATTCCCCCCCCCCATATCTGTGTTCAAACCTGCCCTTTTTATAAGGACACTAGTCATCTTGGATTAAGGGCCCACCATATGGCTTACGCCCATATGACCTCATCTTAACTAATTATATCTGCAATGACCCTATTTCCAAAGCATGCCACATTCAGAGGTTTTGGGGGGTTCAGACTTCAACATACAAATTTAGGAGGCGGGACACGCAATGTAACCCATAACATCATCTAAAGTAGTTTTGAATTCAAAATCAGACTCAAGAGAAGGAACAGAATGGACTGACCAAAAGACTGCCTTGTGTTATAATTCCGAGTGATACTGTGGATGACTCATCATGCAGGTGGGGTGGTAGGGAAATTAGTGTGTTGCTACCTGAAATCCACTGCTTACGAGTAAGGACGGATATGCCGTCAGGGAGGGGCTGTGTGCTGAGGGGCAGAGAGGTACCCTGGGGTCTCTGTAGAACCTTAATTCCACTTTTTAGGACAAAACCTACATAGGTATGTGGAAAAATTTAGTGTGGAAGGAACCTGGTAGGTACAGAGAGAGGGAAAAGGGACATCTTGAGAATATTCAAAACACTTTAAACGCCTTGATACTTAATCTCAAAGTGCCTCTAGTCCTAAAGCTCTGGCTAGAGATAAGTTTGCCAGAAGGATTCTATATTAAAATTGGGTTTTCTTTTATAAGGTGGGGGCGAGGGGCTTCTGTTTTCCTTGTCAGCTTGGGTAGGTGGAAGCCTTGTAGTCTGTTCTCATTATTTGCTTCCCCGCTGTCTACAGTTATACTGAGGAGGTATTTTTGTGAAGCTGTAAACAATCCATGAAATGAAGCACCAGACCACATGACAAGGACCAAAGCAAAGTCCAGGGCAGATCGGAGGTAGCACAGCACAGGGGTTAGGAGCACAGACTGTGGTGGCAGCTAGAGCCAAGTTCAGATCTGGTTCTGCCTCTTTCTTTGGTGACTGTGGGCACATTACATGGCCTCTCTGTGGTCAAGGTTCTCATCTAAAGCTCGCCTTTAGAGAGTGGTAGTCACTAAATGACAGTGGGTGGCACAATGTCCCTATGATAGCAACTGCTCATTAAATGTATAATGGATTTATTATTCTTCCATTAATAAGTGCAATTAGAATGGACTTATAATTATTCTACAGAACTAGGGAGTGAATCTTGAAAAATCAAGCTCATCTCTGTCTCGCCCATCTTGTGAACATCCTGGTTGTTAGGGGCATTGGGAGACCAGGACTCCAGCGCCCTTACCTCCATGCCTTATTCACTTTCATACCACCTTGAAGATCAAGCATTGGGTCTTGGCCTTCTCCTCCTCCTCCATCTGAGGGGCTCCTGGGTAGACCTTCCCTCATCCGTCCCTTCACCGTCCAGCATCACACATGACTGCCCCATCAGAGAAGGGAATTTCAGAGTCATGACTGCTCACTGGTTAAAAAAAGTTATCTTTGGAAGATTTACTTCCTCAGCTGTGGAAAATTTTTAGAAACCCAGTGCATTGACTGTATTTCCTTATTTTTGTATTCTTGATGCTCTGGCATTTGGGGCTTTGATCCTGCAGAGACTACGCCTCCCAGGGCCAGCTAATTCCTAGAGATAGCAAAAACTCCCCTGTGTCAGTCATTTCCCTGTCTGCATGTCTTATCATACTTCATTAAAACACCCACAGGCCTATTCCTTGAGCTTTTTCCTATTTCTATTCTCCAAACTCCTTAGCTTCAGCATTTCAGTGCAGCTGTCAACTGGCTACATTCGTCTGAATGTCTCCTCCTGACCTCACGGAGGTGGAGTGGTGCACTGGGTTGGATACCCAGCTGGGAGTCAGAAGAGGGACATTGAGTCTCAGCTCTGTCAGTTATCATTGGCCAGGCATCACAGGAACGCCTTCACCTCTGCAGTCTTCTTGAACCAAAATGCCAGCTCAGATGGATCAAGCGAAATGCTACATAGATTCTCTTCCCCTCCCTCCATATGTTAGAAAAGACAGCTGTGGCTAACTTCCTTCCCACCCCCACTCCACTATCCCAACACACGTACCCAGAGCCTCAAAGCCAGTTTCCAGAAGACCTGTGGAGAGAACCCTGAGTCCCAGACTCAGTCCACTGCTTCTTCCATCACATCATACTTGCCCCTTCTTTACAGCTTCCATGAAAGAGTCTAGCGTCATTTTCCCTCTTCTCTCCTGGCCATGGGCACATCACATTTCTATTCTTCTACATCTTCTTTCTTTGCAAAAAGGGTACCACTCCCTCCAACAACTAAATTAAGACCACGAAAGAATCCTCCTCTGTAACTGAAAACCATCTTATTCCAGGGCCAGATATACTCTTAGAGAGAGAAAATTCAAGCTCTTAAAGATGCCACAGCCTTCAGCAGGACAAGAGAAGAGCTTTCTTAAAAAAAAAAGTCCCCACTATGGAAAGACTTTCTCCAAGGTCCTAAAGACTCCACCAACATTTTGGATAATAAAGTCCCAGTCTTTCAAAACACTCTCCATCCCATTATTTCAAAATGACAATAGTCATTTTGATGCTTTTATTGAGCATTATTTACTAGACATAGTGTTAAGCCTTATATGTGCAATGTTTCATCATTTAGTCATTGGTATCAACAGTGTTATTGTTCCTATTTCACAGATGGTAAATCAGAGGCTAAGAAGGATGATATTCCTAAGGTCAACAAGTTGGTAAGTAGGGGAACCTGGGGGGGAAGCCCCAGCTGTCTGGCTCCAGAGCTGCACCTCCTGATCACAATGCTCTCCTGCTGGACATGCCCTCCATGCTCCTCCTTCTATCTCTCCATCCAAATATGTCCCCTTCATATCAGATGGCTGCCAATGGTGAGGGCATTCAAGAATAGCTCTTATAGGGCTGCCTCATGGTGACCCCCTCTTCTTCACTCTATGGACTTTACCAGCAGGGGCTGGAGTCACTTTTTTAAGCCCTGTAGCACCTTGAGTGCTACTGTAGTCAGCCCTGCTCTTCACTAAGAGTGAGCTCTAATACCAAATAAAAATACTTCTTTTCAATATCCCTCCTCAGAATTGAGCAGTGTCTCCCAGGAACTGCCAGTTGGGCACTCAGCCACTAGCCACAAACATCCCATTGGTCCAATAGGCAACCCAAAGGAAATATTGGTGAGAATGTCTCCTGAGCAAGTACTCACATCAACCAGCTAACCCTATGCTATGTTGTTTCCATGCACTGGCTCATTTAAATTCAGACCACATTGCATATGCCTGATAACTTTTTGTTGGCCCCCTATGTCCAATCTCCACATTTTTCTATCCAGCTTTTACCCCGGGAGGCTGACACATATGTACAACAATATGTCCCTTGCCCTGGCTGATTCCCACTGATGGGAAGCTCTAATAGGAGGTGGAAGGAAAGGATAAGATTGAAGTCAAGGTATTTTTATGCTGGTTCTCTCTCTTCAAGGTCTCCTTGGGTTAGATGTCTCCCACATCAAAAGGTCACCATGATTCTTAAGTTGGCTCCATGATTCTCTCCTTCTGGAATATGAGAGCCCTTCTTACAGGAGCCCTGGAAGGCTTGATGAAACTTATGCATCTCTGGGAGTTCCCATGATGGCTCAACAGAAACGAATCTGACTAGTAACCATGAGGGTGCAGGTTTGATCCCTGGCCTTGCTCAGTGGGTTAAGGATCCTGTGTTGCCGTGAGCTATGGTGTGGGTTACAGACATGGCTCAGATCCTGCATTGCTGTGGCTGTGGCATAGGCTGGCAGCTGGCTCCGATTTGACCCCTAGCCTGGGAATTGCCATATGCTGTGGGTGCTGCCCTAAAAAGACACAAAAACAAAATAAAACAAAACTTATGCATCTCTGAGTATCTTCAAACTTCTTTTCTCTTGTTTCTTTCATATAAGCCTATCATAAAACCCTGATGTGCAGTAATGTGTTAACTTAGCAGGTTTGGAGTATTTAATTCTTGTGCATTCCAAAGAGAGGAATGTCCATTGACCTACTCTTTGAAGATAACCTCTAAGCCCTTGGAATATCCTGACTGATAATAATGTCTTTGTAGACCTGGGGCCAAAGAGTTTATGCTAATAATGTATTCTATGGTGGGGGCCTTGGGCCATGTGGTATTAGTTTGACCTCTGGAAGGACTGGATACTGAGTAACTAAGATCAGCTACACATGCATAGAATGCCTATGTGATCGACCTCCAATAAAAACCCTGGACACAAGGCTTGGGTAAGCTTCCCTGGTTACCAATACTCTATATGTGTTGTCACACATTGTTGCTGGGAGAATTGACTGCTTCTGTGTAAATCTGCTGGGAGAGGACAACTGGAAGCTTGCTCCTGGACTCTATTCACCTTGTGCCTTTGCTGATTTTAATCTAATTCCTTTCACTGTAATAAACTGTAACCATAAGCATAACAGCAGTTCTGAGCTCTGTGAGTCATAGAAACCGAAGGTGGCCTTAGGAACACTAATTCATCCAAGAAACAACAGAACAGTCCAATTATAACTTATTGACATCGTTGGGTGGTCACATAGGTAGAAAAAAATAAATATGTTCATTCAGATGAAATCCAAATGGATCTTCCAGGATGGAGATATACAGAGGGTGGGGAGGGGTCATCAAAAGACATTTCTAAGCATCTCAAGGGGCTTCTGGATTGTAAGTCTCTGGTGAAGGTAACATGGGACAGGCAGATGGAAACATATCTAGGACCCAATTTTTGCTGCTCCAATTGCAGGTAAGCCGCTATGTTGAATGGAAAAGAGGGTCTAACTCAATGTGATATTTCTCATACTCTTATGATGTACCATTTCTTTTCTCTGTACCATTTCCACGTTTCAAGGAAAAACTCTGAGCCTGAGTCTTCTAAGAGAGAATGAAACAAAAACTTATAAATACCTCAAAACTTCGACTTAAATTTTCCCTTTATAGGATAAATGCCATTAGCTTCTCACCATAGCAGGACTCAAAACCCTCAGCAGCTGCAGATCCCAGCCTCAGACATAAGTGAACCACAGGGGTCCTACCTCCCACCCCACGTCACTGGCGCTCCCTCACTCACCTGGCCCCACTGACATCAACTCCAACCATCAGCTGCCCATTCAGGGAGAGGATCTCATCCCGAAGCCGGACCTTTCCACTCTTCCCTGCTGGGCTGTTCTTCCTCAGCTCCGTCACCCAGATGCAGCCCACATCCAGCACAGGGCCCTGGTGGGTTTTCCTCTTCTTGCCCCCTCTGCGCTTTTCTCCATAGTCTCCAAAAACAGGAATGTTCCCAAAACTGAGGCCCACAGTCTCTGTGTCCCCCAGCTCCTTGGTGAGGTACACAGTGCAGATCTCCATCCCTGGGGGGCTGTGATCAGCTGGGACTGCACTCTCATCCACTGCAAAGTTCAGCTGGATATACTCCTGTAGCTTCTGGATGGCCGCCTGGCAGAGGCGCTGCTCTGGCCCATCCCCGCCCTCCCGCAGGCTGTTCTGCAGCCACCGGTAGAGGAGGGGCAGGTGTAGCCCGGCATTGTCCTGGGTGATGGGCATGGTGCTCACTCCCAGATGCCAACATCATGAGAGGACCTGCTCCTGGGGGCCAGGCCCCGCAGGGCCCCACGTCCCTCGGGAACACGGGCTGTCATCAGCTTGGCCTGTGGTCATGTTCAGCTGGCAGACAAGCCTAAGAAACACCTATTCCAGTCCTGGCTGTTTGCTTTGATGAGAGGAGGATGGGACTCTGTTAGAACAACAGTGGAACAATCGCAGGGCCCAGAGTGTCAACAAGGGAAGGAAGGAAACGTCTGAACAGTCTTTGCTTGGGTCATTTCACAGGGGGGCCTGTGCAAAGGACTTGAAAATGAGGTGTTCCTCCAGCAGCAACAGGGGGACCTCCCCTGGACGCGTTCACACCTGGAAGAGGAAAAAACAAAAAATTGCAGTCACAACAGTGAGCCTTCTGACACAGAAAAAACACATGGCCAGAGCGTTACAGAGGACGGAGTTTGCTTTTTGAGTAAGAAACTTAAAGCCTCTCCCCATTCCACAGTTTAATTCTCCCCACCCTGTGCACACCCATGTGCACACACACACACACACACTCATACACAGACACAGATATACACATAGACACACACAGATATACAGATGCACATACAAACACACAGATACACACACATACATGCACGCATACGCATACGCACAAGCACATGCGCACACACAGGCATCCTTCCCACAGACAAGAAACCTCTGGAATGCCGACCTTCATCAGCAGAGAAATGAGATGACTTTTGCCAGGACAACTCCCATCGAACTCACATCCACCCAGGAGGTTGTGTCATCAGACTCCCTGGAAGATTGTTGAGGGACTTGGGACATTTTTAAGAGCTCGCATTGGTCGGAAATTCAAATCTATCTCCACTTGCCTTGATCAGCCCAACTGGCTGTCCAGGAGGTGTCTCCTTTCCAGAACTCAGTTCTGAGAGTGGTGCCACAGGAGAAGAGCTGATCAACACCACAGAGAGAAGTGGGTTTTCCCCAAGATGCAGGTTCCCAGCTAGTGGCAGACTCCCCGAGACCACTACAGTCCTGAGCTTAGCCAGTGGTTCTGCCTTTTTAATTTTTTTCCAGCTACCCTATAGCATACGGAGTTCCTGGGCCAGGGATCAAATCTGAGCCAGGGCTGCGACCTACACTATAGCTTCGACAATGCTGAATCCTTAACCCACTGTTCAGGGCCAGGGATTGAACCCACATCCTATAGCAGAGACATCTTTAATCCCATTTTTTGTTTTTTGTTTTTTGCTTTTTTGCCACATCAGGAACTCCAGCTCCATCCTTCTCATGTAGATTCACAGGGAATCCTGTCCCTTTATAGCCTATAAGTCTCCTCTCTTCTTTTTCTTAGGTAAACTGTTGAGACCCATCCACTCTTAGGCCAACACAAAAGCCATCCCCTGCAGAGAAAAGTTTCCCCAAGCTTCTGGGTGAGAAGCTCTGGCCTCACCCTGGCGTGCCCCTGGACGCTCTGCTGTACAGCCACACAGCCACACGGCCACACGCAACCCCACCCACTAAGCCTCACCTGCTCGGGGCTTTGCAGGTGCGGCTTCCCCGCAGAGCAGAATGATCTCCCAGCTCTGAGCATGCACAATGTCTGGCACACATACCTCCCCCCCATGAAAGGTTAACTGAACTCCATTGCCAATTCTCCTTCTCCACCAAAGAGATTTTTCACCTCCATCCTCTGTAAACACAGAAAAATGACCCCTTTCAGTTTCTTCTCAGAACTTCACTTTCACCCTGAGGAAGTCAATACAAACCGTGCCAGTGAAGATGGAAAACACTCTCTAGCCTTCTCAGGAAGTGATTTAACAAGGAATAATAATAAATGGGAGAGGTGTCAGAAGCCACGTCAATAATAAATGACCTTATTACTCAGTAACCGTAAAGAAATTTCCAATAGAGTTAAGTTGTGGATTTCCAAAGAACTCGAGTGCCAGCTATTAATTGGTTCCAAATAAATCAAAAGCTTAGCACATTTCATCTGCATAATCACACGCCTATTAAAAAGAAAAGCAAGATCTAAGAAAAGATAATCCATACATGGACAAAAATTGAATTGCTTCTCTGGCCAAAATAAGTAATGCCTCTTCCTGAAAAGTAACTCCACACAGATATACTAAAATCTTATGAATAAATTCAAACATTTTCCACTCCTAACAACTCTTAGGAGTCTATTTCCTCATCTGTAAGGGGAAAAAAAGAAAAAGTTAAGCCAAATGATCTCTAAGTTCTTTCATACTCCACGGAGAGGTTCTCAGACATAGAGACAATGTTTGGTTCATCAATACCTTCCCTACCCCAGTACAGTGTCTGTCACCTTGTAGACTCTCAGTAATTTAAAACAACCTTTTTCTTTTCAACTGTACGGGTGACGTGCAGAAGTTCCTTGGGCCAGGGATCGAGCCCAGGCCACAGCAGTGACTGGAGCTGCTGCAATGACAATGCTAGATGCTTAACCAACTGTGCCACAAGGTAATTCCTTAAAACAATTTTTTAAATTTCATTTTTGGCAGCACCTCTGGCATATATAAGTTCCTGGGCCAGGGATCAAATCCGAGCCATGGCTGCAGCAATGCCCAATGCTTAACTTACTGTGCCATAGCAGGAATTCCAACAATTTTTTCAAAGATCTTTTAAAATTAAAATTTTGATGGTAATTCAAGGTGTTAATTCACAGTTCAGATGGTTCTGCACATATGAAAACAGAGTAAATATCTTGGGCAAGATGTTCTTTATTTTATTTTTTTATTTTTTATTTTTTTTTGCTTTTTAGGGCCACACTTGCGGCATATGGAGGTTCCCAGGCTAGGGAGTCTAATCGGAGCTACAGCTGCCGGTCATAGCCACAGCCACAGCAATGCTAGATTCAAGCCTCGTCTGCGACCAGCACCACAGCTCACAGCAGTGCTGGATCCTTAACCCACTGAGCAAGGCCAGGGATCGAACCCGCAACCTCATGGTTCCTGGTCAGATTCATTTCCACTGCGCCACGACGGGAACTCCAAGATGTTCTTTAAATAAATCTGACTGAAGAGAACCAAACTTGAGTAATAGAGAACTTTTTCCCTGATGTCAACTTGTATTTCTGCAACATGTATTTATGGAACATTTATTGAGAACCAGACCTTGAACCTGGCATTGGGAATACATTGTCAAAAAGGCAAATTCCTCATCCTGAAGGCATTCTTGTCTAGTGGGAGATGCATAAATAAATGGAAACTAGTGGCTAACAAGTCAGTGACAAGCCTCTTAACAGACGTGACGAAGGCATGTTTCTGGCAGCCACGTTCACATAATGTAAGATAAGCCCTCAGCCCCTGATGGTGGGTCCCAGGCTGGGCATGTCCTGTAAGCTGGAGCCACGTTCTCTGAGAACAGAGTGACATGGAGAGATGGAGTCTAGTCTCCAGGGTGTAGAAGGAACTGTAACTTTTGAACTAGGGCCTCTGGATGGCAATACTGAGTACTGAGGGGCAGAGAAAGTCATCCTGTCGAGAAATAAAGATGATCCATAGAAGGCAGAAAGACAAGATAAAGGAAAGAGAACCCTCTGGTTTCCCCACAGCATCCCGGGTTTCACCTATCCTGGATGAGGCAGCACTGCTGCCCTCCTACCTCGATCTAAAGGACCCTATCAGTTCTTACAATACATGACTTTTGAAAATGCTAACTATTTAAAATAAGAAAATGGAGTTCCCACTGTGGCTCAGTGGGTTAAGAACCTGACATAATGTCTGAGAGGATGCGGCCACACTCAGTGGATTGAGAATCCGGCGTGTTGCTGCAAGCTGTGGCATAGGTTGCAGATGAGGCTCAGATCTGGTGTTGGCATGGCTGTGGTGTAGGCCAGAAGCTGCAGCTCTGATTCAGCTCCTAGCCTGGGAACTTCCATGTGGTGTAGGTATGGCCATAAAAAGAAAAGAGGGGGAAAAAAAAAGGTAAAGAAAAACAAAACCAAAAAAAATCCCAAACTCTCTAAATCTTACCTTGAGTTGTTTTCTACTCTTTGCAACTCCAAAGTTGTTAATGAATACACAAGAAGTAAGTGGAGTGGAGGGTGGGCAGAGCCATGAGGTATCAACAAGGCTACTGGGAGCTACTCTCTGACCCTGGAGGTGATAAGAGCAGGGAAGGAGTTTTCAAAAAAGGCAACATACACCCCTCAAAGTGATTTAGTCTTATTAAAGTGTTCATTGGCTATGTAGCCTTCCAATTCCATACCTCTAATTGGGAATTTCTCAGTAATTTCCAGCTCCCTATCTGATCAACTCCTTTTCTGGTATTTTCTTTTTTCTTTTTTTGTCTTTTCCTTTTAGGGCCACACCCGAGGCATATGGAGGTTCCCAGGCTAGGGGTCTAATCGGAGCCATTGCTGCTGCCCTACACCACAGCCATGCCAACACCAGATCTGAGCTGCACCTGTGACCTACACCACAGCTCACGGCAACGCAGGATCCTTAACCCACTGAGCAAGGCCAGGGATTGAACCTGAGTTCTCATAGTTCCTAGTCAGATTCGTTTCTGCTAGACCACAACGAGAGCTCCCTAGGATTTTCTATAAATAAAGGAAATAGAGGTATTCCTGCCCATTGCAACAATTTGTGATATGAAAAGGTACACAATCTTCCAATACTACTATGAAGGGAGAGGTTCAGCCACATCGCCCAACGAAATAGTCCAGTCCCAAATATTCCTATGAACAGAACGTTGACCTGGAGAAGACACAGAAATCTGCAAATGGCTACAAATAACCAACATCTCTCCACGGCTGATCTGTGCTAAGATCTAAACGCTCCTCATCTGCAGATCAATCCACTGCAGCAGGGAGTGGGATTTGTGGGCATGGAGGCCCACAGCAATGGCACGGTTCCCTTCTGTCTACCACACATAATTCTCCAATTAGCTTCCCATCTCAAGCAAACAGCCATGATAATTTAAATTAATTTTGAGTAGCTTGAAGCTGACAGCCTTAACATTCAAAATAAACGCTTCTGTCCCCGAGGTAATTTATTGATATGGTGTTAGAATCGACCAACAGTCTTGGATCCCCTTCCAGCTAAACCACGTGTTCTCAGCAGGGCGACATCCCCCAGAAACTTAGATATTATAGTGGCTAATGCCCCCTCCCCTGCAAAGCTCAATCCCACCTGACACACGCTTATTCCTCAGTATTTAATTTTCTGTGTTAGACTTTAAATTAAATTAAAATCCTCTCTAGGGTTAGAGGAAGGGGACAACAATGAAAAAGTCTGAGAGGAGTTCCTGTCATGGTGCAGCAGAAACGAATCCCACTAGGAACCATAAAGTTGTGGGTTTGATCCCTGGCCTCACTAAGTGGGTTAAGGATCCGGTGTTGCTGTGAGCTGTGGTGTAGGTCACAGACGCGGCTTGGATCCTATGTTGCTGTGGCTGGGGTGTAGGCCAGCAGCTATAGCTCCGACTGGACCCCTAGCCTGGGAACCTCCATATGCCACGGGTGCGGCCCTAATAAGACAAAAAGACAAAAAAAAAAAAGTCTGAGAAACACTGAACTAGGGGAAACTAATCATCTGCTCAAAGTCACAGGCTCAGCGTCACCTGAAATCCAAGACTGAGTCTTGAACCTGGCAGGAGGTTCAAGGGGGTGTAAACAAGTCTTCTGGCTTATTCATTTCTTGCCTCCAAATCAGATTCTCACTGGCCAATCTTGTACTAACTCCCTCTGCCTAACTGTCTTAGACTCTAAGACCTCTGCTAAATTCAAATTCCTCAAACTCCATCTAATCTTCCTTCCTCCAGGGCTCCTCGTTTGACTTTTAGAAAATGCTCATATTTTAAAAGGAAACCAATGTTGATTAAATATTTACTACTGATTTGTTCAACAGATGTTCACTGAGTGCCCATCATGTGCTGGGCCCTGAACAAAGCAATGTTCCTACAGAGCCTCAGGAAGCCTGTCCTGAGAAGGGCACATGAGTAAACAGAAAATACGGTAATGTCAGATGGTGCTTAGCACAGTGAAGAGAATTACGGCAGAGCCAGAGGCTAGTGAGGAAGGGGCTCAGGAGGGGGTCAGGAAAGGCCTCCCTGAGAAGAGACCTGAATAAAGTGAGAGACAGAGGCAAGAGAATATCTGTGGGAAGGCTGATATCTACCAAGGGGTCAGCAAAGACAGAGAGGTCAGAGCCTGGTGGGGGGCGGGTGTGAGGATGGGGTGGCTACAAAGAGGGAGTGAAGGGGAAACGCTCCGTCCCCCAACAGTCTGATTCCCCCCTTCTCCTCCTCCCCCCAACCTCACCTCCCCCCCTCCCCAGCCCCCGCTGGTGGCTGGAGCTTCCCCAGCACCTCATTCTCTCTCCTATCTTCACAAAACAAGGGCATCCGACCCCATTTTTCCAGTACTGGCTAATGTTTTCTGAGTGTAACTATAACCTATGTCAGACACTGTTCTAAATGATTATCTTATTTGCTATAATAATATGTAGGGAAATAGTGTGCACTTTTTAAAGGCCCAGAAAAAAAAACAAAAACAAACAGAAACAGAAACAGAGAGGCTAATTAACTGGCCCACGGGCTCACAGTAAGAGAACCAGGACTTGAACCCAGAACCACTGGACAGGGCTTGCTCCTCTATGCGTCACTACTCTGGCCCCCTCCTGTGGCAACTCTGCTTGGATCTGGTCCCTGGCCCTGGAACTCCACATGCCACAGAGAGGCCAAAACAACAACAGCAACAAAACCTCACCCTTCTGCATCGCACCCAACTTACCCAGGCCAGCCCCCTGCCTGGTAACCTCTGCTCCACTAATGCCACTGGGCTTCCTATGATACATGCGTAGGTAGCCTGTGGCTTGTGGCTGTCTATCTGATTCCCATTCTCTCTCTCTTCCCTGATTTTCTTGGGTGTAGTGATTCATTCATTGAAAACCCAGCCTCTCCTGCTCTCCTGGAGGTGTGGAGAGCTCTACAACAGGATTCTGGCCAATGAGGTGACAGTGGAAATTCTTGGATGGGACTCACATCAGCATTATTATTATTATCATTATTGTTTTGTCTACTTAGGGCCGCACCCGTGGCATATGGAGGTCCCCAAGCTAGGGGTCGAATCAGAGCTGTAGCTGCCAGCTTATATCACTGCCACAGCAACAAGAGATCCAAGCTGCATCTGCGACCTACACACAGCTCACGCCAATGCCAGAACCTTAATCCAATGAGCGAGGCCAAGGATTGAACCTGCATCCTCATGGATACTAGTCAGATTCGTTTCTACTGTGCCACGATGAGACCTCCACATATCAGCATTCTTTAAGAGCAGGTATGAGGGAAAAAGTCAACCCCCTTGTTGTTTACTCGCCATTATTTAAATTTTTCAAAACCCAAACAATTAGCTGAATTAGACTCCCAGCAAGCGCACAGCATGGTATCCTGAGGTGGGGAGACTAAAAGTACCAGAACCTGAAGTGTGGAACTCAGTGGGCGAGGGAGGGAGACAGATGACAAAGACTTAGACAGTATAGACGAGACAAGTGACCCTGGCTGCGTTGTGAAGTATTTGGTCCACCAGGAGCTGCTGTGCATTGGAAAGTCACTGATGTGTGGATTGAGGCTCTGGTGTTAGAGAAGATGATGGGGACAAGTGAGAATCCTGGTGATGCCTCATCTCTCCCAACAAAGTTCTGAGCTCCTCAACCCAGTCAGCAGGGGGGAATGGGAAGATGTACTGCTCTGCTAAGAAGGCACTCTGGACATTCGGCTGTAATCTCATGCCTGAGGGGCTCATGTCTGAATCCTGGCAGGGCCCAGACAGGCTACTTTATTAGAAGGGGTGGGTGTCCTACCAGGCAGAGGCTGTGAGCCTACTGCCAAAGGTGGGCTCACCCAGCATAGCCCATTGTGTCAGCTGTCCCAGCAGCAGGTGTTAAGTACCTACCTTAAGTTCCAATTTAGGGAGATGGGCAGAACTCATAAACTAGAAAGCAAAGGAAACAAATCATCAGGAATTGACCAGAAGCCTACTAGGTTTGTGAGGGTCACTGTGCTGCCAAAAGACCCAAACCTGGTTTGCAACAGCGTGGGCTGGTTAAATCCCTCTGGCAATTGGAAACCCCTCCCTGGCAGTTCACATCATCACATCAATGAAAAGTAGCCCCCTGAGAGGCTGTCCTCCCCACACCCACCATAGAAGAGGCCATGGGAGATGTGGGGCCATGCAGGGCAAGGAACAGGAGTCCCTGCTGCCAGAGCCAGGGGGTGGACTCTTCCTATTCTTGCCCAGGAGGATCTGGTCAGCATTAAGGACAATGACTGCTGTGTTTCCTGTTCCCATCCCTCCTTTTATAAAGGAAAGCTTTTGTCTGTCTGTTTTTTTTTTTTTTTTCAGGGCTGCACCAGCGGCATATGGAGGTTCCCAGGCTAGGGGTCGAATCAGAGTCATAGCCACCAGCCTACGCCAGAGCCACAGCAATGCAGGATCTGAGCCACATCTGCGACCTACACCACAGCTCATGGCAATGCCGGATCCTTAATCCACTGAGCGAGGCCAGGGATCGAATCTGCAACCTCATGGTTCCTAGTCGGATTCGTTAACCACTGAGCCACGACGACGGGAACTCTGGAAATCCATTTATGTTTAAAGAGCTGGTACCCAGCCAAAAAAAACAATGTTGTTTAGTGTTCCTTCAGGGAGGGGTGGCCATAAGATACAGTCATGGAGTTGTTGAGTGGGCTACCAGAGAGGTTCACTGTTTTGTTTGTTTGTTTGTTTTGCTATGCCCATGGCATGTGGAAGATCCCAGGGCCAGGGATCAAACCAGAGCCACAGCAGTGACCCAAGCCACTGCAGTGACAACACTGGATCCTTAGCCCACTAAGCCACATGGGCATTCTGAAAGGTTTATTTTTCATGGGGGTTCCCTTTTCTTTTTCTTTTTCTTTTTCTTTTTTTTCTTTCTTTTTTTTTTGTCTTTTTGCCATTTTTTGGGCCGCTCTCGCAGCATATGGAGGTTTCCAGGCTAGGGGTCGAATCGGAGCTGTAGCCACGGCCTACACCACAGCCACAGCAACGCAGGACCCGAGCCTCCTCTGTGACCTACACCACAGCTCACGGCAACACCGGACCCTTAACCCACTGAGTGGGGCCAGGGATCAAACCCGCAACCTCATGGTTCCTAGTCGGATTCGTTAACCACTGCGCCACGATGGGAACTCCCCTTTTCTTTTTCATGCTTAAAATGCGTATATGATGGTGGGAGCTTTAGCAGCCATATTGTGACAAACTGTAAGGCAAAGGCCTGACTTCCTTGAGAAGCTATACCAAACCTAGATGTTCTACATCTAGACTTAATTACTGAGAGAAAAACAGGCCCATAATGAAACTGATCAGGGTCCTGTGAAGCTCCTGGGCAAAAGCCTTTCTGTGTCCCCTATTTCTTGTTTTTAAGGAGTGAGCTTTAGCCTCCATGACCTTCCCTGAGTTCCAAAGGACAGGTTCAAACAGTTGCTAACCAGGGAAGGGAGGGGATGTAGAGACCAGGGAGGAACAGTCAAGAAACAATTGTGCAGCCTTGGGACAGGGTCCTGGCTCCTCTTCAAGGGACATACACAACAATACCTTCTGAGTTCTTCTGTAGAACTAAAATCTCCAACAAATGAAAACCAGAGAGGGGGACCAACAGAACCAGTCCTAGGGCCACTAAACACCAACTTGGAGAAGACTGAAAGCTTGCATCTATCCCGATCCTTATCTGTGGCCCTATTTTTTTACTCCCAAACTATAAAACCACTTCCTATTAAGGCATTAGCCTCTGTGGCCTTCTTTGCCTGGCAAAGCAATAAAGCTGTATTTCTCCCTGAAAACAAACAAACAAACAAACAAACAAAAACCACGAAAAATAAAACACTTCCTAATCTTTCCCAAGAGAAGGCACAGTCTTTAGGGCATTAGCTGGCTGTGCCTCCTTTACCTGACAAAGCAATAAAGCTACTTTTTTTCTCCTTTGCCCAAAACACTGTCTCTGTGTTTCTATTTGGCACCTGTGGACAAACACTGAGTTTTGGCAACACTGCCTTGTCTAAGCCCTCTTAATCAGACTTTCTGTTATAGGTGACCAAAATCCCTAATGAGTACATTGCTTTAATTGACTCTCGACCATTCAGATTCAGGGTCCAAAATATAATCCTGAGTGCTTTAGCATCAGCCTCGCTACTTTGTCAATAGCAGCTATTATTGAGTGCCTACCTTGAGTTGAGGGCATCACCACCACCACCACCACCACCACCACCATAACAAACAGGGTATGTTTCTGTCCTTTAAGAGGTAAAAGAACAACCCCATCAAAAAATGGGCAGAAGATCTAAACAGACAATTCTCCAAAGACATGCAGATGGCCAAAAAACACATGAAAAGATGTTCAACATCACTCATTATTACAGAAATGCAAATCAAAACCACGATGAGGTATCACCTTACACTGGCCAGAATGGCCATCATCAAAAACTCTATAAACAATCGACGCTAGAGAGGGTGTGGAGAAAAGGGAACCCTCGTACACTGTTGGTGGGAATGTAAATTGGTAAAATCACTGTGGAAAACAGTATGGAGATTCCTCAGAAAACTAACAATAGAATTACCATTTGATCCAGCAATCCCACTCCTGGGCATCTATCCAGATAAAACCATGACTTGAAAAGATACATGTACCCCAGTGTTCATGGAAGCAATGTATACAATAGCCAAGACATGGAAACAACCTAAATGTCCATCGACAGAGGAGTGGATCAAGAAGATGTGTTCCATATACACAATGGAATATTACTCAGCTATTAAAAGGAAAGAAATAATGGCATTTGCAGCAACATGGATGGACCTAGAAAATAATCATGCTAAGTGAAGTTAGTCAGACAGTGAAACACCAACATCATATGCTATCACTTACATGTGGAATCTAAAAAAAAAGGACACAATGAACTTCTTTACAGAACAGATACTGACTCACAGACTTTGAAAAACGTATGGTTTCCAAAGGAGACAGGTTGGGGGTGAGGGAGTAGGCTGGGGGTTTGGGATGGAAATGCTATGAAAAATTGGGTTGTGATGATCATGGTACAACTATAAATGTAATAAAATTCATTTAGTAATTTTTAAAAATAAAATAAAGAGCTAAAAGCACACAAAAATTCACCCAGTGGTTTACTTCTACCACTATACAGTCCCAGGTGTTACAAATCAACCTATAACTGATTGACGCTCATAAATACAAATGATTATGACTCCTTTAGGTCAGCTTATGTTTGGGGAGGGCTAGATATTGGCTACTTTTTAACTATCTACATGACTGCCAAACTAAGTGAACGGCTGTGTGTTTAACAGAAAAAGAAATTGATGCAGTCTTTGTTTCATGCAACAAGGGGTGACTGTGCCAGGCACTGCGCCAGGCGAGGGAAGGAATGATGACCAGACCTGTGGAGGTGTTACCAAAGCACAGTGAGGCCAACAAACTGAAATTTTGGAGTATGGAGCAGAGAGAGGTTTATTGCAGGGTCAAGCAAAGAGAATGGGTGGCTTGTGCTCAAAAACCTCAACCCCCCTGATGGTTTTGGAGGAGAAGTTTTTAATAGGCAAAATTTGGGGTGAGGGCTGCAGGGTGTGTGACTTTCTTCTGACTGACTGGTGGTGAGGTAAGAGTGGTGCTCTAGGAATCTTGTGCTCAGCCTGAAGTTACCCTCCGCCACCTAAGTGGGGGCCTTAGTTCCTGAAGAAGAGCTCAAAGATATTGCTATGTATATTCCTTGCACAAGAATCAGGACTCTGCAGCACTACGGTTTCTTGACTGCTCCTTCCTTGTTTCTGCATCCCCTCCCTTCCCTGATAAGCAAGTGTTTGAATCTGCCCGCTGGAACTCAAGGAAGGTCAAGCAGGCTGAATGAAGTCTTTTTCCTGCAAATGAGAAAAAGGGGACATAGAAAGGACTTGCGCCTGGGAGGGTCCCACAGGGTCCTGCCCAGTTTCAGGAATAAAGAACAAAATGATTGAAATGAAAAAGACTGACCTGGCAGCTATCTTGAGAATTTAACACTTGAAGATACTGTATATCCTAATAGATGGACTATTTGTCCAAATTTTTTTTAAAAGTGGGGATGAGTCAAAATTGCAGAAATTCATGAGACATCATGAATTTTTTCTCTCCAGATGAGAGCGAGAAAACACTTGGGGACCAGAAAATCAAAATGCATACTATAAATAATTTGTTTCCTACCTACTTCTAAAATATAAGCTGTGGCTTTGAATACTGAAATGAATTTGTACATTTGCAGTTTAAGATTATTTACTCAGGATGTCAGGATTTGGGCAGTTCTGATTAGACACCTAGAATTCAGACATCTAAATTCTAAGTACAATGTTTGGGGAAAGAGGCATTTAAGGGAGAATATACATATTTGTGAAATGGCAATTCAACACTCTGAAACCACTGCTATCTACCAAGTGAGGAATTGACTCAGTCAGTCATCGCTTCCATCTTGGCAACAAGACTATCATGAGGTCCCTGTGGTTGCCCATTTTAACTTGACCATCCTATCTACTTTGTATGGATTGGGCAGCCAGGATGCCTCCACCTGCCTTCCACAACCCTTAGATCATGCCATCAACACACAGGCTGCATATACTGGTAACGTAAGTTCTTCAACTACACCAGAATTTTTTTTCTTCTCTTTCTTTCCTCTTCCTTCCTTTCTTCCTTCTGTTCTTTCTTTCTTTCTTTCTCTCTCTCTCTCTCTCCCTTCCCTCCCTCCCTCCCTCCTTCCTTCCTTCCTTCCTTCCTTCCTTCCTTCCTTCCTTCCTTCCTCTTCCTTTCTTTTGCCACACCTTTGGCACATGGAGGTTCCCAGGCTAGGGGTCAAATCAAAGCTGTAGCTGCTGGCCTACACCACAGCCACAGCCACAGCCACATGGAATCCGAGCTGCGTCTTCGACTTACACCACAGCTCACGGCAACGCCTGATTCACGACCCACTGAGCAAGGCCAGGGATTGAACCCACATCCTCATGGATACTAGTCATATTTGTTTCTGCTACACAACAACGGGAACTACTTGGAATTTTTTCTTCTTTTTTTAGACTTGCACCCACAGCACATGGAAATTCCCAAGCTAGGGGGTCGAATCAGAGCTGTAACTGCCGGCCTACACTACAGCCACGGCAACACCAGATCCTTCACCCACTGAGCGAGGCCAGGAATTGAACCCACATTCTCATGGTTACCAGTTGGATTCTTAGCCTGCTGAGCCATAAGGGGAATTCCTGGAATTACTATTTTTTAATGGGTGGTTAATTTACAATTATTCCTTTCAGAACAATTTTGTAGTACAGATGCTTCTGGTGTTTAGACTTTGGGGTAAATAATCTTATTATATTTAAATTCTTAGCATCCAACTGCAAAGGATCTGACCTCATTGTTAATTATCAACGACTCAAGTATTTCCAATAGCCAGTAATATACTCTGCCATTAGCCAGCTACAGGTCCCCAGCCAAGTCATTTAGCATTTTGGAGCCTCAGTTTCCTTATCAGCCAAATGAGGTGGTTCTGTGATGTTTCCTTCCAGGTCCAGCATTTTGCTGGACGTTGGAGCTGAATTAGCAAGTCAGGGATGGAGTCACTGGCTTCAGTAAGAAGCATGTACACAACACATGAAGGTTTTAAGCTGCAGCAAAGATGGGCCAAATTGCTTTATCAGATTCTGAGTGTTTGCCAAAACAAAGGGCGGCGAGGTGGGGGGTGGGGGGCTCAGTGGTTTTACATTCATGTGCATATAACCACAGTTCAGCATTTCCAGAAGACAAGAAGAAATGTATCCTACTGAATAAAAGCTCTGTGGAGCCGCAGAAAGGACCAAGGTTTCAGGGTGTGGAAGGAACTTGTCTAGGGGCTGGGGGAGATGGGAAATGCAGGGTTTCCATGGAGAACCAGCAGACTTTCCAGTTTGGCAAATGCCTAAGTGGTGCAGAGACCGGCCCCCACTCCCTGCCCCTCCAGGCTGCTTGCAGGAGTTAGCGCTGGAGGGCCTGGTGCAGGGAGCATGTCCTCAGAGGAAACCGAGAGATCGTGGAGCACAAAGGTTCAGCTCCTGCGCCTCTCTGAGAAGCATCCCCTTTTCCCAGGCCTCGCTGTGGGAAAGGCTCTGACAACAGTCATGAGAAGGCAAATCCACATCCATGGAGCAACAGGAAAGGAATCCTCAATTGACCTCTTCCAGAGGGGATCAGAATTTGGGAGATTGTGAAGCCTGTGATACACCAGTCGCCACACTCTCAATGGCCCCCAAGGCGACGTGTGTGCCATCTTGGCCTTTTAAAGGGTAGTGAAACTGAGCAGGACCCCAGGTGGGTTGTGGGGTGGGGGGGGGGGGGGAGGCTCCAGGATACAAAAGCCTCTTTTCCATGTCCCTTGTTTCTTGTTTGTAGGAAAATAGCTTCAGCCTCCTAGACCTTCCCTGAGTTCTAGAGGCCAGATCCAAACAGTCAAGGATTAGAACAAGAGAGTCACAGGACTCCTAGCTCTTCCTAAGGCACAAACTGATACACATCTCTGGGTTCTTCTCCAGGAGCTAGGACCCCATCCAGGTGGAGGATGGGAACTCCTGGCTGAGCGCAAGCACAAGGCCCCCAGACTGGCTGGAACCAGCAGGCTGATGACTGAGATTCCTGGACGTCACTGTGACCTCCTCACCAACCAATCAGAGGACACCTGCAGCCTTCCTCCCTAAATTTTGCCTTTAAAAACTCTTCCCTGGGAGTTCCCATCATGGTGCAGTGGAAAGGAATCTGACTAGTATCCATGAGGATGCAGATTTGATCCCTGGCCTCACTCAGCAGGTTAAGGATTTGGCATTGTTGTGAGCTGCAGTGTAGGTCACAGATGTGGCTCAGATCCTGAGTTGCAGTGGCTGTGGCGTAGGCCAGCAGCTACAGCTCTTAGACCCTTAGCCTGGGAATTTCCATACGCCACAGGTGTGGCCCTAAAAAGCAAAAAAACAAAACAAAGAGACAAACAAACCTCTTCCCTGAAAGCCACTGGGGAGTTTGGGTCTTTTGTGCAAGAGCCACTGTTCTCCCTGCCTGGCCCTGCAGTAAATCTTGTTCTGCTCCCAACTCTGACATTTTGGTTTGTTTGGCTTCATTGTGCATCAGGCCACAAACATGGGTTTGACAACAGTGGGAGCGAAATTGAGCAGAGAGAAAATAATACAAAAGAGAGCAGCCATGGAAGTGAACTAGGCTTGAAATCATCAAATTCTACTGTGGGTACAGCTGTGATGACCTTGTGGAGAAGTCTGGGGAACGGAAGAGGTTGGACCCTCTAAGATCCTACTGTTCGCTGTGTCTATGCAGATGATCAGGGGCATGTGCACAGCTGAAAGCTGTGGCTGGGGAAGCCCACTGGTAGGCCAGGGAGGTGCCACAAGGGGAGCTCGATCTTGGTCAACTTCCCACCATCCACATGTCCAGGCTCTCAGGTGCAGCAACATGGACTCTGCCTGCAGAGTGAAAGAGCACTGCCTCTCTTGTGTAGAACACACAGTTCCCAGCAAGAAAACGCATTCATTAATTTTCAGTTGGAAATACAATTACTAAGTGGGCAGGATGTTTTTATCAACCGAATCTATGCCCGGTTTCCCTGAAGGCAGGATGCAGAGGAAGGCCAACCTCAGAACAAGTACAGGGGCGCACAGGAGGGCTCCATGGCTGAGGCACTCTCTCGCACGGCAGCCTGGGCTTTGCAAAGGAAACCATCCACTGAGCCAAGATGCCCCTCCCCCTGACAGCACTTGAAAAGGCATCCCTCACATCTGGCTCCTGAAGGGTTTTTTTCCTATTTGCTATGCTAACTACCCTCCTTCTATTTATACTCCTTTCTCCTAACCACGTACCACGACATCAGTAAGTGTTGATTTCTAGTCTTTGAATTACGAGCCCAATCATATTTGAGTCCATAGGCCCCGAGATTCCTGTGATTCGAGTTTTGAGTTTTGTTTTAAGGCCATACCCACAGCATATGGAAGTTCCCGGGCCAGGGATTGAATCCAAGCCACATCTGCAACCTACACCACAGCTGAGGCGATGCCAGATCCTTTAGCCCACGTCGCTGGGCCAGGGATTGAACCCGTGCCTCAGCGGCGACCTGAGCCACTGCCGTTGGATTATTAACCCACAGCGCCGCAGCGGGAACTCCTGTGATTCGAGTTTCGGATTTGATAGGTTTTTACGGACAGTTTCTTAACTTGGATATTCATGAGGCTGGCTATTCAACCATATGGGATGTATTTACCAGTTTAATTCTCAACATAGAAACTTGTCTTTGTTTCAGGGTTGTGGGATGAGGGTCTCACTATTGCCCCTGAGGATCAAGGACACCTTCCAGATTTAAGCAAACTACAGGAGGCCACAAAGCAGTCACACAGCAGGCCCTCTGCAGCATGGCTCTGACCTGCCCAGATTGGTGTGTGTGAAAGCATGAGTGAGGCGAGGGCAGAAGGGACAGAACTAGTCACAAAGAAAAAGCCAGGGACCCCATGTTCTCCTCACTGCTTTTGACCCAGGGCCCTGCTGAGGAGCCTTATGCTGCTGAGATTCCAGACAGCTCTAGCACTTCCCAGAGCCCTGTGGCCCGGTGGCAGCAGCCCCACTACACAGATGGGGGAACAGATTGAGTGGGGACCTGGGATTCAGTCGGCAGGCAGACAGCTAGGTGTCCATGACGTCACCCAGCAAACTCTCACTTGAAATTGGAAGTGGGTTCTCTTGCATCAGGCACAGCCTCTGGCCAGGAGAACTGGAAATTGGAACCCCAAAACATCCTTTGTAATTCTCCCTATTGGGGAAGATGTAGGCATTGGAGCACATCTATATAGGGAGACATGTAGATGGTTGGATCCATCATGGGTCTAAAGTTTTAAGATGGTAATCTGGTCTTGCCACGACGAAGCCTACAGAGATAGATGCTGTGGGAAAGGATGTTCCCGGGCACCCTGCTGATGTGGGGAATTACCAAGATTGGCAAAATGGCCATTAACTGCCACCCACCCAGTTCCGCTGAATCACTTCCAACATGCTTTAGGTACCCTGGTCAGCCCCCCTGCAAAGTTGAGCACGTGCCAAGTCACACTCTAACAGAATCCTGTGAAAATAAAGCAAGACCTGTCCTCAACTTGAAATTGCAAGTCTCTTCGCCTGAGGAGGTGATTAAAAACTTGGCCCACGTTCCCATGCGGATGCTCCTGTCCCCTTGCCCGGGGGGCCCCATGCCTGGCTCTGCTCTCTCTTGCTCTGTCTGGTTGGTACCCTTCCTGCCCACCGCTCTCCCAGACTCTCTCTCCGTTTCACCTTCCACCCAAGTCTTTTCCCATGAGTCTCTTGACCAGACAAGAAATGGAAAGAAAGACACTTGTGCTGCAGGGGTTCCTGGGGGATGAACACAGATTAAGCCAAGGAGGATTCCTCAGGGAGGAATCATTCATTCATGCACTCATTCTTTCAACAAATATTTACTGAATGCAATCAACAAAGCCACATCCTCGCCTTCAGGAACTTAAATCTGAAGCAGTCTTCTGAAGCTGGGGCAGGCCGCAGAATCACTGGAGGCCCTGGTGGTTTTCAGACATCTGCATTTTTAACAGAATGTACCTAGGCCTTGAAACTATTGGTTGGGTAGAACAAGAGGTGCTGCTACTCCATGATGCAGAATGGAGACCATGGGAAGGAAGTCAACTCTAACATCCTAATGTTTCAGGAATCCCCTCATTTCTTATCTATGTAGGGCTATTAGATTTAGCAAGTACGAATATATAGGGCCCCATGAAAAGATACTCAACATCTTTAATTATTAGAGAAATGCAGATCAAATCTACAGTGAGGTTTTACCTCACACCGGTCAGAATGGCCATGATCAAAAACTCTACGAATAACAAGTGCTGAAGAGGATGTGGGGAAAAGGGAACCCTTCTACACGGTTGGTGGGAATGTAAATTGGTTCAGTCACTATGGAGAACAGTATGAAGGTTCCTCAAAAAACTGAAAATAGAGTTACCATATGATCTGGCATTCCCACTCCAGGGAGTATATCTGGAAAAGACAAAAACTCTACCTGGGATAACATGCAACCCAGTGTTCACAGCAGCACTATTTACAATGGCCAAGACATGGAAGCAACCTAAATGTCCCCTGACACATGAATGGATAAAGAAGATGTGGTACTTATACACAATGGACTACTGCTCAGTTATTCATAAGAATGGAATAATGCCATTTGCAGCAACATGGATGAAGCTAAAGATTATCCTACTGAGTGAAAGACAAAGACAAATATCACATGATATCACCTGTATCTAGAATCTTTAAAAATGATACAAATGGACTTATTTACAAAACAGACAAAAAAAGACTTGTGGAGTTTAGAATTAACAGATATACACTACTAAATATATGTAAACATGCAGTATCTGGGACATACTTATACTAAAATTGTATCCATTGTTTATCTGATATGCATATTTAACTAGACATCTTATATGTTATGTGGCAACCCTACCTACCCCCACCCCAAGATGAAGCTCTCAGTGCCTTTGACCTGTGTGCCTTCTCTGCCCTCCGTGAAGCAGTCGTATCCAGCATCTCTGTCTCTGTCTCAACAGGCCTTTCACTTTCTCCTGGATGCAGATGTCACCCATGGGCCACCCACACTAGACAGGTGGAGAATGAATGGGTCAGCTCTGGGATCACAACTCATCACCCCCTCAGAGGAACTTCTCTTTCAGCACCCTGTCACCTCAGCCTCTGGTCTCATGTGTCCAAAGCTCAGATGGCTTCCTTGAAAGCCCCTGCTTGCCTGGACTCTATAAATACTGGTCCTCCCTGTATTTATAGGGAGCGGCCAGCTGACCTCCTGTCTCACATAGTGCAACTGTGTCATAGGATGAAAGGAGGCAAGGAATAAAAAATGTTTGGTGTAAACACAGGAAGTACTCCACCTACCACTGTCAAACCATGATCTTAGGACCTCAGTGTCCTGTGGTTTTACAACCACAGTGGCTCAGATCTTATCTGTTTGTTTATTTTTCTGGGTAGGGTTTGATGTGAACGAACTAGCTTAAAAAAAAAAAAAACTTTGAAAGTCACTAGAGCATACAGTTGGTAACAAATTCTATGGTTTATTTTCAGTTGTTGAGGACATGGTTGACTGTTTACCCAGGATCCATTCCCTCTTTGGGTATGGAATATATATATATATACATATTCTTTTTTTTTCATACTATTTTCCATCAGATTCCAACCCATAAGACAGTACACAGTTTCCTGTGCTGTATAGTAGGACCCCATTACCCATCCATTCTAAATGCTACAGTTTTGCTTCTACTATTCCCAAACCCCTATCCATCCCCTTCTCTCCTCCCTCCCCCCTGATTTTTTTCTTTTTAGGGCCGCGCCTGTGGCATATGGAAATTTCCAGGCTAGGGGTCAAATTGGAGCTGTAGCTGCCAGCCTACGCCACAGCCACAGCCACAGCAATACCAGGGCTGAGCCTCATCTGTGATCTATGCCACAGTTTGTGGCGACACTGGGTCCTTAACCCACTGAGCAAGGTCAGGGATTGAACCCAAATCCTCTTGGATACTAGTCAGGTTCTTAGCCCGCTGAGCCACAACAGGAATTCCCATTCCTTTTTTTTGCTCCCTTACAGAATTCTGTTTTTTGTTGAGGGATTCATCCAACCTCTTCTACACAGCAGGTGCCTCAGCTCTAGAGATGGGCCCTAGTGATCAATGGTAACACCCTTTCCCTGCCAGCAACAGTTTCAAGAATGGGGGCAGGTGAGCCAACACTGGTCAATGAGTCATGAGGTAGAGCCTTTGGGGTGGGGTCATCTCGAAAACCCTGCCTCACTCCTAAGAGAAAGTCTCAAGAAGCAATGGTCCCTCTTCTTCCTCTGGATGTCATCTGGGCTGAGTCAGATGTCTAGAACTGCTGCTGCCATCCTGACACCAGCCTGAGATGAAGCTTAATGCTGAAGATGGCAGGGTGAAGGGAAAAAACAAAGGTGGGATTTCAATGACACTGTGGACACAGGAGAGCCCCTGAATATCCTTTTTGGTAAACCTGGTTTGCATAGGATTTCTAGTACTTGCATCCCCCAAACAACCCCTTAGAGTTGTGGTTCTATGCTTAGAGCTTCTACTAAAAGGGAATATCAAAGACAGACATTTAAATTTAAGCCTCTGAGATTTGCAACAATAAACGTGGATTTACTTGTCCCTGTTTCTACCCCAGAGGGCAGAAATGTGCTCATCCTTATTTCTCTTTGGATATTACCTGGAGTGGGAGCGGAATTGACTAGCTTTCCCTTTTTTATGAGTTTCAATCAAAATAGCTCTAATTTAATGTTTGTTGATGAAGCGTTGAAAATACATTTACTCCTCCCTCTGGCAAAACCTCCATACTTAAGCATTCTCAGACCCACAAGAAACAGCACAGGAGGTTTGAACTGCCTTATGCGTTTTTCTCTGGAGCACAGGTAGAGGCCAAAGCTGAAGTTCCTTTGGCACCTTTAAGACACAAAATCCCACAGCCCAGAGGCAGAGCCCCAGGTCCACTACACCCCACTCTATGTTCATGACCTTGACTTTTCCTGCCACCTTCCCCTTCAGTGACTGCTGACCTCCGGCTCCCGCACTGGAAAACCTGCCCATGCCGCCTTCTGTTGCAAACATTTCCATAAACCTAAATACAGCTTTTCAGAAGAGGGCTGACCCTGGGCTATTGACTCTGAAAAACTGAGTTTGCTTCTCAGGGATTCTCCATGGTACAGTAACGCCACTAGAAACAAATGACATCTTCAACCCACCAGCAGAATGATACAACTAGTGGATGGCTCTAAGCCAAGGGCTCTTACTTCAACACAGTAAGACCAAGACATAAAGGAGGAAAAGAAAATATAATCTGGATTAATTATGGACACTTATAAAAACCAACCCATGAAACTGGCAAGAAGATAAACACAGACATACCAAATCAATGCCGACTCATTCCGTAAATATTTACGGAGTGCCTGCTACCCTGTGCCAGGCATGACCACAAGCTGCTAAAAATACAGACTAAAATCTGTTTCTGCCCTCAAGAGATTCCCAATTTTCTTAGGGACAGACACACAAATAAATAACTGAAGATAAATCTTAAAGAATGAAAGAATTCACAAAGTGGGAATGGGGGGAGGTGGGAGTCATTTACACAAGCCGATGCATAAAGAATTCTCCGAGGAAACACGTAGGCTTTGAATTCAGGCAAAAAATGGGGGTGTGGAGGGCGTGGGGGCTGGTGGGCAGGGGTGGGAGATAAGCGTGCAGGTTGGGGCTGGTTAAGTTTGGCCTTCCCTCCTGTTCCAAGGAATTTGACCTTCTGCATAAACATAGGCAATGGATTTTAAACTGTTTGGTGGATTTATGTATGTATGTATGTATCTTTTTAGGGCCACACTCACAGCATATGGAGGTTCCCAGGCTAGGGGTCTAATCAGAGCTGCAGCTGCTGGCCTATGCCATAGCCACAGCAATTCGGGATCCAAGTGTGTCTGTGACCTACACCACAGCTCATGGCAACGCCGGATCCTTAATCCACCGAGAGAGGCCAGGGATAGAACCTGCATCGTTATGGATAACAGTCAGGTTCATTATTACTGGTGAGCCACAAGGAGAACTCCTATTTGTGTAATTATCTAAACAAGAAAGTGACCTTGCTTAACCAAATCTGTGATTTTCTTCTAGAAAAGCGTCAGTACGGGAAAATGTTCACCGTAACACATGATGAAGAAGGTTGCCAACTAGTTTTGGTTGTTTTTGTTCAAACAATCTCTTTGAAGGATAGTCACAAAAATGGTAACTATTTTTATCTCGGGGAAGTAAGTCCATGGTGGTTTTTCACCTTTTAATGTCTGGATTTTCTAAATACTTATGAACATAAATTATTTCGCTGATTTAAAAAAAAAATGTGCGGAGTTCTAGTCCTGGCGCAGCAGAAACAAATCCAACTAGGAACCACGGGATTGCGGGTTCGACCCTGGCCTTGCTCAGTGGGTTAAGGATCTGGTGTTGCTGTGAGCTGTAGTGTAGGTCACAGATGTGGCTCGGATCCTGCATTGCTGTGGCTGTGGCATAAACTGGTGGCTACAGCTCTGATTAGACCCCTAGCCTGGGAAACTTCATATGCTGAGAGTGTGGCCCTAAAAAGACAAAAAATAAATAATTTTTTAAAATGTGTGTGTGTAGGCATAGAGATGGGACTTCTACAGACTGAGTGAGACTAGACATCAGGAAGGCCCATTGGAAGACTGTGGTCACAGCTCAGGTGTGATATATGACTCCCGGGACCAAGGCTGTGGGGACAAGGTGGGGTGTTGTTTCTTGGACCATTTCAGAGGCAGCGTTGACCAGTCTAGGTGACCATTTGGAGGCAGGTTGGTGGGGAAAGGGATAGAGAAGAGAGTCAGAGCGAGACCCAGGGGTTGCCCAACACACTGTATTCACGCTGGTTCCATCCTTGGCCTCTTATTTACACTCCAGGCAACTGAATTGGGCCCTTTTGTCAGGGATCCAAACCAGACTTCTTACCTTCCTCTATTTCACACTGGCTATAGAAACGAAGGGCAAAGCCAAGTTTCTCCTTTTTATTGTGACAATGGGTTCCCCCGCCTCTCGCCCACTTGCAATACCCCACTTCCCACACCTATGAAGTCTTAGTTGGAAACTCCCTGTCTGAACTCACTGGGTCTGGAGAGCCAGGTTTGTTATCAGGAGCTCACAAAGCCTCTTTGAAGGCAATTAAAATTTCAGTGTGGGAGACCTTTGGCACCAACTACTTTTTCCATCCAGCCAGTTGACTCTCACTGTGGATGTCATAGTCCACCAGCCTAGGAAGCCAAGCGGCAGATGACTCCACAGACACTACTGCCTTGTGAGTGCAGCCCTCCCCTCCCTCTGCCCCTTGCAATTTCCCAAAGCGCCCATTCAATAAGGAAAACATGGATCTGATTAGCAGGTTTGATGTGGGCCAAACAGTTGCAGCCCCATTCTCCTCTGACAGACAGGAGGCCAGTTTCCATCCAAAAAAAAAAAAAAGAGTGACAACCCTAGAGCTGAGCTGGCTGGGCTGAGGAGAAGGAGTGCAAAGGAGAAAATTGCCTCTATTAAGTCAAACCCATCCTGGGATAATGGATTGCAAAATCAGTTCCAGGCCACTATTTGCTTGATCACATTAATCTGTCATTTTTTTTTCAACTACATTTCTATTCCTGCCACCTAATAAAGTGTGGGTCCAATCCCCACTCATATAAGGATCTTCAGAACACAAGAAAAAGGCAAACTCTAACTAGAGGACAACATTTACAATTAGTTGTGTAAGTTGTGATCCAGCTCTAAATTCCAAAAGGAAAACAATTTTGATTCAAAAAGTAGGTAATTTGATAAAGACAACTTTCAAAAGTTTAGGCATAAAGAGTTTTGCACTCTACTGTGAAGGAGGCAAGGCTAAAAGTTGCTCAGAGCTGTGCTCTTGCTGGCTCCCAAAAGCTGACTGGTAAATTTTCAGGAATTTGCAAGCTGGTTAACATCACATCAGTAGTTGGAAATTAGCTATGGTGGGAGCATTTACACCATGGAAATTGGCAAATGCTACAAATCAGGATGGCTCTCCCCTAGGCATTTGTTAAACATTTACCAGCACACCAATGCATATAAACCTATTTTCACTTAAAGGTCTATTTATATACACATTGGTGTGTGTATATGTGTGTATGTGTCTGTAAAAATCCAGAAAGTAAAATTGTTAAAATAGTAACCATTTTAATTCCAGGTGAGTGATGAGACTAACAACTACGTTGATCTTTTTTACTTTATATTTTTTCCTACAATGAACATGTATTCTTTATATGATAACCAACCTTCTGGCAGAGAGAAAGATTCCTTTCCCTTCTGAGTTCTTTGATTCACCCCTTTCCTCTCCTTCCTCTTTAAATTTCCTCCTGCTCTGACCTCCCAGGTTTTCATTCCCTGCGTAGGGTGCTGCTGAGATCCCAAACTATTCACCTACCCCCACACAGGCAGAACGCCAAGTAATGAACAGGTGAGCCAGCTCCAGGCTCCAGGTGCATGGAGTCCAAACTCAACCCACGCCAGGCTCAGCCGTGGGGGGCTGCAAAGCATGTTGTGGTGATTTAATACAAGAGCAGTGAGCAGCTGGGCACAGCAGGAGTCTCAGCTCAGGAGCCCCCTGCTCTGTGAGCAGGACACCATCTCTCCAGGTATTCAAGTCTGCTTTTGCCCAATGCATCCTGGCCATTCCAGTTGGTTATAGGGCAGGGTGACCACTCTCAACTTTTACATCTAGTGTTTCACTATATCCTTGCCATAGTTGGGTGTTCTCTCAGTTTACCAGACATAAACCCAGGCAAAGACGGCCCAAGTGATTTGCCCAAAGTCACACAGCCAGGAGCAGAGCCGGAGCAACAATCCAGGTATTAAGACAGAAGTTCAGGTTTTTCCCACATATGCTATAAGACACTGAATTTCTGATCATACAATTTTTTTGCTTTTAAGTAGAAACAATTAATATATAGTTTAAGGGATTTTATTATGTTTATTTTTAATTTTTTTACCAACTGTGTAGTTTGAATGAAACTTGAGCTCCCATTTTCTCATGATTAAAGAAGTCTAAGACAGATGTTCTGAGTAAAGGAAAGGGGCTACTAATGCCCATCTGACTTCGTTTTGAAACCAGTTTATGGTCTGTGCAGGAAGGTAAGATTCCGCCATGTTTTTTGGTACTTTCCACACAACTGCCTTTTGAGTGTGAGGTGAATGCTGGCATTATGGCTGGTGTGGCTTCTCGATCCCTTTAACTTCCTAATTCCACAGCCTGTGACTCTCAAGACCCACCTGCTGCCTTCAGATTCCCACCTCACGAGGATGAGGGCTGGGGCAGGGAGGGCCAACACTCTACAGGATCTCTTCAGACAGACGGAGGACAACGTGTGGGTCCACAGCAGAGTCCAGCTCTGGTCAAGGGCCTCCTGGCTCTGGTTACTCAGCTGGCCTGCAGAAACTTCTAGTTGGCCTATGACTGACAGAGAGGTCAAACTCTGTGGGGATGGGACACTTCTACAAACAGGAGGGGCTGCCCTCCAGGCAAAAGTGCTAGAAAACCATGACAGCTCTAGAAAAAAGGCAGCACTGGAGTTCCCATTTCGGCTCAACAGTAATGAACCCAACTAATATCCATGAGGACTTGGGTTCAATCCCTAGCCCCACTCAGTGGGTTAAGTATACAATGTTGCCACCAAAAAAAAGAAAAGAAAAGATAAAAGGCAGAACCGATTTCAAATCCTGTTGACCTGTTGACCAGTTGACCAACCTTCTGAGCTATAAAGGATTTAAAAAATTTATCCCATATATATATATATATATATATATTTTTTTTTTAATGTCTTTTAGGGCTGCACACACAGCATATGGAAGCTCCCAGGCTAGAGTTCGAATCAGAGCTACAGCTGTTGGCCTAGGCCACAGTCACAGCAACGCAGGATCTGAGCCACGTCTGTGACCTACACTGCAGCTCATGGCAATGCCAGATCCTTAACCCACTGAGTGAGGCCAGGGATCAAACCCGGGTCCTCATGGATTGGGTTGGGTTTGTAACCTGCTGAGCCACGACAGGAACTCCTACCCTATTACCTTTTATTGCTGTTTCCAGGTGGTGAAGGAATCACTTTGATATATAAGCCAGGGGTCAAGTAGCTGGGGCTTGGGTACCCAAGCCTGCTCTTCCCCTCAGTGCCAACTGTATGATGTATGTATGTTTCTTAACAAAATCTTGTTTTTGGAGTTCCTATTGTGGCACAGTAGAAACAAATCCGACTAGGAACCATGAGGTTGAGGGTTCGATCCCTGGCCTCACTCAGTGGGTTAAGGATCTGGCGTTGCCATGAGCTGTAGTGCAGGTCACAGATGCAGCTCGGATCTGACATTGCTGTGGCTGTGGCAAAAGCCGGCAGCTATAGCTCTGATTAGACCCGTAGCCTGGGAACCTCCATATGCCAAAGACAAAAAGACCAAAAAAAAAAAAAAAAGAAAGAAAGAAAGAAAAAGAAAAAGAAAGTTACACATCCAATCTAACCATGTTGTTAAAGAGGTTGAAGAAACTGAGGCCCAGGGAGGCCAAGTTCAGGTAGCAGTTGAGTGCAAGAGCCAGGTCTCCACTATACCCACACTCGCCCTTGCTTCAACCGTCCTTTGACTTGGCAGGCAGTTGACTCTGGCCTCATGGAAAGCTCCTATCTTTTTGGTCTACCACAGCTCTTGTTCTGGCCCGTAAGGAAATGATCTAATAGTTTTCAATTTTGGATCTACTCCACTACCTGTACTTGCCTCCTTGTTGATTTAAATTTCCTGAGCATGGACTCTGGCCAATCCAACAGCAGACCTGCCAGACCCTGTCTTATTTCCACATCCTCTACATCTTCACTCAGTGCAAATCCACATCGACTGCGGTGGTCCCGGAAACTGCCAAAATACCCCATTGACCTGGGATGGAACAGACTATAGTACACTCAGTGCCCATGCCTAGTCAGCCCTAACTGTTGCTAACGATGCTGATGATAAACTTGGGGATGACAAGGCAGCTACACATAAGATAAACACCAACATATACTGAAGCATCCACACATAGACTGAGATTCCCCCCAAGAGCGCCAAATAGTTACATGAATATTAAAATGGTTACAATACTTATATCACTGTCTATTTCCCCTTTGCCAAATACAGAGTGGCAGAACTTCATCTGTTGTCACAAAGGCTCCCAATTTATGAACAACAAAAACATCAGACTCAAAACTCACCCCTAAGCAGTTCCAATAAATTGTGTTTATTTGCACAACCAAAGAATTCTTCCCTTTACAAATTGCATTGCTGCAGTGTTACCATAACAGCAAGCTTCTCTAATGATTTGACCATATACCCTTCTTTACCAAAAAGAAAGAGAGAAAGAAAAGAAAGAAACCATGCAAAATTTTAAGACCACAACTCTTGCAAAAAATGAGGCACCCTTAAAAAATGAAAAAAATGGGCAAAAGAAAGTGAAAAGACAGAAGCCAAGACCCAGAGCTGAGGCCATTACCAGCATACTTGGCTTTTTTTTTTTTAATATTGAGAATCTAGGAGAGCAGCAGGTACAGCAGAGAAATTGCCCTGTTTGGTACTTTACTCATAAAGCACCCCTCTGAATGCGATGTTTAGAGCTCTCTGAGTCACTAGGTTTGCTTTACATCTGACAGTTCTGGGGTGGCCGCTGCTCTGAGCACTTCTGTCAGGGAGTCTGACCTGGTCCAAGGAATCCCATAGCCCTAAAGACCCGGGGAGTCAGCACTTTCTCTGTGACTTCTGCGTCTCCTAGTCCTGCTTCCAATTTCTTTTTCTTTTTTTGTTTTGCTTTTCAGGGCCACACCTGCAGCATATGGAAGTTCCCAGGCTAGAAGTTGAATCAGATCTGCAGCTGCCAGCCTACTGCACACCACAGCAACTCAGGATTTGAGCCATGTCTACGACTTACATCACAGCTCACGGCAACGCCAGATCCTTAACCCACTGAGCGGGGCCAGGGATTGAACCTGCATCCTCATGGACACTAGTTGGGTTCGCTACTGCTGAGCCACCACAGGAACTCTGATGTCCTATTTCCAATTTCTGAGCCCTGCTGACAGTCAACCCCGGCCAGGGGACTGGGAACCTGAGACTGTAGCTACCGGGGCGGCAAGTTCCCAAAGCCAGACAAGCCCCCCAAACACCATCTTCCCATCCAAGTGCCAGCTGCAAACGAGACTCTGAAGCACGTGAAGGATGCAGCCACTTGGCCCATCGGCTCCCTGTGGCCCACTCGTCTCAGGGAACGAGGCTTGGACAGGCTTTCTCCCAACCCGCTGGAGACCCTGAGCCTCTGACACAACCGCTTTGGCCAAGAAGCTGTGATAAAACTAAATCTGACACGTTTGTCTTCATCCTCTTTTCTTTCGCTTCCACAAACAGAACAGGCTCCAAGTGTGACCTACTTTCTCTTCCTTTGTGATTATGCAAAACGCACGAAGCTTTTCCTTGATACTGACTAATATTTTCAGTGATATGCCTTTCATCTTTCAGAAAAGAAGGGTCCGCGTCAGGCTGCCAGAGCACATACATCTTGGTGAAGTGACTGAAGAGGGCAGACAAGTTGCAAGGACCTCACTGCGGGACCCAGTGAGACACGTCACTGAACAGGAGATAAAAAAACCAACAGCCACACAATCAGATCTGGTTCCTTGAAAGGCAGTAGCAGTGTCTCATCAACAAGAATCAAGACATTATCGAAGGGCTAAGTGATTCCAAACCTCCTCACCACAGCCCACATCCTATGACCATGCACTCTGGCCTTGGCCAGAGCCCTGCCACACTCCCAAAGCCACTCAGGCACATCCAAACTCTGCAATTTGCATTAAAAATTAATTGACTTCGGAGTTCCCGTCATGGCTCAGTGGTTAACGAATCCAACTAGGACCCATGAGGTTGTGGGTTCAATCCCCGGCCTGGCTCAGTGGGTTAAGTATCCGGCGTTGCCGTGACCTGTAGAGTAGGTCACAGATGCGGCTCAGATCTGGCCTTGCTGTGGCTGTGGTGTAGGCTGGCAGCTACAGCTCCAATTGGACCCCTAGCCTAGGAACCTCCATATGCCCAGGAGTGGCCTTAGAAAAGGCAAAAAGACAAAAAAAAAATTAATTGACTTCTTCCAACTCTTCTGTGAATCAGTAAACAACAGAACTTAAATATCAGGAGCAACAATTTAAAAAAAAAAAAGAAAGAAAGAAAAGAAAAGCCAAGTACTCAGCTTGGGTAGAAACCTAGCTCTATTAGTCAAAATTAAGCTGATATAGATTTTTTTTGCCCTATTTTAAAACTTGGAGGGTGTGCACTTTTAAATGTCTGAGCGACTGTCCTTTTCTGAGGTTGAAACTCTGAATTACAATGGGTGGTTGGGAAACATTTGCTTGGTGATTTTAGATATGTCACTGCTGGTCCAACGTCTGGCCCCAGGATTCTGATCCAAAGCTTCCCTTTTATCCTCAGTGAGGTGAAGCACAGCCTGCTAAATGTTAACTGGACAAATTGTTCAAAATGGAAACAGACTTACAGCCTCGGGATCCAACTGCGTTTGCTTCCATCCAGGTTAGTTCAACTTCATGCCATATCCAGGCTGCCTGGTCAGCATTGACTCAGACACAAGCCACTCAAGTCTGAGTGGTCTGGCAAAATCACTGTGTCAGGACTCACCTGATGCATCTGCCCACAGCAACGTAAGGACCCAGATTTCCAGCTTCCTGAGCATCGCCATCTCCACTACTGTTAAATGGTTCCCATCCATTCATTCATTCACTCCTTCATGCACCTGTTCATTCTGAAAGCATTTACTGAGCCCCTCTGGGGTAGCACTGTGCTCAGGTATTGTCTCCATCTTCAGAAGGTGAAGATCAGGATCAGGATTATAAGTGGTACAAGAGGGAAAGCAGAGGGCACTATTGCTGCTCAGCCTCTGCCTCTCCAAGTGTGTGAGCACACAGGCACCATCGGGAATCTGCAGGGCAATCGTTACTTTGGGTAGGGAAGATTGGAGAGCGGCGTGGTAGCGTATCCTGAGACTCAGCATCAATTCATCCCCATCGCTGCTTCAGTCCTGATCACGCTCTCAGTTCTAAACTCCCAGCCTCGTATATCTCTTGCTAGTTTCCACCACCCTGCCTCTTGCACTGACAGCTGGAGTGTGTTGCAAGCTGCCTGCCAGCCCTTCGCTGAGTTCTACCAGCCTTTAGAGAACGGGTGCCAGCTGTTTGCCTGAACCACAGCACACTGTTACTAGATCCCTTTGATACGAAACCCTGCCCACCTCACTCGGTAGACTAGAGACCTAATGCCAGGACCCTAACACACGTGATACCACCTACCCTCTCGCTTTTGGCTGGGCCAAGCCTCTAGGTGCAGTGACACCTGGGAAGGAAGCGCTGACCTCACAGGTGAGAAAGTTGGCAAGTAAGGAAGATGCTGTTCCAGATAAGTGGATGTGGTTGCTCCCAATGTATTACTCTGCCTTCAAATATGTTACTGAAAAATATTTGGCAAAGGATTTCTCCATCCAAAAAGAGGACAAAGGAAAAATGGCTAAACAATAATTGGCATAAGGGAGCTGCATAAATCCTTTCAAGAAGCATGGGTTAAGGACAAACTGGGAAACAAGGCAGGCGCCATGACCTCAGGCTCAAAGGAGATCATGCATGGAAAGGTAAGGGGCCTGCAGGGGGACTCTGAGCCAGCCGGCAGGCACCACACAGCCATGCTGCCCAGTGCTGCACTGAATGGCCAGCAGTGCGGCCATGGGCAACTGTTTCATCTCTCTGGGCCTCTGCCCTTCCTTAAAGCTGCAGATGATAAGGCCATCTGAAACCTTTTTAATAGTCCTTCTCTCACTTCAAGCTGGTGGATGGATCTTTTCTAAAACATGGTCAAAGTGGATCAAATTCTTTAAAAAAAAAATCATATAGAAAATACAAGGTATTGAGTCATCTAGTTTGAAAGGTTAACTGAGACAATGAAGGGTTTGAACCGAGGAACAGGGACAGAGCCGTTCTACTGAATAAGGGTTCCAGGAGCCACCTGACTGAAGAGGGTTCCCTTATCAGGGACATTGGAGAACTGCTGTCTATTACACACCCTTCTTAGCGTCATCATTCCTGCAAAAGTCTCCGAGAAGTCCTGTACTGCAGAAACCTGCTTCAGGCTTAAACCAGAGCTCTTACAACTTCCTTGGTCAGGGAACTCTTTTTATATTCACTTATTAGCATCTTTCAGATGTGGGTATCTGAGTTTCGGATCGTGAGATAATTTCTGTAAGAGGTGTGTTTGCTTTAAAAAAAAAAAAAAAAACACACATAAAGAAGGAGTTCCCGTCGTGGCGTAGTGAAAACGAATCCAACTGGGAACCATGAGGTTGTGGGTTGGATCCCTGGCCTCGCTCAGTGGGTTAAGGATCCGAGTTGCCATGAGCTGTGGTGTAGGTCGCAGACATGGCTCGGATCCTGCGTTGCTGTGGCTGTGGCGTAGGCCGGCAGCTGTAGCTCCGATTAGACCCCTAGCCTGGGAACCTCCATATGCTGCGGGTGCAGCCCTAAAAAGACAAAAAATAAAAATTAAAAAAAAAAGAAAGAAACAAAACCCAACAGGCATTATCTTAATTTACCATTCTGAAACCTGAATCTAGCTCATGGATGGATAAATATTCAAGGTTATGCCCAGTGTAGGCCTTCTCTTTCTTATTCATTGACCCTTGGGTCACTGCAAAGATACGGTCCAGCTGGGCCAAGCAGTGACTTCAGCCTTAGCCAGCCATTCCTTATGGGGCCCCAGGACACACAGAACGCTGTCAGCAAACCAAGCAACACAGACCTAAATCACAGTGATGTCTTCCTGCCTCAGGGGGGACGTGCCTCTGCTTGCTCGGTGGCTGCGGCTCAGGGACATCTAATTGCATTTCAGCTCAGGCTACACAGCTTTCTCACATCCACTATTCCCCAGGGTCATATTTTCTCGAACTGCATTTTTCAGAGACTAGGGCGGGAGGAAGACGAAAAAGAGCAAGCCGTGGTGGGCAGGAAATTGCCTTTTATCTTCACTGCAACTTAAATTACTGTCTTCAAAACCCCTTCCCTTAAAACAAGAAAGAGTTCTTTCCCAGTTTGAGCTTTTGCGTGGAAGGCTGGAGGTCGAAGTTCCAAACTAGAGGGACGTGTGGCCACTGAAGGTGGAGAGAAGAGGAAGAGCACCTTCCGTGTTCTCCCTGGGTGCTGATGTGCTGGAGGAGGGGCCAGCAGTGCCCTGCCCAGAGTTCTGGGGCTCATCCCCTTCATGCTTCTGTCTTTAGTGTTCCAAGGCCAGACCATCCCCCTTTCATGTGAGGCCTCTACTGAGACCCATTACACATTGCTCTTGGATTTTATCATCAGAAGGCTGCCTCCTTTCCTTTATTTTCAAATTCGTTGAAGATTGAGGGCAAGTGGTTGGCCACATCCAATCTGCGGTCATGTGATCAGCTTTGACGCAGCTGGGTTTGCGCCCACCTGGGTTGCAGAAATGCTTAACTGCGTTCCAGATTTCTCACAAAGGCTACTGGCCCACGTGCCGTTTGTTTTTGTTTGTTTGTTTTGTTTTGTTTTGTTTTTGTCTTTGTCTTTTTGTTGTTGTTGTTGTTGCTATTTCTTGGGCCGCTCCCGTGGCATATGGAGGTTCCCAGGCTAGGGGTCGAATCGGAGCTGTAGCCACCGGCCTACACCAGAGCCACAGCAACGCAGGATCCGAGCCGCGTCTGCAACCTACACCACAGCTCACGGCAACGCCGGATCGTTAACCCACTGAGCAAGGGCAGGGACCGAACCCGCAACCTCATGGTTCCTAGTCGGATTCGTTAACCACTGCGCCACGACGGGAACTCCCCACGTGCCATTTTTAAGTGGACATCTTCCTGGGTGGAAGGAGAGTCTGGGACTTCCTATTCCGCCATCTTGCTGACATCACTTCCTCTTTGTCTCCATGGGTCCCATGTCCCTAATTTCACATTGTAATACCTAAGAGCACACGACATTAACATTCATATGACTTGTCTGCCAAAGCGGTTCTTCCCTCTAAGATCCTTTCCTCCATGCAGCTCGTGAACATCACTCTCTCTTTGTGGGCGGTGGTGGCTGTTGTTGAGGATGGTGAATGTTTTTATTTTTATTTTTTGGGGTCTGATTTAAATAAGAAACCTCACAGCTGGTAAGGAGAGCTCCATGGCTGAGGTGGATGGTGGGCTGCATGCTGGGAACTGGCCAGGAAGGCAGGGGACTGCTTTTCTTAGGAAGCAGTTCAGGGTGACAGTCCAACACCAGAGAGTAGCGTGGGCTGCAGCCCTTGGTATGAGGTGTTCTGTGGGCAGAAGGCAGGGGTCTTGCTGGCACTGGCAAATTTCACCCTGATATTGAGAAGTACTGATGGCTCTTCTCAGAGCCCTCAGCTGCCCAGAACATAGATAACGATGTCTTAATCATTGCCCTCACAAACCAGCAGCGCTTATTCGAATGAAAAAGACGTTTCTGGTTTCTCATAACTCCCCAAGTGCTTAAAAAATCACATTCTTAATTACCTGCTCTACTGAGCTCCACCTTGATTTCAAGTCAAATTACTCCCAGTTTGCTCACTGCTGTGGGGAAGTATGTGGCAGAGGAGTGGGGGCAGGAGAGAAGACTGAAAATGCCTATAAATGTCAGGTCAAGTTTAAACACTCCAAGTGGGAAAGACACTAGAGATAGCAGACTGGATTATCTCTCACATTCAGCCCTCCATTTACAATCCCCCCCATCCTGATTTATTTAATGCTTCCATCTAATGAGCTTTGATTTGTGGCCAATGATTGCAGTCAGCCAGCTGTACTCAAAACCACCATGACACATGGCTTCCATCAACGTTGTTGCAAAACTGTGTTCAAACACTGAGCACTGAAGCACTAAAGGGAGGGAAAGGCCCATGCTGGCATAAGGAGTGCCCGTAACTTTTGGAAGGTCAGTCAGGCATCAGAGGGAGCGACTAAGCAGGATGGCAGATCCCGGGAAAGTGCCAAGGTCGTGCATCAAGCTTGGGCAGCCAAACATGAGGCATCTGGCTGAGCTTGTTCCTCTCCATCCATCACCACCATGGTTGCAGTCAGACCAATATCACAGAGGGCCAGGTCTTGAAGACTGTTGGAGGTCACCCCACCAGGTCAGCTCCTGGTCTTGGTTGAACACATATTGGTGAGAATGTAAAGAAACTAGAATTCAGAGTTCCTACTGTGGCTCACAGGAAATGAAGCTGTCTAGTATCCATGAGGATGCGGGTTTGATCCCTGGCCTTGCTCAGTGGGTTAAGGATCTGGCATTGCCTCAAGCTGCAGTGTAGGTTGCAGACGTGGCTTGAATCTGCTGTTGCTGTGGCTGTGGCCGGCAGCACAGCTCCGATTTGACCCCTAGCCTGGGAACTTCTATATGCCACACTTGTATCCCTAAAAGAAAAAAGAAAAGAAAAGAAACTAGAATCCTCATACATTGCTAAGGGGCAGGTAAAGTGGTACAGCTTCTGTGGAAAAGTTTGGCAGTTTCTCAGGAAGTTCAACATGGAATTACTAGTTGACCCAGCAGTTCCATGCATACTAGTCAGATTTGTTTCTGCTGAGCCACGACAGGAACTCCTGACCCAGCAATTCCACTCCAAGATAGATCCCACCAAAGAATTGAAAACAGGCCTGTAAACAGAACTTGTACACGAATGTTATGGCAGCACTGTCACAACAGCAACAGGTGGAAACAACTCAAATGTCCATCAACTGAAGAATGAATAAACATAATGCAGTATATCCATACAGTGAAATATTATTCAGCCATAAAAAGAAATGATATACTGACACATGCTGCCACATGGGATGAACATTGAAAACATCACTGTAAATGAAAGAAGTCAGTTATAGAAGCCCATATATTATGAGTCCATTGATATGAAATATCCAAAATAGGGAAATCCATAGAGACAGACAGCAGATTAGTGGTTGCCTGGAGCTGGGATGAAGGGGAGGGAGAGGGACTGTTTAAAATGGGAATGGGGTTTCCTTTGGGGATGATGAAAATCTATGAAACTAGATAGTGCTGATGGCTGCACAACATTGTGAATGTACTTAATGCCAGCTTAAAATAGTGAAGCAGTGCATTTTATGCTTCATGTATTTTACCACACACACACATACACACAAACACGCATAAAAGAACTAGTCTTGGTCAATTATGTGCCTGCCCTACCCTCAGCACCCTGCTTTTGGCCCTGTACCTGCTGATGTTCGCTTCTGACTTTGCCCCAGCCAGTGCTTCTTGGACTCCCTGTGCCTCTTGGTTTGCAGAACGTGCCAGTGATTTCTAAGAGTCAGGTCCCCCAGTCTAGCCCTGGCCCCAGCATGCTCACATCAGGGTCTTCAGCTCCTGTCTGACCCCAATATACAACCAAGAGGATGTGGCTATCCCTTCAGTCTTGATGTTACTGCTGCTAAATCAGTCTAGTCTTCACACGAAAACACAGACTCTATTCTATTATTCTGCTCATGACTTTAAAAATTAAAAATCCTCAAGCTGTATGACAGATATCCAGAGGTGTTGTCTGAATATTCATTGGCCATGGTGCCTCAACACAACGGCTCAAAAGTTGTCAGTTATCTTTTGGTCCCATGAAAAATTCTGAAGGCATTCTTATTTCGACCACCTCCAGGAAGTAAGAAACTGCCTATTAAGCCAGTAGGCATGAATCAGTGGACTGTTAATATTCAAGTGGACTTTCCCCTATAACATTTAACTGATTGGCATGAGATGCAGGTAGTGAACAGAGACTTGGTCTTCAATACACTGTGTCCACAGAATCCCATTAGATGCTTGTTTACAATCTGGATGTCCAGACACCCAGAGATTCTGGTTCAGGAAACCTCTCCAAGTCTCTCTGATCCTTACACCTGATTCTTTAATGTCTGCTTCAAACTCTCCCATAGTAAATACCAACCTGGCCACAGATTTACCCTCCAACTTTCCCAGAGCCACAGACATCAGTATTCCCCTGCGGCCTCACACTATCCCTAGATAGTGGTCAGATAGGACAGGTAACCAGGGGCAGCCCCAAGCCCTTAGCGCTCTCGTTTTCCTCTCCGAGATCGCTCATGCAAACCTCAACATCCCATTCCCAATGACCTTCAGGACATTTCTAGTGGGGTGCTCTGACACATCAAAATCTGGGCTTTTAGACATGCCTTCCTCTAACCCCCACAAGGATACCAACATTCTAGTTATTCAAATTCTGGGTGTGGACTTTACTTTCTCCTTCTCCATTACCCCCTATACCTATCTCTTTCCTTTAGAAGGTCTCAGATTTTTTTCCTGTACCCTAAGTGCTACTGCCCAAGAAGTCAGAGTCTGACTTTCTCCTCCCCACCCTGCAGTGGGTCAGCAGGCTAATGTCCAGGCTGCTGGCATAGTGCTGCTGTTGTCGTTCTTCCATTTGGGTGGCTTTTCTTTGTGGTCGCTTTCTTTGTAAATTAAGAATCTATGACATGACATTTGAATTTTCCATCCTGGCATTCAAGACTCTTGACAAGTTGGCCCCACCTTGTCACCCTATGGCTCCTATACAGCACCACCCCCTCAGCCTGGCCCACGGTTCACACCACCTCAGCCAAGTCACCACATTCCCACTCCGAGCTTCTGCTCCACTGTTGGCTTCTGAAATGCCCTTCCTCCCTCCTCTACTGTATCACTCATTCAACAAATGTTATTGCAGCTACTGTGCATTGAGGGTGAAATGCTTATGGACAAAACAGATCCCCCGGGATCCCCGGGATTTTACATTCTGTTGCTCTACAATCCATATCCCCCACACCCTAAGCCAGTCTTTGACACCCACCCCTAGTTCCACTTTCTCCTGCATGTCTTCCTGATAACCCTAGCACGTCCAATTTCCCCCCATTTTACCTGTTCATAGCACTTACTGTTGTCATCATATGTTTCGGCACATGGGTATATATTGCCTTGTATTGTTCTCTGATTATTCCTCTTGGCTTGTTTTGTGGAAACTGTTGAAATTATTTCACACTTGGAACTATGTTTGGTTCACTGTTGTTTAAGCTCCTAACACGTTGCCTGCACATTCCTAAGAATGACTCCGAGTACACAATGGATGCTCGATAAATACATGTTTTAATGCAATTCTGCCAGAGTTCAACATCAGAGCTGCCAACCCTGTGGCCACTTTACCTCTTAAGGTGAACCCTCCTCCACTCCTGCTCTGCTTCCTTAAGAAGATGGAATACTGGCCAAGAAACACCCTCCCCACTCCTCCCACCTGCCTCACCTGGAACAGGATGTCCTCAAGCCTCCCCTGGGAGATGCTCTGCCAACACAGGGTCCTGAGGGTGGAAGAGGCCATAAAACATACTCCCTTTTGGAAATTTAGGACAAATCTTCTCTTTCTCTCTCTCTCTCTCTTTTTTTTTTTTCTCTTTAGATCTGAACCTACAGCATATAGAAATTCCCAGGCTAGGCATCAAATTTGAGCCATAGCTGCTGGTCTATGCCAGAGCCACAGCAACACAGGATCTGAGCCATGTCTGAGACCTACACCACAGCTCATGGCAAAGCCGGATCCTTAACCCACTGAGCGAGGCCAGGGATCAAACCTGCATCCTCATGGGTACTAGTTGGATTTGCTTCTGCTGAGCCACAACAGGAAGCCCCCATTTCTCATTTTTGATCACCTTTTATTTTTGGACATCAGAATGAACAACAAACTTAACCTATTAATACTTCTGAGAAGCCCCTCGGTCGAGAGATTTTAAGTTTGTTTACCTGTGTTTTCCCAAACCTTATTCACTAGAAGTACCTAACCATGGACCTCGCACTGGACTTCAGATGAGAGGGCCAGCCAATCAGGCTAACCCAAAGTTTTGGGTGAAGGAACAAAGAACGGATCTTTTAATTTCATCCTGGAAAACTTTGCTCTCCTGGAAGTCTCCCCAAAGAGCCTGGTGTGTGTGTGCCTACAGCTGTTCAAACGCATCCTTTTTTTTTTTTTTTCTTTCAAACGCATCCTTTTTAAAACTGTGGCTATGAGTAGGGTGGTCTCAATACATGTTGACTCTGCAGCAGCTAGCTCACGCTGTTCCCTCCCAGGCATCCAGGAATAACAACAATGGAGACAGTAGAGTAAGAAGGTGGGGGAGTGGGTGGGCACAGACAAAGGGAGGTAGGGGCTGATGATTAGTTCTGGCGTGGGGTTCGCTGATCACGGCTTGTAAGAGTCTTGCTAACGGGGTTAGAACTGGGGCAAAGCTAATGGCTCAGAGAGGGTGAGAACCTGCTGGAAACTGAGGTGGAGGAGGAGGAAGACGTGGGGAACAGTCAGGCAGGACCAGGAACAGACTGTAATGAGAGAACCCGTGGGGAGCGAGAGGAGGGAGGGGTGGGAGGCAGTTAAGGAAGAGTGGAGCTCTTGCCCTGACACTCTGGCTTTTTTTTTCCCTGTCTTTTTACGGCCGCCCTCGCAGCATATGGAAGTTCCCAGGCTAGCGGTCAGATCAGAGCTACAGCTGCCAGCCTACATCACAGCCACAGCAACACCAGACCTGAGCCGGGTCTGTGACCTACACCACAGCTCACGGCGATGCCAGATCCTTAACCCACTGAGCGAGGCCTGGGATCGAACCTGCATCCTCATGGATACCAGTCGGGTTCCTTAACCACTGAGCCATGACGGGAACTCCTCTAGCATTTCATTTTTAAGGCAGAGACTGTAGGCTCTCCATACTTTAGGAGGAAATGGGCAAATTCTGAAATGGACACATTTATCCCCCAGGGGTGCGATCTCTGCCCTTCTGCTTTTGGAGAGAAGATAGAAGGGGAAAGTTAAAAAGGGAAGGGAAAGAGGAAGGAAGGAAGGGAGGGAAGGCGGGAGGGAGAGAGGAAGGATGGGTGGGGAGGGCAGGAAGGGAGGAGGGGAGGGAGTCCAGGCAGGGAAGGAGGGAGGGAGAGAAAGAAGAAGGCAGGAAGGGAGACAGGGAAGGAAGACTCCCGAAAGTACACATTTTGGAAAACTCAAAATGAGAGGATTTCCCACTTGAAGCTGACACGATTATGGGACTGTATCGAGCAGGTCTGTCTGGGGCCCACGTGTGAGGTGGTACATCCTCCCAGCGGCCATCACCCTCCCATCATCTGCCCCTTCCCCAGCCCAGGAGCCACGCAAGCACAGCGTGCTGCCCTCCAGATCAGAGCGCGGAGCCCCTCCTCCACTGTCCCCTTCCAGGCCCCGCACATCTGCCAAGCTCTGGGATGTCCCATCACTCAGCACCTTGGCTGAAAGGTGGCCCAACCCACCACCACCTCCACTGGGAAGACTCCCAGCCCTTGCTCTCCCCGAGCAGTGGCACCTGCCTTCCAAGGCGCTTTGAATCTTTCACTGACTGAAAAGAATTTGTTTTGTTTGTTTGTTTGTTTTGTTTTTTTAAGTAAAAAAATTTATTAAAATACAAAGTTGTTTACTTTTCTTCTATCCATCCCACAAGCATCCATCCAGCTACTTGTCAATTGGTTAAGTTGGGTTGACTGCTGCTCATACATGCCTTTGAAATCTTCAGGGTAGCAGAACATCTGCCTTTTAAGCCATGTTCCAGTGCCTTGCAGCCAACCCTTCTCTTCACACCTTTACACAAAAGGTCCTCAAAATCTGCAACCCAAAAAAGCCATCCACAGATAATACCAGGTACCCCCTAAAGAAGCTGGTCCAGACATGTCAGACAAGTTCACCCCTTCACCTTTCAGCTAATTTGAAAAGAATTTGTTGAGCCCCAGCTAAGTGTCAGGTTCAGGAAAGGTATAAAATACAAGTGCCTTGGGAATTTCCTCTGTGGCTCCAGCAGGTTAAGAACCCAACTAATATCCATGAGGAAGCAGGTTCAATCCCTGGCCTTGCTCAGTGAGTTAAGGATCCAGCATTGCCACCAGCTGAGGTGTAGATCACGGATGTAGCTCGGATCCAGTGTTGCTGTGGCTGTGATGTAGGCCAGCAGCTGCAGCTCCAATGGACCCCTAGCCTGGGAACTCCCATGTACCGCAGGTATGGCCCTTAAAAAGGCATTAATTAATTAATTAATTAATTAAATTAAAGACAAGTGCTCTGAAGTCCAGGCCCTCAAAAAGCCTAGACTCAACCATGGCCAAGAAAGGAGGAGGGGAGGCACCTCTCTTGGGAGGTGGACAGAACTGCCAGCAGACAGGCTGACAAGCCGCAAGGGACAGCCGAGCCCCCGGCCTGGGCAGTGACAGCTGCGGGCAGAAGGGACCAGACATGTGGAATGCATTAGGGAGACAGGCATGAGCTGGAATTAATGGCGCAATAAAAACAAGAGTTAATTCACCCTCAGAAGCCAGAGCACTTTATAGGGTGCGGGGCTGGGTTGACGGCCTGGCTGACTCCTTGTGACATGGGGCTCCAGGAAAACCACAGCCCCGCACAGCCCATGGCTCCTGGGGAGGAAAGGGGCAGAGTCAGGGCTCACCTCATGCTCACCCAGACTTGGAAAAGCTCTCCGACGCTCTGGTGGGGCTGAACCAACAGCAAAGCCACCTTGACATTCTCTTTCACTTTGAGACTTTTCCTTAAGAATGTCACATCATTCATGTCAGCCAATGAGCTGTCATAGCCCCTGGGAACTTCCATTAACATATTCTGAATACATTGTAACCTGCTGGCCCTTGTCACGCCTGATTTGACACAAAGTGAAATTCTAAAATGCACACAGTGCTATTTTTGTTTTGTTTCTTCATATTTGCTTAATTAACTGGATTACTCATCACACTGAGGGTTCTTCCAGCTCCTGCCCCCAGGGGACACTGTGTCTTTTTCTTGGCCACCCAGCATGGCCACCCTACTTCATCGGCTTGGAAGGAGGGGCTCCCCCATGTCCTACGTAAGGCAATGCCTGCTTCCCACCGGGCTGGCCATTGCAGGGACAGCCAGGACCCAAGCCCACCAGTGGGGGGAGGCATGGCCCTTCTCCCCTTGGACTTGGGATCTAGGAGTCCTTTAGAAGGAGTTCTCTGCAGGGGGCAGCACTGAGGGGCCAGAAGCAGCAGGACAATGTCAGGGATACACAGCTGTGCTGCGGGTGTGGAGTCAGCCCAATGTCCCCGGACCAGCCCCGTGAGCCGCCTGGCTGTCTTCCCGCAGTCTACCTGGACTCCCCCTTCAGGCCCTGCTGGCTCTGTGGGCTGCCCAACGTCCTTTCAATAAATATTTTTTCTGCTTCAAGCATCCAGAGGAGGTCTCTTCTTGTACTGTTCCCCCACTAGAGGGTCCCCATGGCTGACCTGGCCACAGTGCCTCAGCAGCCACAGAATCCCTAATGGGCCAATGGAATGCTGATGAGCACTAGTGTGAGGTCTTCCCAAGCTTCTCTCCCCTTCCTTTTACCTAATTATCTGCTAAATAGTAATGAGTAGTTATATCAGTTGGTAGACGCTGGGGATGTGATGATGAAAAAAGGAAATGGTCCTTACCCTCAGAGAGCTGACAGCTTTTGTGCAACTGGCCTTAGAAAAACTCTGAACGTTTCTTAACCCCATCGTAACCCCGGGCCTCATTCCTGAAGGTCTCTTCTGTCAACAGTAAGCAAGCATCTGACCTTGAGCTCTGCACAGGCACATGCACACGCCAGGTCCTGGAGGCACCTGGCTGCCTCTCCCTGCCATGCTTCACCTGAACCCATCTTCTGTGAGTGCTGTCCTTGCCTTTCCCCATCAGAACTGACCTATTCCATGTCCCATTCCTGCACAGCTGAGGTTGCATGTGAAGGTCTCAATAACAGCCATTGACACCTTAGTGGTCAGCAATATAGTAGTCCAGCCTTCCTACGAAATCTAAAGACAATAGCCTATGCAGCTAATCTGTAGACCTCAAAATTTTGACCCTACTTCTCAGAATTGGTGTCAGCGTGGGCAGTTGTTTGTGGCCACGTCTAGCTCTTCAGAGCAGCCTCGTAGTCCAGCCAGCTCTTCCTCTCCTCTCAAAGGCCAGATTGCCTTCACTAGCTGCTAATATCTGCCACTGGAAGCTCATTTCACAGAGAGGTGGGCAAATTGATTCTGGGGCCAGTAGGGTTGCGGGGGGAAACGACGTGGTTTCCCTCTCCACTGAATCTATCATTCACATTAGGTTCATCCTTTTTAAGGGGTTTGAGAAAACAAAACCTAACTTCGGTTGTCCATTTTTTTTTCCCTGCCAAAAAATACAACACAGCATCTAAAGATCAAGAAAAAAAGTGAAAGTGACACAGTGCTCAAGTCTGCTGATGCGTGGATCTGGAGCCTCCGGGAACAAAGCGTGCCCAAAAGAGGCGCAAGGGAGGCTGCATGCAGCTGTCTGATCAGCTTTTTGCAGGTGACATTTGTACAAAAGTGAGTATTCCCTGTGTGCCACCTTCACACTCTGGGGCACCACTTCCTTCAAAACGTTGGTCCAGGAGTTCCCGTCGTGGCACAGTGTTAACAAATACCACTAGGAACCATGAGGTTGCAGGTTTGATCCCTGCCCTTGCTTGGTGGGTTAAGGATCCGGCATTGCCGTGAACTGTGGTGTAGGTTGACGCGGCTCGGATCCCATGTTGCTGTGTCTCTGGCGTAGGCCGGCAGCTACAGCTCCGATTAGACCCCTTAGCCTGGGAACTTCCATATGCCTTGGGTGCAGCCCTAAAAGGACAAAAAGACAAAACAAAACAAAACAAAAAAACGCTGGTCCAAATGGCCATTGCAGACTTCCGAGCCCAGAGAAACTTCTTCAGGCTTCTTATTTCCATTCTTACCCCTTCCTATTTCCATTCTTCCCATGTTATAATTTGCTCCTGTTTACAACAAAAACAAAGAGCCATCCAGAAACGGTGGTCAAAGCCAAGGCAGTTCAGATCCCGACACAGATGAGGAGCTACTTGTCATCGATGGTGAGCTAGACCGCCAGTTCTGAACGTCTGTGCTTTGTCCCTAGGGCGGACCCTGAGAAACCTCCAAAGGGCGGTCGTCAGCCGGCCGCGGGTGCTGCTACCCTGTCATTGACTGTGCTGCCTGTAATTTTCAAGCAGGATGCCCCACATCACACGACACCAACATCCTTCTCTGTGCTTTTTATAACATAAACGCTGAGTTTTTGCTGAACAAGCCCTCACTTGTCCAAGCCTCAGTTAGTCTGTTGTATAACATATGTAGATTGGTATTTTTATTGACTTTTGAAATCCACCAAATGTCAACCAAGGTGGAATTTGGTGTCATTTCACAGAAACACCGAAGGCATCTGTCGCAAGCACTGGAAGGGACATGCGTGGTCATGTAATTTGATCTCCTCATCCATCCAAGGCTTTGGAAACGAGGCTAAGAGAAGTGACTATTGCGTGTACGTTCATGCAGGTCATTCTAGAAAGAGTCATCGTTGGAATCCTGGCTGATTTCTGAACCAAAGCTCTTTTCACTCAAAGAGACCAAAGTACAAGCCTTAATCTTTTAAAGGCACGCTCTATTGGCCACGGTAAAATGAAACGAAAAGAAGTGACTTAAAATACAGAAAGAAGCTAGATGCCTGATGATAACCAATTAGGTTAATGTAGCCTCTCAATTAAACCTTCTGCACAGAAGCCAAACTGTGGAATTTGAATTCCTCTGCTCATCTTCCCAAAGCATTCCTAATGAGCTGTGGGGTGACCCAAAGGTGGACAAAGAGAGGAAAAAGACAACCAAGGGCCCTGAAAGTCTAGCCTCGGGCCCCCACACCCGGGGCACAAGGGGGTGCCCACGGCTTCCCTCTCCTTCAGAGGCCACAGCTACAGCAGGCATTTGAGCCCCTCATCCTTGTAGCCCATTTCAGGATGGGGTGAGGGACTCAGCCCCGCCCTGACAGCTGTCCCCTCCTGAGGAGAGTGCGTACACGGATCGATGAGTGACTGGTTGCCAAGGGCTGCCGGCAGAAGCTGAAAGGCACCACATTAAGCCCAACATCATTATTATTAAACCTACAATTTAAAACCAATTATGCCTTGCAGAAGACTGCAGCCTCCATTTAAACCACTCCTGCAGGAAAATAAAAAGCCCGTTATACAGAGATCAAGGCAAACTGCAGAAGTGCTTATGCCACACGAAGCTGGGATCCAGGCACAGATTAATAATAGCAACCCTGGGGTTCCCACTCAGATTGGAAGCAGGACAATGGGAAGCAAATGATAGCGAATAAAAACAAGATGCAAACATCTTCTTTTTAATGAAAAGCAGCCAGGTCTCCTTGCAATTTTTAGATAAATTTACCTATTTACCTCACTGGGGAAAAGTCTGACATGTAAATCAGAGGTCCCAAACTGGTGGCCGGGCCTGCCCAACAGTGCTGGCAGGGAGGAAAATAAGGCAGGGGGGGATCATTTGAAACGATCTCGAAATCAGGGTTTTCCATGATTTCTGAATTTACAGCTTCTCTTGACATATGAGATTATCCAGGAACACTGTGGAAATGACTGTCTAGAGCCAAGGTGAGGTTGTTATCAACTTCAGGTGGATGGATCAGCACCTGTTCTCTGTTCACCCCAGTCTCCACCATCCCCTGTCTCCTCCCAACAGAGACCCTGCATCTGTTGCCTCTTATCATCTTATAACAGGTGATAAAGAAAGTGAAATCTTTCTTATAATGGCATCTCTATCAAAAATATTCTGGTACTGGTTCCATTTAATTTATGTATATTCTCCATCTGACATATCCCAGACATTTGATTATTCGATTCCTGACCCAAATCATCTTTGGGAGACAAGTGTTCTGCAGTTGCTGAAATATATGAGTCATGAAGGAAGTCAGTTTCAATTTGAATAATATTTACCATGTGCCTACTGGGTTCAAGAGACGGCACTGGGCCCTGTGGGAGGGACTCAAGGATCATTCAGGCCTATCCCTTCGCTGTGGGCATCCCAGCTCAAAAGACTGGGTAAAACCCTGGAGAAGATTATGTCAAAAGAAAGGCATAGACCACTATGGGGTTCAGAGGAGGCAGAAAACACATCTGGCTGGGACATCAGGAAAAGCCACATGGAAGAAACAGCATTTGCAGTGGGCTTCGAGGAAGTGGTGGTATTTTGACAAGTGAACAAGGAAGGCAAGAAAGATTGGCTCAGGAGAGAACAAGGTAAGCATTTGCAAAGGCAGAGGAACACCAGCGTTCGCAGGGAACACGGAGGAACCCTCCCCCGAAGATGTATAAACTTGGAAAGAGAGGGGTTGGGCTGTTGAACTTCTAGGTTCTGTTCCCACCTCCTCCCCCAGCCCAACTTCTGCAGAGGTGGCATCTTAACTATCTGATGACAACTGAGTGATGCGGAGGGGCCGCCCTCACAAAAATCTCCTGTACTGAGAACACCCAAACCACCACCCCAGATGCTGATGTCACAGAATGGGGTTAGGGGTCGAGGTTATCAATCAGCAGTGCTGTCTGCTCCTGGACTCCATTATTTAATACAGCACCCAAGTGGGACCCAGGCCCGGCCAGGGGGATGCCCCAGGATGTGGTAGAGTTCCTGCCCTCATCAAAAGGAAACTGACACAAATAAAATAAAAAATAAAAACATTTAAAAACTTAAAAATTAAATAAAAAGTGAGTTCTCTTGTGGTGCAATGGGTTAAGGATCCGGCATTGTCACTGCAGTGGCTCAGGTTGCTGCCTGGTTCGATCCTTGGCCCAGGAACTGGGAACTTCCACATCACACGCTTTGGGCATATCCCCCCCCCCCAAAAAAAGAGAGGAAACTAACAAACAGGTAATTAGCAAACATGAGTTTAGCATCATTTTTCCACCTGGTTGTTGACATAAAAACTCTTGAAATCCAGACATGACTTCCCATCCTAGCCCATCCCTCCTCAGAACCCAGAGTTTCTACCCTTAAAAATGCATTCTGTGTCCAAACTCTTCTCATTACCTGAATGGATATCACTTTAGCCCAAGTCCCCTGGCCCTACACCTCTGCAAGAGCCTCCTACCAGTCTCTCCACTTCTGCCCTGACTCCTCAAAGTTTATACTTTGGTGGAAAAGTCAGTTTGCTCTTCCATGAAAGACACTGAACAGCAGCCCATCATACTTGGGACAAAATCTAAAGTTCTCACCACAGCTTTCAGAGGGCTGGACAACCTGCTTCCTAACTACCTCTTCACCTCCTCTGCCACCCCACCCTCTCCACTCCAGCCATGAACCAAGTCCTTACCAAATGCCCGGCAGCCCTCTAAGTACTGGGAATATACCTGGAACACTGACCCACTGCTCTTTCGTGAATACAGTGAAAACTGAATGTTGCTTCAGGCCCTTTGCATTTGCTGTTCCCTCTGCCAGAAACAATCCGTGCCTCAGATCCACACGGACCCCTACTTTACATCGCTCACTCAGCCCTTCCCAAATACCCCAACTAGAATGGCACCCCTAGTGATCCTGCTTTAGCTGCTTCCCAGCACCTGTCATTAGCAGACCTTTTCTTATGTTATAAACCCATTTGGGCATTGTGTTTATTGTCCGTCTCCTCCACTAGAATGTAAGCTCCTTGAGGGCAGGGCCTTTGTGTCGTCCACTGTAGTGGCCCTCGGATTTAGACAAATATTTGTTGCATCACAACTGTTCATTAACTATTTACTGAATGGCTGAAAGAAGGGCTAACCTGTAGGGCCACAGGAGCCAGCAGAGATCAGAAAAGGAGGAAGCGAGGGAGAACCCCAAGGCACTGGTGGAGCCTGAGAGATGAGCTGGGCTCCAAAGGCCAGGGCAATGGAGACAAACGCAAACGGGAGCAAAGACTTTTCTACTGGGAGAAAAACCACAACCCCATGCATGGAAGTAGGATTTGGCATGACCTGGGCTGAAGAGGGCAAGCTGGCCCGTGTGACTCTAAAGGTCAGCCCCTTGGGACCCTTTAGCTGCAGATGAAGTTGGATAGGAAGGACAGGATCGGTTGCTTTTAAAAGCACCTGCCCAGGGGTTCCGATCGTGGCTCAGCAGTAATGAACCCGACTAGCATCCACTTGGACGTAGGTTCAATCCCTGACCTCACTCAGTGGGTTAAGGATCCGGCACTGCCGTGAGCTGTGGTGTAGATCTCAGACATGGCTCAGATCCTGCGTTGCCGTGGCTGGGCTGTTGTGTAGGCTGGCAGCTGTGGCTTTGATTAGACCCCTAGCCTGGGAACTTCCATATGCCGTGGGTGTGGCCCTAAAAAGCAATAAGTAAAAAATAAATTAAAAAAAAAAAAAAAGCACCTGCCAGGTCAGTCTCCATTTCTAGAAATTCTGATTCGGTAGGTCTGGGAACAGCCTGGGAATCTGTATGTCTAGCAGGGTTGGGAACCCCAGAACAGAAACGCCTGCAATCCCAAAGATAAACACCACTAGAGCAGGATGCCAGATTCCTACAGACCTCTTATCTCCTAACCCCTCTGAGAGCCTCTCCCAGGTAAGGCCACCTAGGGAAGGAGCCGTCTTGGGCATGGGTCAAGCCTGCAGGGAACCTAGACACACTTAGAGGAGGGCACAGGGAATGCAGGTGAGCCCCAAGAAGATGAAACATTGCAACCACCCTTTCCCCCTCTTCACTCCTGAGTCAGCTGGATTTGAAGGAGAAGGAGGTCTACCCCAAGCTAATTTCCTAACCTCTCAGAGCTTGATTTGCTCATGCACTCACCCATCTTGGAAAGACATGGAGAAACAGAAAACTAACAAAAATCAGAGTTCCTGTCGTGGCTCAGGGGGTTACAAACTTGACCGGTATTCATGAGGATGCGAGTTCAACCCCTGACCTTGTTCAGGGGGCTAAGGATCCAGCATTGCCAGTAGCTGTGGTGTAGGTTGCAGATGCAGCTTGGAGGCTTGGATCCTGCGTGGCTGTGGTGTAGGCCAGTGGCTGTAGCTCCAATTCGACCCCGAGCCTGGGAACTTCCATATGCTGCAGGTATGGCCCTAAAATGCAAAAAAAAAAAAAAAAGAAGAAGAAAGAAAGAAAACTAACAGTGCTCCTACTATGTGCAGCTGAACTAAGTGGTATGCAGATATGCAGAGATCATCATTCCTGCTACTTGGTTCCACCAGGAGACAGAGTAAGCAAGGAACCAACTTCAAAACGGTGAGCCCTACCTCACTGAGTTGTGGCAGGGGGTTAAGAAGTAATTATCAATGAAAAGCCCCATATAAAATCCAGTCAACAAAGTCACTTCCATCCACTTGCTTACTTAGAGCTGCTCCTAATTTTACTAAGTGCTGGCGAGGGACTGGTTCATCCTAAGTTAAGGGTTATCCTGACTGCCGATCCAAGTCTGGGAATCCCGGTGCTAGAGGCAGTGCTCCAGAGACACAGACAAGGACAATCAACCCACCTCAGACACTTCCAGGCGCAGCAAGCCCAGCCCCACCAGCATCTCAAGGCGAAGAAAATCCAGAACCTCCTCTGAGTCTTTGGTTTCAACCTTCGCCCCAATCAAGTGTGCGATCAGAGCTGCTGATGAGCAGCAAACCAGAGAGATTTAAATTTCATCTCCTTTTAATTTTCCCACCCACCCCTGCCAAAAATGCCTACATGCAGGGAACAACCTACGCGGAAAGATGGCCAGAAGGTGGGCGGCGGGAGAGAAACATCGCAGATTCTACTGCTCAGGGGAGTTGGGAAGAGCCAGGTCCTCCTTTATGCAGGGGGTGAGGGAAGCCCCACGGCCCTGCTCACTCTGGGCCTTATTTTGGCTTCAAATGGAGTAGGGGTGGTTCTGTATGTTAGGATTACGTGTCGTATTTTGAAAGGGGGACCTTTTCTAAAGCAGTGTGATGGCCACTAATGTGGTCCTCCCCCCCCACCTAACAGATGAGGAAGGGAGTGTGGGGGGGTACTGGCCACAGGCACACAGACCATTTGTGAGAAAGTCAGGTCTAGAATCCAAGTCTTCTGACTCTAACACTCTCATCTCCTGTTGGTAACAAAACCAACACCACTACCACCCATACAAAAAATAAAAATACAAAATAAAAAAGAATACATTGGGGAAGGCCAAGGACATTTTTGCCTGATCAAATATCCCCCCCGCCTTTTTTTTTTGGCTGTGCCCATGGCATATGAAAATTCCCAGGCCGGGGATTAAATCCATACCAAAGCAGTGACCCAAGCCACAGCAGCAACAATGCCTGATCCTTAACCTGCTGAGCCACCAGGGAACTCCCCAACCAAATGTCTTGATGCTTAATCTGGGAAATGGGGCTCTCACTCCCAGGTCGTTTGAGAGAGGCCCACAAGTTAGCATGAAAACAGCCAACCAGACATTTCCAGAAGGAATCTCTGCTTTGACTCTGCCAAGTCAGCTGTCCATTGCATCTTTTTAAAATTTGTGACTTCAGTGCCACACAGCTTGAGTTTATTCATAGTAACTTAAAGAGTCAGGGGCCATCCTGGGAATAAACGTACATCCAGTTTTTGTTTTTGTTTTTTTATGTATATCCAGTTTTAACAAAGAAAAGAAACATACCCAGGGAATCCCAGCTCTCTCACATGCAGCACACAGACCTCGACTGTCACTCATGCCTGGCCAGTGGGCCTCATGTGAGCGCTCCACCCGTGGGAGAGCGTGGTGGCCAGTCCATTTCAGGTGCGGGCTTATGGGACTGGGTTTTTGGAAAGCCAGCTCTCTGAGGTCAGGCTGTAAGGCCATTCACACCACAGAGAGTGGGAAGGCCTAGCGCTGGTATTTGGAAAAACAGCGCAAGTGGATGGCTTTTATGGCTCTGCTGTCAGGAGGTGCCAAACTAGCACTGAACATGCCTTGGAAGCCTGCCAGCAGTGGCAGAAAAGTCGCTGAGCCACGGAACTCTGACTGGGAGCCCCTTTGCACAGTGTGTTGAGAACAAAATGAGGTGGACGCTTGGGTGGGACACTCCTTGTCAAGTCTGGGGAACTTGAGCCCCAATCAAAGGGCTCCCTGGAAACAGGGCAGAGCAGATTGGAAGGGAGATCTTGCCCCCACAGCCCTGGAACTCAGGGGGAGGATGTACATGAGGGAACACTTTCCCTCTGAAGGTTGTCTGCAGGGAAGAAGGCATCATAGGTTCTTGTTTACTCTTGCTCTCTTGGATAATAGCATCCCTTTCATTCTTAAAAGTATCTTGAGTTCCCGTTATGGCTCAGTAGGTTAAGATCCTGTCATAGTGTCCATGTGGACACAGGTTTGATCTCTGGCCTCGATCAGTGGATTAAGGATCCCTTGTTGCTGTGAGCTGTGGTGTATACTGCAGACGTAGTTCGGATCCTTCATCACTGTGGCTATGGTGTAGGCTGGCGGCTACAGCTCCGATTAGAACCCTAGTCTGGGAACCTCCATGTGCCACAGCTGTGGCCCTAAACACACACACATACACACACACACAAAAGTATCCTAATTTGATTTAAAAAATCATATCGTCACCCTAGTCACAGGGCTCTTTATAACATACTTTTCTAAGGGTGATCATTTAAAATTCCATTTCTGAGCAGAATAATCTCACAATCTACACCAAGGATGACAAACAGCTGGCATACCAGTCCCCTCCCTGGGACCCCTCCCCATGACAGACATTGTTTCTGGATCACAGCTCTCTTTTCCACTGATCCTAGACAAACCCACAGAATCTTCTCAGAACAATTCTCCTGAGAGACAAGGAAGTGAGTTGGCTCATGAGTTAACACGGATTTGCCTTTGCGGGTCTCTGTCTCATCTGTTCAGGAAGCCACTCATCAGGGCTTCAGGGTCCTGAGGCCACAAAGACACAGCCACCGAAACCTTGCCCTGGGGGGAGGGAGGGTTCCTTCACCGGATGCCAGGAATTTAACCAACAGGGCCTGACTTCCAAGCAGACCAAACCAGCTTGGGCCTCCCAGCTCTGTTGAGAGCCCTTTTGGGTTGTTTGGCGGCTCCAAGGGGCAGTTTCTGCAGCGGCTTGCTTGCTGTAACGCTAGGCCCTTCCTTGGCTTTACGGATCAAATTTCACTTGCTTTTATTTTTTTCTTTTTCGTCCCAGATTTCGGCTACCATAAGAGATGCAATTCAGACAAATCCTGCTAAAATTTCACATGCTGTTTCCTAGCATAGACTCTTTCGTTCTTGGTATTAGCAACAATTCACTTACATGGTTTGGGGAACACCTTACTACACATGTATACCCCGAACTTAACCCCCGGAAAATGCAAATTGTCACTAAGACAGGATGTGGCGGCACAAGGATAACTTGAAATCAAAGAAATCTGACCTTATGAAGAAGAACTCCTTTCCTCCAAAGAGAGGGAGGAACTAAAACAGGAAGGCTAAAGGGCAAAGGGCACACTTCTCCAGGAACGGACAAGACTCTGAGGAGCGTGGAAGTGTGCAAAGCCATAGAATCTTCTCAGGTAAGTGTGCACAGGGAAAGGGCCAGTGAAGGGGGTTGTGGCCGCAGGTTCAGTGAAACCTAAAACAGGATGTCTCAGGTGGTGTGGGCACATTTCCTGGAGGAGGGAGATTTCTAAGCTCTCTTATTTTTTCAGCAAATACTGAGCACCTATGTGTACCAGGCACTATTCTAGATGCTGAGACTAAGCTAATGAATAAAGTCACTCTCCTTCTTTCTCTCTACCTCTTTCTACACACACACACACACACACACACACACTCATAGCATTTTTATTTAGATGTTGAGATTACTAGTCATTATTACCCTTTTGGTCCATTCACATTTTCCGATTTTTCTACAACATGAATTTCCTTATTAACACAAAAAAATACTACTTAAAAATTCAATATTGAAGGAGTTTCTGTTGTGGCTCAGAGGAAACAAATCCAGCTAGCATCCATGAGGATGCGGGTTCAATCCCTGGCCTCACTCAGTGGGTTAAGAATCTGGCATTCCATGAGCTGGAGTGTAGGTCACAGACTCTGCTTGGATACTGCGTCATGTAGGCTGGCAGCTGTAGCTCTGATTCGACCCCTAGCCTGAGAATTCCCATATGCTGCGCGCGTGCGGCCCTATAAAGCAAACCAACAAACAAAAATTAAATATTGGAGTTCTCCTGTGGTGCAGCAGGGTAAGGATCCAGCATTGTTACTGCAGTGGCTTGGGTCACCACTGTGGCATGGGTTCAATTCCTGGGCCAGGAACTTCCACATGCTGCAGGCTTGGGGAAAAAAAAAAAAGAAAACACTGAGCACAAGCACCAGGAAGACGCAAGTCAAGGGGCATCCAAGGGGCACTTGAGGTCTGCTCATTTGAATGATGAAGGTGGGGACAAGAGCAGCCAGCTTCCGGTATACCCCCTCCCTCTCCCTAGTCTCTCAGGGGACCTTTTGAGGCCTCAGCCTGCAGACTTGGGAATACCTGGGGCGGGGAGGGAGCCATAAGCAGAAACAACGCACACTAACACAGAGCTTCTTATTCTTACAGGAGCAGAAGTTTTTAGCACTATGAAGCTTTTTAGTGAAGTTCACTAAAGCCCCCCTGAAATAATCTGAATATATCCTTCGCCTCAATCATTATATATACCAAAAAAAAAAAGACAAAGAGAACACAGTTTTTACAATAAGATTCTTTCCTGTTCAAACTACAAATTAGCATCTAGAATTAGCATCATGGCCATATTGGCGAAGAGAAGAAATGTCAAAAGAAAAACGATGTTATGACTCATTCAAATGATATCAATATCAAAGGGACTCTTGACACAAATCATTTTCTTTTCAAAGTGAATTAAGACCCTCTCTTGAACACCAGCCTTGACAGAAAGGACTTTTTGCCTAATTAGGATATGGCAGACCCTCTCCCGATCCTCCTCAGCTAGTGGCTAGTAAACATGGGGGAGGCAAGTCTTGCCCTGGTTTGAAAGAAACCAAACTACCAACTCTGCCCAAATCTCAAGGAAACTGATATAATTTTCAGTACATGCATGTGATTTAGAAATGGAAACCACTTTAGAGCAACCATTACAGCGTAGCCCTCCACAGCACTGTGCTTTACAGTTTGACGGTGGCAAGAAAAATTCCACCTATAAACTCTTTAGAAAGTAACTACCTCAGAAAGTTCCAAACAAATCCAGTTCTATGGACTCTGGAGGGCAGCCCTTTATAATGCTGTTATCAAGTTGGTAAGAGGTTGCTTGTAATGGGGCTTATAAAATAGGCACAATTAAAGGAAAAAATACTGGGAGTTCCCGTTGTGGCTCAGTGGAAATGAATCTGCCTAGAATCCATGAGGATGCAGGTTAGATCCCTGGCCTCACTCAGTGGGTTAAGGATCCGGCGTTGCCATGAACTGTGGTGTAGATTGCAGTCTTGGCTGAGATCCTGCATTGCTGTGGCTGTGGTGTAGGCCAGCAGCTACAGCTCTGATTCAACTCATAACCTGGGAACATCCATTTGCCATGGGTACAACCCTAAAAAGACAAAAAAAAAAAAAAAGAAAGAAAGAAAGGAATAAATACTGAAAGACTAGGACAGAAAAACTACACATTTGATGTCACCTGAGCCATCTACCTGAGCTGGAATACTGATTTCATTCTCCTACCCACCAGCTTCTCAGAATGCAAAGTTATTGTCTGAAACAGCAAATTACAGGTCAGGTACACCTGGCTGTTCCATTTCTTCTATGCATGTACTTCCTCCATTTCTTCAGTTATCTGAGGTGCCACACTCTTTGTCAAGAATCCGACTGAGAGTGGGCCCTCTAGGAGAGGTTGCTGGGGATGGATGAAGGGACAGGTAAAACTGCCATTACGAGAGACCTGTAAGGACGCCACTGGGCCTGACTTCAGAAGAGCCATTTACACCTCCTTCTAGCAATAACTTCAGCTGTTCACCCCATGAGCGATTTATTATCTGCAAAAGGCTAGGTATCATGCAGGATATAGGAACAGAAAAATATGACAGAGTTTACCCTCTAGTTGAAGAGAAAAGACAGGCAGCAACTAGCAATAGAATATAATCAAGTATGAAAACATGTCATATAGACTCACGGGAGGTCAAAATCAATGGATGGATGGATGGCATAGAAAACTCACTAAGGGGAAAAGAGTTCTGTTATTCTCGCGACATTCTCCAAAGGGAAGGAGAGACTGGCTTGCCTAAAAGAATATTTGGAAGAATTTCTAAATTTCTTTTTTCTCCTAGAAACTACCAATTAACAAACAGCAGAGAAATAACTGGTGATAGGTAGGTAGATAGATAGATAGATAGATAGATAGATAGATAGATAGATAGATAGACAGACAGACAGACAGACAGACAGACAGATAGATGTAAACTATATCATTTGATTCACATCCACCAGCAGAAACTGAGAAGTCAAATGCCTTCAGAGGCCAGGCAGGTTAATCGGATCAAACACCTACATTCTAAATATGTCACACCCATTTTGTCACTTAATCCTTGCCGTAATCCTCTCAGAAGATACAAACATCATCTCACTTAGATAAGAAACACAGGGTCTGGCATGTTATGACTTTGCTGGTTTACCAGTTCGGCTAAAGTCACACAACCATCAAACAGTAGAGCAGAGACTCCAGAGAAGTTCTGCCTTCAAAGCCCAGTCCTTCATCCTCACTCCCTTCTGCCACAGAGAGATGGCAGTGCCAGGGCCTTGGGGACAGCGAACAGCCCCTGCTGAGCTCTAGCAGATGGGAGCCACATCACGATGCCAGGACTCGGAGAAGTAAACAAAAAAACCCACACTTTAAAATGTGAAATCTTGGAGTTCCCGTCATGGCTCAGTGGTTAATGAGTCCGACTAGGAACCATGAGGTTGCGGGTTCAATCCCTGGCCTTGCTCAGTGGGTTAAGGATCTGGTGTTGCCGTGAGCTGTGGCGTAGGTCGCAGACATGGCTCGGATCCCGCATTGCTATGGTTGTGGCGTAGGCCAGCGGCTACAGCTCTGATTAGACCCCTAGCCTGGGAACCTCCATATGCCTCGAGAGCAGCCCTAGAAAAGGCAAAAAGACAAAAAAAAGAGTGAAATTTCGTGATTTTAAAATATCGACAACAAATCCGATTCTTAAAAAATAAAAGCAAAGCACTCAGCAAACCCAACAGACCCACCCGCCTTAACCTCCAGTGGGCAACCTCTGCCTTAACCCTTCACCAAGGCTCATTTCACGCCCGTGGTTTCACTTTTCACAATAACCCTGGGAAGGATTCATTTTTGTTTCTGATGCAGGGATGGAGAATCCCTGAAGGATCAGGGAGAGTGAATGACTTTCCTGCAAGCACACCTGTTCACAAGCTGAGGGCCTAGACTCAACATCCAGGCTCTGAGCCAGCAAAGCTGGGCTCCCTTGGCCACCTCACTGGTCAGAGCCCCAACGTTGCAGCCTGCAGGAGAGAGCGGTCCTTTAAGGTACAGGTTCCTCCCCTTTCCCTATGAAAATGTAACCAGCAATAGACAAGGTCTTGGGTGTAAGTATTTACTGATCAACGACCCTTGCATTTTGATAAACACGTATTTGAAGGAATGAACCAGATCCTTTCCAAAGAGCAGTTTTCCTTGGGGGCAGGTTGCAGACGGCATCAGAACACCATGGGGGAGGGCAGCATTATGAGGAAGAGCAAACACCATAGAAACAGATGTACAAGCATCGGAAGCCTTCACAGGCTTGAGGAGAACTGGCACTGCTGGATCCACTCCTTTCCCGGGAGACTTGGCCATGAGACGAACTTGGAGTATCTGATGGTTTCCTCCAGACTCTCAGCCAGTCAGAGAGGGAAGTCTGGGTGAGAACTCCAGTACTCTGATCATAAGTTCACCTTTCTCTTATTTCACCTACAGTCATCCTCTTGTTTATCACAACAGACTAAGCTCAGAGCTGTCTTGACCTTGCAAGTCTCAGTTCAAATTCACTATGGAGCTACAGATGCCTAGGTAGAAGACTCCTAAGAAAACTCTCAAAGAGCTCTTCTTAAAAAAAAAAAAAAATCAATTTTCATTGCAAAAATTAAAAAATGGAGAAAACAGAAACTACATAAAGAAAAGAAAATCACCCATAATCTCACCAGAGGCAATCACAGTTGTGGATTCTTTCTTCAATCTTTTTCCAAAGTTTGCATGTGTGCATGTGCGAACGCATGTAATATTTTATGTTTAATTGGGGTCATACTTGATATTCCATTTTGAAGCTTGTATTTTCACTTGTTAGATCTTAAACATTTTACTGTATCACTATAATTCTTCAAAGACTGATGTTTTAATAACTGTGCAGTACTATAACAAATGGATCACCATAATTTATTTTACTAGTTCCAATCTTGGGAATTTAGGTTATGGCCCATTTTTTTTTCTTTTGCATCATAAATGATACTCTGATGAATACAAAACTGTCTCTATTTCTAATTAGTTCTTGAATAGAAAAGCAATTTAGGGTGAGAGGGCACGCACTTTGAAGCTCTTTATACACACTGTCAACATGTTTTCCAAAAAGACTGCAGCACAATTTTTAAAAATCCTTGCCCCCTTTAATCTTTCTTAACTTCAGAAACAACTCTCTTCCAAAGAGACAGGGCTCTCCCCCCCCCCCCCCGCCCCCCGACCTTGTGTATCGCTAAACAATATTTAGGCAATAACTGCAGCTGTGTTCTTCCCCATGAAGCTTTTATTTCCTTTCACTTCATTTTTGACGAGTAAATGAACATGCAACACTTGCTTAAAGAGGCAAAAATGCACTTTATTGTTTTTAAAAGGCCTCTGGTGGGGAGGCTGCCATGATGTGCTGTGACACCGCTGACTCCATCCCAATCATGTAAATCAGGAGGAGCAGGCCTGAAGGAGAAGCAGGCCATTTGAAATGGCAGCGGTGGTTCAGAGCTGTGTGGCCAAAATGCCCATTAGCTGTTTGTCAGGAATATTTTTAGAACATGCAGAACAAGACTGTGATGAGAACCAGTGTCACAGTGTCACCATCTCCCCAGGAATCCGCCCGCAGCCTTCAGAAGCTGGCCAGGAATCAGCTGCGCTCCCTGCACTGACAAACCCAGATCACACAGGCCCCAAAGAGCACTAGAGGCACAACGGACAGAGCAAGGACACACATCCGCTCAAATGTCCCTCTGAGGCTCGTCAAGAGTTCCACTCAGTGCAGGTAACACATTTCCGTTCTTAGACTGTGCAGATGTGAGAAGGTTTGAGGTTAAAGCCAAGGACCCCATCTGTGGGGAGGTGGGCTGTTATTTTTCAGCTCTCTGAAATGATTCTAGGGCAAAATCCCATGATCTAAATATATCCTAGATTTCAAGCTCTCTAACATGCCAAAAAAAAAAAAAAAAAGTCCTTTCCACTACTCTTCTTTAGGTGTGTGGTTTTCCAGAGTGAATGAAGCTTGTGGCAGAACTGTGTGACCCTGAACGCATCACTAAGCCTCTTCAGCCTCAGTTTCCTCATCAGAAAAGTGGAACCAATGACTGCTTCAGAGAGGTCTTATGAGAATTAAACAAAATAATCCATATAAAGCATTCAGCAGAACACCAGCCCTATCAGACTGTCTCAGCAAGTGCTAATTTTAATACTGGAGGTCATGGCATAATTCAAAAGCTGCTTCATCCATCTATAAATTACTGGCACATTTTACTTCTGGAAACCACAGCTCACTAGCCTCCCCACAGGAAGAAGGGAAAGAAAAGAAATGAAACCTAAAGAGTCACATTTGCATTATTTTAGCCTCTCCTGGAAGCCACATAATGGGAGGAGAAATTTGTAACAACTGCTAAAAATGAAATTATTAAATGACCTATGGCTATTTCTGGCCCTGTTTAGCAGCTTTCAGAGGATGTGAGGACACACAGAGGATGTACCTTTGTGTGAACTCTGCACGGTGTCAGGACTTTCCTCTGATTCTAATCCCCCCTTCCAACAAGAAAGCAGGCTGCCTGCAGTTCCACAAACCCGGCTGAGGCGCTCCCAGCCCCAGGGTGTGAGTATGTCCACCTCACTGGGGCAGCATCAGAGACCTGTGGTCCAGCCTTAGCCTCCTGCTGACTATACAAGTCCCTTCCCCCTGGCAGTAAAATAATGCAATGGGTCTCAGGTTCATCTCTAAACTTTTTCTTAGTGATGTGAGAGTATGTGGTTCTTCCTCATGAACAATTTTTTTTTTTTTTGGTCTGCGGCTGTGGCCTACGGAAGTTCCCTGGCCAGGGATCAAACCTGTGCCACAGCTAAGGCCCAAGTCACAACAGTGACAACGTTGGATCCTTAACCCACTGAGCCACTAGGGAACTCCTCTCCTCATAAGCAATTTGAATAAGGAAAATACTGTTTTCCTGTGGACCTTATGAAAGTGTTTCTTCTAGTTGTTCACGTCAGGGTGCGCAAATGAGTCAAAGAGGGTGGAACATCTGTCAGGTTGAAACAAAGTTACAGGGCTGTTGATAAACTGTGAGAATCAGGGCACGAAAGCTGTATCAAATTAGGTCAAGTCAACAGGTATTTATTGAATGGTCACTCACAGCTTACACTGTAACAAGCCCCCTTGATACAGAGGTGCCTGCTAGCCCTGTATGGGCTTCCAGACCAAACAGGAGCACTGATAGGAAGATCAGCCAAAAGCAAGAAGTCTGCTCGTTACTTAAATAATGTTCTTTTGTTTACAGTTGATCCTTGCACAACATGGGGGCTAGGGTCACATACTGCCTGCACAGTTGAAAATCTGCCTATAACTTTGTTTGTTTGTTTGTTTTAGGGCCATATGGAGGTTCCCAGGCTAGGGGTTGAATCGGGAGCTGGAGCCGTCAGCCTACGCCACAGCAATGCCAGATCCAAGCCACATCTTCCACCTACATACACCACAGCTCACGGCAGTGCTGGATCCTTAACCCACTGAACGAGGCCAGGGATTGAACCTGAGTCCTCACGGATGCTAGTCAGATTTGTTTCCACCAAGACACAATGGGAACTTCCATGCCTATAACTTTTTTTTTGTTTTTTTCTTTTTTGGGTTTTTTTTTTTTTTTTTTTGGTATCTTTGCCATTTCTTAGGCCACTCCCACGGCATACTGAGGTTCCCAGGCTAGGGGGTCTAATCGGAGCTGTAGCTGCTGGCCTACGCCAGAGCCACAGCAACGCGGGATCTGAGCCGCATCTGTGACCGACACCACAGCTCATGGAAACGCCGGATCCTTAACCCACTGAGCAAGGGCAGGGATCGAACCAGCAACTTCATCGTTCCTAGTTGGATTCGTTAACCACTGAGCCACGATGGGAACTCCCATGCCTATGACTTTTGACTCATCAAAAACTGTTGACTGGAATTCTTACTGATAACATGAATAGTCAATTAACACATATTTTGTATAAGTTTTAAATACTGTCTTCTTAGAATAAAGTAAGCTAGAGAAAAGAAAATGTTAGGAAAATTCTAAGGAAGAGAAAATATGTTTATAGGTCTGTACTCTATTTGTCAATGTCATAAGTTTATGCATCTGTTTACAAGATGAATCGTCTACCAGTATCTACATCAATATTGTCTTATTTGATACAAAACACTGTGGATGCTATACATATTACTAACACCAGACATCAAAAATGAAAGGATAATGTGCAAAATAAATTCCTATTTATTTACAGGTATAATGATGCATACATTGACAACAAGGAAGCAGCCCTGTGAGGGCTTTGTGGTAGCCTAGCGTAATTGATACGATCACTTCATGGTAGCCTAGCCTGTACACTAATGAATAGTCATAAACATTTTATGGCATACAGTATATAGTCATATTTATACTATAGTATTGGGGAGCATTGTTACATTTTTTAAAAAACTGCTTACCTGTGATAATAGGCTGATACACAATTTCTCCAATTAGGAGAGAGAGAGAGATACTGTAAATGTAATTTCTTTGAAAGAAAACATGAAACAGTAGGAAAACTAATATATTATTAATTTTATATTACAGATCACACATCTTATGCCTATATAAGGACAGATTATCATCCACATATATTTTATGCATTCATGACATGTCTCATTTTATTTTATTTTATTTTGCTATTTCTAGGCTACATAGTTTCTCTGTTGTTTTGTTTTTTGTTTTTTCAAGTTGCTGCAAACCTCTCCCAGATTTTCCAATATACTCATTGGAAAAAAAATCCACTATAAGCGGACCTGCACAGTTCAACCCCCTGTTGTTCAAAGGTCAACTATGCTTACAAAGTTATCATATATCATTAAATGGTTTATTGAAGAATATTTTCCATCCAGTGAATAGCTGAAAAATCTATAAAGCAAAACACAAGATACTGTTAGAATCACTTCTATTTTAGGTGATTTTGATTTAGTGCTTTCCTCTGCCCTGTCAGGTAGAACCACCTTAGTGATCTTATTCTTAAAACTGCCACCTTAGAATTCCTTTGTGTACTTTATAATCTGGGATACTTTAAAACACAGAGTGTCTATGAAATGGGTAGTGGGAGGTCACCGTTGGGCCCTTCTTGGTTATCTCCAGCAGGCTGGTCAGCTCCCATCAGCCCATGTGTGCTCATTTCCTCTACCTCTGTCTTTTTTGGGAACATGCTCATGGCATGGGGAAGTTCCCGGGCCAGGGACTGAACCTGCGTCACAGCAGTGATCCGAGCCACAGCAGTAACAATGCTGGATCCTTAACCACTGGGCCACCAGGGAACTCCTCTTCTAATTATGTCTTATACATAGATAAGGTCCTCAAGAGCCAAGTCCCAAGAGAACAAGAGGAAGCAACGACCCAGTGGCAGCACTAAGCACCCCCATGCCATCCCAAGTAAACACACTGGGCAAAACAGCATGGAGCTGTGCCAACACAAATTCAGAACAAGTCCCCTTCAGCTCATCCCTCCAATCCGACAGCTATCTCTAAAGCCCCCCCATCTCTCCACCCCCAATTCTCACAATCTGAAGCTGTCTCTGCCCTTCTGGGGGCTCGCAGAAACCCTGAGTGCCACAGTAAAAGAAATTAGATTTGGACAAGTACATCAAATAGTTCTGACTGATCAAGGAACAAATCTGTTTCTCAAACCCTTGGAGGCAAGGGATAGAAACTCAACCAGGAGAACAGAGGAAGAAAAGGGAATTTATCAACACATAACAAATGAAAAGCCCATGGGAAATGGAGACAGTTCTCAACATGGTTGGATCCCTATACACACTCACCAGGAGTCTTGACTTTCCTGTCTTCTGTGTTGGCTTCATCTCTGGCTGGCACACTCCACATGGTAGCAAAGACGGCCAGCCCCAGCCAGAGCTTACGTGCTACCAGCTTAGACACCCCAGCTGAGAGCTTGTGCCTCTTTCCCAGTGGTTCTAGCAAAAGTCCTAGGATGGACTCTCATTGTCTGACCTGGATCATGTGCCCATCGCTTTTCCAGCCTCTTGAGTTCCGGGCCAGCTCGTGGAGCCAGAGGGGAGACTGACCACCTGTGGCACATGAGTGAGACAGGCACCCTCCAAAGCAAGGGGGTGGGGGGATGCCAGGAAACCAAGGCCAGCCCCAAACAGAAGGCTTAGCTGCTTGAATCATCTTCGCCCCAGGCTTTGCCTCTTCTCAATTTTGTGCCTGCTAAGTGCTATCTGAGATTCTGTTAAATCACAAAGAGTTGTTCTCAATCAAGAACTAGAACATAATCACCCCTGGGGGCACCCTTTGTGCTCCCTTCCAGGCACCCCCAGCCTGAAGGTAACCACTATCATGACTACCTCACCCCACAGATATGCTTTGCCTGTTATTATATGTCATAGAAACGACATTGTATGAAATGTGTACTTTTCAGTACATACATTCTATTCAATAAAAAGCTTATTGTTTTTCTTTTAAAAAAAATTGTTATTTCCGGAGTTCCTGTCGTGGCGCAGTGGTTAACGAATCCGACTAGGAACCATGAGGTTGCGGGTTCGGTCCCTGCCCTTGCTCAGTGGGTTAGCGATCCGGCGTTGCTGTGAGCTGTGGTGTAGGTCGCAGACGCGGCTCGGATCCTGCGTTGCTGTGGCTCTGGCGTAGGCCGGTGGCTACAGCTCCGATTCAACCCCTAGCCTGGGAACCTCCATATGCCGCGGGAGCGGCCCAAGAAATAGCAACAACAACAACAACAACAAAAAGACAAAAGACCAAAAAAAAAATTGTTATTTCCCCAATACATTTTTTTTCTACCGTACAGTATGGTGACCCAGTTACACATACATGTACACATTCTATTTTCTCGCATTATCATGCTCCGTCATAAGTGACTAGACATAGTTCCCAGCGCCACACAACAGGATCTCAAAAAGCTTATTTTTAAAAAGAGCTGATGATGACATTTTCCCTACTCTACCAACATCAGAAACTGTGCAACTTTCAAGGACTTTCTCAATTTTTTCAGAAAACGGCCTTGTCTCCAAATGAAACAATCTCTTTGATAGCGAATTCTTTCAACATCTGCAGTAAACCGCAGGTGGCCAAGGTCACCAGCAGTGGGGCCCATGCAAGGGGCTTGCCACGCTCTTCAGCCTCCTACCTCCTTCTGCACAGCCTTCCAGCCTGGCCTTTGTCCTCTCACAGGGGGGCTTTAGGAAGATGCTTTGTTGGTCTTGGCATGTGGGTGGCAGAGGGGAGCAGAGGGCAGCTGTCAGTTAAGCACCGGTCTGCCAGTATATCTTCGAAGGCTCATGAGCAGGAGAGAGATGGCATTGCTGGGTCACTCCAGAGCAGTGATTCAGAGTCCCCCTAAGGAAGAGTGACAGTTACAAACTCTCCCCTCAGCTCTCCACACTGAAGCTCATCTGTGGATAAACCTCAAAGGTCTATGGATTCCAGGTGAAAGACTTTTCTACACAGCAGAACTCAGGCAAGCCAACAGGAATGTAGGCCCCTCTGCCATGGAACTGTGCATGTAGGGGAAGGAGGGGGCTTCTATAAGGTTTGGTACAGACAGACCTCCTGGAACAGGTGAGAAGACAGATTAAACGATCTTTTATTTTTGTTTTTTTTAGGGCCATACCCATGGCACATGGAGGTTCCCAGGCTAGGGGTCAAATCCAAGCTAGAGCTGCCAGCCTACACCACAGACACAGCAACATGGGTTCCAAGCCACGTCCGTGACCTACACCACAGCTCATGACAATGCTGGATTCTTAACCCACTGATGGAGGCCAGGGATCGAACCTGCATCCTTATGGATACTAGTTAGATTTATTTCCGCTGAGCCAGGACGGGAATTCCCTTTTCTTTTTTTTTAATGGCCACACTCGAGGCATATAGAAGTTCTCGGGCCAAGGATTGAATCTGAGCTGCAGCTGTGATCTATGCTGTGGCTGTGGGTTCAACCCAAGCCACAGCAGTAGGATTCTTAACCCACCATGCCACAGTGGGAACTCTGGATTAAACGATCTTTAAGGCTCTCTCTAAGGCTCTGATTTCATGATTCTAGTAAAACCCCTCTAATGGTCCTAACAGCAGACCATCAAAACCAATGCTATGCCTCAAAAAGTTAAACACAGAATTACCATGAAACTGAGCAATTCTACACCTAAGTACATACCCTATAAGAACTGAACACAGGCATTTGAACAAATACTTGTATATGAGTATTCACAGCAGCACTATTCACAACCATAACACAGAAACAACCCAAATGTCCATCAGCAAACGAACAGATCAACAAAATATGGTACATCCGTGCAATGAATACTATGCAGCTTTAAAAAGGAATGAAGTTGATACATGCTATGACGTGGAGGAACGTTGAAAATATGCTAGGAGGGAGAAGCCAGATACAAAAAGCCATGAATTGTATAATTCCATTTATGTGAAAGATTCAGAAGAGGTGGACAGAGAGCAGATCAGCGGACACCAGGGGTGCGGTGGGGGGGCAGGTGAACGGGGAGTGGCTGGTAGTGGGTACAGAATCACGTTCTGATGGATGATGGAAATATTTTGAAACTTGATGGAAGTGTTGGCAGCACAACATCATGAATGGACTAGATGCCACTGCACTGTAATCTTATGTGAGTTTACCTTGGTAAAAAATAAACAAAACCAATGCTGAGTGAGCAGACGCTATGTGTCCCTAGGCCCCCTGGTAGCCTGGCACATAGGGGGCCCCTGTCATTCTGGGCCTCTTAACCAGACATGCCCAGCCCACAGTCATTTCCTGGATTTGGAAATTTTAAACTAAAGCAAAACAACAACAACCTCATCAACAAAAACACCAGCCACCCTGAAAAGGCTCTTTAGCCTCTAATACCCAACCTCCAGGCTGAAACGGGAGAGGCAGATGTAAGTCAACCACTTACAAGCCAAAGGGCAAGCATTTTAAGCTTGAAAACACCTTGGGAGGGAGCGCAAACAGAAGCTAGAGGAACAATTTTCCCTAAACTCCAAATAAAGCAAAGGAATTCCCTCTAGACCTAGCATGGGTCACACAACCTCAAAAAGACACAGTAGTACTTGATGACCTCAAAATCAGCTACTCCACTTAGACAGACTGAGCAAATGGCCACATCATGAGAATCAACACCCAAATTCCCACCCTTACTGTTCCTTTAATCTAATCCTTTTTTTGCCTTTTAGAACAAGAACACATCAATGTAACCCAATAACCAAGCGATCTTCACAGTCCATCCATGTCAAAGCTGGTGACTTTCTCATTTTGAGAGCCCAGGTTGATCCCTGAGGTCTGTTCTATGGGATGACTGTTCAGCCATTTACCATGTAGAGATCCCCCCGACTACACCCAACTCCTTACACACACACACACACACACACACACACACACACACATCCTTGTAGGCAGTTTGGCTTCCTGGAGTAATTTCTTCCTTGGTTGAACTGTCCTTCTTATAACATGTGGTCCAGCTGGAAGAAGATGCATTTGCATCAGAATCATATGTCCCCCAACCCTCGCCAGTAACAAGTCCCACAGAAGGAGCGACGGGAGTGAATGGCAACACTACTCTAGGATTCTTTTCAAAACAGCTGCTCCTCATGGAGTCTAAAATTAGAGGGCAAATGAGAAATAATTCATTTCCGGAACTAACTTGTAAGACAGAACTTCCATTCCTTAAGAGACATGAAGAGTTTTTTTTCTCCTTCTCCACTAAATCTTGCTAGAAGTGCATAGGCACAAAGATGAATCACAGGGCAAATGTTTAGTAAGCACCAACTCCGTGTATGACACTTGTGATAGAAAAAGTTACTCTAGCTCTTTGTCCTCTTAGAATGTATAATCGTTTTGACTGGATAAGCCACGTACATTGAAACAGATTCGACGATTTTGTAAAAATAACTCTTGGGTGAAAAGAAATTGTTCTTAAACTGGTGGATGAATGAAACAGCTGGGGATAGGCCTTAATACCCTAACCTGACACTTCTTCCAGAGTGGTGGGAAAACACAGGCTTTAAAGAGGAACATGTAAATTTGAACACCATCCCCATCCTGTACAGGCTGTGTAACCCTGACAAGATATGAAGCCTTTTCCAAGCCTCACTTTTTCCATCTGCAAAATGGGCATCACGCCACCTATTTTGCAGGGTGCTTGTGAGCATCCAATAAGATATTAAGTTAATAGTACACAGAAGATGAGCATTGCATAATAGCTATAATATAAATAGCACATGACAGAGAAATTTATCAATAATACATAAAAATCGGAGTTCCCATCATAACACAGAGGTTAACGAATCCAACTTCGAACCATTAGGTTTCGGGTTCGATCCCTGGCCTTGCTCAGTGGGTTGAGGATCCGGTGTTGCCGTGATCTGTGGTGTGGGTCACAGATGCGGCTCGGATCCCACATTGCTGTGGCTCTGGCGTAGGCCAGTGGCTACAGCTCCAATTAGATCCCTAGCCTGGGAACCTCCATATGCTGTAGAAAGTGGCCCTAGAAAAGGCAAAAAGACAAAATAATAATAATAATAAATAAAAATAACTATGCATTGGAGGCTGAGTATAGGAAATGCCCTATCGGAATTCAATCTTTCCAACCTCGTTATTAATCATTTTATAAATTATTTTACAAATTTAATTTCGTGGACATCGCATTTGTTAAGGCAAGCTAATCTGTGCAATCAAGAAGCCTACACATCCCCGAATTTTCCTAGACTAGATAGAAGCTATAAATAGCATTGTATTAGGTGTGGTCCGTGGCATCCTCTCCCCACCACCATTAGCACTTGCCAAGGAGAATTCAAAACAAGGGCCTTTCGACTTGAGCCCAATCAGGTTAAGTAAGTGCAGTTGTGTTCGGTATTCAGCTTAAAGTACATTCTTCCACAGCATTCTTTTTGTTCATCCCATTTACTGGACAATGACTTCCTTCAGGGCAGTGATTCTCAAAGAAGGGAAGGGATTTTGCCCCCCGAGGACCTCTGGCAACATGTGGAGACACACTTTGTCGTCCCAAGTGTGTGTTTCGGGGCAGGGGTGATGGGGAGAGGTGTTGTGCTATTGGCAGCTAGTGGAGAGAGGCCAGAGCGCCCGCCCGGGACAGCCCCCTCCCCAAACAAAGAATATCCCCCCCGTAAGCCACTGAGGTTGAGAAACCCTGTTTCTCAATGGGACAGAGAAGGAATCTTAGATTTCCCTGTACCTGTAACATCTGCCCAGAAGGTGGTCAGAGACCATTTCCTGATTGACGTTGTCACAAGAGCCCAGCTTTTTGGAGCGCAGCCTTGCATAGTTACAACAGGAAACAGAATTGGAGGAAGGAATTTCAACCAACCTCACTCTCAGAAGAGCCCAAATGACATCTCACCAAAATGAAGAAACATAGCCCCAGTGAAGTCCACTGACTTCAAGGTCAATGCCTCTTCTTCGCAAGGAAGTTCTCTCTTGGTTCTTTAGTATTCGAATGGTGGGCATTTTTTGTGGGCCAAACCTGTGTTCTGGACCACAACAGAACCTACAGGGCAGAGCCTTATACACCACTGTCACCCCCAGGTTCAGGTCCTTGCTTTCCCTCCACACCTATGATTTAAAGCAGCCTCCTCATCTGCTGAAGGCGCAGAAACTCTGTGCAACTTTTTGGATCTGATTCTCCTCCAGTTCCACCCTTCTAGTCCTTAATGACACCTACCACACTGGGCAAATTCCTCCCTCCACGTATAGGAGCAACAGGCAGGCACAGACATCACCTCGGTGGCCAGAAAGAGCTAGAGTAGGGGCCTCCGCTTACATCCTATCGCTGAGGAAAGGGAAGCTCAGAACACAGTGAGTTTCCCAGCTACATGGCGAGGGGGAGATCTCCAAAGCTGAGCTTCTGCCTCCAAGGTCAGTGCTCTTGCCACTCCTGCACACAGAGCAGGTAAGGCCATGGCTGCCTGTCTTGCTACCTACTATGCATTCAGCAGGGAACGGAAGCCTGTGAGATGCACTGGGGTCATCAGGCCAGGAGAGGGTGGATGAATGCGGGTCATCCATACTTGGCTGCCGTATCTGAGCACCGGGTGGGAGAAGCATAGAGCCTGCGAAACCCCCATGGTCAGGTGCTAGCAGAGGGTCAGGGGTGGGGACAGCTGGGGAGAGGTCTGAGACTGAGGGTACCCTTTCAGAAGGAGGGCTTGTTCCTCAAAGGCAGGGTAGAAAGAGGTCTAGTAGAGAGCCTGAAGGTTCTAGATTGCTTATTCCTTCATGAAACATTTACGGAGCCAGATGCTGTGGATACAGAGCAAACAAGGCAGATAAGATCCCCACCTGTGGAGAACTTAGATTTTAGGTGGAGAGATAAGTAAACGAACAAACAAAAAGACAGATGATTGTGTTAAATATAAAAAGATAAATAAACAAGAAATTCAAATAAGCACCAGGACTTCCTGTCATGGCACAGTGGAAACGAATCCAACTAGGAACCATGAGGTAGCAGGTTTGATCCCTGGCCTCACGCAGTGGGTTAAGGATCCATCATTGCCGTGAGCTGTGGTGCAGGTCGCAGACGTGGCTTGGATCCCATGTTGCTGTGGTGCAGGCAAGCAGCTGCAGCTCCAATTCGACCCCTCCACATACCGCAGGTGCAGCCCTAAAAAGTAAAAAAAAAAAAAAAAAAAAAAAAGACAAAAAGAAAGTACCAGGTTGGGAGGGAGTACTATTTAGACAAAAGATCAGGGAAATATACTCGGAGGAAGCCAAGATCTAAAAGGTGAGAAAAAACCAGCTCCCTAGAGAGAAGAGAGCTCAAGGGTCCAGGGTCGCAAACCTAAGGGCGGATTCGAGGGGTGACAGAGGGGAATGGTATGCAGCGTGGCAGGGGGCCACCACATGCAAGGCCTTGAATTTTATCTAAGAGCAATTTTATCTAAGAGCACTGGAAAGTTTTATGCAACACAGAGACACTGCTGTTTTGCAATATCATTTGGCTACAGTGAGAAGATGAACAAGGAAAGACCATACTGGAAGCAAAGCAATGATCACAGAGCCTTGGTCCAGGCATGAGATGAAGGTGCCTTGTTGGGGGTGAAGGGCACAAATTTGATAAAGTAGAGGTCGAGCCACCAGGTCTTGCTGATGGCAGGGAGTGGGGGGAGGGAGGCAGGAAGGAAGGCTGGTGTTAGGCTTCTGCACTTAGGCGATTACTAACTAATGCCAATTATCCAGATGGGAACATGAGGAAGAGGAGCAGATTTAGGGGGCTCCATATTCCAACTCTCTAACCAACCCCGGTCTCAGAAAATATCCTCATTCTTAGCCTCCTTAAGATGAATAAATACTTCTTGACCAAATACAATATTAAGGCATTGCTACTGACTCACATTTTAGGAAATCTAAGATATGGAAAGTAGAAAAAACATTTGCAAAGCAGGTGTAACTTGATGGCACTTGAGATTTTCAAAAAGATAATATATAAATACATAAATGCTAGTTATCAAGGGACTTGTACTTTCCACTTTATACTTTCCTTATTAGTTTTTATAGCAACATTTTTTTTTTAAAGAATGAGTTATTCCTTTGAAGTCAGGCTTTGTTTCCAAAACACTCCTCTGAAAATGCACAGCATATTTCCTCCTGGAAGCCATAACCTATTAGGACATCCAAAGGGAGCAGAGTGGGGAAGGAAAAGGACACAAGCCAAGGCAATTATGCAGACGGCCCCACGCAGGACGCCCTGAGAGCTTTCCAGCCAGCTCTCACAAGAGTCCACCACTAATGCATTCAGATTCCAATCTGCCTTTTCTTCTGGCTTCATAGGTTCTCATTTTTTAAATGTGACACACTCACTGCAGAGGCATGCTAAGAGTCAGAGGAGGAGGATCTTTGTTTTTATTTAGCCAAGCTCCCACCTTTTGCTTCAGCTCATCAAGATAAGCTCAGACCTCAGTCACCTCCTCCAAGAAGCCTTCCATGACCATCTCAGGCTACTAACACCTTTTTTTTTTTTTCTGGTTTCCATCATACTATAAGTATCTTGATTTTAGCCCTTGTCCCACTTGTTTTTGAATATGCAACTATTTCCCCCATTAGATGGGGAGCTTAAAACGGACACCAGTGCCTTTTTTCTTTTTTTTGGCCACACCTGCAGCATGTGGAAATTCCCAAGATCTAACCCGTGCCACAGCGGTGACCAGAGCCATAGCAGTGGTAATGCTGCCTCCTTAATCACTAGGCCACCAGGAAACTCCTACCCCGTGCCTCTTGACATCTTTCCTATGTATATAGAATTTCCCATCTCATGATTTTACACATCTTTAAGGCGGAGGCAGAAACTTGTTTTCCCAGTTTCCCTTGCCAGCTATGCTATGGGCACATGACCTGGGTTCTACCAATCAGTAAGAGGCATGAAACAGTGGTTGCCTTGTGGAAGCCACTATGGCAGGGCCACTGCAGGTATCCAACTTTGTCTCGTGCTCAAGGGCAAGCATTGGTGCTCATCCACCAATAGGGGCAGAAGGGTCTCCATGGGACAGTGCATTGACCAGATCAGCTGCTTGGCTTCCAAACCAATTCTGCCTCTGCTAGAGCTTCTTTAATAAATCACTTCTCTGCTTAAACCAGGTAGAGTGGATTCTGTTGTTTGCAACCGAAGTCCTTTGCTGATATCCGAGGTCTTCAAGACAGGGATGGAATGGATTCATTTCTCTACCACTCCTGTTTAGCAAAGTGTTATACACATTCCCCCATCCACCTGCCAGAATAATGATTTTAGGCATTACTGAAGGTGCTTAATCAATTATGTCAAATAAATGAATAAGTGAAAAAGTGAATGGAAAAGCCAGACTGCAAATGATTAGCCTCTTAAGTCTGCATTCTTTTGGTGATCATTAAAAAGTATTATTTGTCCTGTAAGCCTTCTGGGCAACTAGAGAAGACACAAGAATGTTACTTCCCATAGTGATTCTCCAACTAGGTTCCTCTAGAATATGGGTCGTTCCCATTGCCAACACTGGATAATAGTGAGTTTTTTCCAAATACATACAGAAAATGTATGTAGTACATGGACTTCTGTCAGTTTCAAGTTTTCACTGAGAAAGTTTTAAAACTCTGGCACCTGCTCCTGTTTTGTCAGCAAGTACAGCGGATGAAAAAATAATTGAGCAAGTAAGCAAATATAGCAAAAACTCAAAACTGCTGGTCTGCTTAGTTTGACAATTTTCCTCCTCCCCATGCCCAATTTTTCACTGGGATTTGAGATGGCATGCTTAATACAGCATCCTATTTTTTTGCTAGTGAAGGTGTTCTTAGTCCAATAATGGAATCCAAGAATTCAACATGGTACTGAATGGATACTGTTGACAAGCAAATTCCTGGCCCCATGAACATGTCTGAGAACCGCAGTTCTAAGTTCTTGTCACCGTGCTCTCCTTCTGTTACGAGCTGAACTGTGTCCTCCCCAGATCCCTATGATGAAGTCCTAACCCCCACCTCAGAAGGTGACTGAACTTGGAGACACGGCCTCTAAAGAGATGGCCTAGTTCAAATGAGGCCATGAGGGCTCGATCACCCAACATGCCTGGTGGCCTTGTAAGAAGACATTTGGACACAGCAGAAAAACAGACCCTGGGGCGGGCAGGAAAAAGACCATCTGAGGAATCAGAGAGAACACAGTCCTTTGCAAGCCGAGAAGAGAGGTCTCGGGAGAAGCAAGCCTGCCAACATATTGATCTTGAGCTCCCAGCCTCCAGAAATGTGAGAAAATGTTTCCCTGGTGGAAGCCCCCAGACTGCGGTCGCTTGTGATGGCAGCCCTGGCCCTCCTCCTGCTGTCTGCTTCCCAGTCCCTGGCTGGGAAGGCGTAGGAACAAGTCACGGGTGTGCTCTGGGGCAACACTCAGCAGTCGCCTCCGAATGTCCCTCCAAATTGGCAGGTTCCTGACGCACAGGCCCACCAGGCAGTCATCGCCTCATAGTAGGGACTGTGCCCTCCTTCCTGTGCTCTTTCACGGCGACAGAAATACCATGGGGACGGTGACCTTTCAATTCGTGACTGCCTTACACAGAGGAGCTGACAGCACAGTCTGCAACAGGCCCCTCTGGAAGGCCCTGGGCCGGGGGGGTGAGGGTGGGGGGGGACTCGGGACAGGAAGAGACACACAAAGAGGAAGCCGGGGGGAGAGGGTGCGGGGAGGGGGACACCCGGACCAACTGTCTACCTCAAAATTGTCTCTGGCTTTGTGCTGGCTACAGGCCCTGCCAGAGACAGTGGTTTCTGGGGCTCAGAGAGCATGTCCAAAGGAGCCTCTGGGTGGTTAGGGCCCTGGTGGGTGGAGAGGCTCCGCCTTACCCTGCCAGGCACTCCTCACACTGTTCCCCTCCCAAATGCCCGCCACAAGGCCACAGCTAGGGCAGCTGCTCTGAATTAGTGCCTAGGCTCTGCTGCCTAACCGAGGACCAACAGGAACAGGGCTCCCACCCACCCCCTCTAACCAGGTCTCTAGGAGGAGCCGGAGTCAGTAGGGAAGTTGGGAGGCAGTGCTTTTCCTTCAGTGAAGCCACATGGCATCTCTTGGCAGCCAGTAGAGATGGAGAAGAAGGGACAGGCTTGACGACAGCTTTAGAAAAAGTGAGAAGAACCAGATGGCTGAGGTCGGGGGGAGGTGGCCAGGTAAACCATGAGGTCATTCTCTGGTAGCAGGGATGCTAAGGCGTGGCTTTGGAGATGATGGTAGCTTCTATTATGACAATGATCGTGTTATAATAAAGACATTTACATCTCCGGCTCCAACTAGACTGGATACTTCTTGAGGTTAGAGACAGCATTTCAGGCACTAAAATATAGTGCCTGAGACACAATATAGACAGCGTTTCAGGCACTTCTCCACACCCTAGGCCGGAGTCTGGGCATCCTGTCAGCACTTCAGTAACAAACATGAACTGGAGGCCCATCATGCCAGGTCTAAGGCTGGATCAAGTTCCTCACTAGCTCTAAAACAGCAAAGGCCAGACACACAACTGACACTCAATGCATGTGCATTGCCTCTGGGGTAAATATTTGAAGGATGGCATATTAACCATATTTTCTTATTTTCTTAATGCTCTGGTATCTGGGGCTTGCCGACTGGGGAAAGACTGCCCCTCCCACAGCTAGCCAGTTTCTGGAGACCACAAACCATCTGACTCAGAGAACACTTTCCAGATGCAAACCAACCCATGCAGAGCCCAGATCTTGAAACCACCTGGTTTATTAAGCGCTCACACTTGATCTCCTGCGCTACTCACCCCAGAACCTAATCACTCCAGTTGTACCAGACAACCTGGGGCATTCCCTAAACCCTGGAGCTTGCTGAAAGTATTCAAACTAGCCAATCCTAAACTTGCTTTACCCCGCACCCCCACTCCAATCCTTTTGCAAACATCACAACAAAGGATTTTACCTACACTTTCTCTTTGTTCTCCTTCTGCCTCCGGACCAACCTCGGTACTGCCCCCCATGGCCCTGTGTGGTGTACCTTCTGTTCCCAGGGATCTGTGCATATAAATTTCTACCACTACAGTCATTTCTGTGTCTGTGTGTCTTACCATGCATGATTAAAGCGAATCCGGGGTACATTTTTAAACAGATGGTTAAATGTGAATAAGCATTCAGTAACTGTAAATTAACAACTAATTTCTTCCAAGCAGTGCAAAGTACATCTTCTTCAAAAGAGAGAAAAGAGGTGTTAGTTCTATCATTATGTTAAAATTGCACAGAAGTGGGGGAGGAAGCTAGTTTTGAGAAACGGGCCAAATCCATATACATGTGGTCACAAAACTAATGTGAGGTCAGGGTTTGAAGAGCAAAGAAAGCAGAAGAATGGCCTTCACCGTGCACTCTACAGAGCCCTGCACAGGCTGGCAGAACACAGGACAAGCCAGTTGACACCTGCCACATCAAGTCCCAGAATCTTCCTTTCTAGGAATGACTTTATTAAAGCCATGCAAACCGGCAGAACAAGGGGACAAAGCAAACACCCCTTTTATGATGTTTATTTCTTAATGGTGCCATCACAAGTGCCCATTAATCCAGAAAGATGGCATGAGATCATGGGTACACATGTGGCACAACATCTGATATCAAGCGAACACTCAACAAATTATAGCCATCCTTGTTCTTTCTTAGCAACTGGCAAAATGGATTCTCTAAGTGGCTTTTCTAGTAAACAATATTTAGATGACCAGTTATCAAAAAGACAATAAAATGAAATTCATTCAGCATAATGGCTGGGCTGCACATCATTTCATCTTCCTTTAATACCTTTGAGGATACAGTCTGAGCTCTCACCTGGCTTCCAATAGATCATGAAGCACATGAACTGCCACTGGATCTTAATGATCGTAAAATGTATCCTGATCATTTGCGGTTCCTAGATATACAAAGGTGACTCACTGGGAATGCTGGGGGACCCCAGAATCACTGGAGCAAGGAGTATGATTTCCCCATGGGGCATCTGTAGAGCTATGGCCCTTCTCAGGGATGCCAGCCGTGTGTGACTTCATCTCCAGGGAAGTACTAATCTAATCTTGCAGCAATGCTATAAAGTCCTTTCTACTAGAGACCTGAGAGAAACAGACAGGAAACAGGTGTCTAAGAGCCCTGCTCAAAATTGAATATTGACTTTTTTCTCTTCGCCCCACCAACTCATGGATCAACCCAGGTTCCACAGTTAGATAATTTATTAGAGATTAAGTAACATCAATTATGATGTCTGCTTCTTCACATTTGTCTCTGGGGATCTTATATGAACCCAGACACAGCAATACACAATTCAAAGGGATTCGGCCAGATTTACTTTCTCGGTTTTGAGCTCCAGATATGGAAGCATAAGCACCTAAGAGGCACTAATTAACCCTTCCAAAGTAAGAAGGAACAGTCTTCCCTTGGGAGGCATGCGGGATGCTTAGTCACCCTCTCCCTCCCCATGAGACTTCTCAAAGCTCTTGTCACCTCCATGCCACTATTTCCTTCTCTGGAGTCTTTAAACATCTCCCATTCACCTACCATTTTCAGACTGATAATTCAAACAATAGGCAACAACAGGGGCCAGAGGAACTTAGATACACATGGAAGCTGTGGACGTGTCATCAGGAATTACCTGTGCAGAATCATAAGCTACCCGACAACTTCAGCCAGAACCAGCACCTGGGGCCAAGTGACCAACAACTCTGCTTTGGCCAAAGCTATATACCCTTGTTTCTGATCCAGAGAAACTCTCCTGGCAAAATTCAGCTGAGCCTATGGGTATTAACCCATTTCCACCACTGAAGCCTGTACAAGGAAATATAGATGCAATATATTCAAATTCCCTCCTAGTGCTCATCTTAAGTTGCTACCATCAGGACAAAGGCCAACTTACTTCCTGGGAGCTATAAGGAAGGACGTATAGGAGCCAGACCTTGACTTAAATTATCTAATAGCCTAATTAGGAATAGTTATTATGCAGATGTAAAGGTAATTAACAATGCATGGAAGTATCTAATGGTGGAAACTCAGCCTCTAGATCTCAGTTGATAGAGATCTAGAAACTAGGGTGGTCCAGCAAAGCTTAAAGGAGGCAGTCCTTAAAGACCAAGAAAGTTGCAGGCAACCATGGAGGAGAGGAGCCCAGCAAATGGAGGCATGTGGGAATGTACATGCAAGTTCAGAGGCCAATACATATTCCTGTCTCCCTTCTGACAAGAGCATGGCAGGCTCAAAGCCAGGGAGAGAGTAGATCTCAATGTCAAAAGCATTGCCACCCTCCAGTCCCACACCCAAGACAGACATGACCCACGCATCATGGCACCAAGTCTTGATGTGGTCTCAGGATCCTTCTCAACACTGCGCTCCAGGAAGCTGCTAATAGTCAATCAGAATCAGTGCTTCTTGTGATAAAAATCATTTCTTCCTCTCTGACACAGAGTTGGGCAAACCCTGGCTGGGTGAGGAATTCTGGAGCTAGATGTGTTCCAGATCACTGAGTCAGGATGGCTTCCTGGATGTAAGAAGCAAAGAGATGTCATTACATCTCACTCCTGGAGCCAGAAGGAGGCTTGATCTTGAGAGATAGTTAGGCTGATGTTCTTGCAACCAAAGACCCTCTAGGCATCATTACCCCTGATGTGACCCCAGGCTCCAAATTCTCACCAATTCTGCCAAATGGGCCTTGTAGTAGCTTATCCCTGAAGATAGCCACCTTCCATTCCTTCCCTCCTGTGTACACATGCCACATCCCCATTGAGAAGCAAAGTCTATTCCTCTATCCCTTTGAACCTAAGCTGCTTCAGGATTGCTCAATGGAATAAGGCAGCAAAGACACAGCCAGCAATGACATGGTCCCACCTTCGAGAGGATTAGCAATTTCCACTTTGTCTCTTTCCTTCTCTCTCTCTCTCTCCCAGAGCTGTCACATAAGAAATCTGGTGATCCTGCTAAAGAGACCACATGGAAGGACTATATGGAGAGGGAGAGGCACTGGGACTAAAATGGAGAAAGAGAGAGAAGTCCAGCATGCCAGGGCCCCAGCTGAACCCAACCGTCCAGCCCTGCACTGTCAAAGTCTCTACATCAGAGCAAACCCTTCCTAGACCATCCCAGCCATGAATTCAATCCCATACTAAAGGATCCAAGTCAATGCCACATGGGGCATAAAACTGCATGGCCAAATTCTGCCCAAATTCCTGGCCCCAAGAATTATAAAAAATAAGAGGGTGGCTTTCTTAAGCCACTAAATGTGGAAGGGATTGTGCTCCACATTTAGATCAGCAGGACTATCTGTGCACAGGCCCCACTCCACAAGCAACTGAAGCACTTCTAGGGCTCTGAACTCTGGTTCTAACCCCTGCAAATCCCCTGGGCCTGACCACATCTGAGACCAGTCAGGGCACAGCGTGCCAGAGCAAGACGCTGCACTTCTGACTACCCACAGCCTTGGCCTCAGCTCCCCGCCTGCTTTTGTCCTTGAAGTCAACACACAACTTCTGAAGAACCCAAGTTAATCACTGACTTCAAGCCTCCAAGGTTCAAGTGTTGTCTATCTGTTGCTATTTTTTTTTAAAGATACAAAGGGCAAACCTCTCTTCCTCCTGAGGCTGGTGCCTTTGAGAACTGCAGCTTGACCTGTGGACTGGGAGCATGAGTGTTCAGATCCACCAAGCAAAGCCCATGAGTCGGCTATAGTCAAGCCTCACCTGCTCCAGTCAGTAGGTCATCACGTGGCTGGGATGCAGCTGGTCTGCTAAAGCTCAGCGCCACCCAGAAGCTTAAAGGTCCAACTGGCTCATTTGGCAGAAGACACAGAGGCTTAAAGATGAGACATGGCGTGTTCCAGGTCAAAGAAGAAGTCAGCACAGGATGCAGCCAGACACCAGACCCCCAAGTCAGTCCAGGAGGGACCTACTACCTCCCTGATCGAGGGCACTGGGAAAGAGGCCCTCAGCCTCATGGAAACACTTCCTTTGCACACCCTCTGATTTGTGGTGGCTTCTGCACCGTCCTTGAAACCACTCTCAGCTTAGGTACATGTGTGTAGTCAAGCACAGGCTTGCTTCTGCTTTGAGGTCTCTGTCCAAGAGCCCCAGGAAAACTGCACCATAGGCAAGAGCAAAAAGACCCTTTCTTCTATACTTAACTCTCCTTCCCATCCTCCCCCCCACCCACACACACACTCACACACAGAGTACCTTAGGTACAGCACATTTTCTGGTTTAGCAGAGTGCATGTGGACCCTCTGCCTTTTAATTAGGTTGAATAGCATATTCCTGTGCAAAGCCAAAAGGGCTGAACCTTGCTGGTTCCTGTTTTAGCAAAAAAAGGGCAACTCCAGATTCCTCTGCCCATGTGATCCTTCTACCCTGTGAACATCCTGCATGAACCCTCTACCTGCAAATGACCTTTGCTGCTCTCACCCCAACCTGAACACTAAGTCTTAGAGGCACCTCAGAGAGACTCAGCAGGTCACAAGAGCTCCTGAAACACTGTGTTTTCACAGGACATTGTAGGAAACAGTTGCAGCAGGTACTATTGATTATCAGCAATGACATGCCCTCTGCCAGATGCTCTCCTAGGTGATCTGCAAAATGGGTTATCTCCTTTAATTCCCATCTGATGAGGGAGGTTGTCATATCTCTCTTTATTGATGAGGAAACTGGGCTTCAGAAAAGTTAAGAAATGATCCAAGGTGCCCAGAAAGTAAGCTGCAGAAAGTAATCTGGAATTTAGACAGAAGTCCACCCAATTCCATGTTCTGAACCATCATACTGCATTGCTTTATCTATAAGCTTATCTCCATATGGTTCATTATTGTAATTCATTCCAAACAAATAAAACCAATACTCATATGACAGTCTCAAAGTGGTACTGGGACCACAGAAATACAGTCCTGTGACCAAAGGGGAAGGCCATGTTCTTTTCTTTTTCTAAAAGGGCATGTTCATGTTCTTTTTTTTTTTAATTGAGATATAATCAATATATAATATTATATTAGGATTTGGTATTTGTATCTGCTGTGAAATGTACCTCATGATCTTTACATGCATTTTTCAAACATCATGAAGAACTTTTTTAGACCACAGCTATTGTTCCTGGAATGTCTCTTTTACTTCTAAGCCACTTCCTTCACATGCTGTGCCTGCTTTTCTCTCTTCAAGACTTTCAAAAAATCTTCCCCAGATACAAATGGAACTCAGAGAGGGCAGCTGTTACTGTGCACACTCTCCCAAAGCGGTCATGTTTAACCAGTTTTTGAGGAAATGTTTCGATGTGACTTTCTTTATGGCTATGGGCAAGTTACTGGAGGAAGCTTGGGGGTGCCCTGTCCCAGGCTTGCATCCCCTAAGGGAAAAACCTGTTGATAACCAACTTGGCCTTAACCCTTGCAAAGACCTAAGAAAAGGAAAGGCGGGGCCGTCCTCAGAAGGCAGGTCTGAAGAAAATGAGCTCAATGGCTGCTGGTAGGGAGGGCAAATGGGAAAAGGCTGGGGACAGAACCTATTGATTTCTGCTCTGTCATATTTATGTTCTGGGTTTGTTTATGTCATTGGTTGAGTGACTGATTTTCCCCTGTCTGAGGGAAGGTCTCTAGCGATAATCCCGTGAAAAGCTCAGGGGCATAAACCCACAGCAGCTTTGGCATAGATTTTGTACACTTGCTTCCTTAAAAGGGAAAGAAAAATGTCATTCATCTAATAGCAGTGCAAGCTGAAACATGATTTTCCATTGTAAGACTTATTTTTCCAATTACTAAATACTTTTTTTTTGTTTTTTGTTTTTTTGCTTTGTTTTGTTTTGTCTTTTTAGGGCCGCACCCGCAGCATATGGAGGTTCCCAGGCTAGGGGTCTAATTGGAGCTGTAGCCGCTGCCTGCCTACACCACAGCTCATGGCAACGCCGGATCCTTAACCCACTGAGCGAGGCCAGGGATCAAACCTGCAACCTCATGGTTCCTAGTTGGATTCGTTTCCACTGCGCCACGACAGGAACTCCACTAAATACTTTCTTTAAAAGCAAAAAGAAAGTTGTTAAAAGAGTAAGTTCTAAGAGTTTTCATCACAAGAAAAGATCTTTTTTTCTCTCTCTTTTTTTGTATCCATATGAGATAACAGATGTTAACTAAACTTGTAGTAATCATTTCATGATATATGTCAGTCAAATCATTATGCTGTACACCTTAAACTTACACATGCTACATGTCAATTACACCTCAAGTTTTTTAAAAAGAGGGAGTTTCTGTTGTGGCGCAGCAGAAAGGAATCTGACTAGGAACCACGAGGATGCAGGTTCGATCCCTGGCCTCGCTCAGTGGGTTAAGGATCCAATGTTGCTGTGAGCTGTGGTGTAGGTCACCGATGCAGCTTGGATCTGGTGTAGCTGTGGCTGTGGGGTAGGCCAGCGGCTACAGCTTTGATTTATCCCCTAGCCTGGGAACTTCCATATGTTGCAGGTGCGGCCCTAAAAAAAGAGGAAAAAAAAAAGAAAGAAAGAAAGAAAAAAAATTTTTAAAGAAAAAAAAGGGTGAGGGGGGGAACAAAAGAGCTAAATTTTCCAAGGTCTTATTACTACCTAAAAGTTAATAATTTTAGATGGAATCAAATTAGTACAATTATTCCTATGGCTTCTTGGAAAACATCATGGAATCCCTATTATCTCATTATCATAATCATTTAAAAATAATCAGTGAAAATTACAAAGGCCATCAGGACCCATGTTTAGAAAAGGAAGGTTGGAAGGAGAAGATCCAAACCAAGGGCTTTCCTTAATGTCTTATCAGGGAAGGAGGAGGTTAGGCCTAAGCTGCAGGTGACCCCAATATGACCTTGGCCTCAAACCCCAGTGAAAGTCAAGATGCAGGCCCACCACAATTCTAGGGGAAGGACTCCTGCTCCTCTGAGTTGCTCAGTGCACACCCTGGACATGGCAGCCTGACTTTACAAATAAATGATTTTCAGAGACAGCAGTTCCTCTACGGCAAAACAGAAGCACCAATTTCGCTGTAAAAATAGATTTGGGGGCTACAGAAGTTAGTAGAGAAAGAATAAACATAATCCAAGCCCAGAACAGGCAAAGAAAAACACATGCCCAGGCTCCCACAACGTGGCACCTCCCCCAGAACACCAGTCCCCTGGGGGCCTTTATGGTTGGGACCAGATGCTGTAAATGAGGGGTGGGCAGTGACTCCTGCTGTCCCCCTACCATATACCCTATGATGTACAATTTTAATTTATAATTGTGGGTGAGTTATATCTGTGCTCAGAGTGGGGCAGGGAGGGGCCATCAGGAGGGGGGCAGGCACTTAGATAAATAGGTTTCGAAAGATACAGTGAAAAAGGCCAGACCAAAATTGAAGAGACTAATCTGGGTTCAGACGACTTGAGGGTGCCCCTCCTCGCCTCCCCAGCCTGCTTCTGCTACATCCCTCTGCTCTGAGCTGCTGTTACTGCCACACGGGGTGTGGGAGGTTGCTCAGCTACACAGGGACAGACTGACGATGTTTCAGTTCTCTTCTATAAATGAAAACCTCTGTGAGGTTTTAGGCTTCTGGGACTAACGCAGTGTTCACCTTTTCCAGGTTGGTGTGAGTTTATCTTCTAGAGAGGGTGTCTTAGTCTGCTCCGGCTGCTGTAACAGAACACCAGCCTGGGTGGTTTAAACATCAGAAATGTATTTTCTCACAGTTCCTGAGGTCTTAGATGTCTACAGTCAAGGAAGATACCTGGCTTGTACACAGCTGCCTTCTTACTGGGTCCTCATGTGGCCTTTTCTCTGTGCACTCTCAGAGACAGTTAGCTGATGTCTCTTTCTCTTCCTGGAGTTCCTGTTGTGGCTCAGTGGGTTAAGGACCTTACATTGTCTCTGCGAAGATATGGAGTCAATCCCTGGCCTCAGTGGGTTAAGGATCCAGTGTTGCCGCAAGCTGAGGCTTAGATGGCAGATGCGGCTCTGATCTGGCGTTGCTGTGACTGTGGTGTAGGCTCGCAGATGCAACTCGGATTCGACCCCTAGCCTGGAATTTCCAAATATCACAAGTGCAGCCCTAAAAAGGAAAAAAAAAAATAGACACCAGTCCTATCAGATTATGGTCCCATCCTATGACCTCATTTAATCTTTCTTTGTTTTTCTTTTTAGGGCTGCACCCTCGGCATATGGAAGTTCCCAGGCTAGGGGTCAAATCAGAGCTGCAAGTGCCGGCCTATACCACAGCCACAGTAATGCCAGATCCAAGCAGCGTCTGTGACCTACACCACAGCTCACGGTAACACCAGATCCTTAACCCACTGAGTGAAGCCAAGGATTGAACCCAAGCCCTCATGGATATTAGTTGGGTTTATTACTGCTGAGCCACAATGGGAACTCCTGACCTCATTTAATCTTAATTACTTCCTTAAAGACCCTATCTCCAAGTATAGTCACATTATGGGTGAGGGCTGCAACATAAGGATTTTGGAAGGACAGTCCATAATAGAGGGTTTGGGTCCAAGAAGAAATTAAGTAAATCTGCATACAAAGCCTTCTGCCCAAGTCAGGAGGCTCCTCTTCACTGGCCCCATGTCTACTTGCCAAATACGCTTCCCACTCACCGGCCATCCCTCCAAACTGCTGCCCACAGCAGCCCTGCTCCTTGGAATAGATCCCCCACTTTCCCCAGACATACCCTGTTAACTCCTGTCCCCACCACCTGCTGAACCTATGCTTTAATTATACATTGAGGTCATTTCTGAACATGTTACCTACCTATATGCCTTGTCTGTAAGGACACTCAGAGTCAAATCACATCTGATCAGTAGAAATGCACACAGGGCCATACTGGCAAACAAATTAGCCAACCCTCTCATTCATTCATTCAACAAGTATTTCCTGAACATCTACTGTGCACATCATTAATCCAGTTTTGCAGGATCCATCATGAGCAAAACAGGCAAAGAATCCTTCCTTCATAGAGCTTACATTCTTCCTGTCCCTATTTTCCCTTCGTCTTGATTTCACCTTTTTTTTTGGAGGGGGCTGCTTTTTAGGGCCACACCCACAGCTTATGGAGGTTCCCAGGCTAGGGGTCAACTCATGGTAACGCTGGATTCCCTACCAATGAGCAAGGCCAAGGATCAAACCACATCCTCATGGATACCAGCTGGATTCATTTCCACTGCACCACAACAGGAATTCCCTTGATTTCACCTATATTAAAAATATTTTTTATTCTGTATCTATTTCAATCACATTATACTTGAAAATATTTCCAACTGTATTATACTATGTACTTTAATCTTTTGTTTGTTTATTTATTTATTTTTTGGCGACATCCTTGGCATGCAAATCAAACCTGCACCACAGCAACAATGCCAGTCCTTAACTGCTAAGCTACCAGGCAATGCCCTGTATACGATAATCCTATTGTGCTGTATATTTTTTGCGAGGGTCCAATTGCTTTTAATAGTAAATTGAGAGGGCCATTGTAAGAAATAAATTAGATGAGGCATTCCCATTGTGGCTCAGTGGTTAATGAATCCACCTAGAATCCATGAGGATGAAGGTTCAATCCCTGGCCTTGAGGCTCGGATCCTGAGTTGCTGTGGCTGTGGCATAGGCCACACCTCCGATTTGCCCTCTAGCCTGGGAACCTCCATATGCCTCAGGTGTGGCCCTAAAAAGACCAAAAAAAAAAAAAATTGGACAATATGTATAAAGTCCCAAGCACACTGTAAGGACTCAATACAAGTAGCTTTCTATCTTTTAAAATCCCAGGTAGTCTTTAAGGCCAACCTCAAATCTCTTCTCTCTCCAGAAGTCTTTAATGACACCGGAAAATGCAAGGGTTTTCTCTTCTGTTACTGTTTTCCCTTAGTACATATTCACCTACTGTATAGTTTGACACTTTGTTATATATTTTTGTATATTATTCTCTAATTCTTTCCTGTGTGTAAATCAAGGTTTTTTTTTAAGGAATAGGCTGTAAACTTAATGTATATGGTTAACCCACACAAGACAATCTCGATTTACAAAAGGGGTGAAGTAACGTGCAAGCTTTCTCTCTCTCATTTTCACTCTCTTTATTTTATTTTATATTTTATTTCATTTTATTTCATTTCATTTTTGTCTTTTTAAGGCCACACCTGCAGCATATGGAGGTTCCCAGGCTAGGGGTTGAATCAGAGCTACAGCTGCCGGCCTACACCACAGCCACAGCAACGCAGGATCCGAGCCACGTCTGCAACCTGCACCACAGCTCATGGCAATGAGGGATCCTTAACCCACTGAGCAGGCCAGGGATTGAACCTGCAACCTCATGGTTTTGGTTGGATCCGTTTCAACTGCGCCACGATAGGAACTCCTATTTGATTGTTTAAATCCAGCCCTCTTGGCAAAACAATACCTAGCTCCTTATTTGGGGTGAGGGGAGTTCTTCTGCATTTAAAAAGTAATTTGAGGAGTTCCAAATCCAACTAGGAACCATGAGGTTGCGGGTTTGATCCCTGGCCTCGTTCAGTGGGTTAAGGATCCGGCAGTTGCTGTGGCTGTGACGTAGGCCGGTGGCTAAAGCTCCGATTAGACCCCTAGCCTGGGAACCTCCATATACTGTGGGTGAGGCCCTAAAAAGACAATCAATCAATCAATCAATAAAAATTAAAAATAAAAATGCACTTGAAGGCTCTTTAATGAAATTGGAGGAAGCTTATCACATTCTATTTGGTGGGGGAGGGGAGCAGTATTCAAAAAACTGTATATGCTCAATTTTGTAAATATCTGTTTATATATCTACAAACACACAGAAAAAAGGTTGAAAAGAAATGTCTTAGAGGAGTTCCCATTGTAGCTCAGTAGAAACGAATCTGACTAACATCCATGAGGACGCAGTTTCTATCTCTGGCCTCGTCAGTGGGTTAAGGATCCAGTGTTGCCGTGAGCTATGGTGTAGGTCGCAGTCACAGCTCAGATCTGGCATTGCTGTGGCTGTGATGCAGGCCGGAGGCTGCAGCTCCGATTTGACCTCTAGCTTGGGAAATTCCATATGCTGTGGGTGCGGCCCTAAAAAGACAAAACAAAAGAGAAAGAAATACCTTAGAAAATGAACAGTATCTATGCTGAAATAACTGATGAAATTTCATTTGCTTTTTACACAGATATTTCTTTTACAGTCAGAAAAAAAGAACATGCATTGGGGGAGTTCCCCCCGTGGCGCAGTGGTTAACGAATCCGACTAGGAACCGTGAGGTTGCGGGTTCGGTCCCTGCCCTTGCTCAGTGGGTTAACGATCCGGCGTTGCTGTGAGCTGTGGTGTAGGTTGCAGACGCGGCTCGGATCCCACGTTGCTGTGGCTCTGGCGTAGGCCTGTGGCTACAGCTCCGATTCAACCCCTAGCCTGGGAACCTCCATATGCCGTGGGAGCTGCCCAAGAAATAGCAACAACAACAACAACAAAAAAGACAAAAAGACAAAAAAAAAAGAACATGCATTGGGTTGAAAACTAAGTTAAAGAAGGACCTCCAGGCATCGCTTTGGGGACAGGGGCTGCAATGGGGAACGTGAGGGTTGCCTGTCATTCTGTGTGTGGGGTCAGGCCCTGGTCTCTGGTCCTGGCATTCAGGAAGCATTTCTTGAAGTAATGAGGGTTGCGTTTCTTTGAAAACACCCTGTAATTTTGGCTTTCCGCAAAATCCAATGGATGCTCTTCACAATGAAGGCAAAAGTTTCTCTGGAAATAAACACAAGCCCTCGGTCCTTCCATTCACAAAGGATGAAGCCCATCGCTCCCACACATGGGTGGGGCTGAGAAGACTAGCTTGTGGCCAGGGGTCATTTCCAAAAGAGAACGAGAGGGCCATCCATCTGAAATAGAGCAAATGCAAGGGCCCAGCCGTGCTCCCTCAGTTCCCCTCCATGCCCCAGCAGACAGAGAATTCAGAGCAGCCCTACAACATCCCGCCTCATTCCTCCAGCGAACATCCATGTCGGTATTTTTAACCAGGCATAAAACCTTGTGATTCTATTAAAAACACATGCCTCTTATTTCAAAGCATGGTTAGCAACAGCCGCTGACATTCAGTAAACATGCCATCAACCAAGGGAACACACTCCTTGGACTCCAAGTCTCAAATTCTGAGTATTACATTTTTACCAAGCAACACAGGATCTTCTGGCTGGAATAAATTTTGAGATAATCTCTTGGGCCTGCTCTCTGACTTCTTTAGAAGATGGCTCGATCGGCTTGAAAACAAGAACTATTCCCATTTTGACCATGTCTCACAGGGAAGAGAGAGACGATCAGAAGGGTAGAATGGGAGTTCCCGTCGTGGCGCAGTGGTTAACGAATCCGACTAGGAACCATGAGGTTGCGGGTTCGGTCCCTGCCCTTGCTCAGTGGGTTAATGATCCGGCGTTGCCGTGAGCTGTGGTGTAGTTTGCAGACGCGGCTCGGATCCTGCGTTGCTGTGGCTCTGGCGTAGGCTGGTGGCTACAGCTCCGATTCGACCCCTAGCCTGGGAACTTCCATATGCCGCGGGAGCGGCCCAAGAAATAGCAACAACAACAACAACAACAACAAAAAGACAAAAAAAAGACAAAAAAAAGAAGGGTAGAATGTTGCAAGGTGGGAGAGGAGGAGAAAAGAGAAGGCTAATGAAGACTAGATCAGCCCCTAGACCTATTGTCTGCCAACACGTGTCAATGGGAAGTCCCTGTTCAAGTAAGGGATTTGTTTAGAAGCCACATGGACTGAAGGGATGTGTCCCCTCAAAATCCATCTGTTGAGGCTCTCGCTTCCAATGTGGTGGTTTGGAGGTGGGGTCTTTGGGAGTTAATTAGGATTAGATTAGGTCATGAGGGAAGGTCACTAACAGAAATAAATGCCTTTATAAAAAGAGGAAGAGGAGTTCCCATCATGGCTCAGTGGTTAACAAATCCGACTAGGAACCATGAGGTTGAGGGTTCGATCCCTGGCCTTGCTCAGTGGGTTAAGGATCCGGCATTGCTGTGAGCTGTGGTGTAGGTTGCAGACGTGGCTTGGATCCCGAGTTGCTGTGGCTCTGGTGTAGGCTGGTGGATACAGCTCCAATTAGACCCCTAGCCTGGGAACCTCCATATGCCACAGGAGCAGCCCAAGAAATGGCAAAACAAAACAAAACAAAACAAAAAAAAGCAAAAAACTAAAAAGAGGAAGAGACATGAGGTTTCTCTCCTCCTCCCCTCGTGCACCAAGGAAAGGCCGTGTGAAGACCTAAGGAGAAGACGTCCATCTGCAAACTGTAGAAAGAGCCCTCCCCAGGCATTGAATGTGCTGACACCTAGATCTGGGTCTTTCCTGCCTCCAGAAGTGTGAGAAATAAGTGTTGTTTAAGCCGCCCAGTCTGTGGTATTTTGTTACAGCAGCCCAAGCTAAGATAGCAACCTTTTAAAATAAAGGAAGATGTGGGGAGTTCCTGCTGTGGCTCAGTAGGTTAAGAACCTGACCAGTATCCATGAGGATGCAGGTTTGATCCCTGGCCTCACTCAGTGGGTTAAGGATCTGGCGTTGTCATGAGCTGTGGTGTAGGTCGAAGACGTGGCTCAGCTCCTGCATTGCTGTGGCTGTGGTGTAGGCCAGCAGCTGTAGCTTGGATTTGACCCGTAGCCTGGGAACCTCCACATGCCGCCAGTGCAGCCCTAAAAATCAATCAATCATTAATTAAAATAAAGGAAGATTTGGATTTGCTGAACTCACTAGGGAAAAACTTGGGCTCTACCAGCAATCAGACAAGCTCATCCTTAAATCCATTTCCCCACTAACAGCTCTAGTAGCTAAACCTCTCTAAGGCTCAGCTTTTCCATCTACACAGCAGGGGTAACAAAGGATGCTTCTTTCACAGGGTTGCTTGAAGAATAAGACTAACAGAGGGCACAGCACGAAGTATTTCATAACCCTCTTCCCTCTCTACTCCCAGTAATGCTGCAAGAAAGCTTATGAGAAAGTCAATACGAAGAACATATAAACCAAGGCTGGGATAGGGAGAGACAAGTAATCAGCCAGAAAAATAATGAAAAATGAAGCTGGAGTTTCTGGAGGAACACAGGCCACATGTCTACTGAGAAGCCAGTTTCATGCATACAAATTGCCAGGCTTTTAAACGCTTCCCCTCAAATCCTGATGCTTGGGGTGGAGGGGAAAAAAAGGGAGGGAACCTCCAGATCAGATATCTTAGACTCCTGGACAGGAAAGGAAACAGGAAGCTTTATTTATCTGGGCTCCCCAGCTTGCTAATTAACTTACGGACTGGAAACTATTCTCATGCGTCAGCGCCTGCACATCTTCTCGTTATTAGAAAAACATCTGCTTGTTATCCCCCCCCCCCCCGCCCCCATTTCCAAACGTGAGAGAGGGTGAGAGTTACGTTCCCAGATGCAAATGGGTGACATCGAAGCTGCCTCAGGCGCTGGTGGTCCAGCACAGTTAGGGCTTTGAGGAGATTAGAACAGGTATTGGTTTTGCTAAATAAAGCAGAAAGAAGACTTTGATCTTGGAGGCTCCAAAAGGGATTGTGAGCAGAAAGTCACCTGTGCGTATCATTTAACTGATTAAGAAAAAGCACTTATCCTCCCTGCTGCCCATTTCCCATACATAACCCAGGCTTCAGTCACTGGACAAATATTTACAGAGGATCTACTGGGCGCTCAGTCCTGGGCCTGTACGACAGCTCATCCCCAGGGAACAGAGGACGCAGGGCTCAGAGGGCAGGTGGCTCTGGCACAAGAAGCACCTGTCTCAGAGGCAGCCTGCGTATGGCCTGGTTACTGTGTTCCAGTTCCAGGAGGTGGGAGCCTAAGTGGAGCGCGTGCCCAGCTCCCAACACGGCAGGAAGCTTCCCTCCCTTTTCCCCATCCGACCTCAGGTGGCCAACCCTCTAGGGGTACCCAGGTCTGAAGGGCTCCCTAGGAGGTGAAACTCCCAGTGCTGGGATGTGGGACAGTCCTGGTTACCTTGCTCCAGTCCCCTCCTCTCACCCTTCTCTCCCTTGGCCAATGGCTGGCTTCACCCTCCCCTCACTGAACGATGGCTATGTAACAGCTTAAAAAACTGGGGAGAGGGCGCTTGGTTTCCTTGTCTGTAAAGTGGAAAGACTATAAACCCCCCCTGCCCAGGGATGTTGGAGTATTTTCAGGGCCGTACAGGGAACGAAGCCACTCTGGCTCGAATAAAGTGCCCAGAGGGTTGAGGCAGGCTGAAGGACTGACAGCTGCAGACCTGGCGGGGACTGGGTGGGGGGAAGAGCAGGAACATAGGAAGGGAACAGGGAGGGAGAATCAAATAAGGGCCTCAAATCCTACATTTCCAACCTCTGGAAACCGTCTGACTCACGTGCATCTCCAGCTCATCCTGCCCCCTCTATCTGGCAGCCCTGCCCTTGCCAGACCTGACCTCCACCTCTTTCTCTGTTCCCTCCTACCTCCTTCTTCTCTCTTTCTCTCTCTCTCTCTTTTTTTTTTTTTAAAGGGCCGCACCTGCAGCATATGGAGGTTCCCAGGCTAGGGGTCTAATCGGAGCTACAGCTGCTGGCCTACGCCAGAGCCACAGCAATGCGGGATCCGAGCCGCGTCTGCGACCTACACCACAGCTCATGGCAACGCCAGATCCTTAACCCACTGAGCACGGCCAGGGATCGAACTCGTGTCCTCGTGGATACTAGTTGGATTTGTTTCCGGTGCGCCACAAATGGGAACTCCATGTTCCCTCCTACCTGCTGAAAGGCCACGCTATCCGCCCTGGTGGGAGGCCCCAGGTCTCTCTCACATCTTGTTTCCAACTGAATCCTCTGTCCTGCCGTCATTGGGGCCAAAAAGCGCCCCCACTGCCGCAGACTCCGGTCTCCAGCCTGTCCCCCTCTGACCAGCCTCCACCCAGAAGCCAAAGGGTGGCCTTTCTAATGCATGGAGCGGATCCTCAGAATGGGGGGACTCTGTTCAGACTAGCTCGTGAATCACCCACCCTCCTTTCTGATCTGGCACTTCTGAGCCCATCACACTCTACCCTGCACCCCTCACTCTTCACCCTTGGGTTTAGCCATCATGAACCATGCATGTGCTTTCTTGGACTTCAAGCTGTTTCACGCCTCCACGCCTTTGAAATTCAGCTCAAAACTGACTTCCCGCGGGCAGCCATCCCTAACCACCCTTCCTCCTACCATCTTAAGACTGTTTTCTTTCTTTCTTTCTCTCTCTCTTTTTTTTTTTTTTTGGCCACACCCATAGAATATGTAAGTTCCCAGGCCAGGGATCAAACCCTCACCACAGTAGTAACCTGAGCTGATGCAGTGACAATGCTGGATCCTTAACCTGCTGAGCCACAAAAGAACTCCAAGACTATTTTCGATGGAGATGCTTCTTCTTCCTGCTCCAGCCCTCTCTATCATTGCTCCTACCCTAGTGAGAAGTACTCACCTGTCCTTCTCCCCTACCAGAATATAAATCCATCGGAGGCAGGGCTTCTATTCTTTCCTTCCCATCCCTAATGGCAACTCAGCACTCTGAGCACACCATGCTCTTACAAATATCTGCTGAATGAATAAATGAAAACCAGCTGCCTCGTCCATACAGTATAAAACCAAAGCCCAGAGCAGGCTGATTTCAAGAAGTCAGATCTTCTCCACTGAGAGAACAGAAAATACTCCATGCAAAGATAGATCCTCCTCTACCATCCTGGCCCTGGCACAAACCATGGTGGAGAGAAAGAATGACACAGCAAATAGCTTGGGCTTTGGAGGCAGGGGACCCAGGGTCACCACCCACTGCTGTAGGTGGTCCTGTGTGGCCCTGGACCGCCTGCTTAACTTCCTGAGCCTTGGGTCCCTCTTTCTTCATCCAGGGATAATAATAACCCCCACCTTGTGTTGTCACGAGGAGTAACTGAAGTTACACGTGTAAAACTGTTAGCACTTGGCAGACACTTAGAGCTGGTCCCACCCATCCCCCTGCCTTTCAATGTTACCAAAGCAGAGTCAGCGCCTCACGATATCTGTTATCCTAACACACAGGCAGCTCCTGCCGATGAGACTCAATCTAAACACAGGGAAGGAGCAAAGACTAGCTTCCTGGACCGTAAACTTGGGAGGCACTTAGGCACAGCCCAGACTACTTGGACTGGGGCCAAGAACTTCCAGCTCCCTGACTGGGACACAGAAATCTCAGAGGCCCCTCCATCACCCAACGCAGCTCCCAAGGACTTCATGTCAATGTCCCCCACCCCTTCCAGAAGAAAGAGAAACAGAAGAAAATCTGAAAGAACACAAGGAAATGTTAACAGTGGTTAGCTCTTGTGACAAGAGTCCAGGTGACTTTTTTAAAAAAATTTTTAAAGAATTTTTATTAAAGTACAGTTGATTTATAATGTTGTGCCCAGGTGACTTTTTTTAAAAAAATTTTTAAGGAATTTTTATTATAGTTGATTTGGAGTTCCCATCGTGGCTCAGGGGTTAACAAATCCAACTAGGAACCATGAGGCTGCAGGTTTGATCCCTGGCCTTGCTCAGTGGTTTCGGGATTTGGCATTGCCATGAGCTGTGGTGTAGGTCACAGAGGTGGCTCAGATCCCGTGTTGCTGTGGCTCTGGTGTAGGCTAGCTGCTATAGCTCTGATTAGACCCCCAGCCTGGGAATCTCCATATGCCGTGGGAGTGGCCCTAGAAAAGGCAAAAAGACAAAAAAATAAAGTATAGTTGATGTATGATGCCCAGGTGACTTTTTAAATCATCTTACTATTCTTTTCTATTTTCTAAACTTTCCCTTTTTTTAGGGCCACACCTGCGGCATATGGAGGTTCCCAGGCTAGGGGGTCTAATCAGAGCTACAGCTGCCAGCCTACGCCACAGCCACTGCAACACTGGATCCTTAACCCACTGAGCGAGGCCAGGGATTGAACCTGCAACCTCATCGTTCCTAGTCAGATTCGTTTCCTCTGCGCCACAACGGAACTCCTGTTTTCTAAACTTTCTGTCATGAATTTCTTCTATTGTCTAAAAACATGTACAATGCCCTGGTTAGACCTAATAACCGAGACTAGTTTCCCTGAGTCCCAGGTGAGTTATTAACCTGTGAGCACAAATAAGTTGTAACAGCCAGTCCTGTTCTGGACTCTCTGACAGAGAAGGTTCAGGACTCTGTGGTCTGGGCTGGAAGAATGCCACGGTGACCCTGGAAACTTGAGGCCATCAAGCAGAATCACTGTAGCCTTTGAGGGGTAGCTGAACAAAACCTCCTGCAATGGCGATGTAGGATGAGGCTCATTCAGGGTACCCGCAGTTGTCTCTATGGCCGGTGCTCCTAGGTAAGAGGAGCAGGGAGTTCCCTGGTGGTCTAGTGGTTAGGATTCAGCACTTTCACTGCAACTGCCTGGGTTTGATTCCTGGTCCAGAAACTAAGATCCCACATCAAGCAACTGGATTTGCACTAAAAAAAAAAAAAAGTAGGAGTCCAGAGATGGGGACTGGTAAGGAGGAAGAGAGAGACTGATACTAAGACACTTCACAGGACAGTTTTCTGGGGAAATCTACCTCCTTTGAAAGAAAACAGAGCGGGAATCACTTCGACTTGCCAAAGACAGTTTGGCAGCTTTCTTGTAAAGGGTCTTTAGGACTCAGTTGAGAAGACATGTGGAAGAACTTCCCTGGAAAAATCCCCGTTCCTGCACTCAGGCTTTTTTTGTTCCTTCACTCACCCACTCATTCAATCATTCATTCACTCATTCACTCATTCAGTCACTCACTCATTTATTCATCACTCACTGGTTGAGGCCCTCTGGGTGCCAGGCATTGTATCTGTGGGGCAGGATGATTAACTAAGACCATTGTTCTATCATTCATCACCACCACCACTCAAGAGGAAATCTTAAGGAAAAGAGTGGTTGGACATTTGTTTTGCTCAGGATGTAGAAATGAAGAGAAGGACCAGCAGCGGTAAGACAGCTGGCAGGAGAGAAGAACTCTGCAGAAGAGAATTAAAAGATGCCTAAAAGTAGGATTTTGAAGACATTATGCGTCTCTATCTTCCCCATGAAATCCTCAGTAAAATTCACACCCTTTGCCAAATGCGTTTGAGGTTGAACTGGGCAGGATCTCAGCTGAAATCAAAGGCAGGCCAAGGAAGCCCAATCGGGTCTTTCTCTTACTTCCAAATAAACAGATGCTGTACCTGCTCTCAAAGAGCCTCCAAGAGGAAAGATACAGCAAAGACATGAGCCCCTTAAAGGGTGTGTGCTGAGAAGGGAGTTATCAGGGCATCGGGTACTAAATTCAAGTGGCTTCAAAAAACTCAGTCATCAAGACACAAACAACTGATGCAGCAGTTTGCAAAATCAAAATTAGTGCAAAAATGCATGATGAGCAAAATGTCACAATTTTAAATAATAACAGCATTCATGGACAGAGTTGAGATGATCAGTGAGGCTGGGTTGTGCAAAGCAGGGTCGGATTCTTCTAAATGTTGATATTTAGTTCAAGGTAGACTTTTTTGCATTAAGTTAAATTTTTTTAAATAGTGACTAAAATATTATTTGATTACTGCATTTTTTGGATGCTCTTGTATTTCTCATCCTAGCCATGCCCCAAGGGAGCACCTGGGGAAGAGGTACTAACTTAGCCAGAAAAGGCCAGAAAATGTTTGCTTCTCTGAGGACTCAACATTCAAGGTGGATTCTGAAGAATAAATGAATTAAAAAATTCAAGAAGAATATAGGCGATCTGGCCTGAGGGCACAGCCTATCAAAAGGAAAAGGGCCACAGCAACTATAACTGAGTGCCCCATCATGTTTCATCTCTGGGTTTCATTTCTTGAGGGTGAAACAGCAGGCTGAATCAGGTGACCACTGAGTGGGGGGTGGGGTGGGGTCACAACTTCCACATGCCGGGTAGCCTGGATTCCAAAATACGAGAAAAACGCAGAAGCTGTGCAAGCCTGCCCCCTCAGAGCTCATGTCAAGCCAAGACACCTGATGTCATTTCTGGCTCTTCACATTCTGCAAGCATTGTGTTTGTTTTTGACAAAAACACATTTTAAATATTACCATTATTACAAAAGTGTTATTTAGGAGTTGCCCACATGACATCATTTTTCTAAAAAAAAACTAACAAACCAGGAGTTCCCATCGTGGCACAGTGGAAACAAATCCGACTAGGAACCATGAGGTTGAGGGTTTGATCCCTGGTCTCGGTCAGTGGGTTAAGGATCCGGCGTTGCTGTGAGCTGTGGTGTAGGCTGGCAGCTGTAGCTCCAATGAGACCTCTAGCTTGGGAACTCCCATATGCTGCAAGTGCGGCTCTAAAAAGAAAAAACAAAAACAAAAACACCACCAAAACACTCAATTTAATGCAACAAGAGAGTGATGATCCATTTCTTTTCTTTTTTCTTTTTATGGTTGAATCCTCAGCATATGTAAATTCCTGGGCTAGGGGTCAAACTGGAGCCACAGCTGCCAGCCTATGCCACAGCCACAGCAATGCCAGATCCTAGCTGTATCTGCAACCTACACTGCCACTTGCACCAACACTGGGTCCTTAACCCTCTGAGCGAGGCCAGGGATTGAAGCTGCATTCTCTCGGACACCATGTTGGGTTCTTAATCCACTGAACCACAACGCGAACACCAGACGATTCATTTCAAAAAGGGCCTTTACAGGTATGCTCTCCATAGCTCGTTTCATTCACCCACAAACTGGAGTGAGTGCCCCCATCTCTCATTTTCCAAAATAAGTCAGCTCCTCAAAGTTTTCTGACCAAAGGGGCAAAAGTGGGACTGGGATCCAGGTCTCCTAATTCCTCTTCCTTTATCGATTGGCGCAGGGGGAATGAGTGAGCAAACTGGAGAGCAGTTTTCCTCCACTTCCATCTAAATTTGCTGAGAGTTTCAGGCTAACCCCTGGAAGCCCTGAACACACACAGGCCACTTCGGTTCACCCTGAGCTCCCTGCGGGGGGTGATTAGAAAATGACCAGCCCCAAAGCTTCATCAGCAAAAGAGACAGAAAAGAATGCTTTCTTCACCCTGCCCTCACCACCCCCTACAGATTCTCCCCACCAGGGGCACCGAAGGGCCTGGAAACTTCACATCCAACCATTAATTGCACAGCAGGTCCCTGCCAAGCACATCCTCTCCACCCGGGATTTCACTTTGCACGCAGAGGTCCCTGCCAGATCCCAAACTGCAGCTTCCCATCCTGAAATTAAAAAACAACAAGCCACCAAACCTAAGCCAAGCAGGGCCCTGAGAATGCCAGCATCCCGGCTGGGAGGGTGCCTCCCACGCAGTGGTGAGGGGCAGACACTGCCCTGTCCTCAGCCTGGACAAGGGGACCTGTCCTCCCCAAGGCCTTGGCAGCGGCGGGCAGCCAGCCGGGTGCAAGCCCTATCCTGCGCAGCACGGCAGCTGCTCTCAGCAGCAGGCCAGGGCCCCGGCCAGGCCTGGATGTGGGAGATGGGCCTGCTGGAAATGGCATCATGCTGAGCCCTCACGGGGGAGGTGGGCAACTGGCCTAAGGAAATGGCATAAGGCCTGGCTGACATCAGCTGACCCAGGAGCCCACAGTCCTGGGGCAGAAGGACACGAGGGTGTCAGAGCTCTAGACACAGAGAATGGTCTAGAATGCAGTGAAGGGTAGGAGGTGGAGTCAGGCCAGAGGCCAGTCCCCCTTTGGCACCACCCTTGACTACTCCTCATGAGCCCCTAGATGTGCCTGTGCTTCCTTACTGCTTTGTATTGTCACTGTCACCATCACCATCATCACCATCACAGGTAGCACTTACTGAGTGCAGGCCTGCATGGTGGTCCCCTGAAAGCTATGTCCACATCCTAATCCCCCAAATCTGTCACCTTGCTTGGAAAAAACTTGGGTCTTTGCAGGTGTGATTAAGGATCTTGAGAAGAGATGGGAGTTCCCATCTTGGCATAGCATAAACAAATCCAACTAGTAACCATGAGGTTGCAGGTTCGATCCCTGGCTTCACTCAGTGGGTTAAGGATCCAGTGTGGCCATGAGCTGTGGTATAGGTTGCAGATGCTGCTCGATAGCCGATAGCCACAGCTCCGATTCAACCCCTAGTCTGGAAACTTCCATATGCCATGGGTGCAGCCCTGAAAACACAAAAGACAAACAAAAAACAAAAGGATCTTGAGAAGAGGCACTTAGCCTGGACCATCCAAGTGGGCCCTAAGTGCCATCATGAGTATTCTTACAATTGAGAGGCCAGGGGAGATCAGGCGAGACCCAGAGAGAAGATAGAGAGGAGAGGAGGAGGCCCTGTGACCTCTGAGGCTGAGAGGGGAGTGATGCGGCCACCGCCAAGGCAAAGGGGCAGCCGCCAGGGCTGCGAGGAGCAAGCGAAGATTCTCCCTCAGGGCCTTCCGAGGCAGCACAGCCCCACCAACACTTTGTTTCTGCACATCTGGCCTCCAGAGCTGGGAGGAAACAACTGTCTGTGGTTTGAGGTCCCCTCATATACGGCACTTTGTAACGGCAGCCCCGAGGAAGGAAGATGCCACTCCCAGCAGCTCCATTGCCGGTGGTGGGGGGCCTTCCTGAGCACATCCTGAACAGCTACCTGCACCTTCTGGGCACCAGGAAGCCTGCTGGGTGCTTTGCAAGGTTGGCCAGAGCCCCTGGGTTATTTCCACTCAGCAGATCAGCAAGCTGAAGTGTCATGATGTTAAGGATCCTGCCAGAGTCATCTGGGAGGCAGCTGAAACCCAGCCCTGCTGTCCTCTGCTCTTTCCAGCCGGAAGAACATTAACTGCTTTGACAGCGTCTTGCTTCTTTGCAACCACCTCACGAATCCGCACATAGGAGCTGAACTCACTTTTGATCCCCAGTGATATTTTTACCAGAGTTTCTCTGAGGTTTGGCCTGTTCCAAGAGTCAAGGGATGACTAACTGTGGGGCCGGGAGACGTTTCAAATGACCCCAGTGTCGTCCTGATGAGTTTTCCAGAGCCTAAAGTGCTCCAAGGGGCCGGCGGGAATTCCCATTCTCCCTCCTAAGGAAGGACTCTGAAGCCAAGACCCACCAAGAGACGCCTCAGCCTCGACCACTGGAGGAGACAAACAGCACGAGATTTTGGCCCTCTTTTGGAACAGAGAGTAAGGCACATAACTGGAGAAAC